>NC_142837.1:34995677-35620677 GCF_061612785.1 Hesperophylax consimilis | reverse complement strand
TAATCTTGCAGTTATAGTTGCTAAAGATATTAACCGGTAATTGCTGGAGTTAGTCATGTCAGGCTGTCCCGATTTCAGGATTGGAGTTATAATCTTTTTCGTCATTGCACCCGGTATATTAAGTATTGCGTTGAACAGTATGTTTAGTAGTTTGGGTATGTATCTACCTCCGTATTTTATGTGTTTAATACTTAGATTATCATTTCCCGGAGACTTACCAGCCTTAGTGCCTGTTATGGCCCCCATTATACTACTTTCAGAGAGGTAAACGTTTTGTCCATCATATTCCATAATATCAGGGACAGACGGTACTTCATTTCCGGCAAAAAAGTACCAATTAGTAATAAGTTTAAATTATATACTTATTTTAATTTCTTCTATATTTCACACTTGATTTATTGTTTTAATATGCTATATATAATCAATTACACAACACGGCCATGTGCCTTGCTTGGTGGTCATAACATACCCAATAATTGAAATAACCAAAAAACACTGAATAAAGAAAAAAAAAAAAAAAACAATATTATCTTCTTCTAGTCATGAATTACGGGAACGGAACGAAGCAATTGCAAGCGGGGTTTCGCACCATTTACGGTTGCTTCGTTCCTTTCCTATACGTAGCATTATAGGGCCTAGAAAGCTCGTGCACACTATTATCTATTATGGTATGTATACTTTTGCGACCCGAAACACTAATCGAGCCACGGATTCCGGGAAAGGAATTAGCCACGCGCATTTTGTGGTTGCTTTGTTCCTTTAAGTTGAGGTTCAGCTTTGTTCCTATAAGTTGAGGTTGCGGTCGAATGAGGTGCGCAAGGTACGCTCAATGTGTTTCGGCCCTTATTCGTGAATTGAGTGGCGTTAACTTCACGCCGGACGACATTGGTGACAGCCTTCTTATCAGACATTCGCGTTTTCTACATCATAATGACGTTGTAGCCAATTGGAACCATTTCGGAATGTGAGGTTTTAGATCGTTTATAAAATAAATAATTATTAATGGAAATATTTTAACTACATCTTTTTTGTACAGTAGTCAGAATCAGAAATAAAAACTTTAAATTTGACATACATTTTTAACGGCATTCTTATCAGTTTGTAAAAATAACCCAATATATATCCATAGAATTATTTATTTTTCTGGTTTGGGTGATATATTTCATCCTTAATTAATATTGTATATTCTATCACTAGTATTCTTCTAGACACAACTAGACCTATGTACCCATATAACTTCTTCGATTTAACTATTTTGTTTTATTGAATCTTTTGAATTCAATTAAATGCGTGAGGATTCTTAGTTCCTGTTTACATTTTTAACTGTGAATTCTGTTCTGTATTTTTTCGCAACCTTTTTTTGTCATTATTCTGTTGTGTTTTTCATTGTTCATATGTATTTTGTTCTGTGTTTTTTTGCAACCTTTTCTGTCATTATCTTTACATTTTTCTTTATTGTATCAATTTTGAAGTGCTTACTTTGATACTGGATGGTATTTTTTTAAAGAAAAGCCCACTAGGGCGAGTAATAAATAAATAAATAAATAGCTAATGGGTTAATGATTCAGCAACAAAGATTTTTTTCTACAAGTCGAATGAATGAATCAAATCATGTGGAATATTGACGTTTTAAATAATATCAACTGTGTTTTGATAAAATCCTTCAAGCCACATTTTTGGGAATCTTTCTTTTGGAGTGGCTTCACACAGAATAATTTTGGATGATATAAGATTTTTCAATACTCAAAACTAAATTTATGCGGATTTTTTTTTGGTTATTTCGAGAAAACCAAAACGTTGACGAAATTGCTTTATCCTCAAATCTCTCATAATAATAACTACAATTGCATTATTTACATACTTTAAGATTTCTAAATTAATTTAACCAATTCGTCCCTTGTAAAATTTTCATTTTGTGGCTTGAAAGGTTTTACCAAACCACAGTTGATATTTATATTAGGCCAGACTGTTCAGCTTTATTAATTTAACTGAACAAATATCACCTACACTACAATATAAATTCAAAAGTTAGTAAAGATCAATATCAAAACATTCAAAATACAATTAACACGTTCAACGATAAAATTAATTCATATTGCATAACCGTCAGTATTGTGAAGTGGTGCTAATATATTGATGTATTATATGTACATGAGACATAAATAAAAAAAATAGGTTTTGCTTTCTTACCTCCAACTGACCTCCACCTCTCCCAACGCTCTTACTAAAAGTACCGAATTCGGTCTACTACAGGCATAGACTAAATACATCAATGACTACAGGGTTTTCCAATAAGAGGTGTTATTTTGAATAGCCCGCTATTTCGATAGATGTTACTTTTGAAGCTGTCGTTTTTTGAAATTTGACAATTAGAAACTACGACATTAATAAAAATGGAACGATACATGCTTCGAAAACACATTGAAATTATTAAAATTCAATTGAGTTAATCAAATGCAAATCATCTTGAGTGATGAGGCCCATTTCCACCTCGGTGGCTTCGTCAACAAGCAAAATTGTCGCATCTGAGGCTTGGAAAACCCAAGAATTATTGTTGAAAAGCCTCTCTATCCTCAACGTGTGACTGTTTGGCGCGGTTTATGGTCTGGCGGAGACATTGGACCTTACTTTTTTTGAAAATGAGGCTGGAGCAAAAGTTACGGTGAGTGGATTGCGCTATCGAGAGATGATTAATGATTTTTTATGGCCGGAATTGGATGGTATTGATCTGGACAACGTTTACTTTCAACAAGACGGTTTACTTTCTACGTGCCACACAAGCAACGAAACCATTGATCTTTTACGATTGAATATAAAAATAACACCTCTTATTGGGAAACCCTGTATAATATATATGAGATCGCAAGATAAATAATAATATAAAAAATCGACAAATAATGATATAAAATATTCATTCAAGATGGCTATTATTGTTTTGTTTACCTACTCTTAAACGTGTGTAATTTTATTAAATATTACGTGAATAATACTCATTTTTTTATGAAACTTGGATAAGACGAAATGATTCTGAGAAATAATAAAATGCCAGTGGAATCTGTTTATTTTTATCCGATTAATTAATTTGACAATAAGACAATAAATTATTTGTTTATTCCTACATAGATGTAATTAACTCCTGGCCCGGGGACACTAGAATTTTTTACGTAAGAATTTATTTCATTTCACGGATTTTCTGTTATCCAATGAACATAAATATGTTTTAATGAAGCGGTTAGAGTTGCTTTTGATGTGTTCCTAATATCATTGACCACATCAATAAAATAAACTAGATGTGTTTTACGAAACAGACATGTCATTTTTTTTTTTTAATTCCTTTATTTTTCCCAATTTTTACATTAATTACGTACAATATTATATAAATCAATACGAATAATGGGAACCCACTAAGGCGCAGCCTGTGCGTGGGTAATATATTTAAGTTATTATATTATTTTACCTAGAAATAAACAAACTGTGGGCATATAAAACAAAAACAAGATTACATTTTGTCTAAGCGGTTTGTATAAAAAGTGTTTACAGTAGTGTATAGTGAAGTTATAATTGTTTAGTGTGTATAAGTGTTTAGTGGTGAATATTTTATGAGAAACATAAATTGATACAAATGAAATAAAAAAAGTTTCAACTGCTGTATCGAAAAGCCATAATTTTAACTCTTTTAAATATTGAGGAAGTTTAGTAATCACTTTAATATTTTTCTGTAAAATATTGAAAGTACGAGGTCCAATGAAACTGCAGTGTGTTTGCATTTGTTTTGTGTTCGTTTGGGGAGTATAAAATACATTATTATTTCTGATGTTGATTCTGTTTTCATTTTATTTCGAATTAATTTTTGTTTTGTTTGCAAAATAAATAGTTTACGGAGACAGAATAGTTTATATTCTTTGTATAACTCATCTGTTGAAAATGTTCTTTTCCGACTATACATAACTTTGATGATATAATTTTGAGTTATTTGTAAAGGTTTTATATGTGCATGAAGCGCACCGCCCCATCCTATTATTCCGTATATGAGTTCAGATTGCACCAAAGAAAAATAAATAATTTTTAGTTTTTCAACATTGAGCACATTATTATACGATTTTCCCAGCCAAAAGTAATATGGTGGTTTATTTTTAGTATTATACCGTGTTGCGCTACCTCCATCTTTAGCCAACGTTTCGGATAGCATTACAGTGTTTATCATCAGGGCAGATGTGTAAACTGATATTAAGATGTGTTAACACATGTGCACGGACGTATATAAGGGGGGGGTCTTGGGGGTCCGGACCCCCCCCATTGCACCGCGCCGATTGTAGAATACGATAGTTTCTTAAGTCCGCCACAGTGCGGGGAGCGGGGGAATGGGCAGTGCCCCCGCCGCGGCGCGCCGCCGCCGCCCGCGTTTCGGCCGCGCGCACCATACCAAGCTAGAATCTAGTTTAGTCTATTTTGTCTCTTCGCGTTGCGCAGTTGTCAGTTGTTTTAATACAGAAAGAAGTGTCGCATTTAAAAAGTATGAAACGATCAAATCAGGTATCTCTTTTGAGTTTTTTTTCTAAGAAAGAGAGACCAAATCCCAATGAACTTTTATCAAAAGACAATGTGGAATCCTGTCATATTGAAGAAGTAGGAATAAATAGAGCGGGGCCATCCACAGATACTGATGACGATGAAGTGAAGAAAGGTAAGTCTCTTGTTTATTTTATTAGGAAGGAACCCAGTTACTAGAATTTTAAAAACTTTTATCCTGCTCTTATTTTTATTCCCAGAGAATTTCTGTAAACAAATGTTTTGCCGTGAGCATAAAATATTTGACAAATGGTAATTTCAGTGTATATGCGACGTGTACCTAAGTGTTATAAAATCATTTCGCCTTTTAACAGAAAGAAATACAATTATATTTAACTAACAACTAACTGGTGCCCGCGACATTGTTCGCGTAGACTTAATTTTTAGTTGAAAATTCTTATTCGTGGTCAAACGCACAGACAAACAGACAAAAATTTTAATAACTATTTTATTGACCTCAGTAACATAATTATAGTGCGTATGAATTGTTTTTTTTTTGTAAATATTTATGTACTTACAGAAACGGAACGCTTACGATTTAATTATAGTATGGATTAGAGTATTAGAGTCACAAATTATTATTATTATTCTTACAATTAAATATGACCAAAAAGCTGTTTGAAGATGGGTATGTGCTGTTGTTTTGTTTTAGTCAAATATGTCTTTGTTACAGCCAGGATGGATTTGTGTTCGGCTACGTCCGCAGCCGCAGCCAGGACGGGTTATGATATTGCGCTCTACGTATGTCATCCTCCAAGCAATGACGAGGAAAAGCTGAGAGCATTAAAAGAGCTTTGGACCCCTCCGGATACATTTAAATTTCCAGTCACTATCACTGGTAAAAAGAAACTTTCTTTTCAACGCCATTGGACTACCAGGTACTCATGGCTTGTATATTCAAACGTCATGCAGGGAGCACTTTGCAAAGTATGTGTTTTATTTGGAAAAAAGCATGGCGGTCGTGGTCAGCAAGAACTTGGAGCCTTGGTTAGTAAGCCATTTACTTACTGGAAGAAAGCTTTAGAGAGCTTTGATCACCATGCAGATACTAAGTATCATAAATTTGCTGTTGAGCAGGCAGAAAATTTTGCAAGGATCATGGAAGGAAAAACGTTTGATGTTATAGAGTGCATGAATGCAGAAAACAGTAAAATTGCCGAAGAGAACAGAAAAAGATTGAAAGCCATTGTTGAAACAATTATTCTTTGTGGAAGGCAAGAAATAGCACTAAGAGGAAGTCGTGATTTTGGAGAAATTGGGATAAATGAACCCGAACATAATGATGGTAGTTTTAGAGCACTTCTTCGTTTTCGTGCGCGATCTGGCGATGAAGCACTTAAAAATCATTTACTAACACAAAACATTCACAGTAGAGCCATGTATACGTCACCAGGAATTCAAAATCAAGTGATTGAACTATGTGGTAGTGCTATTCAAGCGCAAGTACTTAATAGGGTCAAAGAGGCTGGTTTTTTTACTGTACTTGCTGATGAAACACAAGACATATCACGGCGAGAACAATTAGCGTTATGTTTACGATACGTACACTGCTCATCTGGGAAATCGGTTATACGGGAAGATTTTTTAGAATTCATCCACGTAGAAGATGTTTCAGCTCAAGCTTTGGCAACGACTATTATATCACATCTCTTATCATATAATTTGGAAATGGATAAATGGAAACCGAAACCGAAACTGAATTCGGGAGATTTCGTCCTGCGGTCGGACATGTTCGGTGCACTGAACTGCGAGCCACGAAAACACTTTTTATTTTCATTATATTCAAATAAGTATTATTGCATTAAAAATATTTTGTCATTGTAGGTAGGATGGAACTTTTTAATTTTAATTATATTGTAGTTCATTAAAAAGAGTGCCATACAAAATGACCAGAGTTTAGAGGAAATTATTTTGTTCTTAAAATGAAAGAGTATTTTTTGTTTAGTGTAGGTAGGTACCTAAAGAAATTAGTGCACCTAAAAAAGTAATTTTGTTTTCTACCTTTTATTTTATGTTATTCGTTAATAATGTTCACACAGGTAATACCTAGATACTGTTTATTTTTTTATATTATTTACGAAGAAGTTATAACTTATTTAAAAAAGCACAACCATTTATTTGAAATAAGGAATGATAATTTTTAATTAATAGTAGTTGTAAAACAATGAATCTCGTGTCAGTTTTTTTTGTTTGAGAGAAAACTACATTTATTTTCATGTATAACTTGAATTTACAATATTTTGTTAGTGTTACTGTAGGTAGGTAGGTAATTTTTAATTTTAATTATATTGTAGTTCATTAAAAAGAGTGTCATAATAATACGACCAAAGTTTAAAAGAAATTATTTTGTTCTTAAGATGAAAGCTCTTCATTTAGCTTGAGAGAAAACGCTTATTTTTTTCATACATTAAGTATTATTTGCATTAAAAATATTTTGTTATTGTAGGTAGGATGATACTTTTTGATTTTAATTTTATAATTGTAGTTCATTAAAAAGAGTGCCTTACAATATGACAAAAGTTTAGAATAAATTATTTGGTTATGTGATTAAATAAAAGGTGTTTCAATTTTAAAACAAATTATTTGTTCTTAAGATGAAAGAGTATTTTTGTTTAGTGTACCTTAACAAATTAGGTATAAAAAAAAGTTATTTTGTTTTCCACCTTTTATTTTATGTTATTTCTTTTTTTATGTTATAAACGAAGCGATTTTATTTAAATAAGGAGCGATAATTATGTTATGTTTATTTTTAGTTCAAATATCAGAGACTGAATGATTTATATATATAATATTTAAAAATAAAGGCTGATTGATTAAGACTGACTATTTTTTTCACGAAAACATGATCTTATATATTTTTTTTTAATTTGCGGACCCCCCCCTTATCAAAGCTATATATACGTCCGTGCGTGACATGTGTAAGGTGTGAACCGGTCCGATGATGGACACTGTAATACTGTCCGAAACGTTGGCTGAAGAAGGAGGTAACATAATACCCCAAAATAAACCACTATTATATCAAATTATATTTTTGTCCAGTAAACTAAGAAAGTTTAAGAGGACATAGTACGTGAGGAAGACGTGGCATAAGGAAGTGAATCATGTACTTGAGTCTTCATTTCAATAGTCAGAAAAACAGGATAATAAATTTTATTTTTTTATGTCAGCGCAAGAGACCCTAATGCTCCCAACCATTAGGAACCATCTATGGGTTTGTTGCGAGGCTGAAGGTAGTGAGGAGGGTAATGTGGAAGAGAAAGGTGCAGAAAAACCTATCCTTCAGATCTGGTTATCAAACACGGCTAAAGCCATTCAAACAACGGGGTGATGGTCAATTAGGTATTAGCCTAGTAATAACTTATTAATATTATGTACTTATTACTATCTACTTAATTCTCGTATTATTATTTACTTTAATTATTATCTAGCTAATTTATTTACTTACTTACTTTTTATTATATTATTATTAATATTATTTACTTACATATCGGTTATTATTTACCTATTTTTATTTAGTTATTTTATTTTTTCTTATAATTTATTATTCATACTACCCGGAAAACACTGGTCTGAGGCAGTCAACTCTTATATCAGCAACATCATCAGCTGTAGACAGACTGATAGAACCTATGCGCAAGCCAAATAATAAGTTTGGTGATCGCGCTTTCGGAGTATCTGGGCCGAAGGCTTGGAATAAACTCCCTCCGGAACTAAGATCCATAACAAGTCCAACAGAATTCAGGTCTAAACTAAAAACTTACCTTTTTAAGCTGTCGTACCCTTAAATTAAATATACCAATCCTAAGAGAAAGTCCAGTAATATTCAATTTTTCAATTAAGTCCTAAATCCTGTATCTAAATTTCGCCAATAAACAATTGGATAATGTTAATTAAGTGTTAATCTGAAGTAAGTGACCTATCAGGTAAGTATTGTAGTGTATATTTTCTCTATAAATAATTAAGTAATAACATACATCACTGTAGAAATGTATTATAAGTTTGTACAGCGCCCTTGAGGTGATTTTGCACAAAAACGGCGCTATAAAAATCATCCAATTATTTTTACTTTTTAAACTTCCGATTTAGTTGTCCGGGTTAAGTCTTCCCCAAAGGAAAAACTTAACCCTTCCACTCACTTTTCCACAAATGATCAGCTAGTCAATCAACACTATGTAAGTGCATTATATAAGTAAAATAAATACAAAACAATACAAGAACAACAACACGTCAAATCACCAGATATCAAATGGGAAAAAAAATTCACCGTCTCCAGATATTTTCATATCAGAGGGTTCGGCTCGGTAGAACTTCTAACAGGGCCTATAAATCCTACTGATCCCTCAACATAAATATTTAAAAAATCTTTTGTTATCCTACATGTATTCAAAATGACCGACTTTTGCATCTTTATATATAAATTTTTTGATAGATCTAATACGCCTAAATTTTTAATTAGAGAGCTAGGTATAATGCCAGTAGCCGAAATAACGAATGGTAATATTTTTATAGTCTGAGAATGCCAAATTCTTTTTATTTCATTTCCTAAATCTGTGTATTTTCTTATTTTTTCACTAACAGATTTTTGAATATTACAGGAATTTGGAATAGCAACATCAATGATATAAGTAATTTTTTTAATTTTGTCATGTAAAACTATATTGGGTCTATTATGACTAATCGCTCGGTCTGTTAGTATAGTTTTATCATAATATATTTTATAAAATTCGTTTTCTAAAAATGAATTTGGTTCGTATTCATAATATGGTACTACATTACGGCAGTATTATTATTATTATTATTATCCATGTTGTAATTGTTAGTATGGTTACCCTATGCTTGTGTCTGATAAGCCAGCACAGGTACCTTGTACTTTAGTTAACAGAAGAATATTATTGTTGTCAACTAACTTACAAATGCTTCTTTTGTTGACATTTTTGTTTTTATTTTTCGTAAATTTGTTACTAAAATTTTGTTTATTTTTGTCTACCGGTCACGAAACGACCGTGTCATAAACTTTTCTTTTTTAGGTTTAAATTTAATGTTATTATTATATTAAGTTTACATATATGTATTGTTTTAAATGATATAATTGTAAAGCTGCACATCTTGATACAGGAATGCCCTAGTAAGATGTGCAAAGTACGTTTTTTTTATGTTAAAAACTGTTTTTTTGAATAGATAAATAAATAAATAAAATTAAAATCGATGGAAAACAGAGATGAATCTTCGATTTATTGGAATTCAGGAATTTATATCACCTCCCGTTAAATTTGGTTATTTTTGAATATCAAAGACCATACCTTAATTATATATCTTTTTTTTTTTTTTTTTTTTTTTTTTTTTTTTTTTTTTTATTTATTTGGGAAAATCAACAGATTATTTACATATATAAGAATAAACTAAATAATATAGATAAAATCCAATAACAGATTTTCACTTAAAATTATAATAATAATAAAAAATATTAAAACAAGAAACTAAGGGTTCTGTACCCGTGGCCTGAGAAATTTACAAAAAATACAAAATTGTAAATAATAAATAAAAAATAATAACAGATCTAGGAACACAAATAATATACTAATAACCAGCTAAATTTCAAAAATTTAAATTTAACTGATATACTAATAACCAACTAAAATTCAAAACAAAATGTATTGTAAAATTTCAACACAGCAGCAATCAATAACACTACACAATAGCAATAATAACAATATAATAAATGTATACCTACAACTAAATTGAACACATGAGTATAAATTGGAAGGTAAGTAACTGGAAAGGATTCAAAGCAATAACATGATAACTTCAAGTAGAATATTTAAAATTATTTAATGTTAGTTATTACATATCTTTTAAAGGTTCCTAAATTACTTGAGAATATGTCCATATCATTAAAATTCTTATTAAATATACTACAGGCTCTGAATATAAACGCATTTTGTCTTATATTAGTAGAACATTTATGGAGATGAAAAAGTGATTTTTCTCTAGTTCTAACGCTCGGAACTCTAAAATTAATTTCAGACAGAAGGGGAGAACAATCAATAAAGCCATTGATAATTTTATGGAGATATATTATATCTGCGGAGTCTCTTCTAGTTTTTAATGGCTTAAGTCCATAAAGGTCCATCGAGCTGTTTACGTCAAGGTTTGAATTTAGTTTGAAATTTAAATGATGGACAAATTTTCTTTGGATGGCTTCAATGCGATTTATGTAAATATTATATTGAGGATTCCATATGGGAGAAGCGAATTCAAGATGACTGCGAACATAAGAAAAATACAATATTTTAAGTGTTATGATATTATTAAATTCTTTTCCAATACGGAATAAGAATCCTAGCATTCTAAGGGCTTTCTTAACAATCATATCAATATGAGCCTCAAATGTAAGTTTACTGTCAAGTATAACACCTAGATCACGAATTTGTGTAACTTTTTTGAGTAGTTGGCCAGCTATATGATAATTATGGTCAAACTTAATTTTATTTCTAGTGAAGGTAATTACATAACATTTAGAAGTGTTCATGTTGAGACGATTGCGGATACAATAATCATTAAGCCTATACAGATCTTCTTGTAGTTTAAAGCAGTCAATTATAGAATTAATAGGCAGAAATATTTTCATATCATCAGCGAAAAGTAGAACATTTGCATAATTAAAGCATTTTATAATGTCGTTGATGAAAATTGTAAACAGTAACGGTCCCAGGTGAGATCCTTGGGGCACACCTGAGGGTATATTTACAATCTCAGAGATGAAGCCATTTATTGTTACTCCCTGAGTGCGCCCATTAAGATAGGAGACTAACCATCTATATAAATCCCCATGAATTCCCAAAGCTAGTAATTTGGACAAAAGAAGACTGTGGTCAATTTTATCAAACGCTTTTGAGAAGTCTGTATAGATTACGTCAACTTGGATTTGATCATCCATTGATTTAGTAATATTTTCAATGAAAATGGCAAGATTAGATACAACCGATCTTTTTTTCATAAAGCCATGTTGGTTCACGAGTATTACAGACTCGATGCAGTTATATAGTTGTTCATGAACAATTTTTTCAAAAATTTTACTAAAGATTGGTAATTTAGATATCGGTCGATAGTTCTGGACATCATTTTAGCCCCAGACTTAAAAACAGGTGTGATGAGAGCACTCTTCCAACGATCAGGAAAGATACCTTCTTTCAATGAGGATTGAAAGAGCAATAATAGGGGCTTCGAGATTACCTTGCTACACATTTTGATAAAGAAAGCCGGAATTTTATCACTACCCGCACCCAGTGAGCTAGAAATAGTATCGATTATTTTTTCTATTTTTTGTTTTGAAACTGATACCGAGGAGATATTAACTTGATTGTCAAAATGATAGTTGGTAGAGTGTACATCGGAAATAGTGTTGTAATTAAAGGTGGAGACGAAATGCTGTGAGAACAGGTTACATATTGCGAAAGGATTTTCAGCAGTCACTTCGCCCAGTTTCATAACATGAGGCAAACCAGAATTATTTCTTTTTCCTTTAACATAAGACCAAAAGTTTTTAGGGTCACGAGATATATTAAGTTCAGCGTTTGTTATAAATTGTTTAAGACATTCTCTAGACAATTTCTTTTGCCTTGATCTAAGGATACAGAATTCATGGTAGTCTAAAGGATTGGACCACCTTTTCCACATTTTAAACACTTTATATTTTTCCTTAGTCAGTTTTATTAGGGCTGGACTAAACCAATAGGGATAAGAATTATTAATATGAACTTCCTTTGACGGGACGTTTAATCGAATGATTTCATATAAAATTGTATAAAAGCGGTCAATAGCAGTATTGGTTGATAGGTTTAAAAATTCTGCATCCCAATCAATACTACTAAGGACGTTATTTATTGTTTCATAGTTAGCTTTCCTAAAAAGATTGATTGTTCGTTTGTTGTCCACCATAGGAGTTTCCAGAGATATGTTAATGTCAACAAGAATGCTTTTATGATGTTTACATTCAGGGATGAGATACTGGTCAGTATTTGATACAATTACAGGGATCGAGCTAAAAACAAGGTCTAGGTATGTATGATTATTATTTGGAAAGGTGCAGTACTGTGATAGATCAGTAAATGAAAGGGTGTCAGATAGTTTGGAAATAATTTCAGATTTAGAGCCATTCGTAATATGCATACTATTACCATTACTTAAAGACCAGTTAATTTGAGGTAAGTTGAAATCACCCGATATGACAAAATGATCATCGTGATGTAGTCCTCGAAGTTCACATAATTTATCCATGAATTCATTTATATTTTGTGAGTGATTGACTCCTGGAGGTATGTAAACACATCATAAATGAATTTTTATGAAATTATTAATCTTAACAGTCACCCAGATGTCTTCAGCATTCGTGTTAAAATCCTTACGTTCATGAGCTATGAGGTGCTTCTTCAACGCAATCATTACTCCACCTCCTCTTTTTTGCTCATTGCGATCGCGCCTAAATACCAGGTAACGGTTGTCAAATAGCTCTTCACTAGCAATACTGTCTACAAGCCAAGTTTCAGTTATCATAATAATATCATAGTTGTTATTGGTAACATTAAAATAAAATCTATCAGTCTTAGAACGCAGTCCAGTCACATTTTGATAATATACATTCAACATTTTAGTACATTTAGTTGATAATATATATAAAATATAAGATTGATAAAATAGTTGTAAGCATGTTCTAGTAAATTATAAATATTAGAGTGGTGTTGTAGTAACGCAAGCAGAGTAATTGTAGGATAATTTGGATTAAAGTTGGTAGTTTTAAAAGAGTTAGTTGTTAATATTATACAAATAAAGAAAAACCAGTACAAAGGATGATATTTTAAAGTAGGAAAAAAGATAAGGTAGATAGGAAAAATAAATTGATAATAGCTTATAGTCACACGAGACGATGCTAAATCTAAGAAGATTATCAGCAAAAAACCTGAGTCACGTCAGATTCCAATGTCACCTGAATAATGGGACTAGTTTCATTTTTGCGTATAAAAATTTTTCCGTATTTGATCCATCTGAATTTAAAGTTTTTATCCTTGCTTAAGTCTCTCACTGTCTTGAAGAGCGCACGGGTTGCAGCAGTCAGATGCTCGTTGACATAAATTCTGGAGTCCCCGGGAAGCTTCAAATCACTTGAGTTAAGACTGCCTTTCTTCCTTATAGCAGCAAGAAAGTTATCTCTACTGCGGCTGGCTGTGAACTTTACTACAATTGGACGAGTAAATTTAGGATTTTCTCTGGGTAATTCCTTGACCCTTGTACGAGAGATTCCATCAATATCATTTGGGAGAACATCAACACCTGCCTTGGCTCCTAGCAATTTTATGATATCTATTAAATTTTCATTTCTTTTTTCCGGTATGCCAATAATTTCCACGTTATTTTTTAATGAGGTTTGCTCAAGACGGTTTAATTTGGACAATACCAGATTATAATTAGTTTGAAGTTCATTGTTTTTGACTTCGAGGCTATTAATTTTGGAGTGACACTCTCTTAGCGCATCATTCATTGTTTTTAATTGCATGAACACTTTATTAATTTCTTCTTTAATTTCGTCCTTAAACAAAATTAGTAAATTACCAAAGTCTGGCTCTGAACCAGCCTCAGCAGCGGGGCTCTCTACGGCAACATTACGTTTTGACTTAGTACCCGCTTTAGTAGGTAGAACAGACATTATGAATAGGTACTGAACTGTCAAGGTTATGAAACAATGAATTGTAGCACTCTGTAGAGTCAACGAAATCACACGATCACTTACGATGTACAATATACAAGTGAAATAATTAATTACGCAACAACTTTTTGTGGAATTGATCACTTTTATAAGCCCAAATAAACATTAAATTAACAACGATTTTACAGTCGACCACTTGGTTCAAGAGTATTGTTAAGAGTGAATATCAATGCCAACTTAAAATTGTCTATGGAACCTATGGAATATACTCGTAATTAATTGGACAGTAAAACTAAATACCATAGAACTACGCAATGAAATCGAGAGTTAGATTACTTCTAACCAGCCTATGCTGCCTCCTACCGGGTGGCCACGACACTAATGAATGGGCTAATGCAGCAATACACCATCATTAATACGATTAACGTGAGTTATTTCTAATCGGCAGATTCATTCACAAAAAATCGTGCCAAAAGGCAACTTTAAATGGATACCGGTTTGATACTTAATACAGTTTTAATACAAAATTTACAGCTTAATTATATATATATGCATTTTTTTAATTTTAAGTTAACCGGTTTTTTCTGTCAAACATTTTGTAAAATTTTTAATTGGACAATTTCTTAATGTAGCGTGTGACTTGTAAGTGGCATGAATATAATTTCGTCATAATTAACGTTATATTTAGAATTTGGCTGAATTTAAACGGGCTTTAAAAACAAAATTATTTAAAAAATCTTACCATTTATAAATTTTAACTTCTTTTCAATATTTTACAATAAGCCATATTCTAAAACTTCCGGTAATTGTTTGGTTTTGGTTGGCTCCTTGTACCTTTTAAAATGTCTGCTCAAAAGATTCTCATTTCTGAGCACAAACTGCCTCCTGTTTTATATTTTGTTTTTATTTTTAATATTCTTGTTTTGTCCTGTCCTGCTGTTATTGTTATTATAAGTTTTGTCATCACTTTGTATAAACAGTATATTTAGTGTTATAATATTAGATCTGTATTGGGACACTGTTCACACTGTAGGAATAATTTTAAAAACATGACCACTCATACAAAATTACCGTTTTTAAGTTTGTTATAGTTAAGCGCACTTGAAGTGAAATGACACTAAATTGCGCTATGTAAATGCCATTTTATAATAATGATTTTTATAATATAAAGTTAAGGTGATAATACATTTATATAAACGATACAGACACACTGTAGGAATAATTTAAAGAACCATTAATACTGAATTACCATTTTTTTAAAGTTTGTTATACGAGTAGTTAAGCGCACTTGAATTGAAATGACACTAAACTGCGGTATATAAATGCCATGTTATTATTATTATTATTACTATTTAAAAAATATATATTTATTTTTAATTTTTAAGAAAGACGTTACGAATATCTAACAAATGAAACGAAGGTCGCGGGTTCAAATCCTGACGGCCGAAGTAAATTTGATTTGATTAATTTTGGTTCCATGATAACTCAACACGAAGACAATTCAAAAAACCTTTAAAAATTGATAAAAACGATGAAAAAAAACTCACTTATATACTTAACCTTATATCGCCTTTCAAAGGTGCGTTTAACTGTCATTTTCATTGATTTATGACATAAGCGACAACATGGGTAAATGGTTAAAAAAATGTCACTCTCAGTATAGAATTTTTGACCATTTTCACGAATACATTTAATGTACCTATAGTTATTATTTTATTTTACATTTCCAACAAGCAAATTATAAACTAACGGATGATCATTGATTGCAAACATAATATTATTACCAGTTAACCTGTTAAGTAAATTAGAAATCGAGGTTTTGTGAAAGTGATCTCTTCTATATTATAACATAAACAATAATAAACATCAATATATGCTAATATTTGAACGTGTTTCATTATGATATTAGGTACCTACTCAACACAGTTTCCATTGTCTCCATCACATTGTTGGCCATTATCGTGTATTCAATACCTGACCGCATACTTAAACGGATTGTTCCGCGCAAAACATCACCCAAATATATCCACGCAACAACCGTAAAGCGGTTTTGCAAATAGTGAAGCAAGCAAATAAATAACCAAGTGAAATTATGATTTGTTTACAGAAGTGCGCCCGTCTGGTCTGGTGTAATACCGGCTTTAGCGCAGCGCAAGAGCTGGCGTACTGCGAGTACTTCCCATGGCGCCGCCGATGTTCCCAGAAGTCGGCGTAAAGACGCTATTACACGGTATATTGGGTCCGCGATCTCTCCACTGTGTGCTGACTCTAAATGTAAGTATTGTTTATTGGTTTTAGGCCGGTTTTGATCACAGGCCAGTTGGTCATTTAATCGGTAAATCATTTTATAATAATAATATAGCAGAATGTATACAGGTGAAGATTATACCATGAGATGTTCGTATACATTTTTATATCAGTATTATCTACCTGATTCTGGTCTAAAAAATCATTTTGCAGATTATGTAAATGGTTTTTATTTATAGATCTTTTCTTTACCCAACTTCTAGGATAAAAATTTATGTCTTTGGTGTACAGTATACGAATACGTGAGTATAAGAAACGCAAACGAAAAATATAGATTAGGAACCATCAATTTGGAAGACGAGTATGGATTTCGCCGCATCGGAAACTATTTATTGGATAATAAATGCCATAGATCATCCCACATTTCGTTTGGTGACTTAGCACAATTTGAGGTTTGTATGGGTCTTGTCCGTCACTCCTGCACACATTAAACCCCCGATTCATAACCACCCCTCATACCTTTTTCCTTCCCAGAACTTCTTCTTCGTCCTTTTTTCATTTATTTTTCATCAGAGCCTCCTTTATGGAGCTAATGTCATAAACAATATTTATTTATGAATTTCCCACAAACATATTTCATATGTTCATAAAGTATTAGAAAATTTACAAATTTTATGCAATGAACAAAAAAATGACTGTAGAAAAGCTATTTTACGGTAGCAAACTCTCTAGTTCGATCAACTTTTAATAACGTAAATAATTAAATGGACTTTACATTACATGTTATTATATATTTCCAAGCAATTTGCTTTGGCGCTACTTCTTGCCTATCCTACTCGTACATAATCTTTTGCGTTTATAGTTTAATTACTACCTTTACATGAAATATAGTATAATCATTCGCCACTCGAGTTAAAAACATGTTTTACCGTTAATACTTTGGACTAAGTCTAAATAATGTCTTTCCGTAAAATGTTTCTCTAGAGTTATTAAAAGTATATAATTTATTTATTTATTAACGCCCCTTTCGGGGGCTTTTACGTATGAATAGTAAAAGTTACACCATTAAACTGCCCAAGTAATAATCTTTTGTGTTGTGCATACCCAATGTCTACCGATTTATAACAACAAATTATTATAAACAATAGTTAAATAATAAAAATTTGCTTCTTCAAAATTATAAATGATATTATTGATTCACCTACTCTACTGCAACTCATTCCCTTCAATATCCCCTCGCACAGACTCAGAAATAATGAACTGCTCTTCCTCAACCATCATTCGAAAAATTATGGATATTATTCACCATTGTCCAGAATGTGTAGACTGGTCAACTCAAGTCAAAACCTTAACTTTTTTGGGATAAGTCTGAATGATTTTTGCCAGTCGCTAAACAAGTGACGGAATATTATAAGTGTCCTGTGGTCCTGACCCACGGCGTATTCTTGACTTGATTCGACTTGTCACTTTATTTTCTTATATTATATCTGCTTTATGTCTTTGCTTTCATTTACCTTGTCTACTCCTGTATTTTTCATTTTACCGTATTCGTGTTATTATTTTGTAATTTGGACGATGTCCGTTAATAAATAAATAAAATAAAAAATTAGTCGCCTGAAATATTCATACAAATTTAAAATATCTCCCGAGTAAAAATAAATGCCGCCGACGGGAATTTTTACTGGGGAGATATTTTCAATTTGTGTGGATATTTTAGGCGACTGATTATTACTTTTTTATCCTTTGATGCACTATTCCTGTATAAAGTAGTTAACAATAATATTGCATGCCCAGAGTTGCTAAATAAGATTCAATTCAGTGTACCTGACGGTACCTGACGGTACCTGACCTGACGGCCGGCATAGTCCAGCGTTAACGCATTGGACTACCATTCCGAAGGTCGCGGGTTCGAACCCGGCGTGCGCAAATAAATTTTATTTGATTAATTTGTGTTATTTCACAATTAATTAATTAAAATAATATATAGTATATTTGCGGCACGTTCCAGAGTGGAAGATACTACCAGTATCGCCCTGGTGTAAGACCACCATTCAGAATTGAAACATTGCTCCAAATGGCTTTAGCCGTGTTTAGTGACTAGATCTGAATAGCCAGGTACTTCCCCACCTTCCTCTTTCCCTTCCCCACTTACCTTCAGCCTCACAACATCCCCCAATTGGGGATGCCATAGTCTCACTGGCTCCATATGGGAGCAGTTGGGACTCTTGTGAGGTATTCACTATAAAAAAATTAAAAAAATAAAAAAAACCTGCACGTTCAACACGCTCTTCTGTCCTGTTCAGGGTGGATCAATGCAAAACGAACTCTAAGCAGAATTCTTGCCTGAACAGACTATGCAATAATTACAATAGCGTATTATCCAAGGTGGATATTTTCAGTTGCGTTTTAACTAACCAAAAACAAGAGGTCCATAAAAGAATATTTCTATTATGATTTTATTGAAATCTACAACTTCTCTCCATGGCTGTAAATGTATTGATACATTTTTGAATTCATATTCCTTTCTTACAAATTTAATTTACTTATTCCTTATTATGCTGTCTCAGTAGAGGTAAAGTCACAAGGAGGAAATCCATAATTGGTTTTATTTTGGCTATGTAATACTTATGTACAAACACAAATAAATGTAAACTGTCGATTTCCCGAAAATTAATAAATAAATAAAAAGTGTTAATTGTCACAGTTAAGGATGGAAAAATAAAACACTTGTCCAGATGTTGTGTAAATTTAGTTTCAAGTGATAATTAACGATAATAAAATTAAATCAATTAAAATTATTTCCCTCGAGGCTTACGTCATATTTGGGGAATGCTGTGTGAAAGGTTTTTTAAGGTAAGGAAGGAGATGGAGTTCTGGCAATGAAAAGGGTATTAGGGGTGGTTTGGTATCTGCGGGTCAGTACGGCTAGAAGTAACGGAATTATGAATCCATCCCACTGCGGTGCAAGGTGATGGGTCGAGAGAGTCCGACTGGAGAGGGCAAAGGGTCTCCCTCAACCAACGGAGCTGGAGCTCTACAAACTTCATCCCATGAACCCGGGCACCCCTGCGAAGTCACCAAACGTAGCGAACATCTTTTGGTGACCTGTGGCAGTCGTTTACTTTAAACAAACATCTATGTAGTTTATCCATAGGTCAGTTGTTTAACCATTTCGGTACCAGTCCGATGAAACCTTTAAAATGTCGGATATATCTTGATACATATATTTAAGTGACAAGTGTGGCGAAGTACCTACCCACTTGCCTAATAAACGTAATTTAACTGCCAGTTAGAAGTAAGTACTCAATAATAAAGTTAACATTTACATTGGTGTCACTTTTGTCATGTTTCAGTTCTATTTTCGAAATTCTAACAGTTGCACTTCTGCCACGATGTCATTAAGGCCAGTGTTTCTCAACCTGGGTTCATATTGTTCCCACATTAAGGCCGTGGTCATTTAAAGGGAATCAATTATTTTTCGCCAGGAGTAACAATATATTTAAGATACATTTAAAAAAAATTATATATACCTACGACATATGTTTCTTATAGAGCTGCGGTAAAGTAGTACGAAAGCTAATGTTAGATATTCATTTTGCTGTTAAATTAAGGTTTTACCTAGAAGTCTAAGATAGTTAGGTGGGGTTTAACAAGATAATGTTAGATGGTAAACATTTCTTAGATAAATCAATTTGTCGGACTTGTATAGAAACGCATTATATTATTTATTATCCCAACAAAAAAACATAACAAATTCTGGAAAAAGTATGAAATTTTCACAGCTCTGGGATAAGGCATATTTTGACATTATTGCATAATACAGGGTTTTCCAATAAGATGTGTTATTTTGATATTCAACCGTAAAAGATCAATGGTTTCGTTGCTTTTGTGGCACATAGCGCCGTCTTTTTGAAAGTAAACGTTGTCCAGATCAATACCATCCAATTCCGGCCATAAAAAATCATAAATCATCTCTCTATAGCGCAATCCATTCACCGTAACTGTTGCTCCAGCCTAATTTTCGAAAAAGTAAGGTCGAATGACTCCGCCGGACCATGAACCGCACTAAACAGTCACACGTTGAGAATAGATAGGCTTTTCAACAATAACTCTTGGGTTTTCCGAGCCCCAGATGCGACAATTTTGCTTGTTGACGAAGCCACCGAGGTGGAAATGGGTCTCATCACTCAAGATGATTTGCATTTGATTCACTCAAGTGAATTTTAATAATTTCAATGCGTTGTTGAAGCGTGCATCGTTCCATTTTTATTAATGGCGTAGTTTTTACTTGTCAAATGTTAAAAAATGACAGCTTCAAAAGTAACATATACAGAAATAGCGGGCTATTCAAAATAACACCTCTTATTGGAAAACCCTGTATAATACATATATATACTGATATAGTAGCTGAACTGTCTGTAAGTGAAGTTGAAAATGTCGATGGGCAATGCAGAATCGTTTTACAGTAGAGTCCCTCTGTTGATTAGCGCGTTTTGATAAAACCCCATCATATTGTCACATTATTCATATTTATTATCTATTTCAGTATTTGATTCATTCAAATTCATACACAGTCTTCTTTTGTAATACCGACACTTGACTCTTGGTGTGACCCCAAACATGCATTATTTTTAGATCTATGTATTCTTATTACATGGTTCCATCACACATATGCACCAAACATCTCATTCCTACACCTTTCAATCTAGTTTTTTTCTCATAAAGGTTGGTATTACATGGTTAAAGTTTAAGCCACAGTTTAAATAAACAGACTTAGTCTGTTTTCTGTTTACCGAGTCTGGGATCTTGGTTAAATACATAAATATAGACTACCGTTGGCTATCGTATTATCTCTTGGACTTGTGGGAACACGGTAAGGCAATATTAATATGGTAGCAGGGTTTATCTAACACCATTAAGTCATTCACATCAGTAACGCCAACGTAAAAGGTTTCCTAACGCGGGCAAACAGAGCCAAGAATGTCTAGGTATAATGATAGACGTATTAACACTGTGCCGACACTACTGACAACAATCTCACTAAGGCAAGTTTATCGAGGCCTCTGAACGCTTGAGTTACCCGTTGTTGCAGTTTTATAGACTAGACAATATTTCGAAATGTGTGGCATGAGATACTGACCAATTATAAAATTAAATTTTGACACTGTGACACCTTTGCCGCAAAGGTTTAGTACGTTTTTTATGTTTCCGCACTCTGTCTTGAGGTGTTTTACGGCCAGTGATACATGTTTTCATGGAGGCTGTATGGGGGTGTGTAGCTGTATATTATAACTAACCATCATGCCGCATGTGTAGGCAGAGAGGACGGACTGCCGAAAAACAAAAAAAACTCGGTCTTGGCACGCACTCCTTGCCTCATTCACATTCATACATCGTCTCATACATTCTCTTCTGTTATTCCGGCTCTTGACTTGGCCCGACTCGTGTCTGGTTCACTTGATCGCGAAATGTACCTATTTTTTTCTCCTTCCAAACCATAGAAACTTCCCTTTCTTAATCTCAATTATTACGCTTACATCAGCATTGTATTTAACGAATCTACATCATACGATCATACATGATTTTACCACGCATACGCTTATGGGATCTCACTTCTACAGCATGCAGTCTGCTTCCGTTCTTCCTCTGCCAGTTCCATATCTCACTGCCATCCATAAGAGTAGGTACCAGCATTCCATTATGAACTCCTTGTTTCGCTTCTTTGGATAATTTTTTTTTTCCCAACCGCGTTCAATCTTCCATTTAATATAGTTTCCTGTATTTAACCTTCTTTTAATATCTCTATCAGCCTTTCTGTTTATTGTGAGCATACGTCCCAAACACAAACTAATCAACTTGCTTATGAGTATTCATCATTTACAACTATATTGCACACTCACTGGTACTCTCATTTGTTATTGAAGGGAAAAAACACAAAAGCTTGCAATTCATTTCTTGCCTTGAGATTTTTTTTCAGAAAAGCATTAAAAAACTAAACTTAAAAATCATTAAATATTATATCTATTCTAGTACACCCCTGTTTAAACTTGTATCGTATCATTTGATTTTGTCACGACGAACACTTTAGACACAAAAATAGCAACTTTTCACGCTGAAAGTGATTGACACTATCTTTTTTAAAAATTAAACTGATACATTGCTTTGGAGTATTATATAAATCAAAGGCTTGTTTTGTTTTATACAATACCTTTGTGTTGACGCCAACTTAGAGTTAGCTTAACTCCTTGTATTTATTAATATCAGTAAGAAAAGTCCAACTTTGTGCACACAATTTCATAAACATTTCTTTGTAATCAACTTTGCAATTTGATGAATTGTTAAAATTCTGTGAAACAACACGTTCTAAATGGTGACCGGATAAAACATCACATCTTAAAAAAGTTATTTAAAGTCATGGAAAGTGATGACACAAAAAATTTATTAACTGGGTAACTGGGTAATTTATTAAGTACCTAGGTTAGGTTAGGTTAGGTTAAAAAAAAAATTTCATAATTTTTAATGACTTTATATCACTTTTTAAAAGTGTGTTGAATAGTCACTGTGTTGAGTTAGCATGGAACCGTTTTAAATAAACGTTGTGATAAAAATGACAATAAATTTCTTTACAAAATTATGAAAACCAAGTAGAATCTTCCCTTTTGGCCACAGTCTGAATTAATACCAATCAATCACTGTCTACTAAGAAGCCCCGAAACTTTCCATATTCCTTTCCAAAGAACTATCTTAACCTTCTCCCAACTTCTTTTGCAAATTTGTCGACTAGATAACATCCACTGTAGCAGCAAGATTCCTTACATATTTACCCCAGAACTTTACAAAATCTTTTTGTTCATTAATGTTTTTTGTCGCTGTTGTTTTACACAACTACAAAAACAAATGTGTTTTAAAATTTACATAACTGATAAACAAGCATGAATGTAGGGTAAATGGTTATTTATCAATTGTGTAAAATTTAAGAGTAGTTAATTATTTTATATATATCACCGTTATTATACGACTTTGTCATTTTGTTATTAAAGTAGGTACTTCCATGTAAAATCAAATTTACATTGGGTTTTTACATATTAAGAGGTTTGAATACTACTTTTCCATAGAAGCTTTAGATTGTGTTTGGAAGAGGAGTGCACAGTACATTATTGTAGTTATTTATAAGTAATTAATAATATGATAGGTATTGCGTGTTGTAGTAAGTGTATATGTTTTTGTATTTTTTATCAACCCTTGTCTGTTGTATAGTGAGTCCATAAACTAAATAAAATAAAATAAGCGAAATAATAATAATAATAATATTTGGCTAATTTATATAGCGCCGTTTTCGTGAGAAATCACCTCAAGGGCGCTGTACAAATATATTTCTTAAATAGTTAATACTAGAACTACTGACTTATCTCTAAGACTTATATCTAGTGACTTACGACTAAGGCCTATAACTACTATCTTAACGACATATATACGAGTATTTACATATTTAGCAACTTACAACTAAAATTAATATTAACAATCTAATCTTACTAACGCCAGAAGAAGAAGGAAGTTCCGTTATATTAGGGTGTTTTTTATTGTTACATAGCTGGATATATATGTTAAATGAATGAAATTAATAAATAAAATCAATCGTCAATCTTAAACGCATTTAGATGATTCATCTGCCAACAATTAAACCGATTGACTTGTTATGTTCCCGCTGATATTGTCCATTGTCCATTGGTAGGCAAGTCAATAGAAAAATTGAATGAACGGAATCGCTAGATAATGTAACAATTACAGTATAAAAAAAATGAAAAAAAAGAAATATTTGGATAGAATGACGGATTTATGGAAATGAGTGTCTGAAAAAGTGAGTTTTTAGTTTGGATCTAAATTCTGTTGGGCTGGTTATACATCTCAATTCCATAGGAAGTTTATTCCAAGCCTTAGGGCCGGATACTCCGAATGCACGATCACCAAACTTAGTGTTCGGATTTCGCTTAGGCTCTTTCAACCTTCCAATTGCAGATGATGTCGCTGATCTAAGACTTGACTGCCTTAGACCAGGAAAGAAAGTAGAAAGTAAAGTAAGAAAAATTATCGAGTTTGAAAATGTTTTTATTTGGGGTAACCCCTATTTAATGTAATATAATTTAATCGTCATTATCAGAATTTATACAGATTTATAACATAATGCTACAAATACTGAATTGTCGAACTGAACCTCAACTTATGGAAAAGAAACGATGCAATTGTAAATTGAAGTTGATTCGTTCCTTTCCTGTAATTCGTGGCACGGTTCGCGTTTCGGTTCGCAAATGTATACGTACCCTAATACTTTTGAACAACAAGTTTTTAATTTCCAAACAAATATTTGTTGTTCCTGAAGATAATATATCTTATATTCTTATATTCATTTGTAGAGCCGAAACAGTAATTTTAGAAAAAAAAATATCGTAAAGTATGTTCCGAAAATTATTAAAAACAAATTTTATTCTGTTATTTTACAAGTTATAGGTATGAAACAAATTATTACGACTTACCATCTGTCGACAGATTTTTATACGAGTCGTGTTTTTTTCAAATAATAATAATATTTGTATAGCGCCGTTTTTGTGCAAAATCACCTCAAGGGAACTTTCATTTTCAGAACTTTCGCTTTATCGTTTTTTTTATATTAGCTATTTTTCTCTCTAGCATTCGTTTACATATCTCCCTTTCAAACCTTCTTCTTCTTCTTTTTTAATGCTTACTTTGCCCTAAGCCCCCCGTATACTCAATTTCTATCGATTTATAACAAGTTTTTCTTTAACTCTTTAAGTTATCAAAAAAATAGTATTATTTTTGAAGATAATATTTATACATTTGTTTTGCCGAAACTTTAATTATTTTAAATTCGCTGGTAAAAAAAAAAGGAAGCTACGAAAATTATTAAAAACACGTTTTGTTCCGTTATTTAATATGTTATAGGCATGAAAAAATTCACAGCATATCTTTAAATGCAACTTAAGCATCTTTCGACAGATGTTTTATTAAACATTTTCACCATTTTAACTTAATTGTTATCGTTTTTTTTAATATTAACGCGCTCCCTCTAACATTCGTATTTACAATTATAATTATATTTCAAACCATTATTGAACGCTTTCTACGGGGCCTTAAGCAATTTTGTGTAATTTCTGTGTAAGCAAATTTAAAAAAGTGGAAAGTTTAACATTACATTGAAGTAAAGTGTCATTTTTCCTTGAAATATGCACGAAATAAATTGGTACGTGACTTTTTGTTCTGACAACTAATTAACTGAAAAATAAATGTGTGTTTAACGTTTTCTTTGCAAGCAAATTGGAATAAGGTTATTGATACATTGCATTGAATCGAAGTGTCAATTTCTTTTGACATGTAAAGTTGATTTGCGGCCTTTTGATTCTGACAGCGATTTATGAGGCATTACTTCGAGTGGGTGATCTTAGATTTGCTTTTAAGGCGATGCACTATGTCGTGTAATATTTTAAATTGAGCCGCTATCAATAATAACCCTTACGTAGATGGCGATAAGGTTTAAATTCCCGCTTAACATTATCCGCCTGTTTTGATTTATGCAAGAAAAAAATATGGCCAAAAAGTGCCTTTTATTTTATTTTGTGGATTTTCAGGCATAAATATTTTTTTTTTCGATCATTTTATAAATAACTTAAATTGCCACATTATACAATAAAATCATAACCGAAAATGGGTTCGGAAGTAGGAGATTTTTAACTTTAAAGCAGTTTTCATAGGACTTTTACATTATTTTTTTCTGGGCTTATAAAAAAACTTATCTAAAAAATACTCGATTTTTTCAAAGGCCAGGATTTATTCTACTGGCAGTATTTAATTAAAGTATCTGAAACATTTCTAGGCGATCAAATTTTCAAACCAAAAACACATGATTTTGCATTACTACGTATGGCATCGCCTTAAGTAATTTTAACCAAACAGTTAACTTGAGATATGTGTGTCTCACAATCATAAGTTTTTTTATAAGCCCAGAAAAAAATAATGTAAAAGTCCTATGAAAACTGCTTTAAAGTTAAAAATCTCCTACTTCCGAACCCATTTTCGGTTATGATTTTATTGTATAATGTGGCAATTTAAGTTATTTATAAAATGATCGAAAAAAAAAATATTTATGCCTGAAAATCCACAAAATAAAATAAAAGGCACTTTTTGGCCATGTTTTTTTCTTGCATAAATCAAAACAGGCGAATGGTGTTAAGCGGGAATTTAAACCTTATCGCTATCTACGTAACGGTTGTTATTGATAGCGGCTCATTTAAAATATTGCACGATGTAGTGCATCGCCTTAAAGTAAAACTTCTTCGAAATTATTTGTAATTATTACAGCAAACCAATAAGTAGCCTTGTTGATACTAAGCGACTCTCTTGGTAACTCTTGTTTGTGACAACACTGTACGGTTGAAACAATGCAGTGTTTGACCAACAAGTTATAAGCGGAAAATGATAATATTTGTTGTTGGTAGCGTGAGAAGTTTCTTAATTTTAAATTTGAGTGTTGACAGAACTCGTTAGAGACGGACTTAACACAGTATTTTTGGGAATACGTGTTTGTCGGAGGCACGAAATTAAATTCTTCGACTAACACGGAGGTATTTCATATGTTGGCTTTATTATGTTAGCACAGGTACAACAAACGATTAAGTAAAGTGATTTTTTTGTCAATACTTAAATGTTATTTTTTTTTTTATCAATTCACTATCAGGCTTCACTATTATTTTAAAATGTGTATTTTTTGTCGTTTGATAATTAAAAAATAACATGAAATACATACTTACCTATGGCGTCTGTTTTATCTTTGACGTGCAAATGGATCCGGTGAAATACTCGAAATCAGAGCTACCGTTCTACACGCTCCAGAATTTTTCGGATATCCTTGGATTTGTTTGGAACTTTTTGAACATAAAAATAATGTCTGTTTTAAGGCTTAGACACATTACGGCATATATGTATTATATGTTGGGGTGACACACTACGCTATAATCTTCCGTGGGAGAGGGGGTCAGATCAATTGGGAAACTGCCGTCGAATTTCATTTCTTTGTATGGGATCTGTCACTTTGACAGATAACAGCCGTGTAATTACGGCCGCTTATTTTGCCGTACGAGTTATATAAAACGCTTTGAACTCATAGCGTAATTTTCCACCCCCTTTATGTTCAATGTTATTCTTTTGATATTTCGGGAAAAATTTATTTATTTGCAATTTACTTCAAGTATTTTTTGCAAATGTATCAGAACTAGCAGAAAATTCCAGAGCGGGTTTTGCAAGTCTACGACCTTATTATTATATTGACCCAGAAATTCCGGACAGAATAACATTGAAAATGTTATGAGTCCAGAACTCACCATTCGAGAGTTTAGGGATTTATGTTCATATTTATGAAAAATATTTGATGTTAGTAAAGTTTTACATAAATATTTTCAGTTTTATAAACGTAGGAAGTTAAGAACTATTTACAAAACGGTTGTGGATTGTAATTATTGTAAGTTGTAATTAAATACTTGACGCGTGGACATAACATTAAAAATTCAAGTTTCCAGGCTGAAATTCGTGTTCATTACTTCGGACAACTTTATAAATAAGCACTTCCGAAAAACTTTAATTTTTATGAATCCAATTATTAAAAATATACAGTTAAGCCCACCATTGCCACTGTGACATATAACATATCAATCTGCCATAAAGCTGAATAACTCCTGCCTGTTAAACCGGCATTTCATTAAGTTAGTGTCAGGTATATCAAACGAAACTTCTAGCTAGAAGAATAAATTATCATAAAGCGTAGAATAAACCTTTAATATTTTACGTTCTAGTGATAAGTAACAAATTACACTGACATCTACGTGAGAATTGAGGCTGTATCGGACCATCCAGGGCCGTGTTTAGGTTGCAGGTCGCCCTGGGTAAAACTTAGCCCATCCGATCGGTTAAAATTGCGATTTAGGCATTTTTGCGACCTAGCTCAAAGGTGTCCGTGTTTTATTTTTATAGGGCCTAATAGGACAGGAACCTTAAAATATATTTGCTTCCATTAACCAAGTTTTTCCTCAACTTTTGAGTTATGAATTTCTTTGTATTCCTATTTTCATAACGATTGCTTTGAGTTAAAATATTGTCTCCAATTTTGGACAAAAATTAGTTAGATGTCGCCACTTCCGTTGGCATTTCGCACTTGGACGGGCCCTAGGCTAACGTAAATACTGTGCTTTCACTATTAAATTGCAGTTCCCTTGTACTGTAATACCTACAGGCTCGTAGTGGATTGAAGCTGGCGGCACGGTATCGCTTCCAAGTAAATAAACACAAACTCGACAACCAACAATTACACATCTTCGGATCTACCGGATCTGCCCTTATGATGGACACTGCAACGCTGTCCGAAACATCGGCTAAAGATGGAGTTAGCGCAACACGGCATAACACCCCAAAAACAAACAACAACAAAAAAATTGGTTATATATTTATGGAATCAAATATTGCATTACCTAAACCTACCGTCCCAAAGACATAAACATAAAAAAAATATGTTGTAAATCATCTAGGCAATCCTTTTGTGTGCACAGATATTATATCTCCTTAACAATAATGTATATTTTTACGCTAAAAAGTCCATGGAAAAATTTTGTATTTACGTAAAACACAGATACTATAATATTTCACTAAAACATCTTTATATATATCAAAATCTAATGTTTCCAGGTTTGCTAAACTTCAAACTCAGTTTTCTCAGTGTTATCTTATATGGAGATACGGGACAAGTTGTGGTACATTATATTGACAATAAATACGCACAGTCTGATAATATAACATGTAGATAGTATCAACACTATGTAACAGCTTGACACGCTTGTCAAAGTAGTAACTAAAAAACGTACCTTTAATTTTGAATACTCAAAATTCACACCAGTAACACATTGTCTTTCAATTTCCGGAGAATTAATGCCGTCCCCTAAAGTTTGCAGTCTAGACCTAAATACGGTTCTGGCATAAACAGAGGCACAGATGTAGTATTGAGTGTTTACCTATAGAGATGAGTTCTCACAGGTCTCACAGGTTTGGTGGTGGTTGGACCTAATGAACCTAATGATGCGGGTTCCCTGGAGAAGGTGGGGACCACTCTTGCATTATTGCATCACAGGTATTCTAAGTAAAATATATTCAATAAAGTCAAGCAAGTTCCAAGTACCTGCTGTGAACTAACCGCAATTACAATTTTATTACTAGTCTCTGTTTGCGTATAAATTTTATGTCTTTATTATGTAGCCTCTTGCGTAAAGACAAGAAAAATATGACATTCATTTATTTATTTATTCATTTCTATTCTTTTGCATACAGTTCACATAATAAGTACTTACCAGTTATACAAAAAATGTCAGAAATCAGTAACTGTATGGTTTATTAGTAGTGTTTTCTGAATACCTCACAAGGAGCACCTGTGCTGAGGTGTTTGCATGTTTTAGACAAGGTGTTATTATACCGTCATAAGTAAAAACACAGCATCGTCCTTGAGATTCTTGAAGAGGGTACTGTGGTTCCACCGAAGGCGGCAGTAATATTAGGTTACTGGCAGAAAGTAAATCATACTATTACTTAGACACAATATAGTCACAATTTGGTGTAAAGAAAATGATACCACAAGAAATGATGCAGTAAGACAAAACTAGAATAAAATAATACATATTTCATTATTTTTTTTTATTTTTTTATTTAATATTTGTATGTTTTTACAATAAATATACAATTATACATATTATACAGTGTTATCAATGTAAATAATAATAGCTTTTCCTCACCATAAAGAGACAAGGCTCTTGTGTTTGGTGAGTGAATCCTAGCTCAATTATATGGAATCATGTAAGTAAGTAAATAATATATTTGCAAAACCAAAGGGATAAGTAAGAAATAGGCAAGATTTATCAATAATACAGTTTCAAGATTTGAAGGAAATAATAATAAGAGTAAGATATGGACTTTTATAGTAGTTTTAGGTAATTTTTTAATTTTATTTTAAATTCCTGAATATCTTCAATATTTTTTAGATATAATGGAAGGATGTTAAAATATGTTATACCTAGATAGAGATAGGTATTTTGTGTGTGCTTTGTATTAAGTTTTGGGATTTTGATAGTTTTTTTGATATCTTACTGATGAATTGAATTGTAAGTTATTTAACTGTATTTCTTTATAAATTTGTAGAATTGAATATTTTTTATTTATATTGTCTATTGTGGGTACATTGAATATTGAAAAGAGAATCTCAGTAGAAAATTTGGATGGTTTTTTCAATATTACTTTAATTATCAATCTTTGAACTATTTTAAGTGGATTTAATATATTGTTATAAGTTCCTCCCCAGCCAATAATACCATATTGTAATATAGATTTTACAATTGCATAGTACACCCTTTTTAGGTTTTCTAGTCTAAGAATATTTCTAAGTCTTATAAATATATAAATACATTTTCTAATTCTTTTGACAAGTTCACAATTTTGTTTTTTCCATTTAAAATGTTGATCTATATATATACCAAGATATTTAATTTCAGAAGTTAGACTAAGTATAGAACATTCTTGATTGCAATTAGTTCTGTTACATTCAAGTTGATGTATTATAATTTTTAATTCTGGTATTGATTTAAATTTGTTGATAGAGAATGGGATACATTTTGTTTTTTCAGTATTTAATGAGAGGAGGTTTTTTCAGTATTTAATGATAGTTTAATGTTAGTTTTTATAATTTCCGCAGCGTTTAGTACCCTTTTTTTTAAAAACATACAACAAACGATGTTGTATTCCCATGAGTTATTAAACTCATTAAGGGATCGCCAATTGGTAGTTTTGAAATAGAAGAGTAAAAAAATAAAAAAAAGAGTTTTGTACAGAAAAATTAGACCCAACCCAACCCAATGTGCAGACACAATGTATGAAGAAAACATTTACAAAACATTTCACAGAAGCAACATACAGACACAACATATGAAGAATCACTTTACAGATATGTCACAAAAAAATGTCTTATAATTGAATTATTATAATCACTCATTTGATTTATGTACTGTTGGTGTCAAAAAGTTGAAAAAGTATCTTTAATGATGGACATAAAAACAAAATCGGGAAAATACATTAAAAAGTACGGGCTCAAAAATAAATAGACCTAATACAAGATGTTTTACATTCAAAATACATGAGAAGATTAAAAAAGCCCATCATCTCTGGGTGTACAAAGTTTGGTATTTGGAGATAATTAGGACGGCTATCAGAACAGAGTTTGTACCTACTTATGACTCGTTTTCCAAATAACATTTGAAAAAATAGGATTTCAATATATCGTTTCGAGATTTGTTAGAGGCATATACCTGTCTTAATTCTTCAGGCAATTTGTTATAGTTAGTGTAGGCAATATATTCTAATGATTTCAGTCCGAACTTTGTTGAGTGTATTTTTGATATATGTAGTTTGTTGTGTTGTCGTGTATTATATTGGTGAACATCGTTGTTATAGTTCAGTTTTATATTTGTGTGGGTGTTACACTGAATAATATTTACAATGGTGTTTGTTATCTCAAAGCTAGGAACCATCTTAAATGGCAAAACAAGTGCGTGACGGTAAATATCTTTAACAGGTATATCCCAAGGCAAGCCAAAAATGTTACGCATGGCTCTATTTTGGATTATTTGCACCTCCGATATCATTTTTTTGGTAGCAAAGCCCCAGATACTCGAAAGATATGCCAAGTGGGAGTGAATCATAGCATAGTACAATGATTGCAGTATGGCTGTGGGAAGCAATCTACCTAGTCTATACATTACACCGGTCACCGGAGCAATCTTTGATTTAACATGGTCAAAATGGTTTTTCCATGTAAGCCGTGAGTCAATCAAAAGTCCTAGATACTTCGCGACATCTGTTTGTTCCAGTTTGTTTATTCCCAGGGAAATGTTTAGGCGTTGTCCTTTCCTATTCCCGAATAGCACATAGTGAGTCTTTTTGATGTTAAGGCTAAGTTTATTGATTCTCAACCACTCGGCTAGATGACCCAAATCCCTTTCCATGTATTGTTCCATTTCGTTCAAATTAGTATTATGATAGAATAATATTGTGTCATCAGCATAAAGTTGAAGGGTACCTTTCAATCCCCATTTTGCAATATCATTTATATAAATCAAAAATAATAAAGGCCCAAGAATCGAGCCCTGTGGTACACCACATGTTATATTTCTATGATCACTTGATCCTTTTCCAATAACAACCGAAGAGCACCTACCCGTAAGATAACTAGATAAAAGTTTTAGATTTTTGCCCACGATGCCCAGATATTCAAGCTTTTCTAACAGAATCTTATGATCAACCGTATCGAACGCTTTTTTCGGAAGAACCGAGACAAATTCAACAGAAATCACAGCGTAACTCATGTAGGACACACTTCTAGGATTTTTTGTCCAATGATTTATATAGCCGTATTTTTTTATTATCTATAATGCCACGTGTACATCTGAGAAAAAAAAGCGCGAGTCGATCCATGAATTATGGGAAAGGAACAAAACAATTTTTTTTTCAAGTAAGCGCCTTTTTTCTCCCTTATATAATCAGCATAATATACTATTTACTACAACCATGAAAAAAGCCTGAATGGTGTGGTATTTTATTGGATATGTTGTTGTCATCATGTTAAGAAGAGAAAACTTTATGTTATATCCAATAAAACGACTCATTCCCACTTGCAACTTCCTAAAAGTATCAGTTAACAACATTTGTATGCCCACGATTGAAATCGATATGAATGCCCTTCTTTATCAGATAAACGGGGTATAATAACATGCTTAGGAGCACTTCAGTGAAACAACATACCACTAGACATTTCTGATTTCCTGTACGTACGTCACTATATTATTTGACAGTCTAACACCCGTATTCAGAGTCGATCCTTTAGTTCAAGAAACCTTCCTTTCCTTTAAAAAACACCGTTTTATATTCAGAGAACCGCCTAAAGTCGGTGTGACGTCACTTAGTAAGGAAGCTACCTTTCTCAAGATTTCAAAAAATTTTGTATTCAGAGACGTCACTATGGAAGTCTCTACGACACTGCGCACGCGCATACTTGCTTACTTTGACTTTTAGCTGTCAAAACTCGAGGTTGGTGGGTAGGGTACCTTTGCCTTGCTAAGTCGGTGATTTGTTCCCAGTTGTTGCGGTTGTTGCTGTTGAAAACATAAAACAATGGAGATGCAGATTATGGAAATGGAGATCATGGAAATGGATAACGAGTTTTTGGATTACATCGTTGATCCATACAATACACGTGACGACGTTGGCACGGACAATATGGGCAGCGTGCGGCGTTATTTACGCGATTTTGAAAATCCCGTGGAGTTTTACAGTGACCGGCAATTTAAGGATCGTTATCGGTTGGAGAAAACAACTGTAATGCATATATTAATTCCTCTATTATTTCCGAATTACGCTTTAGTTAATAATAGAGGCTTGCCCATACCTCCTGTTATTCAGGTAGCTATCGCGCTGCGATTCTACGCTACTGGTAATTATCAGGTAAATGCGTCTTTTTTACTAGATATCTATTGTCAAATTATGTTCTACTTTTGTGAAACGAAAATATTACATTTTGTGATGCTGAAACTTGTTATTTACATTATGTCTGTACTGATTTGAAATCGACAAAGAATGAAAGAATGCATATATTATTTAATGAAAACATGATGTCAACCTAAAATTAACCAGATGCCCTTAGATGTACAAAATATCTAGATGGAGTGTTCATCTTGTATTATTTTCAATGTTCATTAACTACCTACATATTTTTATATGATTCCAGATTGTTGCGGGAGATCTACACAAACTGAGCCAACCAACCTCCAGCAGAGTAGTGCAAAAGATTTCCTCCAGATTGGCGCAACGGATAACTGAATTTATTCATTTTCCTCAACGGCCCCAGGACTACGCTGAAAATCGGAAACTCTTCTATTCAAGAGCCCAATTTCCAGGAGTCGTCGGATGTATTGACTGTACACACATTGCCATCAAGAGCCCAAGCCGAACAATAGGGGAATCTTTTCGCAACAGGAAAGGATGGTTCTCCTTGAATGTGCAAGCTGTGTCAGGTCCACGTTTGGAATTTTTGGACATAGTTGCCAGGTGGCCTGGTTCTACCCACGATTCCAGGATATTTCAAAACAGCGCGTGCCGCCTAAAGTTTGAGGAGAAAAGGATTACAGGCATTCTTCTCGGGGACAGCGGATATGGCCAGACAAATTATATGTTCACACCAGTATTAAATCCTGCAAATGAAGGGCAAGAAAAATATAATAAGGCGCAAATTTCCACACGGAATGTAGTCGAAAGATTATTTGGTGTATGGAAGAGGAGATTTCCTTGTCTGAGGAGGAAATTAGAAAATAAACTAAGTAATACTACAAACATTATCGTTGCGTGTGCCATTTTGCATAATTTATGTATATCGTCAAACGACCAGCATTTTGGGCGGTTTGAGGGTATAAATATACCTGTCAATTCGGTGGTGCAGTCTGCTTCAGGCAGAACGATAAGAGATGCATTTATCCAAAGACATTTTACGTGATGTGTAATGAACTGTGAAAGGACACCATATATGTAATGAATAGTGACGTCAGTAATTGTGCCGTGTAATGAACTGTGAAAGGACACCATATCTAATGTATAATAATTGTGCTGTGTAATTAACTGTGAAAGGACACCATATATAATGTATAGTAATTGTGCTGTGTATTGAACTGTGAAAGGACACCATATCTAATGTTATGACTAATGAAGTCATATTTTTTAATGCATAGTAATTGTGCTGTGTAATGTCATGCTGTGAAAGGACACCTTATCTAATGTAATGAGTAGTGAAGTCATATTTTTTATAATATGTTATAATTATGCTGTGTATTGAATTATGAAAGAGCACAAGGGTTTATCTTAAATATATACCTATGTATGTATTAATAATGTCCATTATCAAAAAAATTGAAACAGAATGGAAAATAAATAAAACATTTATTGGAGATTAATATATTTTTTATTCATATTTATTTATTGGCGAGCTCTTTTTCCAATTCTGCCTTCGCTCTTCTTATTTGTAGTTCTATAAGTTCGTTCTGCAGACGAGCTCCTTTCGACTGCTCCCGAGCAGTCTCGATCTGCTCCCGGGCAATCTGCTGGGCAGTCTCCCTCTGCTCCCGGGCAGTCTCGATCTGCTCCCAGGCAATCTCCTGGGCAGTCTCCCTCTGCTTCCGGGCAGTCTCCTTCTGCTCCCGGGCAGTCTCTCTCTGCTCCCGGGCAGTCTCCATCCTTACTACGTGCATTTCTTCATCGTACTTTGTTAGATTGGTGCTTCTGAGGCAACGCACTTGGCCCTCGTCCCGAACCACCTGCCCACTAGATGGTATCAAGTCTGAAACAACACAAAATTACAAGCTGATTAGTGAAACAACACAAAATTGCAAGCTGATTAGTCATCAATGTAAATAACAGGTTTATTTGTGTAAATAACACTCTGTGCCCCATGACATAGTGCACAGTCGGGAAACACGCCAAACACGCGCCCAACATATTTATTTATTTACACAGTAAAGTAAGTAAGTGTAAAGTAAATATAAAGTGCAAACTATAAATTACAAGTAAAAATTAAAATTTAAAGTAAGAAAAAAAACAGTAAAAATGTAGAAATATAAATTATCTCTAAAAGGTACCCACAAAGATTTAAATATAAAAAGTAAGAAATCCTGGATTATGTCATCCGATTTGATAAAATTTTCAAGTACCTATGATTTCTAGTACATTAAATAGTTTTGGAGTGCAGTACTGGTAGGCATATTATGTTTACATGATGTATTATCGTGGTACCTACTAGCAAACAAATTAAGTTTAATGCATCTTTTGTATGAGGCCAGATTACCGACGAAGTGATCGATATTAGCATATTCATTGCATGTACACGGATGACATTTGTCATCAACAGCTCGGCTGTGGAACGATTTGCTGGCCTCTGTTTTTCCTCCCTCCTACAACATTGGTCTCTTCAAGACCCATTTTCACTCCTTCCTCAAAAACATTCCCCACACAGCATCTTCAACAGGGCCCCTCTTTCTTTATGGTGGAAAACGAGAGGTTAAAGTAAAGCTCTCCGAACTCCGAGCATTATTTGAACCTTTGTACGAAAATGCAAGTAATCACAGCAAATAGAGAGGTAAATATAGTCACCTTTCTTGGCTATAATGCGACGTGTCTTCGTCTTGAGCTGGGGCGTTGAACTTTCCTCCGGTGTTTTTGTTATATCTGAAAATTAAAAACACTTTTGCAATATTTCTATCTCGAAAATTATTTAAGATTTAGCATGACAACTGATAAAATTATGTAATAAGTTCCTACAGAGAAATGCGAACACTACCATCTAACAACAAATCACATTTTGAATTGATAAGAATCAATTATATTATCAAAAATTGACTTACCAAACACCGGCACTTCCGTCGACTGGTCAGTCCATGGCATGCTGAATAAAGCAGACGTGCTGGTGCTGGGCACAGCGGTATCTGAAACTTAAACAATACTTTATAAGAAATAAGGTCAAAGTTAAATAAACAAGTAGCCAAAATATTTCACATAACTTTCTTAAACTAACCGCGATCGCTGTCGTTGCTAAAGCTCAGTTCAACGTTGGTGGCCAAGTCCAGCACGCTGTCAACGGGATGATGCTCATCAGAGACAGTTGGCGACAGCCTGCCCCCTCCCGTCTTCATCCTGCTCCTCTTTTCCTCGCAGAGCTCCATCTTCCTTTTTGACTTAATGTTGTCCCAGCATTTCTTAAGCTGCGCTTGGGTCCGCTAAGAAGGAATTCAATAATACAGTATTATAATAGTATTACGGAATCGGAACAATAGAAGAGTATGTATATGAATGAAAAAAGAGTATCCCTGTGGGGAAACGGCGTGATGGCTAGTTAGTATTTCAATTACAAAAGATACAAACCTTTTGATTGCCGGCGATTGAGTTGAAATCATCTGTCAACTTGGCCCACGCATTTTTCTTCTCGCCAAGTTGCAGATGATTAGTCGAAATGCTGGCAACGGCAGGATATGTGTTTATTAAATCTAATAAACATTGCCTTTCACTCGGCGTGATTATAATACGAGAATTCATTGTTTAAAAAGGAAACTTTCGAGACACTCAACTGAAGATGTAACAGAGACTTTTGACAGGCCGATGTTATTTACTTATTTACGACAGACGCTTGAACTAAATCCATAGACAACAGCATAGATAAACACACAGATTGTCCCAAAACGGGGCATGTTGTTTCCGTAGAAGCAGGACATCGACAAGTTTCGGAGTCGATGTCAAGTCACACCTTTCTTTCGGCGTAGACAAAAGGTCTCTACCTGAGGAAAGGAAGCTCAAAGTGTGGACTCTGTATAGAAGCGTTAAAGGTAAGGACGGTTCTTACCTTTGCTTAGGTAAGGCTGACACTTGACTTAGACAACTTTAAGGATCGACTCTGAATACGGGTATGAGATGCTGTAAATATGCATTGACCTGGGTTGGTGCTCCTCTCAATGGTCATTCTTGCTATTAAGGCGAAGCTTCTTAGTACTAAGTAATGCTAAATCAAGTGTCTCTGGTTTGAAAATTTGTTCGCTCGGATATATTTAAGATGCTTTAATTAAATACTGCGAGTACAACATATCTTGGCCTATGAAACAGTAGAGTATTTTTGTATGTCCAGAAAAAAATAATAATCATACTTATGAAAGTATACTTAAGTTAGAAATCTCCTACTTACGAACCCTTTTTTCCATTTTCGTTTCATTGTATAATGTGACAAATCAAGTTCTTTATATAATGATCGCTAAACCTTTAAATATTTGTGTCTGAACTTTTTCAAAATAAAATAAAACACGCTTTTTGGCGATGGTTTTTCTTCTTTCGATTCTTGGTGAATTGGAATTTAAACCTTATCACTTATCACTATCTAAATAAGTGTTACTGTTACTGTTAATTTACTTATATAGTAGAATGAGTATAGAGTAGAATTGTCGATTTCAAATATTCGTCAAATTAACTAAGCATAATTTATAATTTAGTAATTAATTCCTTCCATTTTAAAAATTAGGACAATTTTCAAGTTTAATTCATGCCTATGTAATTTCAACATGTAACCGACTTTGGATAATTAACATAATACAAATACAAGACGCGTTATATACATAATAATCGAACAACAAAATGTAGCACTAAATCAGTAAATGTAGTTAGCCATTAAAATAATATGTCTATTAGAAAGAAATAGCAATAATTATTCTGCACCTAATAGTTTAATGAAACCACAGGGGTTGTCTCAGTTACGTATATCCACTCTATTATACTCTTTTATTCATCTTAGTTTTGAGCAAATGTTTTTGATATCGTAATTGGAAATTCTTAAGAATTCGGAAGGTTAAGTGCAAACTTTTAGGAAATTCACGCCAATTAATGTTTTCCGATGGACTGAAGGAAGTTTCGTAATTCCTATTAATATCTGTAATCTGAAATCCGTGATAATAAACAATTATAAACACAACTTAAGATTACTATTTATGCGATTTCTGTAATGTCTGTAATCTGAATCCTTGTTACAACTTAAGATTACTATTTATGCGATTTCTGTTATGTCTGTAATCTGAAATCCGCGATAATCACAACTTAAGATTACTATTTCTGCGATTTCTGTAATGTCTGTAATCTGAAATCCGTGATAATCACAACTTAAGATTACTATGCGATTTCTGTTATGTCTGTAATCTGAAATCCGCGATAATCACAACTTAAGATTACTATTTATGCGATTTCTGTAATGTCTTTAATCTGAAATCCGTGATAATCACAACATAAGATTACTATTTCTGCGATTTCTGTAATGTCTGTAATCTGAAATCCGCGATAATCACAGCTTAAGATTACTATTTATGCGTTTTCTAGCAACTTTGTTAGCCCATATAAAAAAAAGTCAAAAAAAAAGACAAAATACAATTGCACTCTAAACCCAATGGGCCATAATCAAGTAAGTGCCAAGATCTTGTTACCTTGGAGATGTAAGATGCAAGATTAATATCTGTTCCTGGATTTGTATGGATTCTCGACGAATTTACCATTTGTGGTTACGAGCGGCGCCAAGTAGACCAACGAAGGCCTAGCGACATAAAACACCCCACGTTAAATTAGATCCAGAAAACAAAAGGAGGATTATGGCCCCATAATTCATTGTCAATGGACGCTAGAATGATATTACGAATGGATATTTTTCGTTAACGAAAAACTGCAGTTAAAGTATATAAGGAAACCTCGAAGTCAAGTTATATAATTCCATTTCTCAAGTTCTTTATTATTATTGACGATTTTAGTAGAATGTAATGCTATTAGATACTGTTAACATTCCTTGTGCCTTGAAGTTTTTCAATAAAGCAATATCTCTTCTTGTATGAAGGAACTAACGAACTATTGTTCTGTCTTCCCTGGCTACGAGTTAAGTCTGTTTGATCGATTTTGTCAGTAAACTCTGGTATTTGACAATGTAATAACAATGGTAAACGAATGGATGTATTGTTGAAATAACAACCTATTCTTTCGTTTTTATAAATAATGTCTTCACTAAGCTCAATCGCATTCCGCATACAGAGTTCTTTAATTAAAATATAGTTACATAACGTCAAACTTTTACGTTACCCACCATACATGTTTTGTAATTAGTAATTAGATAGATAATTGTTGTACGATTATTGGAAATGTTTTTAAATGCTTCCATTTTATCGTGTTATCATCTACTTTTGTTTTAGTTTATTCTCTTTTCGTCTTAACTGCATCAAGTTGACTTCATGTAGAATTATTATCTTTAATTATTACTACGTTGTGTCTATGTAATATTATGATGTATTTTAACTGATACTAACCTAATATACAATAATGCCGCCTTGGATGGAACAACAGTATCCTTTTTAAGAATACCAAGGACGATTCTGTGTTCTTACTTATAACGGCATAATAACACTTTATCTAAAACATGTGAGCACCCCAGTACAGGTTCTCCGATGAAGTGTTCACAAAACACAACTATTAACCCTTACAGTTAATGATTATTGACATTTTTTGTATAGCCGGTACTTATTATGTTAACAAAAAGACAAAATAAATGTATAAATAAATACTATCTATCTATATAAATAAAAACGTTATGTTCGTTTGTCCAACAAATCTTAAATCTCTTTACAGATTGCTTTGAAATTTTGAGACAACGTTGCATTCGAATACCAATTTTATATAGATGTCACCTGTGACAGGTAAAAGCATGTTTTTTCAAAATATCGTAATCTGTTGGTCGTAAAAGAAACACGCGCTATTGTTTCTCTATCTGCACAGATATACTGAGAAACAGCAACGCGTGGCGGGGTAAATCTAATAAATAATAAATTAATTTGTGCTGAAGCAGCTAAGAATCTTATACCTTTTCCCCTAGCTTTATGAAATTTGCACAGCTTTTTTGTCGGTAATTTCTAGGTCAATAGCGTCTACTCTGTCACGAGTTATTAGGCTTTAAAATACAAATTATTTACCTGACATTAAATTGTTTCTTCCAATGTGTTGTTCTTGGGTTGAGTGTGGTAAAAAATTTCTAATAATATTGTAAGCCTACTAAATAGTACGTAACGGTTTCCCGAATGTTTGTATTTTGAATTTAAATGTTCCATACTATAATTACACATTTCAATCAATCGTTTATTTTCAATATATGTGTTAAATTTAAGATAATACATTTTGGTGAATAACTTTTTGGTTGCAGTAAAATAAAATGGATAGTGCAAATTAACATACATATCCAATAAACCAGAAGTTAAACTGATTGTATTTAAATTGTTGGTTAACAGAAACAAATCAACCAATATTTATTGTAAGTTAAGACATTTGACCTTTCGGTGATCCTGCAGTAATGCAAGGCCCGGTTTCTTGAATTATTATATCATTAATAAAATTTTACGTTTCATTTGGTGTTAGGCTGTCATATAATTCTTCCAAGTGCACAGGTCCTGATTATAATTGACAGATTGTTGGATATTGGCGTCCTTCAATTGCTCATTGGTGTCAATTAGCCGTACTTAAGTCTTCAAGTGCAGCGGCCAATGATCGTAATGCACGTCCTCGATTAATTGTTTTGCTTGTGTAGTTATTGTTTTCGTTGCTACCAGAAACAGAAAACAACATTCAGTCTTTGAAATAACTGTATCGGCTGCAATCGTTTGCTTTGAATTCGAGCGAGGTGTTTCGTTGATTTTAACGCTAAAATACTGGTTTTGTTATGACATTTTATTCCGAGATGCAATGCTAATTTTCCGGAGTCTTATTTCTTGTTGAACATTGTGCAACGAACACTACAGCAATTTTTTTCAAAATTTTTGACGGATAATTGTTTTTTTTATATGAAAACTGCACAAGAGACCCAACTGCATCCAACCGTATTGAGCTAGTGGGACTATGGCATCCCCAACTATGGTATATTGTGAGAATTAAAGTAGTAAGGAGGGAAGCAGATAAGGAAACGGAAGGTAGAGCAAGTTATTGTATTATATATTGGATCCGTTATTTCCATGCATATAATGACCGTGGTTCCACAATCTAAAAACAATTGCGTTGAACTAGAAACTGCAGACAGAAAAGCTATTCGAATTTCACCACGTATGCTATTATTTATTGATGCCGTTGGGCCTTCTTTCATGAAACAATTTTTAATTACATTATTGTCCTAAAATTTACATAATAATAATAAAAGTAGTTTTATTCCCAGCTACAAGATAAATATTAAAAATAATACAGGTCCCGAGAGAGAACCCTGTGGAACTCTGCTCGAAGCCTCAAAATGGATCATAGACCAGAATGAATTTACTATTGTAAATATCTAATTGATTTAATACAATTACTTAAATTATCAGAATTGTCTCGGTAACGAAAAGATAACCCTAACCTTTAAGGTTAAACCATATTTAACTAGCTGTACCCCGCCACGGGTTGCTGTGGCTCCTTCCAGAACTTTCAAGAGCTTTTACAAACTTTTCGGAACCTTCTAGACTTAACCGACACACTCCGCCACTCAGCTTGGAACCTTGTAACGAACTGATATGTTACGTCCGTCACAGAGTACCTACCAAGAAATGGGACTGCGAGAATTCTAGCCACGCGTATTTTACAGAGAAGAGATTTCCAAAGACAAACCCGGGCTTCAGCCTTCAAACAAGTACCGTCGGGTGATCGTGTCTATGAGAGGAGATCCTCGTTTCCGAGATGGGGTTGACTTAATGTAGTCACTTAATAATGTTAATATAAATTTTGTTTTCCAATGACTACAGGAAGACTGGCGCCCTTAGGTTCAAACTATGAAATTGATCGGACTTTAATCTTTTCACTTGTGGGTAGATAGATATTTCTTTGTATGCTAAATATTAACTTAAACAATCTTTTGAGTCTCTTCGAGAAGAAAACGGATTAAGATTTGTCAATATAAATTCACGAGAATCTCATGTTCTACAAATATTCCATTATAATCCTGATTTTTTTTACTTTTGATAGAAAGTTCTGGGTTTTATTCTTGACCTTTATTTAATATTCCTCAAGGTAATGAAAGAATGTTACAACCTTATGGAACCTTTTTGAACTTTCTCCTTCCAGAACCTTCTACAGCTTTCGAGAACCCTCATGAACTTTCTTGAACCTTTAAGACTCACCGACGCATTCTGAAATGATCAAAGCACATTTTCGTCACCCACTCCCACCCACGTTCAGCCACCCCCCACCAAAATATCTTTCTTTCAATGTGATAACAAGGGCTATCTACCACCATAACCACTGGTGGGTTTCAGCGGCTTGTTATGAAGAAAATTAGGCGGGTAGGAAAACACGGTTTTTTTTATTTTTATAATGGGTTTTCCAATAAGAGGTGTTATTTTGAATAGCCCGCTATTTCGGTAGATGTTACTTTTGAAGCTGTCATTTTTCTTCATTTAACAAGTAGAAACTACGCCATTAATAAAAATGGAACAATAAACGCTTCAACAACGCATTGAAATTATTAAAATTCACTTGAGTGAATCAAATGCAAATCATCTTGAGTGATGAGGCCCATTTCCACCTCGGTGGCTTCGTCAAAAAGCAAAATTGTTGCATCTGGGGCTCGTAAAACCCAAGAGTTATTTGTTGAAAAGCCTCTCTATCTTCAAAGTGTGATTGTTTGGTGTGGTTTATGGTCCGGCGGAGTCATTGGACCTTACTTTTTCGAGAATGAGGCTGGAGAAAAAGTTATGGTGAATGGATTGCGCTATCGAGAGATGATTAATGATTTTTTATGGCCGGAATTGGATGGTATTGATCTGGACAACGTTTACTTTCAACAAGACGGCGCTATGTGCCAAAAAAGCAACGAAATCATTGATCTTTTACGATTGAATATCAAAATAACACCTCTTATTGGAAAACCCTGTATAGGTATATTAGATTAGAGTAGGTAATATAACTTTTTCCTGCAACTATATGAAGTGTCCAATTGAGGATTAATTAAGGAAATCCCTTAATGGCCAATTGAGGATTGTTGTATAGTAAATAAATTATTATGCTGGTACATTTATGTTTTTTGTTGTTTTATGTTAAAGACTGTAAATGTAAACATTTGATTCAGTGAGAGTCCTAGTCGTAATTAGTCAGCGGTCAGTATGCCAGACTGTGCCATTACCATCAGCGCAGTTCTATTTCGCGACGCGACGTGTGAACACATTATTGCGGTCACAGTAACGGCTGGCGGTAATGACATTCAATTCGCATCTGAACCGTTTTGAACCAGCTGATCAATTTGTCTATCGTTCAACAACCCTTCATTGCTAAGGAGACAATTCAATAACTAATAAAAACATTGATTAGTTTATATAGCACATTTTTTGTGAAACTTCGCCTCAAGTGGGCTTCAAGCAAGGAAATGCTGCAACAATTAAATATTGTTAGAGGTAAAATAGGTTCACATACATCAAAAATAGTAACATATTGAGTTGATTTTTTTTATTTAGTAGTTTCTGCACAATTTTTACATGATGTAAGTATAAAGCATAAGTATTTGTCAGGGTGGCCGAGTTTGATGCTCTGAAGTGTTCAGATATCCTTTTGGAGATTGGTATTGGATTCATACATAAGAACACACTTCACCACAACCTTAGATTACATATATGCCCTGATGATGGACACTGCATTGCTGTCCGAAACACGGCATAATACCCCAAAAACAAATCACTTAATAATAAAATTTGTGTATACAGGGTGTTAAGGGAGGTACTTGACTTACTTTAACCAGTGATTCCTGACATTATTTGGAGTAAAAATGTCAATTAAATTTTGGTCTCCCGTACCATTTATGATATTTTTTTCGGCTACAACATAAAAAATAAGTAGGTATTGGACAGTTAGTTAGAGTTGGTTATTCTGTATAAAATTATCTTGAACTAATAATTTTTAAAAATATCTCTAAGTCAACAAAACTAATAAGAAAACTGGCACGACTTTCTGCTGATTTATTGATTACTAAACAACATGTCAGATCAAACGAAGATAGTTTAATTTCAATCTAACTTTCTCGGAATAAAGTGATTTTTAAAATGCGTGGAAAAAGACCGGTGAGGTTTATACATCAGTAAAATGAGAATGGCTGAAAAACCTTAAATCGATAGTTTAGAGATAAAATATTGTATCTCCGTACATCGTATTAATGATAAAACTAAAATTCAAAGTTTGCAAACCTTAGGACACTAGATTTTGTGATATAAAAAATAATTTTTAGTTTATATAGGTAGTAGTATCTGTATGTTATAAAAATAAAATATTTTAGAATGACTTTTTGTTTACTTTAATAAGATTAAAAAAATATTGTTAAGGAGATACAATAACTGTACCTATAAAATATTACTTGAAGGAAAAAGCAATGTTTGAACTATTTGGTACATTTCAGTACTTAACTCATTTTCTTCCTAATTTGAGATAAATCAATTATTCACGGATCCATCGAAAAGTTAACGAGAGATGTTTTTAAATGTTTTTTATTTACATTATTTTTATCAATGCTAATTATTAAACAATTCGATCAAATTTCACATTTATAACGATGTTTTTGAAGTCATTAAGGAAAATTAAACACATTTATTGTTTAAAATATTAATATAACTAAGTCATAATATCTGTGGCCTTGGGGCAATGATTATATTATAAAGTAGGCAGTGTTCAAAAAATATTTAAAAAATAACTGTTTAGATTTTTCCGAATTCTGTTCAGAAATATAATGAAATTGCCTTAGGGCAATTTAAATGATACCTACCTGTCTAATTATAATTTGTTTTTTCAAAACAAACGCTCGCAAATCCGAATGAATCATTCAAAATAATTAATATTTTTGTTTGTCTAATGATATTTATTTGTAAAGAGAACAAATTCAGAACAGTGGTGTGCAATAACATGTCGTAATGTTTCCAAACCATTTTTAAAATCTTTATTTAGTTAAGTAGGTAGGTACTAGATGAATATATTCTTATACCATATTTTTCTGTTATTATTTCACCATTATGTAGGCACCTATATGAATAATACTTTATTATTAATGGTTCCATGAAAGATAACTCATCAAAATGACAATTCAACACACCTATAAAAAGAGTTATACAGTTAAGAAAAGTGATGAAACAAAAATTAGGTTAAATAGTTACATATAATAATAATATTTGGATGATTTGTATAGCGCCGTTTTTGTGCATAATCACCTCAAGGGCGCTGTACAAATATATAAAAAAAAACAATGATCTATGTTATTACGAACTTTATGTAACCTATTTAACCTAGTTTTTGTTCCATCACTTTTCACAACTTTATATTTGCATGAAGATGTCGTCTCCCACCCGGCATGCCGCTTGAAGTCCCGAAAGCCCTTCTGGGCGGAAGGAGAGAGGCTCCTCCGATTACCTCTCACCCCAGAAGATAGGTGGAAACTTGAGTGGCAAACGGCCAACGTGGGAAATGCCCACCTCATACAGGACCCCACCGAGAGACAGCCTGGGTTCTAATTGCCTCGCAAAAACTGGTCCGCTATCAATAGGTTAAGGTGCTCCCATAGCCGCTGTGCCCACACGATGCACAGATGGGGCCTTAAAGAGTCGGCGATGTGTGAAAGTGGTGCGGTGCAAACCACCGAACATGTGGTCAACGAATGCCCGCTCCATTCATTCCCCGGCGGGATTGTTGAGGTTCACATGGCGACGCCTGAGGCTCTAGACTGGCTCGCAGACCTAGATGTCCCCCTCTGACCCCCCCACCATACGAAAGAAGAAGAATAACTTTAAAGCACTTTTTATAGGTGTGTCGAATTGTCATGTTGATGAGTTATCCGGCCACCATTATATAATACATGGTTATCATTACAAAATTCCAAATTGATAGACTATCCCGTGAGGGAAGGGGGAAGAAACCAAATTGTGCAAATGTAATAACACCATTTTATTCGCGAAAATAAAATCTGCTTACGAATTAGTTAGTCCTTTTTACAATTGCGCGCAAATTCAAAAACCCAAATAAGGTGAACAAAAGTTCGGGTTCGTTTCTAAATCTGAATATTTTGGTACCCGACTTGAAGGGCAGACTAAAAATTTGAATGTCTATGGTTATCATATAAATACTTAACTTACTAACTCTACTTAAAAGCACGATAATAGTTTAATAATTATAAATGTTTTATCATCCTCCTTTGTTTGTTACAAGTTGAGGTAATAGTATCATCACTGGGATCCTCTGTGCTGAGGATTTCACTTACATTTTAAAATTTAATTACATTAATAATATGTGACACAACTGAATAAATTATAAATATATTATATAGTTTATGATTTAACATTTTCACAGCCAAATATTAGTGATTTATTTTTGGGGTATTATGCCGTCTTGCGCCACCTCCTTCTTTAGTTTGTTGACCGTTTTCTGTTTCAATCTGTACTTGGTGTCAGTGTTTTTTTCTATTTATGATCTCCCTATGTTTTGTAACCATATTTTTAATAAATTTTTAAATGTTATAATGTTGTTTTGATTTTTGAATGAGAGTAGGATTTTGTTGTAGAGTTTAGTACCATAATATAAGATTATCTTTTTTGTCCAAGTGTTGTTTTTGTGGCTGCTTCTTAGATATCTTTTTGTCCCTAAGATCTAATGTTTATTATATTCTTGTTTTTGTATTTATGAATATAAAGGAGTGTCGTGTAAGAATGTAGTGCTACAGAGAATTTCATTATAATTTGCATGATGGATTTTAATTGGTAAGTTTTTGCACTGCCTCTTACAATGCATCCTTATAAATTTAACTTCTCCAAAACACCAGTTTGCGCAACAGAACGTGTTTGTGTAACCCGCTTCATTATTTACACTACACTTAGCGGAACACTGCATTATTGCAAATAAAATTTGACAATGGACATAATAAATAAACGAATCCCTTTCATTTCCAATTTATTGAAATGTCGCAACGTTGGCTGATCACCTCCAAGGAGCCATACTTTAAATGACATCTTGATTTATTAAACGTACATATCATTGTATTGTTGTGAATATAAGCATTATTCTAAACTGATGCAACTGCATGGGAACTGATGCAGCTCCTAAATCTTGACGCTGCAGTGTGCAGTGGTCTGGCAAGGTATTCTACTATCCAAATGAAATTCAATGGAAACGTAAAGGCAATATTTTCCTTACAAATGCACTTCGTATTTTTGATATACGGATAATCAATGACCAAATTAGTCGAGTATTCAACAAATCTGATAAAATTTAATAAAATAAGTTACATCATAAGTCTAAGTAACCTAGGTAAAAATACTGTTTTATCTCCGGGGTATTTTCGCTGATTTAATAAAACTCCGGCTTTAACAAAACTTGGACTTTTATTGTGATAGATACATCTTAGCTAAATAATAATACAATAATGATGTAATAATATTTTAATACAATAATATTTCTAAATACAGGATGTTCTATATTAGCACCGTCCGAGTATACATTTAGGCACAATCAAGTTTTAAAAATAATTCACCAAAATTTGGTAATTAAACATAACTTGATTGACTGCCGTAATGTAGTACCATATTATGAATACGAACCAAATTCATTTTTAGAAAACGAATTTTATAAAATATATTATGATAAAACTATACTAACAGACCGAGCGATTAGTCATAATAGACCCGATATAGTTTTACATGACAAAATTAAAAAAATAACTTATATCATTGATGTCGCTATTCCAAATTCCTGTAATATTCAAAAATCTGTTAGTGAAAAAATAAGAAAATACACAGATTTAGGAAATGAAATAAAAAGAATTTGGCATTCTCAGACTATAAAAATATTACCATTCGTTATTTCGGCTACTGGCATTATACCTAGCTCTCTAATTAAAAATTTAGGCGTATTAGATCTATCAAAAAAATTATATATAAAGATGCAAAAGTCGGTCATTTTGAATACATGTAGGATAACAAAAGATTTTTTAAATATTTATGTTGAGGGATCAGTAGGATTTATAGGCCCTGTTAGAAGTTCTACCGAGCCGAACCCTCTGATATGAAAATATCTGGAGACGGTGAATTATTTTCCCATTTGATCTCTGGTGATTTGACATGTTGTTCTTGTATTGTTTTGTATTTATTTTACTTATATAATGCACTTACATAATGTTGATTGACTAGATGATCATTTGTGGAAAAGTGAGTGGAAGGGTTAAGTTTTTCCTTTGGGGAAGATTTAACCCGGACAACTAAATCGGAAGTTTAAAAAAAAAAATCCAGATTAAATGAATTTTGCATTCTCATTCTATACAAATATTACCATTTGTTATTTCGGCTACTGGTATTATACCTAGCTCTCTCATTCAAAATTTAGGCGTATTAGATCTTTCAAAGAATTTATATATAAAAATGCAAAAATCAGTCATTTTAAATTCATGTAGGATTACGAAAGAATTTTTAAATATTTATATTGGGGGATCCGTAGGATTTATAGGTCCAGTTAGGTGTTCTACCGAGACGAACCTTCTGATATCAAAATATCTGGAGTCGGTGAATTATTTTCCCATTTGATCTCTGGTGAGTTGACGTGTTGTTCTTGTATTGTTTTGTATTAAACGAGTGTGGAAGGGTTTAGTTTTTCCTGTGGGGAAGATTTAACCCGGACATAAAGTCGAAAGAATAGTTTAATCCAGAATTAACAATTAATTAGAAGGCGGTTGGAATAATCTGGACCCCGACCTTGAGGTTCTCACCTTATTTGTTATCTTACTAGCTGACGTGTACCCTTTCAATAAATATAATATCCATGTATTATATATTTATATATATACCGGACAGCAAAGTGCCCATAACATTTTTTACTCCAAATGTGCTAAGGAATAGCTGGTTAAAGTTTGTCGGGTACGTGCCGATACATCCTGTATAATGCGAAGATGTGTGATTTGTTTTTCGTTATAAAGATTCGTAATAATTGTTCTTAGTTTGTCTCAAATATTTATACATTACATGGAAATCCAAAAAATAACAAATTGGCGCGATTTTTTCACTGACAATTGAAAGTTAAAAAATATTTAAAAAAATATTGTATTAACGGCGTATAAAGTGAAGTGACAGTTTTCTTACTAATTAACCACATAAAAGGAATGAGTTTTCGAAAATATTAGTTTTTCAAAATTATGGACGATTCGAGTCAAAATGTCCTGATAAATTTTTAGGTAAGATTGTCAAGGATGATATTAAAATTTTATTTTTTAGATATATCAATGTTTATTTCAAATGCAACCATTTCCCAGATAAATTTATCTAGTTTCTAAAACTGTGTTTTTTTACGACAACTTTGAAAATAAGAAATATGTAGTACATTTTAAGTACCTCGAAAGCAATTCCATGAAATTCCACTGTGTTGTTGAGACTTGTAAGTAAAAATATTTTAAAACCTGAAGGGTTCATGACAACTATTTCCGTAAATCTGTAGGAAATCGTAATTGTGAAAATAATTATAAAGTAAAGAAAAGATTTTCTACATGGTTTCCGATATATTTTCCTTGAGGATTGAAATGATAATAAGTATCGTGAAAAACCATCTTTAGGGTTGTTGGAAGTGGCGAGTGAAAGGAAACGAAGCCCAATAAGTTGGGTTAGGTTAGGTTAGGTTAAATAAATGTGGTCATTACACATGCTGCGGCCATTTCAATTAATTTCGAGTATTTTTTCGTAGTGTGTTATCCGGACAATTTCTAAGAAAATTTGAAATTACCGTTAAAACAATGTTGAAAATAATTACAAAAAATTATAACAAATTATTATAAGCCATAATTAGTTGCTTGAAATATCCATACAAATTGAAAATATCTCCCGAGTAAAAATAAATGCCGCCGACGGGAATTGGACCCGCGCCTTCTGATGTCCGGTCAGGTGCTCTGAACCACTGAGCTACGTGCTGCATTTATCGGCGGCATTTATTTTTACTCGGGAGATATTTTCAATTTGTATGGATATTTCAAGTGACAAATTATTGCTTACAATAATTTGTTATCCTTTGTGCTATGCATAAAAAACCTTGTCTTATTAACATTAGTTTATCATTAAAAAACAAAAAATTATGTCGTTAATCTCAAATATTCATAATATCAGTCGTAAGGTAAAAATCCAAATGTATTTTACATTCCAATTTGCAACCACTTCTAGAGGTTCATTATTTGTTTAATGGTTACATTAGTAATGCAGTAACCGTGTATTGTTTGTAAGCTTCTTGGATGATTGTAGAATTGCCCACTCTCCTTAAAGTTACCTCCCACGTCCAATACCTGTGGTGCCTGAACATACAATACAAAGGATTTAATAGGATAATCGTTTCAAATTTTGACACCAACCACCGCAATCGTGTTTGCACTAATGTCTAAATAAACAAGACACATTGCTCTTGCTAAAACGTCAAATGCAATAACAGTCAAGCTTGTTTTTGGTAATTCAACTTTGTGATGTAATGTTATTTGAATTAGCAGACAAATTGTTTGAGTAATATCTTATCTATTACAAAGTACTACTTTGATCTGGTTGCAATGCTATTTTTAACTTTTTTTTACTTTATCACTGTAATTTACTTACTACAACACATAATACCTATCAAATTATTAATTACTTATAAATAACTACAATACTGTAGGTACTGTGTATTCTTCTTCCTAACAAAAGCTAACGCTTCTATGGATATGTATATGGCTTCTCCTATTCAAATCTCTCAACATGTAAAAACTTAATGTAAATACGATTTTACATATAAATACTAATTAAATTAAATGCTGTGCTAGTAGTTCTGTGAACAGTTAACACGGCTTATCAAGGCTTAGTATCCAACACGGCTTACCATCTTGACATAATTGACCGGATCTGGAACACACAAAAAAATTTACAGGCAGACGAAATGCAAAGTTGAAACAGCACTTCGCTATGCTCGGTCAACATATATACGTTACCCTAATTTCTAAAGGCATTGCAAAATATTTTATTTTCTGACTGCATGTATTTTTGCTCGCCAACACTAACGAATCTATATAAATAAAAATGTTGAAACGTAATCACTGATTACCTTAATGTTTTGAAACAACGTTGCATTCGATATTATATAGATGTCAACTGTGTAAGATTAAAACAGCCCAATCCGTTTTGCCACAGCAACACGTCTAAAATAAAAATGATTAAATACAAAAAATAATTGTGACATTCACAATTTGTACATCAAGCAGGATGTATTTTTCGAGTTACCTTAAATATATTAAGTGCTCACGGAGGAAGTACTTTTTTGGGGAAATCATTATTTACAATACAGTTTCAAGTTTAACATGGACTGTAAGCCCTTGCTTATTGGTAAAGACACCCATTCATAGCAGTATTGTCGTGATATTAAAAGTGACAAGTAACGTTTGAATTTGTCTTGCGAATTTCAGTTAAAATAGTTATTTATAAGCATCATTTAAACAATTGGTTGTGTGAATCACATTATAAAAATCCCTCTAAACACTGTGAAATATAATTATACCATAATCGTAGTGATCCAAACGTATCAATCGGTTATTCACTAAATTCTATAAAATATTATCAGACATTACTGATTCCAGTGCGTGTGAGCGGTGCGACATCATAGTAGGTCACTATCACCCGTAAGTGCAAGCAGCGCAGAAACACTCCGGACGCAGTTGAGTGTGCAGGGTGCAGGGTCATCACTCACTTCCTAACTTAAATATTACGAACCTCTAAAATAAAAATGGATGCTAGTCAATGTATGGCGAAGGCTCAGGAAATTATTAACCAAATACATTTAATAATTACCGACTCATCTAATAAGTTCAATAAAGAACAACTTGCAAAAATAATGCCAAAAACTACCGAGTTACTGGGCGTCGCGGGACAGATGGCAGTGAAGATGGGGACTATGGAGGGTGAACTATCCGCATACAAAAATATTATTAATAACCAACCTGCAATAACTGGAACTACTCAATCTACTTCAATGGAAATATGTGACGCAATTACCGAGATAACAGAAAGGAATTTACGTTCGAAAAATCTAATTCTGCTGAACGTACCTGAAAGTAGAGACGAGAATCAAACCAACAGGATATCTGATGACAACAACAAAGTATGTTCAACGTTAAAAATTATCGATGATACACTACAGATAAATATTTCTAAAATATATAGGCTTGGCGTAAGAAAAACTGACAAGATCAGGCCAATAAAAGTAGAACTCCAAGATTCATATCAAGCTAAGCAAATAATCATAAATAAATATAAACTGAAAAATGGCATCAAAGTTAAACAAGATCTCACGGAGCTGCAAAGGAAACAAATGACGGATGTTTGGAAAGAGTTTGAAACGAGAAAAGCGGAAGGGGAAACAAACATAACAATTAAGTACATAAACTCTGTTCCAAAAATAATAAAAAACGTGCCAAAAAACTTAAACAGCACCTAAAATTGTTTGGGTACTACCAAAATGTCCGCGGAATGAGAACTAAATTACAACATCTTAAAATAACTTCTCCCACATTCCCACATGATATTTTGTTATTAACAGAAACATGGTTAAATGAGGACATCAATTCATCGGAATTAGGTCTCAATAAATACAACATCTATCGTCTTGACCGTGACCCCATTACAAGCAACAAATCAAAAGGAGGAGGTGTAATGGTGTGCATATCTAAAAACATTTCATCTAAAAAATTGCCAGTTAAACACAAAAGCGTTGAACAGATGTTTGTAATGCTAAATATTTCATCCACAAAAATCATTATCGCTTGTACTTATATTCCACCAATGTCAGATCTGCAAATATACAAGAACCACATCGAGGATGTAGAAACACTAAAATATAAATATCCTAAAGCCAAATTTATAATTGTAGGCGACTACAATCTTCCGAAAATCGACTGGTCTTTCGATAAGAACAATGAAGTGATTATTAACGAAACAGAAGTGCAGTGTGTCAAATCTAAGGAAATGCTTGATATGTCTTTTTTCCTAGGACTAAAACAGTTAAATAAAGTGCATAATTCTTATAACCGAATGCTTGACCTAGTATTTTCTAGTGACTTAAGTACAGTGGTAGAACAATCGGATGAATTGTTGTTACCTTTAGACCAACACCATCCCGCGTTAGATATTATTATCACAAATGAGTCTAGAAAATTGCAGAAATTAAAAACTTCATCGTACAATTTTAAAAAAGCTGACTACCCAAATATAATTGATTATCTTGACCATATAGACTGGTCATTTCTAGAAGATGAAAACAATATTGTGAATCAAGTCCAACAATTTTATTCAATCCTAAACACTTCAAAAGAACGTCATGTTCCAAAAGTTAATTTTATTGCATCCCTTTACCCTACATGGTTTTCAAAAGAATTAAAAGAATTGATTTATACTAAAAAACAAACTCACCGAATAAATAAGCAATCTAGAAACGTCGATGATTATATAATGTTTACTAACATAAGAAAGCAGTGCAAAGAATTGTCTAAAAAATGTTATAATGATTATATTAGTTTAATAGAAATGGAGGTTCATGATAATGTTAAAAAATTGTGGAACTTTTCTAATGCTCAGCGTAAAAATGATGGTAGTTTACCAAATATTATGTATCTGAATAACAATTGTGCGGATAATACCTAAGGCATTGTCAATCTTTTTGCAGATTTATTCAAAAGTGTTTATGATGATAATATTACCGATAATGAAATCCCAAATGATATATCACTTGAAGAATCACTTAACCTAAACCATTGTTTTATTGAAATAAACGCTATAGAAAAGGCTATAAAAGCATTAGATACTAATAAATCCGCTGGACCGGATGGTTTCCCTCCAATATATTTAAAATCTTGTGTTCGCAGTTTGACTTATCCATTATTTTTACTATTTAATAAGTCTTTGTCGTCAGGGTGTTTTCCAAAACAGTGGAAAAAAAGCTATCTTACGCCTATTCATAAAAAGGGAGATAAAAGCGATGTATCGAACTACAGACCAATATGTATATTGTCCGCTATTCCCAAACTATTTGAATCGTTAGTCCTAGATGTAATATGTAAACAAATTAATAATATTATTGTACCCAACCAGCATGGCTTTATCACAGGTAAATCCACCCTAAGTAACTTGATCATATACGAAAATTACATAACTGATTCTCTTGCCTTGAAGCATCAAGTGGATTCAATATATACTGATTTTTCCAAAGCATTTGACAAAGTTAGGCGACATATCCTTGTACAAAAATTAAGTATGTTGGGTATCAAGGGTAATCTGTTAAGTTGGATTGAAAGTTATCTTAGTAAAAGAGAGCTATGTGTCAAAATAAAATCTGTGGAATCTTACATTTTCGAAGCCACAAGTGGGGTCCCTCAGGGGTCTCACCTGGGACCAATTCTTTTTTTGTTATTTATTAATGATATTGTTAGCATATTTAAAGATGTAGAAGTTCTTCTTTTCGCAGATGATTTGAAAATATATAAAACAATACGCAGTTTAGACGATTGTTATACTTTGCAACTTAATTTAAATAAACTATATCGTTGGTGCATCATCAACTCTCTGTTTCTTAATATTAAAAAATGTCAGGTCATTCGTTTTTGTAAAATACGAAATCATACAATTTATGAATATTCGCTTAATAATGTAAAATTGACAGCTGTCACTCAAATCAGGGACTTGGGTGTTATATTTGATGAACAGTTAACATTCAATCTGCATATAAATGAAATCACAAATAAAGCCCTAAAAATGCTTGGGTTTATATGTAGAACCGCATGTGACTTCAAGTCACTAGAATGTTTGAACACACTGTACACATCTTTAGTAAGAAGTCAAGTAGAGTATAATTCGCCTATTTGGTCCCCGTTTTATAAAGTACATTCCAACAATATTGAAAGGGTACAACACAAATTTTTAAGATTTATTAACTTTAAACTAAATATTCCAATCCAAAATATAAATTATATCCAACTCATGCATCAACTAAATTTGATTACGCTATCAGATAGGCGAATTATCTCCGACCTTGTTCTACTAAATAAAATTATTAATTATAGAATCGACAGCCCTGAAATTCTTGCCACAATAAAATTATTTGTACCTTCCAAAAATACGAGACAAAATTCCACCTTTTTCTGTAACAATTTCAAATCTAATTATCATGCGCACATATCGTTAAATCGAATACAAAATTTTGGTAATAAATTTGGTAATGTTGTTGATATATTTAGAGATTCCGTAGCAGTGCTCAAACGAAATCTACATAAACACTTTGCTGATATGTATGACTTCTCCACTCCATAGTAAAAAACCCATTTTTTAGCTTCTGTTTTTTCACTCTTTTCTTTTATGACTTTTTAACTTTAATATATATGTTTTAACTTTACAAATTAATATTGTAATTTAAATAACAATTCGAATATGATTTTAAGTCCCTATAAATGCTGATTAATTTCAATCCATTTATTTTTCTAAGTAAGTAAAAAAAAGAAAAAAAAAACTGTTCTCCATAATGGTATTCTGTATTATTTGTAAAACATTTATGTACTACAGATATAATAACTATTTTATTTATATATGTACGTAAACTTTTCAATGTCACATAGTTAATGTAATAACACTAATAAGAATGTATGTAAAAGCCCAATGGGCGTTTAAATAAATAAATAAATAAATAAATAAATAAATAGCCTTTAATTTTAAGAAATGTAGCATTAATTATTGAAAAATTGCTTTTATAGCTTTAATTTTGCGTTTTCATAGCGTTTATAGCTAAATAGGATAACGTCAAGGAATGGGAGTCGGCAAGAGGGGAAAAACGATTAAATTAGCAAAATCACTTGAAACATGTTTATTGTATTATTGATTGAAACTCAACATGGCACATGTTTCTACAGGAGACTGTGTCATGTTCGTTCTACGATCTGTCAATACAAGATTATAGCGACTAAAAAATCTTTTTTATTATCGCTAAAAACACCATTTATCGCTTTAATTCGCGAAAATATCGTTAATGCTATGAATGGGTGTCTCTAATTATAGGTAAACTGTAAGGAAGACATTCCGTGATTTTTCAATTAATGAATCTGACAGTAATTCAGTCCTGGAAAACAAAATCTGCTTACGCATTACGTAGCCCTTTTTACAATGGCGCGCAAATTGCTGGCTGCGTAAAATCTTGAGTACAAATTCCAAATCGAATAAACAAAAGTTCGTTGATTGTTTCCAAAATTGAAAATTTTATAACAATATTAGGTTAGACACTTTTACAAATGTGTTATAATTTACCTACCGCACTCACTTTTAGCTTTGCTACATCAGGCGGTTCGTTTAAAAACGTACATTCAGATCCTGCTTAGAAAATTCCCACAATGTACTGCGCTCCAAACCACTGCCTTACAATAGGCAAATTAACTTTTCTGCACAGGGTCTTCGGCGTTTAATTTACAACTGATGTTGTAGTTTATTCAAAGCATTCTCCAAACCTCCTGGGTATCGATTCTCCAATCCAGGCTGCTCGCAATCGTAGTCGAAAGTACATACATTGGTCGACTTTCTTATTCATTTACATACGCCAAATGTCTGAAGTCTGACTGCAGATGAAAAGGAATGACTTCGTCGAGAATCTAGGCCCTGGTGCCAAATGTATGTCACGTGGTTGGCATCCAGCTCGTCGAAATGTTACCCAGTCTTCATGTTAGGCAAGGCTATCAAATTGGATATATACGGTTGTCACCCACGTTTAACTTATTGCCGTCATACTGCATATTATTGCAAACCTTGGCGTCGGTATACTCTAAAAAAGCATGATGTATATTCATCAGACATAACTTGACGACTTATTATAAGTATTTAACAACTTTATTAATAATTTATCAAGGTATTAACGCTAAGTAGAACCAACAGGTTGAAAGTTTTGACATGTTGTCACAGCCCAAGGCGCCTTACTTCCTACGATCTGGATTATAGGTACAACTTCAGCTAAAGCTTAGCTACTCACTTGAAGTATTCAAAAGCGTTGATAATGTTAATTCACAACGCTTTGCTAATTTTGTCAGTTTGGTATCTCATTCAAATGCTTTCAATGTAGTTTATCGTGTTCGAGAAACATTACAATAAATTTCCAAACTGCTTTTTGTAGAAATAAAATAACGATTTTTTTAAATTAATATATATTAAATTGTGGTAGGTTGTGAGGCTGGAGGGAGTGGGGGAGTGAAATACGAAGGGAACTTGGCTATTGAGATCTAGTCACCAAAACGGCTAAAGCTATTTCAATTCAAGTTTCAATTCTTAATGGTGGTCTTAAACTGGGGCGATACTGAGAGTACGTTTAACTCTGGAACGTGTCGCAAATAAATCGTGAACTGACACAAATTATCAAAATAAAATCTATGTTCATGAAAAGTACGTTTTATTGAGGACTATATGAAAAAAAAAATTTTGTGCATCGCAGATTGATGTAATCCTATTACAATACACATGAAATATACACAGTTTTAAATGAAACATTTTACAATAACCGATATTTTAGAGTTCTTGTCTACAATGACTTTTGAAATCTTCAAGGTAAATGTTGAAAATATCAAGATACCTGGAGGAATCATTTAGCAGCACCATACCTCTTTTCATACGCTTCAACAGTGTGGAACCCTCATTGTTTTACTTATACAGCACATCTAGAAAGAGTTCAGAAAAAGTTTATCAAATATGTCTCTTATCGCGTGCGAAATGATGAATACTATGTTCCTATAAATCTTAAATCTCTTGATCAACGCCGTGATATCAGAGACCTATTAATGCTCTATAAGATACTTCATAACCATATTGATAGCCCATACTTACCACAAAATATTCATTTCAAATGTCCAAAAAGAGTTACTCGATCTCTGGATACGTTTTATATTCCTAAAAGCAATACAAATTACCTTGAAAATGTATTTATAAGAAGATGCTGTAGCACATTTAATAGATTATGCCCAAACATCGATGTGTTTAACATGAACCTAGCTAAATTCACAGCATTCGTAAAAAAGTGATACTGCATCTTATTTTACCAAAAAACTTAATATTTCATTGATTTTTTTAAATATTTCAATTGATTAATACATTTTTGATAATTGATGTACTTTATCAGAATTGTTTGTATTAGGTATGTTGTTATGTATTTTTCTGTTATGGTTTGTTTTGTCGTTATTTTATTGGTCAATGACATAACTACTCTGATCACTGTCATATATGCATGTATAAAGACTGTTTATAACGCTAATAAATAAAATAAAAAACAAAATACTATGCTGCGCCAGAACGTCCGTTCTTCCGTGTGGAATACAGAGCAGGTCGTGGTGTCGAACCTGACGGTAGTTGTTCGGTACAAACAATTTATAGCCTTATTAACAGATCGTACAACCTTTTGGGTACTAAGGCACTAATTCCATAAGAAATCATGGATGAAAGTAAAAACAATACCTTATTTTACAGCTCAGGGAGACAATTCTCTTGGTTTTTATTCTCGGATGCTTTTAAAGTGTTTCTGTTGAGATTTCTAAGAATTGTGCATCTGGTGCAACCTCTCCCATTGAGCGCTTTTAAAATTCCCACGGCAACGGCAAAGTGTATACCTATGAACTTAACAGGTGATACAGGACTCATTCCTTTTTTATTTGGTTAAAAAAATTCTATACATACACTAACTTGTTTTGAAATCCATTTACCAGCGTAGGAGATATATTTAGGTCGGGTTGTTTCATAGAATTTGAACAATTCATCAAATTTTAATGTTGATTTTCAAGTTCTGTTAATGTATCATTACTGGCCAGTTGTTTCATAAAACTGATATAATAACAGAACTTGAATAGAGTCTTTAGAGAACTTGAAAAACAACTTAGAAATTTGATGAATTGTTCAGATTTTTTTTTAAAATCCATCCTTTAGTTACTCTAAGGATACACAGTATAAAATTACACGGAGAAAAATGATGTTGTTAAAAAGGGATTATTGAAAAATTAGTAATTCTGAATATATCGAGAACACGTGTTCTTTTCCGAATAGATATCATTAGAGTATGCTATAATATAAGTATGTCAGTATCAATGTATGAACACGCGTTTTGACTTTTCTGTTTTAACATTTTCTTTTGACTAATACTTTGTTACGAACTATTTCAATTCATTCGTTATAGGCCCACAGTCCCATATTTAACAGGAAAACGAACCAACTGACAAGCTTTTTAATAAATTAACAGTGTTTCACATAGCAATTTTTCTACGTTCCGAATTATATCAACGAACAACGGCGTTTTAAGAAATGCACTCGTTTTAACAAATATTAATGTTGACTGTATGTTAAAAAAATCTTTTTTAAACAGAACCACTTATTTAATCGATTTAATCAAATACATATCTAAAATATAATTATTTGAACTTACAAATAATAAATCATTTCATTTCATTGGTTCACCATGATTCAAAACACCTTGCATGGAGAAAAATGAGTATTGCGTATTTTTAAAAAAATCTCTTTAAATTGTTCGTAATCCGGTTATAAACGGGATCGCAGGCATTTAATACTAATATATTAACACGATGTCGGAAAACGTGTTCATATAAATCATAATATTTTAGCATTTCGTCATAATATTACTATCAAGGCCAATGCAGGTGCACGAACACGTGTTCCGATAAATAATAATAATAATAACATGGCATTTATATAGCGCAGTTTAGTGCAATTTCACTTCAAGTGCGCTTTACTATAACAAAAGTTAAAAACGGTAATTTAGTATTAGTGGTCATGTTCTTAAAATTATTCCTACAGTGTGCCTTACCCAATACAGATATAATATTATAACACTAAATATACTGTTAATACAAAGTGATATTAGAATAAGAATAACAGTAGGACAGGACAAAACAAGAACATTAAAACTAAAACATAATATAAAACAGGAGGCAGTTTGTGCTCAGAAATGAGAATCTTATGAGCAGACATTTTAAAAAGGTAAAATAAGGAGTATTAAGAAATGACATAACGTTTATCAGGAAACGGCATGAAATCCCGTTTTTAATCGGATTACTAATAATTTTAAGATATTCTTAATAACTTATTTTACTCCCTGTAAAATTGCTGTGCTCAGTGTTTTTAGGACAACTGTCCAACAATTTCAAAATTCCTAGGTATTATTGAGTTTAAATCACTCCAAGAGACAATCATTATTTATCACGATATCAAAACTAAAATATTGATTAAATAAATTTCCAGTTTTATCCATTTCCAATATCGTCAAGTTTACAAATTACTCGACAGTAAATACGGAAGAATTGCTGCGTAGGTTCTGTTAGGAAGAACACAGTATTGTCCATTCGTATGCAAAATCGGAATTGCATACGACCCACCAACTGCTTGTTGTTAATTCCTTCCCAACAAATAATAAGGAATTTAACGATTATCGAATTACCCGACTTTCTCATTACTACCATATAGTGTTCAGATGTTTATAGAATTGGATTTGCTGATAAATTCTTTTTTTAGCGTATCTTCCTGGATGATAATATTTGCATATGCTTTTTGATTGCTTGCAATACAGAAACCAAACTAACATTATTATTTTACACGTTTGTTAAAAGCAGTTAGTTTAGTAATAATAATAATTGGATAACTTGTATAGCGCCGTTCATGTGAGAAATCACCCCAAGGGTGCTGGTACTTAATCCGACAGTGTACAGGCAACTCACGTTGTAATATCACCGTTCGGTCCTCGAAAATAAAATCTGCATTCGAATTACTAGTCTTTTTAACAGTGGCGCGCAAATTTCTTACTGCGTAAAAACTTAACTACACATCTAGAATCGGGTAAACAAAAGTTCGGGCTTGTTTCCAAAATTTTATGTTTCGTTACACTATTTAGATAGACACTTTTACAAATGTGTTTTAATTTAGCCACCTCATTCAATTTTGTGTCGCTGCGCCGCGTCAACCGATTCGGCTAAGGCCCCGTAGTAAGCGTGCAAAGATGGTTTGAAAGGAAGACATGTAAATATGTACAGTGTTAGAGGGAGCGCGCTAGTATTAAGCGAAAATGGTGAAAATGTATTAATAAATCGCGACTGGTTTGAAATAGAGCAAAAATCTCATGAAAAATGCTTTTACACTGTGAATTTTTTCATGCCTATAACATATTAAATAACTGAACAAAATGTGTTTTTAATAATTTTCAAAGCTTATTTTGCGATTTTTTTTCTATCGAGGGAATTTGATATACTTAATTAAGGTTTTGGCATAACAAATGTAATAGCTATTATCTTTTATATTTTTTTTATTTTTTGGAACAAAAAAACTTAAAGAGTTAACAAGAAACTTGTTATAAATCGATAGAAATTTAGTATGCGGGGGCTTAACAAAATCCCATTCTTGGTTGAATTCATCTTCCTACACATATAAGAATGTAAATTGTTTGTCAATGCCATCAGAAGCTTGGTGACCATTAGGAAGGCATGTGTTTTACACATAACCCCAGACAATACACACAAACCTTCAAATAAAATAATTGACCTTACTTTGGGAAGTTCTTACGCAAGACATTGATAATACAGGGTTTTCCAATAAGAGGTGTTATTTTGATATTCAATCGTAAAAGATCAATGATTTTGTTACTTGTGTGGCACGTAGCGCCGTCTCGTTAATAGCAAACGTTGTCCAGATCAATACCATTCAATTCCGGCCATAAAAAATCATTAATCATCTCTTGATAGCGCAATCCATTCACCGTAACTGTTGCTCCAGCCTCATTTTCGAAAAAGTAAGGTCCAATGACTACGCCGGACCATAAACCGCACCAAACAGTCACACGTTGAAGATAGAGAGGCTTTTCAACAATAACTCTTGGGTTTTCCGAGCCCCAGATGCGACAATTTTGCTTGCTGACGAAGCCACCGAGGTGAAAATGGGCCTCATCACTCAAGATGATTTGTATTTGAGTCACTCAAGTGAATTTTAATAATATCAATGCGTTGTTGAAGCGTGTATCTTTCCATTTTTAATAATGGCGTAGTTTTTACTTGTCAAATGTCAAAAAATGACAGCTTTCAAAGTAACATCTACCGAAATAGCGGGCTATTCAAAATAACACCTCTTATTGGAAAATCATGTATTACCGGTAATAATTTGACCGGTCGGTGGCTGAGTTGGCATCGCGTAGGGTCCCACCCAGCTGTAGTGTGTTCAATTCCTAGTCTGGCTAAGTCCTCCATCACAACACATGCAACATTTTCAGCTTACTGTAGTGGTAGTAGAAAATTTTAAAATATTGTCAGGTTATTTGTAACCTGGAAATGTTCGTCTTCTTTAAAAAAAAAATACTTTGTGATGTATAAGCTAAACAATGCTTTACGAAGTTTAAATGTAATTTATTATAATAAATTAGAGCTATATTACCTGTAATATTATATTGATTCATCGAGTCGTTATGTAAAAAACGAAAATTGCATTTACTATTGTAATTTATTACAGATTCTGTTCATAGTTGGAAGTGATTAGATCTAATGGATTTCGAAGGTCAGATAATAGTAATAGAAATAATAACACAACTGGTATTTTTCTTAAGTAATGCTTACTTATGAGGGATCACTTTAATTTTTATTTATAAGTTGTACAAATTATAATTTTTGTGATTTTCTCAACTGCCATTATGGTTCATGCTCGTATTATGGTAGACGTATGTGATTTAGATTATAATGTAATAACTAGGAAAATAATTGTAGAAAAAAAAAATAAAAATCAGAGGGAATAGGACATATTATAGAGAAAAAAACATATTACCAAAATACATTTACAAACCGTAACAGAAAAAAAAATAAAATGGAAAAAAGTTATTTTAAATTAAAAAGAAACAAAAACCAAAATATTGAATAGATAAGGCCAAATATACATGAAATAGATTAATCATGTCCTGTACCTGTCTAAAAGAGTACACGTTTACGGTTACATTGGTTATCATGGTAGGTACCTGTCTAGAAGAGTACACGTGTACGGTTACATTTTTTATCATGATAGGTAGCTGTCTAGAAAATTACCCGTTTACGGTTACATTTTTTATCATGGTAGGTACCTGTCTAGAAGAGTACACGTTTACGGTTACATTTTTTATAATGGTAGGTACCTGTCTAGAAGAGTACACGTTTACTGTTACATTGTTAATCATGTCAATGTCATGTGCCTGTGTAGAAGAGTACACGTTTACGGTCACATTTTTTACCTTTGAATTTAGTGAATTGTTTTTTATTACGTAATATTACTATTATTATTTTTATAAACTTACAACTTAATTACACATAAAGAATTAAAGATGTAGCGGGAAGAGAACAAAGAGTGAGGGCTTAAGGAGGGGGGGATTTAAGGGGGGAAGGAATAAGTCTGAAGAGTAAAAAACCAAAACTTAATTTCCTGAAAATTGATAACCTCTAAGAGTAAGTAAGCATCATACTCGAATTTTTGTTATTCTCAATGTTGCTTTGGTGAAATATAACAATTAACAATCGAAGCGTTACTTCAAATGATCATTCAATATAACTGAGTTGCTAGTTACTTTCCGACATTCATCTTCATCTTTCCAATCTCCTCACCCCCGTCGAACAAAACAGAAACATGCCATACATCTGACTCTAGTATTCATATTTGTAAAATGGAATATCTTTTTCGTTGTTGTTTGTAAAAATGGATAGCTGCTTTTAGGATTCTTGAATTTGTTCATCAACACATTCTGCGTCTTTCAATAAGGTAGGGTAGGTACCAAAAAGCTTTATTCTTCGACAACTCGATACCATTAAATCTTTAATAGGTACCTACCTTCGTGGCAATTAATGTTTTTTCAGGAGTAAGAATTTAAAATAGACGAATACACACGGGAGTAATTATCTGTATCCACGTGGGGAGCATAAATACCTCCAAGTTTGGTGTTTTCTCTGGGTTCATCGTACCGTTTATCGGCCTCCATGAAAAAAAGCGCGAGAATGATGCGGACGAAAACGTTCCTCAACGCATCTGTAAAAACAATTATGCGTCCCGTGGAAACATACAACTTCCTTAGCGGCGTCTGTGTTCCGAATCTCTTCGCACCCAATTATTATTGCTGATCGCAATAAAGCTTTCGTTTCAATTTCACTTTTCAAGACCATCAAAAGCTCTCCGAGGTTTAAATGTTTCAAAGCTCTCATTCAATTCCCTATTTAAACATGATTTTTTGTCAATATGTTATTTTTGGATTGCGGTCTCTTTGACTTTTATACTTCAGGAAGATATGACATGATCGAGGAGATAAAAATTTTTGCATGTGGATGAAACATGGAGTTTGCTCCAAAACGGAAAAGTGTGGGATAAGATCTCTGCTACTTCCACTGAAGATTTTTTGGACAATTCATTTTGTGTTAATTTGTGAAAAATAGCGTGATTTCTGCTGCCTTGAGCCAATAGGGCTATGTTGCACCTAATTGGGTTATGTTGTGAAGTTGCAAGAAATAATATAGGATAAGAGAAGAAGATATTTATTTGAAAGAACGTGTTTGTTATTATTGATTTGTTATTAGATAAGTATTCTGTGTACAGTGTACACACGAGAATATCTGGGAATGATTATAATGTATTAATATTTATTAAAAGTAAACATGTTCACAAGACAAGATTTTATGAAAAGCACAAAGGATAACAAATTATTAGCTTGAAACAAGAATATAAATTGAAAAAATCTTCTGAGAAAAAATAAATGCCGCCGATCGCAATTCCCGTCGGCAGCATTTAATTTTTGTTGAAAGTATTTTCAATTTATATTTTTGTTTCAGGCCAATAATTATTGCTTATGATTATAATGAAGGTGAATAATATACAAGATTTATAGGAAGAGTTCATGAATTTCAATTTTGTGTTTCGGGGTTTTCTAGTGTAATACCACCATTCAGAATCAAAACGTTGCAATGGTGCTAGCCGTGTTTGGTGACCAGATCCGAATAGCCAGGTACTTCCCACCTTGCTCTTCCCCTTTTCCTTCCCCGACCACCTCACAACATACCCCAATTGGGGATGCAATAGCCTCACTGGCTCTAGACAGTTAGAAGCAGTTGGAACTCTTGAGTGGTGTTCAAATAAAACAAAACAAAAATGTCACCCTGATTTAAAAATATGCACAAAACAATATTCATTTCTAAGGCTATGAAGTTAACTAAATTTAACTTATATCAACTTTTAACACAAAGTGTGTCCACAATAAATTAATTATAAAAAACGTAAATTACTTCTTGGTTAGACATTATATTTTTAATTAAACCAAAGAATTGGTATTAAAAAAATATATATTTTTGAAAAAAAATCAAAATCATCATCGTGTTTCCCAAACTTATTACCTATATTAATTTTTGTTTGCTAGTAAAACTGTAAACAAATATATTAGTTTTAGCACAGAATACACAGGCAGATATTCCCCAGTGGAAAGTATTATTTTACATATTTAATTCGCTATCAACTATCCCTTGCCTATTTTAAGCCTAGCTGAATCTGCAAAATCTATTTGTCAAACAAAATCTTGTTTACCTGCAGAGTAATGAAGTTTTGATCTTGTTCGGCAGTGGTGCTTTACCATTTCAAACATTTTGAAGATAGCATTAATTTCCTTGAAAAGGGATAAAATTAACAATATATCTTTCTACAACTGGATTAGAATATTTACCTGTAAGTATAATTCATAGATTGCGGCAAAAAAGGAAAATAATATTTGTAAAATTCCGACTTTTTAAATAAACGAATTTCCTTCTGCTATACCTGAACATCACTAGGCAAAATGAGTAGGTATATAATTGCTTTTGGAAGAATCTCTCATCGCCAATCGATGTCCCGATCATAACCGCTACCTACAGACCTTGGACGAAATTTAGGGAAAATCTATTGCAAGTAAGTAAGTCCGGGTTCTTTCACAAAATTTGAATAATTCATCAAATTTAGAAGTTAATTTTCAAGTTCTATGAAGTTTCTATTCAAGTTTTGTTGCTATGTCACTCTTGGCCAGGGCTTTACAAAACTGAAATAAGAACAGAACTTGAATAGAACCTTCGGAACATGAAAATCAACTTTGAAATTTGATGAATTGTTCAAATTCCGTGAAACAACCCTTACTTAGTATTCGAGTACTGCAAAACAACTGGACTAAGATGAATAATATGTGAATTTGAACAATTCATCAAATTGAAATTTGATGGATTGTTCAAATTCTATTAAACAACCCGTCCTATAGCGTAGGTAGTTTTCTATACAACATATATCAGAACACGTGTTCATGCAGCTGCGTTTATCCTGTTATTACACAATGAGGAAATGCGAAAATATTCGTGTTTTACCGATAGTTTGTTAGGAAATCTGTCAGTTCATTCTTTAAAGGCCTGCAGTCACGTTTTTAACAGGAATACGAATAATTTGAAAAGATTTTTAATACAAAAATTACTAATATTTTATATTGGTAAGATTTCTCCGTGCACTAGGACGATTTCTACAAAGAATCTGCCGCTCTGGTTTCATAACGTTCTAGAAAGCTTAAAACAAGTACGCGGAACACCGGTTGAGAACCACTGGCATGAAGCATTTTGTGGAAACTTTGTCTTTGATCGAATCCCAAAACGCTTCATTCATAAACTGCCCATAGGTATTCGAGATCGGTGAATGCCCTTTTGATCGTCGTGTTTGCTCGCTTTATCGCCTAATAACCGCCCTGCACACTGTTTGCTCAGGAGGAGAAGGGCAAGTGGAGGGTTAATGCAGTGCCGATTATAATTTATATGCCATTACCCGGCCGCATATAATTTTCACCACATTATTATAGGGTACGCGCGCCAACTAAATCCACTTGGAAATTTCGAGTTCGCTTTGCAAAAGGTCCGTGATAAAATGCTACCATCAAAATTGCACTCTTATGAACAAACTGTTTGCAGATGATTAAACATTTATTTCACGTATTTTTTTTCAGTTATACACGGAGAAAAAAGATAAGTGACAGCACGCCAACTTCCTGATAAAATATTAGTCATTCAGAATATATCGAGAACTAGTGTTCTTATCCTTAAGTAAGTTTTCTCGGTGGTCGGACATGTTGTTATTTCATATATTTTTAAATTAAGGCAAAGCTTAATGCTAAATCACTATTTTGATTATTAATAACAAATTGTTTTACATTATAAATACCAAAAAATATGCTTTAGATGAATTGAAGGTTTTCCTATCGTTCCGTTTGTGTAGAATAAAAATTACTCAGTAAAAAAAATAAATGCAAACTACAATTTTTTTTTATTTTCAATAGAAATGTACGAACGCATAATAGAAAACAACTTTAAAAAAAAAACAGTTTTACAGCTAAGATTATCTGTGACAGTGTCACTTAATTAACTTTTTTGCTTTCTTATAAAATTATTTACAAAATAAATAAAAATAAGTTTTGTGCTTGAAATCGAACGTTTCTAGACTCCATTTATCAATCGATTTTAATGCCTATTACCTACAATATAAGGTATACCAACAATATACACATGTTTGGCTTGTAACTTCCTCTTAAAAGAGTTACAACCCGACATATGATATGGAACAAAAAAAAACGGCATCTTGTCTTATTTGTTGACAGTTAAATTGATATTTCAAAACACTATAAATTCATGAAAGTAATCGCAATGACATTGCGAGCCTCAGATAGCTGCCATGGCTTTATTCAGCACAGAAAAGCGGTGTAAAATTCATGACGCTAGAGCTCGCTTTTAGAGATCTTTTAGTGTGAAACAAAAACAGATTTTCAACTCTATGTATTGTGTTCAATTTTATTGACTTAGTCGCTTAATCCATCAAAGTTATGATTTAACTCCAACGTTTGGCATTTCATCTGTCTGTAATTTTTTTTACGTTTCCGTTTTCAAAATGATTTTTTATTTATTTCTTTATTACTCGCGCAAGCCTTACTTTGCCTAGATGGCCAACTTTGACCATTTGGCTAACTTTTACTTTATGTCCATTTGTTACACAAAATTCAACAAATTTTGTAGTCAATTTTCAAGTTCTGTCAAGTGTGCATGTCGTATGGCTAAAGGTATTGGGGAGGGGAAGGAGATGGGAAAGAGGAAGGTGGGGAAGTACCTGGCTATTCTGATCTGATGACCAAATACACTCATTTTTAGAAAAGTTTTAATTCTGAAGGTGGTCTTACACCAGGGCGATACTTATAGTATATTCTACTCTAGAAAGTATCGCAAATATACTGAATATTATTTTTAATAATAACACAAATTAATAAAATTAATAAAATTAAATTCGCACGCCGGGATTTGAGCCCGAATCCTCCAGCTTTCTAAACAAGAGCCTTACCCTTCGAACACGGAGGCCGGCATATAAATATTTATATTTAAAGTTATTGGTGTTTTATTTCATAAAATAATATAATACAATAGCTAAATATGTTATTAATCTTCTACCAACGGATGTTGTAAATTAAAAGAAAGACCGAGTAAGTCCGAGTTCTTAGTGTTATTTCACGCGCTCGGCTCGAACACATAAACGCGTATAATATTGCTATAAGTCGCAGATCGCAGCGGCAGTTAGCGGCCGCCTTTGCAGATATGCTATCTCCATACTACAACCCGGGGTGAGATGCGCCGGCCGTGCTGGGCACCGCCCACACGTCGTGAACGCACTACAGATACCTAAAAATCGAAATAACAATCATTCCTTCGACTAAACTCCATGCCCCTACGTAAACAAATTCATAGAGCACGTAGTGTAAATCTTGAAAAGTGATTTTGTAGTTTGAACTCTATTACTTCGTTCAAAAATGTGGTGTTCGATGTACAAATATGTGCAGGGTAAATTGAGCAATGATGTTTGATTGTAAGTTTATTGATCCTGCATACAAATATGGTAATTTTGTATATAGGATGTAAAGAGGTGTGATTGGTAGATATTATTAAAGGATAAAGGTGCACAAAAATTTTTACCATGAGGGATAAAATGCTCCATCATTTTATTTACAATGTAAAAATTGGTGTGATTTTTTAAAACTATAAATTTTATAACAATCATCATAAATGCGAATTTCAGTTGTCCGTGAAATCTGGTTCATTGAATTTAAATTTTATTTCAAATTAAGTGCAATTTTCAAAATTCGAACTGACCGTGTGAAGAATTCAGACAAGCGGCAAAGTAGGTACCTACCTGTAATGTAATATTTTCACAGTAAATTATTTTAATTTTCTTTTTCAAACTTGGAATTATAATATCCAGTGCTTTTTCATGGGTCTGCACCAGTAGTTAATAGTAACAGTTGAATAAATAGTTTTCACAAACTGCATATTTTCACATCGTATTAAAAGAATTTGAACGATGGAACTGTAGTAGTTTTCTTCGAACTGAGTAAAGATAAGGACACACTCGGCCGACATGCGCAACAAAGGCATTACAACGTTCCCAGGCCAACGTGCACGCTTGACCTACGCATACAACGCAAATTTAATTTTACCTTTCAAATCCACTTCGTAACGTCTTGCTAAATCTATTTGCTGTTTTTCATACATTAAAAAACTAGAAACAAATGTCAGTAAACGCCAAACACCAATAAAAACATAGGCTTTACCGTCAAATCAACTCATTGTAAGATGGAAATCCTTCCACCAATACCATCTTTCTTTCACACGTCCCACGCCGATCTGTACAGCGCAGACATCTCAGTCCGGCTGGATTAAAAACTTAAATAAATCAAGTTGCTTGTGGCAAGTGTGTTTCTGAAGCATCTATTTTCATCCAAATTGTATGGTTTGTAAGTTTCCCATATATCTTAATACATTGTGTATATTTCGTACATGTGCCCAGTGTGTGTTTAACTAGCTATCGGGCACTATTCATTCGTCTGACTTAGCAATGAGTTGTTCATGAGCGAGCCGTACAATTGAGCTAGCTCTTTTGATGAGCCGTAAAATTGAGCTAGCTCTTTTGATGAGCCGTACAATTGAGCCAGCTCTTTTGATGAGCCGTACAATTGAGCTAGCTCTTTTGATGAGCCGTACAATTGAGCTAGCTCTTTTTATGAGCCGTACAATTGAGCTATCTCTTTTAATGAGCCGTAATCGTACGATTCCCGGTAAACCGAACTACGGCTCGATTGAACGGTGACTTTTTTTCATCGGGAGATATTTTAGAAAAATAGTGCCATTAAAGATAAAATTAATTGTTATTACTTACTCAGAGACGTGAACGGCAGTGACAGTTCGAAATCTGAACTTGATCATATATACCTACACCTACTAAGTACCTAGCGTCGTACGATCATTCCTTCGCTGGGAGCTATTTTGGGGGGGCGTAGCGGTAGGGCTGTACCGGAAGAGTCGTATCGGACGAACACAGTATTCTCATACGCTCAAACAAAAAGTCGACTCTTTCGGCCGTTGTTTCCAATCCGAATGTTCAACTGTTGAGCTGAAATTTTGGCTCAACATTGCTCAAACGCACAACTACGCTATTTCCAACGGAATGGTGATTACTGAGCGATCAACCAATTTAAGGAAGCCAAACTACTGGATTAAACTTGTCTTAGTAAATAACTAGTTATAAAAAATGTCGTCAGAGTGAACAATATTCGCGACGCCAAGACACGGTGGCATTTAATTTAAGGTAATACTTTTTAACATAAGACATAAGTTTGGTTTTTTTTTTAAATGTGGGTTTATGTATTACAGTATTTAAGATAATCAACCGTAAAGATGTTTGGAAACAGGCGAATCGAACGTTACTGCACAAATCACTTGGTTGATCGGAGCCTGAGATTGATTGCTCGAAAAGTTGGGAACAACGGTTTTAGCCGTAAGAAAATATCAAGCTGGTACCGTGGCTCCCGCTCTTAGTAAAATGAGTCATGGCCCATCGCTAGTCGGACTGCACTCGACTCTCATTGGTCTTGAAGTTATGAAGACAGGGATCTTGAACTATAGTTTTTAACAACTACAGCAGTAGGTAGGTATGAGCAATTTCTTTTTATATTTCGAGACGATCCGACGTCAGTCCTCATCAACGCACCACAGTGGCGACATTCGCAATAATCGCAATATTATAATGAGGATAAATAATATCTAAATGTCAATTAAATTCCCAGTCTCCTTGACAGCTGACATCTCGCGGTCCGAGCACCGCGGTCTCAATTATTTGCATAAGGAATAAGGAATACCAATAATAATATTAATTGTTGTGTCGTTCGCAATGCCTCCGCTGCGGAATATAATTAATAATTATTGGCAGAGATAAGTAGGTACTCTTATCTTGGGTTATAATAGCTACAGGATGCTGTTTTTTAAAAAATAATATACTTCTTCTTATCTCTTAACGGAGGCTGGCTATCTTCACTCTGAAATCAGTGGAACTGCACTTGTACTAGTGACATAGATAGGCGAAACTTCTTCGTTTACTACCAATGTCTAATAATCTAAACATATATTGACTGATAAATTTTCTCGATTGGTTTGCTTTTTGATTGAAATTCAGATACGGGGTAACTTTTTCCTTGCGAGGTTGAAATTGCTTTGTCGCGCAGATCGCCTGTCTTAAATTCTAAAGCAAACGTTTTATATTACATACTTTAGTTTTAAGGCGATTCACTACGTCGTGTAATATTTTAAATTGAGCCGCTATCAATAACAACCCTTACGTAGATGGCGATAAGGTTTAAATTCCCGCTTAACACCATCCGCCTGTTTTGATTTATGCAAGAAAAAAACATGGCCAAAAAGTGTCTTTTATTTTATTTTGTAGATGTTCAGGCATAAATAAACACTTAATTTTTTTCCGATCATTTTATAAATAACTTAATTTTCCTCATTATACAATAAAATCATAAACGAAAATGGGTTTGTGAGTAGGAGATTTTGAACTTTAAAGCAGTTTTTTTCTGGGCTTATAAAAAGACTTATCTAAAAAATACTCGATTATTTTAAAGGCCAAGATGTATTCTACTCGCAGTATTTCATTAAAGCATCTGAAACATTTCTAGGTGACCAAATTTTCAAACCAAAAACACATGATTTTGCATTACCACGTATGGCATCGCCTTAATATGTTTTTTGATCAAATTTAATACTAACCCTAAATATATATAACACCTAAATTTTTGAAAATAAATTTTACGGTTTTTATGTTCTCGCTGCAGAAAAAGAATAATATTATAGCTTATGAAAAATATCTTCAAAACTCGATATCAAACAAAACTAAACGCAAACTCAATTCAAACCAAACTCTAACCCAACTAAAACCCAGTTCAAACTCAATTCAAACTCAACTAAAACTCAATGGAGAAGTTAGTAATTCATGGTTTTTCAATAAGAGGTGTTATTTTGATATTTAATCGTAAAAGATCAATGGTTTCGTTGCTTGTGTGGCACGTAGCGCCGTCTTGTTGAAAGTAAACGTTGTCCAGATCAATACCATCCAATTCCGACAGTAAAAAAATCATTAATCATCTCTCGATAGCGCAATCCATTCACCGTATCTGTTGCTCCAGCCTCATTTTCGAAAAAGTAAGGTCCAATGACTACGCCGGGCCATAAACCACACAAAGCAGTCACACGTTGAAGATAGAGAGGCTTTTCAACAATAACTCTTGGGTTTTCCGAGCCCCAGATGCAACAATTTTGCTTGTTGACGAAGCCACCGAGGTGGAAATGGGCCTCATCACTCAAGATGATTTGCATTTGATTCACTCAAGTGAATTTTAATAATTTCAATGCGTTGTTGAAGCGTGTATCGTTCTATTTTTATTAATGGCGTAGTTTTTACTTGTCAAATGTCAAAAATAACAGCTTTAAAAGTAACATCTACCGAAATAGCGGGCTATTCAAAATAACACCTCTTATTGGAAAACCCTGAAGATAGGCTGAAGTGGTGGATCTATTTAACTGCACGGAAGATAAGTACAAGAAGGTAGATAGGTGGGTACTAAAATATCTTTTCCATTTGTTACAATTAAATAAATGAATAAATTAAACTCTATTGTCATACATGGAATTGAGCCACCTTTTTATTACATAATTACATATTTATGTATATATATTATGTCATTCTATGCATCTATTGATGTTTAATACTTTCTTTATAAATACATCAATGCTTCGTTTGTCTTCAACTTTCTCTTCGTCGTTTTCGAACATTTACTTATCACCCTGTACGTAAAAAAAATAATAGGCACGCACCGAAACGTGGCAAAAATATATTGTAAGATGGATCGGGTATTTAGACGACTACCCATTAATTATATCACGCTGTTTAGAATAAGACCGTGCAAAAGCAATTGTAAAAAAATAATAATGAATGCACTGAAGGGTATTTAAAATTTAATATTATTAATTCTAATATGATGATAATGCTTTCGTTATGAACGCTGGCGCCTGTAAGATTTTATGCATGTTTTAATGAAGTTGATGCAATTTATAATCTTGTGAAATAATCCAGTTTTAGTATTACGATCTGAAATAATGTGCAAAGCAGTAAATCTATCTGTGTCATCGAAACTTTATTGGCGTAACTGATATAGATTTTAATTAATCACTGAATTGAACAGTAGCTAATTATCCTGAAGTGTGAACGTTTACCTGACAGGTCAGTGCAAGTTTTATGTGGATTTCTATTTATATTATAGGCGACGCCAGCTTCCAAGCTAGGGGGTGAGCAGGTTAATTTTTTTATAGAGATTACAAGGGAGGCACAAGAAAGTAGTCAGAATGAACTAGACATATTTATATACAAGTTCATGTGTACCCGGCATTGATCAGGGTTATTGAACAGGGCTGTCTTAAGACGACATAATACTTGAAAATAATATCAGTTATGGGCGTTTCTAGTGGGCGCGGCTATAGCCCAAAATATTTCGTTTACGCCCCGCGTTGGTCAAAATTTCGCACAGTGTCACATGGTTTGATTTCACACGGACAAGTTTTATAATTATAAATTTAAAATGATAATAATAATTTTCATTATTGTTGGCATTAATTAATGAATTGCATAATTTGCATGGTGTTTTGAAAATCGTGGTATCTACATACAGTATTATAATCATCTGCAGTATGTAAGGCATCTCAAATAATCATAAATCACAAATCCTTTTTTGGTTACTATTTTTTTTTTCTTGATAGAACAATCCCGAAGAGTTAAAAAACTCATTGTAGGACGGGAGGAACTTACAATACATACAGTGGGTTGCCATATTAATAGGGACAGTTCCAATATTTCCTGATTTTTATGTTTACGTTATCTCTACTTCTAAATAACTTGAATATGATGGCCATTCCTTCGTTATTTTTGTTGCTGGTATCACCACTGACACTTTTAAGAAGTGGCAACACTCGCAAAGTGACACATCCCTCGAAAATTTAAGGTTTTTTGCACGTGGCCAGCATTTTTGTGAAAATGCGTGATTGAAGTTCTGGTAACTATATATATACATTATAATTATATTTACGAGTTTTAACAGTTTAGCTATACAAAGATGGTAGTAATTATTAATTATGTATTAATTTCTGTAATTTTTTTTTTCATATCTTATTTCAGTGAATGGTTTTTCCATATTGAGTCCAATGTTCTGTTTTTTCAGTATGGCTAGGTCTTCAGACACGTCCCCAAGAAAATTTCCGGAAGTGAAGACACTATTGTTAAACACTCAACATTCCCAAAGGGATATAGCAGCCATTACAGGTATTTTAAAGTCTGTGGTTAACAGGATAAATTAGAAAATCAATCAAAACCTGCCCCTTGAATTGGATCACATTGGGAAATGTGGCAGAAAACGAATCACTACACCTCTTACTGGCCGCAAAATCAAAGACGTCTGTCTCCAAAACCGCAAAAAGAGAGTGGTTCGTTTGACCTTGATGATCAACGAAGAAGATATCGAAGTCTCCCAAAGGAGAGTCCAGAGGATATTGGCTGAGGAGAATCTCATTGGTCATCGGCCAGCTAAAAAACCTCGCCTTACAGTAGATATGAGGAAAAAACTACTGGAATGGGTCAACGCGCACCAAAACATGACTATAGAGAACTGAAATATGGTAATTAACATTTTTGTGGTTTTTAAGCTTTCAAAAAATTCCATTAGTTTGATTATGGCCCTTTTTTAAGGTGTACTTCTCTGACGAGTCCATATTCCAAATTTTGTTGGATTAATCATCGTTTGTCCGACGACGCCCAGGAGAGAAATTTCAGCCGGACTGCCATCTAGAGACTATCAAACACCCTACCAGTATCATGATGTGGTCAGTCATCTCTTCCAAAGGGATGGGGCGCCTCCACATCGTGCAAGAGACTATGAGGCAGGATCAGTACAGACAAATACTGGAAAATCGATTACTGCCTCAAGTCGGAGAATGGTTCCCTGGTGGCCAGAAATACGTTTTTATGCACAACTCCGCACCCTGTCATAAAGACTAGACTGTCACTGCATTCCCGACTGAAAAAAATGTGCAGGTTTTACCTTGGCCGGGGACTTCCCCTAACATGAACCCTATTAAAAACCTGTAGGAGCTCACCAAGAGGGAGATTGCCAAGGAGGTGATCACAACGAAGCAGCAGCTCATCGAAACCCTCATCCGGGTGTGGCATCATCCTCCTGACCTAAAGATTACTGCAAAATTGTGCATTGAGAGTATACCACGGCGTGTACAAGCTGTTATTGCGGCTAAAGGCGAAATGACGAAATATTGACTTTTTGTTCGATAATGTTTAAAAATAATAAAAAAAATAAAATAATCGTAGATTAAGGACAAATACGGTGTTTAATTTTTCAAAATTCAATGTCCTTGTAAATAAATAATAATAACCGCACCTAAAATCATAAACATCTGTGTTTTATGAACACAAAGTGTAAAAAACACATTTTCCATAGGTGTCCCTATTAATATGGCAACCCACTGTAGGTGGGAGTTAAAAGGTACAACTTTACATTGGTATTTTGATATCAAAATTATAAGTTTCACGTACGAAACAGTACAAAAATAGAAAATTATAGAAATTTTATACCAGCTACTTTGTGTAATATCTTATGCTGTGCAGACCCTGCGAATTCTTGAAAAATCTGTTTGCAATTTAAACTAAAGCAATTTTATGTTAAAATCTTATATTAGGTATAGAAAGGTATTTATGGCATGTCTGAATTCTTTACATTCATTTTAAATTTTTCTGTGCCCAAAAATTGGCATGACTGAAAGCCAAATAAATATAATTTAAATGTAAAAAGAAAAAAAGGATATTATTTATAATTATTATATTTGAAATACTTTTTACATGAAAAAAAAGTTCTACTATATTATCATTTTTAGGCGCTCCAATTACAAAAAAACAATCACACATAACAGCAGAATTTTTAATTGAAAAAAATATTTAACGTAATATTTAACTATTAAAATAAAGAAACTTAAGAATTTTAAAAAAATCTACAAAATAAACTGTTTTCATATTTTTTTTTACTATGTCCAAATTTTTTCTGAAACTTAACCACCGTGCACTTTTTAAGTTCAAATTATGACGAAAATATAATCTTTTGTTTTTTATTGGTGAAACACACAAAAAACCTTTACTGACTTGTGGAAGAGGTCACATTATAAAAAACAGAAAATTTCACTAATAACTTTAAAAATAATCGTTTGATTAAATAAAAAAATACGTAATAGAAATTACTGGACATACCGCCCGGGAGTCAGACGACCTTTCCGGCTTAAGCTCTGGCCGTTACTGAAGAACAACGCTGTAAGTGCCTGGGGACCTGCACACGAATACAGTAACGCGCGCCTCAGAGTGTTGGAGTAACGTACGGCGAGTTTACTTTATCGGGACAGAAGTTTAATGTTTCCGAGTGTTATATTTTAATTAATTCTTATGAATACACTAATAAAATCACAATTTTTTTTAGAGAGATTCCTCGGGAAGTTACTAATTCATCGTTTACAAAAATAAAATCTAGTGCTTCCCGCTCATCTTATAGTTGAAAAACGTTTTATAAAATTGGAAAACCGTTTTACATAAGATATTTAATGGTAAGGTCCTATTTTTATTAATCTTATATATAAATAACTTGCATCCCTGGGAATCCCTCGAGAAAAATTTAAGATTTTAGTAATACGTACATCAAAAATAATTAAAATGTGAGCGTCGAGGCAAATCCCCGTTATCAGGGTATTGTGTCACCTTAAACTGTGAAGAGGCCCATGAGCGTACCGAGCTTGGAGCCCCCTTTAAAAGCCGAAAACATACAAGAAAATAACAAATCAATTTTTTTCTATTATTTTATTTCACCTAATTGTGATTTGGAGATATATAAGCATTTCAAAGTTAAATTTTTTTTTTAAATGTATTAAATTGTAAGCATTATTTTGAATTGTGTAGATATTACACAATTTATGTATGAAAGAAGTATTTCCAAATAGGTCTAATAAAAAAATAAATGCCAGTATTTTTTTTAAATCTGTAGTAGATAAAAAAAACTTCGAAAAGAAGTCCGAATACCGCACAACAGTCCCATTTCCAACTCGATAAGTGACGATAGCGAAGGTAGTATTACATTAATTATAACTAACACAAAGACACGGAAGAACGCCGGAAAAAATAATAATAGATAATAAAAAATAATAAGTTATAAGTTAATGTTTCAACTGTTTGGATTCAGTGGGACTATGACATCTCTAATTAGAGTACCTATATTGTGAGACAGAAGACAATAGGACAGGAGAAGAAGACGATTTTGAAATGCTTGCTTATTCAGATCTGGTCACAGCTGTTTCAATTAAAGTTAGCACTTTCAATGGTCGTTTCTCTGAGTTAAGAAATGTGATGTGTAAAGTAATTATTTTGTATATGCAAAAATGTATTATTTAAACACAATTAAATTTATACGAATAACACCAAGTTAATATAACCATTCTGTCACGGAGGCTATCAAGCAATGTTACCTGTAAGGTGTGAGGGTGTATTTGTCCGCACACATGTTTTCGTCTCCCGCACACATCTCTATGACTCTCCAATATGAAGGAATATTATCCGATAAGAAAATAGTTATATTTTAAAAGGTTATAACCTTCATATTGAAAATGGACTTTATCATTTTTTGGTACATTAACTTGATTACTAGCCTCTTTCTTCCTTTCACATCTTGCACAGATAAGTTGATAGGCCGCACACAATGAAAAAATAGAGGGAACGTTTATCGTCAGAATACTTCATGTCCGTAATACTTCAGTTAATCTTTCGCAATCGATCTACGAACATATTATGACTATTTAGAAAATAAATAATATGTAAAGCCCAGCGGTGGTCACATCTTATTAACCATCAAAATTGACGACCGCGTTATATTTGATTGAAAGAGGAGGCATTCAAAAACAACCACATAAGAAAACATAAATATGCGCAAAAACAGTAAATAAATTCTCCTTTGACACGCCAATTTGTTTTTAGCACCATATTTGGTGTTTTTATGTTGTTTACGAGGCGTTAGGTGGTTTTTAAGGTAATAATTTAAAAAATAAAGAAATAAGCTGGTCCAGAAGGAAGTCAGTTAAATAATTAAAGAAATATTTTGAGGTTTGTTGTTTATTTATTTATTAAATAACGGACTTACGTCCAATATATTAAGCGACACGAGATTTGGGACAATGTACAATGCAAGAGCAAATGATGGTATATAAAAGCAGAGACAAACAGGGAAAACATAAAAAAATAGAAGTGTCAAGTCAAGTCAAGACCTTGCTAAAACTAAAGTGATACAAAATATCCTCAATTGCATAGTGACTTATACCAAATAAATCAAGGTCTTGACGTGAGTTGACCATTCTACATATTCTGGACAATGGTGCATTATAAGCATAATTAGTCGAGTGTTGATTGAGGAAGAGCAGTTCTTTATTTTTGAGTCTACGAGAAGGTATATTGAATGAGATGAGTTCTAGTAATGTTGGTGAGTCAATAATATTGTTGATAATTTTAAAGAAACAAATGAGATCAGATTTTTTTCGACGTTCTTCTAAAGAGAAAGGTTTAGAATTTGTTCAATTTCATAATACGAGTAATTGCCTCTTTATAATCCTAGCCTCCTAGCAATTCCTTTTAGAAACCGATGTTGAACGGACTCAATATGACGTATATGGATAGCATAATAAGGAGACCATATAACACAAGCATATTAAAACTTTTAACATATATTTAAATTGGTTCTCTGGTGGTTTATAGTATAGTTGATTTTTCACAAAAACGGCGCTTTACAAATCATCCTAATATTATTATTGTTTAAGTATAATGGTATTTTAAGAGTTTTGTGAATCTATTTTGGGTGACCTGTGCGAAGTTTGGAGACATCAAGTGTTTCTCAGTGATGCTGTGACGCATAAGATGATGAGGCGTGTTGTGATTACCTCGTTTTACCTGGTGGCTGTGGCATCAGGGTTGCCAAAGCGAAAAGTTATTTTTGTTTAAGTTTCATCTAAAATATTTGTAAAAAGTCATGAAAATATTGGTAAAATAAATAGTTTTGTAAGAATTTATGATTGGGTTTGAAGCATCGAGCGCCATGACATACGAAGAAAAATGACTATTGCTAATTTGATGCAAAATTTTTCTGCATTCAAGATTCATGCAAGCCTTACTTAGACTAGGTGGCTAACTTTGCCTAGCTGGCTAACTTTGACTAGTTCATTAACTTTGACTAGATGGCCAACTTTGACTAAGTGACTAACTTTGACTAGGTGGCTAACTTTGACTAGGTGGCTAACATTAACTAGTTGGCTAACTTTGACGAGTTGGCTAACTTTGACTAGGTGACTAACTTTGACTAGGTGGCTAACTTTGCCTAGCTGGCTGACTTTGCCTAGCTGGCTAACTTTGACTAGGTGACTAACTTTGACTGGATTTTTCAATATTATGATACCTACATGCTTTTAGAATGTTTGAAAAAAGAATTAAAATTTAGACAATGACGTTTCTTTCAACAAATTATATATGCCTGGAGGACAGATAAGCCATATTTTGTTTAAAGTTTTTGTTTTTATTTTCTGTTTTTGTTTATGTATTTTGTTACAGATGACACACATAAACTTCACTTTGACTTTGGTTCAAGATTTTGCTTATGATAGCCTGCGATAAGCGAGCTCTAAGGGTCTGAGACAGAGGTGTGAAATCGTCGGATCACGACAATAGAAAGAATTTTATTTTTTTTATTTTTTTTGCTGGATTTTATTTAGGTATTGGAGCCAGGAAGGAGTCTGAAAGGGTCGAGAGGATGCACTAGGTGGCATGAAAGGCTGGGAGGTGACTGGAGAGACTAGGGTAGACTAGGATGAGGTGATTTTGCACAGCGGTGCTGCCAAGGTCTGTTATCTATGTGAGGATGTTGTGTCGGCGCTCTTTATTGGCAGCAGACACATGTCAGCGCTATATTAGCGGCGGACACATGCCTGAGCGGATGACGAGCCTCGTGCTGGCACAGTTGGTGGACGGGGTAGTCTCTCTCCCTGCAGCAGCTGGTACAGTTCCTTCGCTACCTAGGACTCTTGCAGCAGAGTCTCCATCTTCTGTCTTTGTCGAGCGTCACAGCGGTGCTGCCAAGGTTTGTTGTCTATGTGAGGATGTTGTGTTGGCGCTCTTTATTGGCAGCAGACACATGTCAGCGCTATATTGGCGGCAGACACATGCCTGAACGGCTGACGAACCTCGTGCTGGCACATTTGGTCTAAATAACAAATGTAGATCCTAGGAAATAAATTGTACAGCGCCCTTGAGGTGATTTTTCACAAAAACGGCGCTCTACAAATTATCCAATTATTATTATTATTATTATATGGCTATTAATCAATTCGGTAGGTATTTAATTACCTATTTACAAATCTAATGATTTCAGTAGTAGTTCATTCACTTGTTCAAAATAATTGGAAGCTTTAAATTAGATTTCATTGGAGGGACAGACTTTTGCACTAATCACACCTTTTGAAAATGAATCTGCTGTTAGTACTTGCTCAACTGCTAGTCAAGCATCCTACTTATAAATCAACATTTTACTATTAAATTCTGATAAAATCCCCTAAATCTTAAGATTGTATCATTACGTCTTATAAATGAAAGATATATTAAAATACAGCATCCCTGATTTCCTCCCCATTACAAGGCAGATCACGTCTCTCGCGGGCCCGTTGTCGACTTCGCACATTATTAATCGGCGCCTATTAGCGCCGCCGTCCGCCGCTGCCCCCTTCCCCGCCGCCCACCACCCGCCACGCCTATGTTTGACGATCTCTCTCTGTTTATTATGCTAATTATTATCCGCAAATTAATATCGGCCACTTAACTACCGAATGATCTACCCCACCCAGAGGCGGATTTGCCCTTAGGCCTATGTAGGCCCGGGCCTAGGGCGGCCAGATATTAGGGGCGGCCAATCGTGACAAAAAAGTCACAGATGATAACAAGAAATTACTTCCTAAGTACCTAAATATTCTACGTACGAAATAGCGATATGCAAGAGCGTGTTCACACACAGCACACAGCGCGCCCCCACGCCCCGCAGCCGCCCTCGCCACACCTATCATGCTCCGTCGCTCGCGTATTTCCAATCCATTCAGTTGCGCTAGTGACTGAACCGCGTTAGGTATTGTTATGCATAATAGCGTGTTCACACACAGAGCTATAATATGCGTGGGATGGCGTATTTCAGCATATCGCTCGCCATACTTTCCAATTTGGAATGTACGGCGAGCGATATGCCGAAATTTGCCATCCCACGCATATTATAGCTCTGTGTGAACACGCTCTTAATCACCTTACAAAAGCTATAATAAATAAATAAATCAGAGATTATAAAATAATACAATAATAAGATGTTATTTATGCCAATTATGAACTTTCCACTGATGATAGTGAATAATAAAGTGTGACATTATAAAGGCCATTTATCCAAACGCGGATATTGCTCTTCGAATGTGTGTGTGTACTCCCGCCAGTAACTGTTCTGGAGAACGATCATTTTCTTGTTTACGACGTGTAAAAAATTATTTACGCACAAGCAAAGGCTGAACAATCTTGCTTTGCTTAACATAGAAGCAGATTTTTTCAGGAAATTGGATTGCGAAGATCTAATTAATGATTTTGCTGCACTTAAGTGCAGACGAGAATTGTAACTGCCAGATTTTTGTTTTGAGTTCAGTTTTTTTTTTATGTTAGATAATGCTTTACGTAAATTTTTTTACCAACGTTTTAATTTGTATTTTAAGTTTAGTTATTATATTCGAATATGTACCTTAAGTTGATTTTTATTTAAAAGAGGTGCTGATTTCTTTTATTTGTTTGGAGACTTAATAATAACTTTTATCCAGCCCGTATCTGGCAACCCTAATTTTTTATTTTTATTTTTTATTATCAATATAAAGTTTCTTTTACAGGTTTTTTTTTCGATGTCTGTCTCACTAGGATAAACCTGTGTCGAGACAGACGTATTTGATACATTAAAAATGTTTACATATTTTTTGATACATTAAATATTTCACTACATTAAATGACATTGTGAAAAAGATAGAAAATAATAAATAATAATAATAAATGATACATTTGTTAATCAGCATCTAGTTGGAGTACATACTTATGTAGGGATTTTTATAAAAAAATTTATCATGGATCTGTCTTGGCTGATGATCCAAGATTTGATGTCTGTTTTATATTTCAGAAAAAAATCGTTCAGTCTAATGGCTAGTGGGAGAGCATTATATAGCCTTGTTGCAAAATATCTAAAATTTCTCTGGCCAAAAGTTGTTTTAGCGAAAGGGATTTGTAAGAAATTATGTCCTTTTGTTCTAGTATCACGAGCAGTTTGGATATTGTCAAAAGTAGTTTTGTGTTTGAAGAGGTATGTTAGTATGTTTTTGGCATAAAGTTGCCTAATGTCCATAACACAGATTTTCCTAAAGATTTCATCCGAGCTGCTTGTGATTGGTAGTTTGAGGATAATCTTTATTATAAGTTTCTGAGCTTTAGATATTGGATCAATGGCGGCAGCGTTTGCTCCTCCCCATGCTATGATACCATACTCTATTAAAGATTGACAAAGTGCATAGTAGATTGTTTTGAGCTGGCTTAGGTTGAGAAAGTTGCGAGTTTGTCTAAAAAAATAAATGAATTTTCTAAGTTTGTTTGCTGTAGAGGTTATATGTTCTTTCCACTTTAAATTTCTATCAAAAATAATACCTAAGTATTTAATTTTAGTTACCTGTTCTAAATAAGGGCAATCACATATTATCGTATTTGTCAGGTTGCAAGCACAAATTTTAATTTGATTTTCTGGGTTTCTTAAGGAAGGATTAATACTAAATTCAATGTATTTAGTTTTGGTCACATTCATTGTTAGTGTATTATTGTTTAACCATCTTTTAACCACAGTTATGCCCCTGTTAGCTTTTATGTATACATCATTCCAATTGCTTGATTTGAAGAGGAGAATCGTATCATCAGCGAAACTTACAATTTTGGCATCTATTTGAAGATTACATAATTCATTTATGTATATTAAGAACAGGGTAGGACCTAAAACACTTCCTTGAGGCACGCCGTAGCTAATTGGTAATTGATTGCTATTGCAGTTGTTGATTTTCACACTTTGCTTTCGGTTTGACAGGTAATCGCTAATAATAGTAAGTTCATCACCATTTATACCAATATTAGATAGTTTTTGTAAAAGTTTAGAGTGAGAGATAGTATCGAATGCTTTGCACAGGTCTAAGAATATTGATATGCATTTTGATTCCTTGTCTAAGTTTTCATTTAGAAAATCGGTAACTGTTGCCAGGGCTTCGGAGGTGCCTTTATTTTTCCTGAATCCAAACTGGTTGAGTGATAGTATGTTATTTTGTTCAAGGTATTCAATTAGTTGATTATTAATAGTTTTTTCAAAGACTTTAGTAACTGTGAAACACTTATATATTATTGTATGAGAATAAACCTGAAACTAGTTACATAAATTACACCTAAAACTGTTTTAAATGTTTTATTCAAATCCTTGAAACCTTAGAAAGTATTGCAAACTAGCAGCTATTATAGTTAACTAAATTTCTGAATCGATTTCGATAAAAGTTGTCAATAAAGTAAATTCATTATGTAGTCTATAGTCTATATCAGGGGTTTCCAAACAACGGCCCGCCAATGTCATCAATCCGGCCTGCGACAATCGACAATTATACAGTAATTGAACTAGCGAATTTAGCAAGCGTATTTTTTTACATTAATTCCACACAGGAGGCTTTGAGGAAAATATTTTCCCTCACGACCTATGTCATCTTAGGTGATGCTGTGTGGAGGGTCTTTTTAAGGAAGGAAAGGATAGGAAGTTCTGAAAAGGAAAATGTATGAGGGGTGGGTAGGAATCTGGGGATTAGTGTGTCCAGGAGTGACATACGTATGAAGACATCCCTTCAACTGCGGTGCAAGGCGATGGGTCAAGATAGTCCGGCTGGAAAGGTCATAAGGCCTCCCTCGCCCAGTCTCCCTCGAACCGGCCCGCCACGCAGCAGGTGGGCAGACGTATCCGCCGCCAAGACCTGGACAAATCTCACCCCATGAACCATGAATGATAATGGCAGGAAAATGAAAAACGGTTTTGACCCTAGGAACTTACTGAAAAGTTTGGATACTCCTGGTCAATATGATGGGTACTGAGAAAGGGGCGGCTACATGGTCTGGGGCCTAGGGCGGCCAAGACTGCAAATCCGCCTCTGACCTGTAATGATCTGCCCTTTCTACTTCTTTCTACGATAATTTTTCATTAAAGTCCCATAGGTAGCTTTTCCATAAGGCTTTGAATATGTGTTCGCAGGGATGGAAAATTCCTCCCTTCCGTCTTTCAAGCCTTTGCTCCTCTATTTATTACACACCCCTTCAAGTGTGTACTTCCTAGATTGTCTACGTGACGTACGACCTTGAACGTACTCATTTCACGTGACGGGTAAGTATAAAAAGGCTTCACCGAACGTTGTGTTGGTTTTTTGTTTCTCGGTTTAGAATCCTAGTTATGTATGTATGTGTGGTACCCCTCGGTTCTTTTGAGATAGAGTGAGTTGAATCCATTACCGCTGTGTTTCAAAACCATTTCATAAACCCTATCTCCTAAGTCGCCTGCTCCCCCAACTAGCTACGTGATTCTACCTGTCATAGGGTTATGTGAGTATAATAAAGTGTTAGATTTTATATATGTGATATACATACGATAAATTTATGGTGTTAGTTGTCGGCGCCATCCATGTATATATTTTGGGAGGGGAAGGAGAGGAAAGGAAATGAATTTTTTTCAAGTTAAGACTGGCTCCTCCGCTTACCAAACAAAACTGATGGATGATAATTCGAACAAGGCAATCGATATCTGCGTGTCTGGATATCACAACCGGCCGGGTCTCCCCTTGTTCCAAATCGGCAACCTTCACGCCAGAATAAAGAAAACCAGGTCTCTTCACCAATTTCAGAATTGCCCCAATCTCAAACACCTCCAGGATACTCTACTTTACTGAGTGTAGAAGGGGAAAACCATAACATCCCTTTATCACGAATCTAGTCGCGAAAATGTGACACGTAAGGTCCTAAGTTACGTGCCACCTCTAGAAAACGTTGTAACTCCCACGTCGTCGGGGATTTACATCCCTTTCTAGGTCAATACATAGATAACACACGACAATCTTGTCGACATTTTGCCTGCTTATTAACGATAGGTTGTGTGCCTACCCATTCAGCCAATTATCATGTGAGATATATGTAAGGTCTACTCGAAATGCCAAATTTAGGATGAGGACTGTCTGTATTTTAATATTTGGTTCCAGTATTTATTTTATGAGGTTACTAGCATCCTCGTGTATTAGGTATGGGTAACTTCTACTGAATACCTATCCTCTCAGGTAAGGTATAAACGGATAATTGGTTTGATGTTTTGCATTTAATTTAAAGAGGCTGCCTACCTCTCGAAAGATACCTGTTGAGAAAAGTTGTTCGGTTGGTAGTTTTATTTCGGAGATTACCATCTCCCTCTTTCGACTTTAGATTTGTTTTCGTGCATCCCAATTCGTAACTTAGAAAGTCAAACAATAGATGAAAAAGTATTAAATTAGAAAGTCAAATAACAGAAGAAAAGTTTTCATTTTGTTCCGTCTGGTTGCATCCGATCGCTTTCAATTTGGGACGGCATACGCTAGCAAAACTTCCCCCTTTGACTGACTGTACCTGCGTCTTGTCCTATATATGAAAAGGTCGTTGACTCGTCTCTCGCTCACAGCTGATTGACGGTTCGCCTAGCACATCCCTGTTAATGATAACATTATTTGGGCGGCAGGTGTCGTAAACTTAGTTCCTGTACCTCGGTTGTATCCGTCTTTTAAAAAGGTTCTCTGAAATTTAATAAATAATATAAAAAACTCACCCAGTTAGGCACCTCTCATTCTCAGCGTGAAGCTTACCTGGTTACACTATATAGCTAAATCACTTTAATTTTCGACCTCCTCCCTACGCTTATAAAAGGGTAATTAAATATTCCTGTAAATAAAATTGTACCTCCCTAATCTGTTAGGATTCGAACCCACAGTTAATAATCTATTTGATTCTCTGGTTTTCGGTCTCCGTGGATAGAATTCCATCTCGCCAAATCAATAACTTAGCCCGATTAAACACTTCCTGCCTTTAAGTACATTCACTCTATTTTAAAACCGCAATCATTATTTTTATTATTTTCATGTTTTTAAGACAAGCAATCTAGTTCGAACTGTATACGAAATCACGTTTAAATCAACACAACTTTATAACACAATCGCGATTGCACAACACCTGGCGCCCCTGAGGTGGGTTTTTACAAAACGGCGCTCTACAAATTATCCAATTATTATTATTGTCACTATTATTAATTGTTTTCCCACTGAGTCGAACCACTTTCACTTCACGCAAACACCGGATCAATAATCTTTCACTTTAATTCAATATTCCGCAATACTCTCTAATACCACTTGAATTCAATAATTAACTGTAATTTCAAACAACACTTCTGATTTGTATCCCTTTCTCGGGGCTGTCAATGCACCCAAGTTCAAAACTCGACTGCCCGTCCCTGCGCCCTGTCCCGTGTGAATCTGTTTACTCCAGGCCTGTCTGTCCATAAATCTTCCGTCGTTGTCTAAACAAAAAAATTTTTTTGAGCACGTTCGTTTATTATTTATCGTTTGTTTTTGTGGATATTCAAAACATCACAGACCCCACCCCTGTTCTCTCACTTGTTACAGTGATTTGAAAACATTCTGACACCAATGGCGTGCCGTGAAAAATGAATTCATTTACACAGTAAAAATCGATACAAGGACTCGTTCATCATCTGGGCAAGTAGGACATCCCCAAATTTCAGTACCCGTATTCGGGGCTACCTGAAAAGTCTCTCGGGGCTACCTGAAAAGTCTCTCGGGGCTACCTGAAAAGTCTCTCGGGGCTACCTGAAAAGTATGATTTATCTACTATTCGCGGATGACATTAAACTGATGAAGGAAATCGAATCAGATGGTGATTATTCAAAACTGCAGGCTGACCTCGATTCAATCATGATATGGTCGGTAGATAATAAACTTAATTTCAACATAAAAAAGTGCGTTTTTATGACTTATAGTCGTTCACAAAATCCGCTATTCTGCCAGTATAGAATGAATGGTGAAGTACTAACACGCGTAAACATCATCAAGGACCTTGGGGTGATCTTAGATCCCAAGCTGAAATTTTAAAACCACATAGTGCAGCTTACCTCGGCTTGCTCCAAAACTCTTGGTCTTGTATTTAGAACTTGCAAACAATTCAATAACATAGAAGCAATGACCGCCATGTTCAACGGAGTGGTCAGAAGCAAGCTGGAGTACGTCAGTACTGTCTGGATACCTTATCAACTTAAATACATAAATATGATTGAACAAATTCAAAAAAAATTCCCAAGGTATGTTTACATGCGATCATACGGAATATATCCGAAATTCATGCATCACGTGGAACTGCTAAAAGAGACAAATTAGCAAAGCCTGGAGACCAGGCGTAATGCCGGACTCATGGTATTTGAATTAAAGTTACTAAAAAACCTTATCGATTGTCTATTTCTCCTGTCATGCTGTGGCTTATTCGTTCCTGATAAATACTGTCGAAATCGTAGCCACCACCTATTCTGCATTCCGCAAGATCGGACAGCTTTTTCAACTATTATTTTAACTGAAAAAAACAACACAATCTAAATTATTTCCTCGTTTCGGTACTTAAATTGTTTTTGGTGTTAGGTAAATAGAATTGAAAACAATTACGGTGATCTCACCTAAAAAAACATTGCGACATACCCGCGTTTAACCTTAAAATTGTAACACGACTTCTGTTACACTTTGAAAAGCTATAAAACGTGATTCGAAATTGAAATGTCGATCTAAATGATTGGATGTCACGTGAAATGAACACAAGTCATGTCTGGAACATTTGATAAATCAGTTAAAGACACACATCTAAATTATCGACTTAATTCTGCATTGTCGATAGATCAAAATAAGTCGACGCGATTGGTATTCAATACGCGGCTAACCGATACGTCAGTAGTTGATTGATATGCAAATAAGCATGAATATAATTTGATCGCTGATGAATATATGCGAAAGTAATCGATGGAAATTCAAACATACCGTGTTCAATAAATTTCAAATGTTTAAAATTGAATATACACACCTACATAATATGATCTCTTCCCTGCGGGAAATTACCTAATGGTTAATTAGTTAGTTAGTTACGTGTAGGTACAATGTAAGGAGGTATACAATTTACCCCATGTAGGACAGGACACGACTCCATGGGGACGATGGGGCTAAGCTTAGTAATAATAAAAAAACACATTTATTTGACGATAGATTGTTACGGTAACCGGATAAATCATCACAATGATAATTCATCACATCTTTAAAAAGTCATGGAAAGTGATGAAACAAAAACTTTATTAACTGGATTATGTAGGTTAAGTTAGGTTAAAAAAAATTTTTTTTCATCGATTCTAATGACTTTATATCACTTTTTAAAAGTGTGTTGAATTGTCACTGTGTTGAGTTATCATGGAACCGATTGTTACATATTTATAAACCTTATTTTATTAATTTCATTATATTGATTCTATCTAAAAAATGATCACTACTTTGTGCCTCTAATAAAGTATTTATAAAAGAAATAATTAACCAATCTTCAGTAGGTATCACATTCGTTATAACTTATATCAATTAAATTGATGTTTTACTGTTGACTGAGCAGTCAACAGAACCTGAGAGTAACATACTTGTATTGTCTATAACAGGGCTTCCCTAACTGTGAGTCGCGACGCCCGGGGGCGCCGCGGGATCATCCCAGAGGCGTCGTGAGTCAATCTTTATAGCGAAAATTAGAAGAAGATCAAGTAAGTTCCGAATGTTTCCCTGATTTATAAGGCATTCTACAAGAAAAATCGACAGAAATTCTCGATCCTTCTTTAAAAATAATATTTACACAGCACTTGTCATCTTTGAGCGAACATTTTGAAAAATATTTTCCCAAAAATCTGGAGCAATATGACTGGGTTAGAAACCCTTTCCAGTCGACCTCACCATCAACACTTTCGACAGCAGAAGAAGAACAGTTAATAGAATTGTCCTATGACTCCAGCCTTAAGCTGCAATATAGGTAATAAGGATAAGCCACTTGAATTTTGGAGCTCAGTTTATCAAGAATATCATTCCATCAGCACTGCAGCGCTAAGCGTTTTATTACCGTTTGCGACATCATACTTGTGTGAGACAGGTTTCTCTACAGTTGCAGTAATTAAGAATATGTACAGACCAAAAATAAATTTAGAGGCAGAGACGAGAGTAGCCATTTCAGCCTCGTTTTGAGAAACTATGCCCGGAAAAGCAAGCACATCCTTCTCATTAATACCAAAGAAAAAAATTGCTTTTTTATCTTTTTTGTTTGCTTCCATTTTTGTTTTTATGTTGTGTTCTTTATTTTCTAATAAAATTTTTTGATACTATTTGGAGTTTTTCTGACAAATTGTGGGGGGGGGGGGCGTCGCAAAAATATGGCAACTTCCCAAGGGCGTCACAGTTGAAAAAAGTTTGGGAAGCCCTGGTCTATAATATATCACACTTTTCTTATTGGATTTACATTATTCGAAGTCTGTCTCATGCTGAGGAACGAATCACATTTCAGATGATTAATTCTGATAAAATCTTTGGAGTGTTGTACCGCCGAACATAAAATGTGTTTTCCTCTCCTTAACAGACTCATTAAAGAACATAAATACATATTATTAAAATAAATACCAGAATTAATGATGGCGTTTCCAATTACATGTGTTCCAATTATATCCTCTGCGTGCGAACTATATTTCTCTAATAAACACCATTGAGATTCTTTTTCATAAGAACGGCGCTACGCAAAAATACAAATCATCCATATATATTTTTTTTTATAACTTAATTAGTAAAGCCTCAAAATTTTAATATTTAATGATTGAAGACAATATTAGCGATTTTTAAACAAAAATTCGAATCGATACGGTCGCATCAAGGACGAACCCAGGACCTTCGCCATTTTGGGACGCTGCTCTTCCTTACACCTAATTTATATTACGCATATCTAAATAACAGTTACCGTTAATTATATTAAGGTAATATATGTGTATAAGTTAATGCACGTACAGTATAAAAACAGCCACATATTTTTTTTCAATACAAGAGACATTGGAGTTGTTCTCTTCAGTGAGCAATGCCGTAGGCTATTCCAAGCAAATAATCTCATCTTCTTGAAGATCTGACACCATTTTTAAATGTTTCTATCAAATGATTTCTATAAAACTAATAATGCTTGGCTTCCTTTGCAGGACCTTAACTAATTTAAAGTCCTTGGACTGTAAGAGAATGAATAATATTTCATTAGTAACAAGTCAAGTGGAATATAATTCACCTATTTGGTCCCATTTGTATAAAGTTCACTCTAACAATAGAGAAATAGTTCAGCCCAAATTTCTTAGGTTTGTAAATTTTAAGATCAGAATTCCAATTGAATACATCAATTATGTCAGTTTTATGAATCAATTGCATCTCATAACCCTGTCTGACAGGAGATTTTAGTTTCTATATTATTTTATGTTACTGTTACATGTTTTACTAATATTGTTTCATATTCAGTTTATCAGTTTACTGTTATATCATGCTGTTATAAATTGTCGACAGCTCACTAGGTATTCTGTTCTTTAAATCCATGTAAAATCCCAGCTGGGCGTAAAACCAAATAAAATAATTACTATCAAATTAATATTTGGATAATTTGTATAACGCCGTTTTTGTCCAAAATCAATTCAAGGGCGCAAATTATAATTACGATCAAATGATAATTACGATCCCATGATAATTACGATTAAATGATAATTACGATCAAATGATAATTACGATCAAATAAAAATAAGAAAAAAAATTTGTGAAAAAATAAGAAAATACACAGATTTAGGAAATGAAATAAAAAGAATTTGTCATTCTCAGACTATAAAAATATTACCATTCGTTATTTCGGCTACTGGCATTATACCTAGCTCTCTAATTAAAAATTTAGGCGTATTAGATCTATCAAAAAAATTATATATAAAGATGCAAAAGTCGGTCATTTTGAATACATGTAGGATAACAAAAGATTTTTTAAATATTTATGTTGAGGGATCAGTAGGATTTATAGGCCCTGTTAGAAGTTCTACCGAGCCGAACCCTCTGATATGAAAATATCTGGAGACGGTGAATTTTTTTTCCCATTTGATATCTGGTGATTTGACGTGTTGTTGTTCTTGTATTGTTTTGTATTTATTTTACTTATATAATGCACTTACATAGTGTTGATTGACTAGCTGATCATTTGTGGAAAAGTGAGTGGAAGGGTTAAGTTTTTCCTTTGGGGAAGACTTAACCCGGACAACTAAATCGGAAGTTTAAAAAAAAAAAAAAAAAATAATTACGGTCAAATTATAATTACGATCAAATTATATTTACGATCAAATGATAATTACGATCAAATAAAAATTACGATCAAATGATAATTACGATCAAATTATAATTACGATCAAATTACAATTAAGATCAAATAATAATTATGCGCAAATTATAATTACGATCAAATTATAATTACGATCAAATTATAATTACGATATTTTTACATACGATATTTATGCTTACGATCAAAACGTCGTTTAGCATTTTTTAAACATATTTATATTTGACCGAGGACTAAAAGGACTGATCTTATCTGGTAAGATGCTGCAGCCATCTTATTATATCTGAGAGACGTTTATGTATCATGCTTCAATCATGTTATTTTATTTATACTAATTTTTGAGTCAGAGACCTTTTACCTTGCCGCGCGAATAATAAAACAATTAGTCTCGATTCTTTTACCGCGTAATCCGAATATTAAATTTGAAATTCAAAATTAGAACGTAGAATAAAAAGCTTTCAAATAATTCATTTTTAACTTCCAGCTTCTCACAGATTTTATGTTTTTCAATGGAACTTTATTTATTAAGGAAAAAAGGTAGAGATAAACATTTTATAAAAAAAAAAGTGACAGGACAAGTCAAAACCTTGTTAGAAGTCAAAATGTTTATAATATATTATTATTTGTTTAGTGACTGACAAAACCCATTCTGGACAGTGCCAAATAATATCCAAAATTCGTTGAGTGTTGATTGAGGAAGAGAAGTTCATGAGTTGAAGTAAAGTAGGTTAATCAATAGTATAATTATCAATTTTGAACGAACAAACGATACCTTTTTTTTCTTGAGGAAAGGTATAGGAGATAATTTTCTGGAAAGGAAAAAGGTATGTGGGGTTAGTGTGCTAAGAGTGACGAACGTATGAATTAATCTCTCCCTCTGTAAGGCGACGAATCGCGAGAATCCGGATGGAGAGGTGAAAGGGTTTCTCCACCGGCCTCGGGCTGTTGGGCAGGCGCATCCGCCGCCAAGAACTGGACAAAACTCAACCCGTGAACCCAGACACCCTTCCTAAGTCTCCAAACGTAGCGTTAGGTTGCCGATGGCAGAGGTGCTGGTTATGCCCATACCCGCATCCCAAATGTATGTATCAATAGTTATAACCATTTTCGAAGGTAACACACACTGCTTATGATGAAAGTTACATTTTGAGTTGACCTAAAAATAAAAAAAATGCGTAAATCTTTTCGCAATAGCAGACCGTTTCAGGCCTGGTACCTACCCTGATGTGTGGCATTGAGGCGTGAAACTGGCTGAGGAATGATGAAAGTAGACTGAATGCTGTAGAAATGAGATCCCCGAGGCGTATGTGTGGTAAAATTATCGTGTGAGAAATGTGGAGATTCGCAAAGAATGCAAGGCTGATAGCAGCGAAGAAAGGAGTGTAAGGAGAATATATGACACAAATATGAAGACATGCCACGATCAAGGGAATCAGTTACTTGAGTCGTGCCATGTCCAGAGTCAGAATAATTGGAGAGCATGTATGATACGATGTATGAATTGTATGTATGTATGTTTGGCGGTCCGTCCTGTCTGCCTATCCCTGCAGGGAAACGGCGTGATGGTTAGTTAGTTAATTTTCTAATGCTGTCTTTCTTGCGGAATGCGTGAACTACCAACAGCATCCGGTGCATTCGCTTTGCGTACATTATGCACAAATGGTGCCTTAAAGACTATTGTATTTGAATACGAGCATGTTCAAACTACAGACATTGGACATATTGGACAATGTCTACATTACCAGTTCCCCGGGGGCTTATCGATACTGCACGACACTTCACTGGTCGTTATTGAATCACTGACACAATATGTCCAAGAATTCTCGACACATAATGTACACAAGAAATATGTATAAAATAAAACAACCCAAAAAAATATTATTTTGCACTTTGTCAATGCATTTTAGAATGCAGATTCATTATTTGGGAAGGAGCAACAAACTTGGCCATCGCGCGCACAGAAAACTATTTTAAAAGTAATGCTTTAAAAACGTAATATACCTACTCGTATTTGTAAGAGACGAAATATGACATGTTTGACGTATCTACTAGTTGTACGCCAATTATACATAAAAACACTGCTAAAGTATGTTTTTGACGATAAACCAAAATATCAACAAACAAATGGACAATTTAGACAAGCGTATGAACAAAATATTTTTTAAAAACTCAGCAGGCACAAGTTTTACAAATTGTGGAAAAAGTTACTTGGGCAACGATGGAGGACTTTGCTTGCAGATGATTGTATCCGGTGCGCCTAGGTGCGAACCCTACGATTGGGACCATTTGGCTACCAACAGGCAACAATATATTATACCCACTAAGGCACCACAAGAAACATTAAAAAAGCCCAAAGCCCTCTTCCAAAGCCCATTATTATCGCTGTTTTATTAAACCTTGGGTTTATAATTCTATAATAATAATTTTGTTGCGGTTCTCCAATAGGGGGTAATTGGGACGATCGTTATTATCCCCAGATGTATTGAACCCGAGATATATTGATCCCCAGATATATTGATCCCCAGATATATTGATCCCTAGAAATATTGATCCCCAGATATATTGATCACTAGATATATTGATCCCCAGATATATTGGTCCCCAAATATATTGTACCCATAAATATTGATCCCCAGATATATTGATCCCCAAATATATTTGTCCCCACCATTGAAGAAGCGCTCGAGCCGCCACTGGTTAATAATTATATTAAAAAACGAATATTCTATAAATAATATCGAATTATATATAATTATATACCTAATCATATATGATCGTGGGATATGAAATGTGCAGATCCGAAAAGAGTGCAAAATAAGTTGGGTATGTAGAACGAATGAGCGAAGAAATGAGTGTAAGTAGAATATATGATGCAAATGTGAATGGTAGCAGAAGACATGGCACGATCAAGTGAATCAGAATAATAGAAGAGTATGTATGAGATGATGTGTGAATGTGAATGAGGCAAGGAGTATGTGCCAAGACCAAGTTGTTTGGCGATCTGTCCTGTTAGTTAGTTACAATGACCACGAAATCGCAATGATAATCAGCACATTGCGACATTTTTCGGCAATATTTCTGTTTGTTAGTCTTTCGCTTATTTACGACCTTAAAATTGATTATGCATGTTGCACGATGCATCCAAAAAAATCGTGATCACTTCGCCCCCTGTTTGATAAAAAGATCGCGTCTGAAATTTTATTTGAGGTCTACATATTCACATCTACGAATTCATGTGCTACCTGTCCGAACATTTTGTTAACCCATCCCATACGGTGATGGGTCAAATATAGCCCCGCTCTTCAGTAAAAAAATTTTTTATCTTTTAATCCGCTTTTATCCTGTCAATTTTTTTTTATCAGAAGTTTCCACACAATTTGAGATACAAATCGAATGTAAGTGAATGATTTAAAAAAATGCATTAGACAAGGAATAATTACAAAATTAATACTGATTAATACGTGCTGTGATGAAATTGTTAGGTCAATATCTTACTTTTTCTGTCGTTATCGTTATTATGTTTTGTAACAGAAAGATTAAGATACGGTTCCATTAAAGTGATTAAAGCATGCATTTTCCGCATTGCGTGGTTCAGAAACATAGATATGGTGCATTCAATTTATTCTAACCGAGTATTCTAACGTTGATAAAGAGGTGAAAGATAACCCGGTATATAAGGTCCTCGGATCGAGTTATTTTGCTATTTTTTCTCATGCTCTTACTAACTTAAAACAAGACAATTGTAATAAAAATTCTGTAATTTTTTTTTATGAAATATAACATCACGTCTAGAAAGCAACTGAAAATTAATCCATAGTTTACTAATTTATTTGGTTTTACTCCCAGCCGGGCTTTTACATGGATTTTAAGAACATAATAACCTAGTGAGCTATCGAGATAAATGATTCTTTTTGGAAACATCGCGCTTAAAAAGCTTTTAGATTAAATGAGTCGTTATGGCGTACAAAATTTATGTATATTCATTTTTTTTACTCATTAACAGTTTTGCAAGACAATCTATCAAATTCTGAAGCTGGATCAAATATGGCCGAATGCTGTTCATTTTTGTAACCACCTGACTTAAAGGGTTAGCCTGACTTCACGTAAATATCGTCTTTAACGGACCCCCCGGATAAAAATCCATGGCGCACCTGACACATACTAATTAGTAAATTCGGCGTTGCGGGCGGCGTTACAAAGTTACAGAGTTACATATTTATACAGTTTTTCCTCATTCGTGCCTTCGCTATGACAGGCGCATCAAACGGTGTTATTTCGGATTACATTCACGATTCCAAAACAATGGAGGTGTGAGACAATTCCCAATAAGAATATCCGGCTAGAAATTACTTTGATTCAGTTACCTGCGTTTTATGGAAACGTTTCATTTCACATTATGTCTATATTAGTTTGTAGACACTTCAGCGGAGACAGTAGACCCATTACGTATTCTAACTCAGGAAACATCAAGAAAATTATCGCATGATGAATTTCACAAATCACTTGTTTAAACTAAATGATGACAAGAATGCGGAACTCGTGATAATGTGTTTTATCGAAGTTTTGTCCTATAATATTTAAAACTTGAGCACAGACGGAATGTGAAATGTTAAAATTACGCATGCAGCCGGCCATAGGTATAATGATATTCCAGTAGACAATTCTTTCATAATTTTATATGTATATTTGCACTACTCCCAAGGTCCTAAAATATGCTCTTGATGGAGAAGTATCACCTTGGCTGGAGACCACTATTCAAATACTTCTGAATAGCCTGGTACTTCTCAACCTGTCTCTTTTTCTTCTAATTCACCAACCCCGTACTCATACAGTCATCACCTTATTTTGTCACGACCGATACCCAATAGAGGTGTTCGATAAAAAAGGTTAAGAAAAAGAAAAAAAAAGATCAGCACACAAACATCGATAAAAAACAAAATGCCTGATTTATTGTTGACTCATTTCATACAATGGTTTTATAAATTCTCGTAAAAACACTCGATATTCGAAGGAGATTTTATTGCGTGACTTGGGTTTAACATAATTGTAAATGCATTATATTTATTTATTTATATTGAGCTGGCCTCATTGTTTGTGCTAATAATTGTACAAACATATTTTTGTAATAATTAAAATTATTTGGTAATGAACCTATTAAATATTTTAAATTTAAACATATTAAAAAACACAAACAAATCATTACATATTTAAGGTGGACATACTTTTTTTAATTCCTTTTTAAAATTAATCATATTTTTAATCTCAATAATGTCATTCGGAATTTTATTGTGAAGTTGGACATCCTGGTATACCAAAGATTTCTGGGTGCTTGATTTCTTCTTTGTGGGCCATCTAATTTGCTTTGCATTTCTCGTCCCATTCTTCATCTCGAGATTGTAATTTATGTTCCTTTCATTTCCCTAGACATCATCCCTATGTTTATCTTATGTATAAAAATAAATACATTCAACCATACAGTTTGCCTTACCGTCATAAAAATTAGTACATTAATATGTCTCTTATCCATGCGTTTATATTGCATTTCAGTATTATTCTCATTGCTTTATGGTGCAGTATTTGCATTTTGTTCATTTCCTCTTGAATGGTAATTAATAACTATGTTCACAACCGATTTACTAATCTTTGACACTAAACTTCCTCGAACACCTAAATCTTTTCAACGTAACGAACTTCGTGATTGTGGAAATATTTAGCAATTAAGACACATTAATAATAGAATTTATAATAAATCATGCTACAATGCACAAGTCTTAGTAAATATTATAATTGAAGCTTAATCTTTATGCTTTTCGTATTCCATGGTATAATTTTTTTGTTTAGTTTAGTTGTCTGCTCTTTGCTTTTAGTGAGGCTATTCGACAACTCTAGGTCCTATATTGGTTTTCTGTTCTTGAATCAATTTGCTCGCTTTTGGGAAGAACGCATATGATCTCATAGATTTCTTCGTGTTTCCCTTACTCCTTTTTCAAATTATTCGTAAACCGGTTAAAAACGGGACTATAAGACTTCAACGAATGAATTGACAGGTTTCCTAATAAACTGAGATGTCGGAAAACGTGTTAATAAGAAATTCAAATTTTTTTCTCATTTCATCATTGTATATTATCAGGACAAAACGAAATCCCGTTTTAAACAGGATTTTGATGAGCAATACTCATTTTTCTCCGTGCACGCTTTATATTCAAATCCATAAAAAAATCCACAGAAAAATTAAAATGTACTATTCCATAAAACCAAAGATTCCGACCACATTTTAATAAAAAATATTGAGATTTCGTGGAATTATTTTTATATGAAACTACAAAAAGTGAGATGACTACAATGTTTATAATACTAGTATAATAAAATGTGTCTGTGTTTTTTTTCATTATCAGTAATTTTGATTCCGTAAAAACGTAAAGTGAGCCATGTTTGCATAAAAAAAATATATATTTAAAAATTGATGTGATTATTTCTAATAATAACATTGTAAAGCATATTCTATTGCGGATATACTCCGACCTTCTGACAAAATATGTCAGAGGCCTGAGGGATTAACTGTTTAAAGTGCACGAAGAAAGACGGCTTTTGTCAAAGATAAACTTACCTCCATAACCTCGTGCGTCTCATCGTTAACGATTTTGCCTTCGATTCACTGCCATTTAAACGTATTAAATGTATACGTTTTTTGTGAAGCACAGAATTGGTGAACAGAAACTGAAACAGTGCTAGACGGCAGGTTCACAGGAATGGGATATTTTTATAAATCACGGTGACAAATATGGACATGTAAAAACCCTCGTCGAAATTCTATAAAATTCGTTCCCCAAGACTGCGATGGGTTGATCGTGTAGAAATAACGTGAAATGATCAACACCGAAAATCAAGATCGAGTGGGTGTCTCGGTGGAAGCTATCTCGAAGCAGACTTAGTTAGAGGTGGGCTACGTGGAAGGTGATTTGAACAAGATAGGAAGGTTTTAGAAATGAACATAAATAGTTAGGGTCTGTAGTTCACGGAGACCATCCGTAAAGAAAATTTCGTTCTTGGGATGAAGAGTGAAATTTGCCTTGACAGTCAATAAATACTATCGCTTAAGTGCAAATAGTTTAAATTTCCTGTGTTTATATTGCTGTCAAAGATAGGCCCTGTATATAAGTTGATTTTAGGCTGGGCTTGTTTTGATTGTCGAGCTTAACGTGGCTTGGAACATAATCCGTATTTAGATTGTAAGCCTGGATATAAGTAATATTACATGTATTGTCTATGATTTCAATAATTTCAGTAATTCAACAAAATTACTGTCTACGTGAGTGGTATATCTATGCTCTTTACAAGCAAATTTTTTGATTAAGTTCCCCATTTCGATCAGCAAGCTGATTTATGCCAGAATACTAATTTTAAATAATATTTGTTTTGCTAGAGTCAATGCACTATTCATGAAATTATGATGAACAAACGCTAAAAACACTGTCCTGATGTTTAAAATCCTCCTTATAATTATGTACCTTACCAGACTATTTGTCTATTTAGATTGATTATTAATTAATAACATCAATATTCCTCATCGCCCGACGAATATTTGAATGTCGGTGAGATGGACGTACGTAATTACGCGCGTAAACGTCATATTTTATATTTGTTACTGCTAGCTTCTTGACGTCTAAAAAGCCTTAAGCGGCCGATTTAGCCCGCTTATATTTGAGCGAGGAATGAGGCACGTAGCGAGGATACGGACAGAATGTTATGCCGGGCCATCCTCATGTATTCTAACGTGTTGTCTGTCTTATTTAATATTGTCAATGATATAAATCAGTTATTTATTTGGAAAGTACTTAACTTAACACATTCTTTAAGGCTTGCTCGTTGTTTCCATGACTTGACAATAAGGCAAACACTCCCATTGCTTGTCATCGATACACAATACCATCAATAAACATGTATTATGCGCTTAAGATAATAATCATTGTAATCTCAAATACCATTATGCTATGAATATATAATCCGGTAATAATCGTTATGGAAAACTAGTCTGATTGTAATGCGTGCATTTGAACTACATTCATTTTAATTTACTACTCTCCTGGATAATTGTATTGTCTGTACCTACCGTATGCAAATTGTGTGTTCTGGCATAATTCTGGTATCGTTCTGGTATGGTTCTGGTGTAAGTATTGAGTGGAGTGCAGCGGAGAGACCCGCCCATTGGGTTGAATTGGCCGTGTCGCCTGCCTGTAATCGGTTAGTCACGGTTCATTGGGCAAATTACCACACATAGGCGGATACTACTTACATATCCGTTACCAGGGGAGCAGAACTATAAGCAGATTACTTATCTTACAAAATTTCATATATATTACTTGATAGAAGACAGCAGTCAATCAACATCAATTATTTCTCAAGGCACTAAAATGATGCGAGGTTTTTGAGCAACTTATAGAAATTTTGTGATTCACATAATGCAAAAAAGAAAACAGTTTTAGCCATATCATCAAAATATTCGCAAAAAGAAGATACGTTTACTTTATTACAGAAGTTCATTCACATCTGTTACTCCAAATAAAGTCAGGAAACACTGGTTAAAGTAAGTTAAGTACATCCCTTAATAACCTGTATACTACAGGGTTTTCCAATAAGAGGTGTTATTTTGATATTCAATCGTAAAAGATCAATGGTATCGTTGCTTGTGTGACAGGTAGCGCCGTCTTGTTGAAAGTAAACGTTGTCCAGATCAATACCATTCAATTCCGGCCATAAAAAATCATTAATCATCTCTCGATAGCGCAATCCATTCACCGTAACTGTTGCTCCAGCCTCATTTTCAAAAAACTAAGGTCCAATGACTCCTCCGGACCATAAATCGCACCAAACAGTCACACGTTGAGGACAAAGAGGCTTTTCAACAATAACTCTTGGGTTTTCCGAGCCCAGATGCGACAATTTTGCTTGTTGAAGAAGCCACCGAGGTGGAAATGGGCTTCATCACTCAAGATGATTTGCATTTGATTCACTCAAGTGAATTATAATAATTTCAATGTGTTGTTGAAGCGATTATCGTTCCGTTTTTATTAATGGCGTTGTTTCTACTTGTCGAATGTCAAAAAATGACAGCTTCAAAAGTAACATCTACCGAAATAGCGGGGTATTCAAAATAACACCTCTTATTGGAAAACCCTGTAGCTGACGTGAACCCGGAGTTGCTCGACGACATATACATTTTTTGGAGTAAATTTTCTAGGTTTTGACTCCTTACTCTAGGAGTCAAAACCTGACAATGAAATGCATTTCTATGTTGGAAATAATAATATTTTATTGCAATTAGTATTGGTTTCACTTAATCGTGTCTCTTTTACAATTTACTTCCTTCGTACATTTTCCTGACACGTATTTCTTCGACCATCACTTACGTTTTATTTTACCATAGATAATTATTTGATTAAGTTAAGATTAAGTCTTTCTTGAGCGTCCCCGACTTCTTTTAACATTCAAACTATTCTCTAAATACGTCTGTTACTAATAAGAACAAACTTTGAAATTTTCAGCGAAATCGTATGGATGGTATGGGACAAACGAAGAAACATAGATTTATATATATATAGTCAATATACAGGGTGTATCGGCACTAACCCGACAAACTTTAACCAGCTATTCCTTAGCACATTTGGAGTAAAAAATGTTATGTGCACTTTGCTGTCCGGTAACGTTTTTTTTTAATAAAAAATTAATTAAACATATTTTCACCACATGTCACCACTGTTTTATCCTTTGTCAAAATTTGAAAGCAACATCGCAACTCTCGCGTGTTGCTGCGAACGAAGCCCGTATTACATAATCCAGTACCAGAAAAGAAATATTTTATTTAACAATAATGATTATTCACATTTTTCGTATGCGAATCACTGATTGTCTTCTTGTATTGTACACATCAGTTTTATTTTTGTATCTAAATTTTTTCACCTCTGGAATGCTTTGGTTTCACCTCTTACGCGTTTCACGTATTAAATAGTCTAATTTTGAAACTAAGAAACTAATTAGTAGATTTCCTGAATTTATAATCGAAGTCCAATAATTCTGAGCACTTTTAAAAACAATTTTCCTCACTTAGGTACTTATCAATAATAATAATTGGATTATTTGAACAGCGCCGTTGTTTTTTAAATCACCGTAAGTGCTCTGTCAAAATGTTACTTGCTAGGCTATCCTACAACGTATATTTTTTAATAAATTTAGTTATTTACAACTTCGCGGAATGTGATTTATGAATATTATTGCTTATGTTAAAAGCCTTCCAGAATTACCGGAATATAACGAGCAGCTTGACACACTTAAGTTTATTTCCACTAATTTGAAGGTACAAAGAATGTATAGTTTTAAAAACAATCCCGATGAATCAAAAAACGGTTCATATAAAACTGCTGCGCAACACACTGAGACAAAGGAAAGCACTCACACAAACGTCATGACTGCATTGGATTGACCACCTGCAAATGAATGCTGCCAGATTGCTAATTTATTTAAACAATAATTATTAAATTTTATTTAAAATATCGCAATTTTTTTAAAAAATCGACAATAAATTACAACTATAATTTAAAAAAAATATTCTTAACCCCACGCTTTTTCGTAATTGATTAATTAATTCAGAATTTAAACGTTGCTTGAAATGACTAGCCGTATTTGGTGACCAGATCTGAATATCCAGGTTCAGAATTTAAACGTTGCTTGAAATGACTAGCCGTATTTGGTGACCAGATCTGAATATCCAGGTTTAGAATTTAAACGTTGCTTGAAATGACTAGCCGTATTTGGTGACCAGATCTGAATATCCAGGTTCAGAATTTAAACGTTGCTTGAAATGACTAGCCGTATTTGGTGACCAGATCTGAATATCCAGGTTTAGAATTTAAACGTTGCTTGAAATGACTAGCCGTATTTGGTGACCAGATCTGAATATCCAGGTTCAGAATTTAAACGTTGCTTGAAATGACTAGCCGTATTTGGTGACCAGATCTGAATATCCAGGTTTAGAATTTAAACGTTACTTGAAATGACTAGCCGTATTTGGTGACCAGATCTGAATATCCAGGTTCAGAATTTAAACGTTGCTTGAAATGACTAGCCGTATTTGGTGACCAGATCTGAATATCCAGGTTTAGAATTTAAACGTTGCTTGAAATGACTAGCCGTATTTGGTGACCAGATCTGAATATCCAGGTACTTCCTCACCTTCCACTCCTTCCCTTAGCCATAAAACTTACCCCAATTCAACATAAAAATTGTTTAAATTATCGGATGTAATGAAATGCATAATAATTAGACCCCAAAATACTTAATTATTCAGGGAAATAAACCCCTGAGTCATCAGTTGGAAATACCAACGACATTAAGTGAAATTAACAATGCAATAATCCTATTATTGCATTGTTTAAAATTTCACTTAATTATTAGCATTAGCAAATAATATTGGGATTAGCAAATAATAATTTACGACAATTTACTCGGAAATCAATAAAGCCAGAATAATAAAAAAAGAAAGTTATCACTTACGTCGTCTGTAAGTGGCTTTACCAAAGTTTGATAATGCCGTCAGAAGGTGAAACAGCTGTCACGCGTAATAATAATTACAACTAGCAGAACTTGTTTATAAACACACTGTTTTTATAAATTTTTTAATAAGACTGTTAAAATAAAAAAAATCTCTAAATTGAAATGGAGTTCTACAAACTAAACTTAAAATCAAATAAATTTATTGCGAAGGTTCAAAGTACTGTACTGTAATATTATATTAAATAATTTTTACGTGTTTAATTATTGTTTAAAGTCAGATTAAAGCGATTAAAAAACCCACCTGGCAATTCTTATTCGAGTTTCGTTGTTTTTACGTATTGGCGCGCTTACAAGCATCAGTCGTCTCATTTTTAACCATTAATATTTAGTGTGTAGGAAAGAGAGAAGACGCTTTTCGACACACTTGTCGAAAAACTTGTTGAATGCCGACGGGCATACTCTTCTACAGATTTTATTAAATATTGATATGTAGGTAATATTGATGTGTAAATGAATGACATTGTGAGAATTTTACCAATAAATAATAAATGAAAATGCGGACATGTAGTTTATGTTAATTTTTTTATTGGAGCATTTGTTCGAAGTGACTACCATTATTTTCGATGCAAGCGTGTAGTCTTGTTATATTTTGATTATTTAAGTTTGCAGGATTTGCTTTAATTTCTGCAGCGGCTTCCATCACTCGTTCGAGCAGTTGCTCTCTTGAGGCTATTGGCTTAGCATACACTTTTTCCTTGAGAGCCCCCCACAGGTAGTAATCCAGGGGGGTCAGGTCGGGTGATCTTGGTGGCCAAGCAATGGCCGGACTTCCACGGCCTATCCAACAACCAGGAAACTCGACATCCAAGTAGTTCCGCACGGCAATCGAATAGTGTGGTGGGGTTCCATCGTGCTGGAACCACATTCTCCGTAGTAATTCGAGGTTCACATCTTCCAGAATCTCGCCCAGTTGCACTTGTAAGAACTCCAAATACATCGGTCCATTTAGTCTGGGAGGCAACTCGATTGGACCGAGTATTTGATTTCCCAGGATTCCTGCCCACATGTTGATGGAAAATCTGTCCTGGCTCGACGACTCCCGAACAAGCTTGGGGTTTTGTTCAGCCCAATGGTGCAAGTTGTGCACATTTAGCACTCCTGTTTTAGTGAACTGTGCTTCGTCGGTAAACAATATGTTTTTCATGAAGTCTGCATCTCTTATGACATTATGCAGCATTCTTCTGCAGTACACGACTCTGGAAAAGTGGTCATTCTCCATGAGGCCTTGGCAGCGCCTATAGTGAAAAGGTTTGAGCCCGTGCTTCTTCAGAACTCTCCATACCGCCATGTGTTCCCTGTGTCCTATCATCAGAGCGACCCGACGCACGGACAGCGTGGGGTCTTCGGTAATTAAGTTCAGGATTCTCTCCTCAACTGCCACAGGAACGATGTTGTGTCCTCCGCCGGCGCCTTCAATCCGTCCGATGCCACAGTCACGCAATTGTTGATACATCTGAAACAAAACAACAAATAACAACTGCTTTTATTATTCAGCTCAGTAATAATGTCAAATAAACAATCGCGGGCTTTTTCACTCATTTTATTTTTAAAGAACACTTATTTTAGGCACATATCAGAAAACTTACGTTTTCTCTTCATTTATTTCATTTTTTTATAGTAAAATGTATAACAAAGTGTTTTAAATTATAATTTTCTTAACTAGGTACGGTTGATATCTTGGATTCACAGGGGTGAAATTGAATTCAAGTAATTTAAATAATCCCATGGTGAGAAAGGGAGTGAATTCAATTGCAGTGAATGATGCATTTATTAGAGATTAAAATTAATTAACTTTTTAAAACGCCGTTTAGTGACCACTGAACACAAATCACCTAAAGTACAATTTACATTTTTAAAGTTGGTGGCCCCTTGTTATGTTTTTAATGTTCCCAGTTTAAATTTCAAAAGCGCTTTTTGGCATTATCAATGAATGTAAATAGTTTCAATAAACAATTGATAGGGTACAAACCTGGACAAAGGTAGCATGGTGTGGGACGCGTCTTCCAGGAAACCTCATGCGATACTCCCTTACGGCTGCTCGTGAATTTCCATTGCAAAATCCATAAACAAAAACAATATCTGCTTGCTCGGCAGGTGGATAATTGAGGGGCATATTTCAACAGTAAAAACTTAGATAACAAAACAAAAACGAAACTAGAAACTTGATGACATGCGAACTCCCAAAACAGCACTGACCACTGATACGAGACGGGGTGGCGGGAACCACACGGGACTTGAGACAGAATATGTGTGAAAGAGATGACAGTAGCGCGGCGTTGCCAATTATTTTACCCCTATACTGTGGGCAGTAGCGGAGTGTGGAAATTTTATTTATTTTTTGTTTTTAAAAGAAAAAAAATGTTACCGGACAGCAAAGTGTACATAACATTTTTTACTCCAAATGTGCTAAGGAATAGCTGGTTAAAGTTTGTCGGGTTAGTGCCGATACACCCTGTATATTCAAACCCTGAAGATTTCCGCATTAAATAGGCCATCTGCGATCCAATCAACTACTGGTTAAAAATAATTTGATTGAAATAAATCTGTCTTTTCTGACAGCAAACAGAACAGGACTGATCTAATAAAATTGTCCAACATGCCAGATGTAAGATTGCCGACAGAGTTAATAAATTTGTCGCCGATAAATTATAATCGGCAAAACTAGCAGCTTGGTTTGTCGCGATAAGTCGAAACTTAATAGGCAGCTCGTTTCATATGCAAAACATGATATGATTCGTTCCGTGAATTTGTGATGTGCTGTTGATCGCTCAAGAATGATTATGTTATCGATTCATCAGTTATAAAGACATTAAAACATGAAAGAACACGATTCGTGTCATGGCGATTGGAAGAATTATTTATTATGGGTTGATCAAATTCTGGGAAATTTTACTGGGTGAAATGTTAAATATACCCGCTTCGATCTATGAATACACAACACGATGCCTTATCTTGTATTCATGGTGGACATATGAAAAATTATATATTTTAAATATGCATTTATCCGTAATCCTTAATCTGATAAACGTGCCTGTATCACGTATGAGATTTAACGATATGCCCCATGTGCCCGTAAGTCGAAATTTTTTCGTCAATAGAAATTGGAACGTCAGTAAAATCTCAAATAAAATATTTATTTAAATATATTTTTTTTATTTATCTGGGTTTTTAGAGACGATCGATTAATACACAAATACCTACATACAAAAATTTACTCAGATATGGGATACATCAATTTACATACATCTAAATAAAGATAAAAATATAAAAGGAATAAAAATACAAAATTATAAAATTATGTGAAAGCTCTCTCAAATGACCAATAGTACAAAATAGAAACGAATAGAGACACAAGAGACACAAATAGAGACACAAGAGACACAAATAGAGACGCAAGTATAAATAATTTAATCAGCGCAACATATTGAAGTGAAACTTCTTTAGGCGCGTAATTCGGGGACGGAGTAAAACCGAGTCAGGATCGACACGAAAATGCGGGTACCCCCACCACCGCTCACCGTTCACTGTCCCTCTCTCACCATATGCGCTTGTTGAGCTGGGGGAGCCGCTCACGAACGTTCTCTCCCGACACGGGACAACAATCGATGCAGTTTTTGCACGATTCATTAAGGATTTAAGTGCTCATGTATATATCTCGCACTTTAGTTACCATAACCCAATTATCACGACATTAGGAAATGATATTCATGAAATTGACAATGAAAATGGCACATGATTGGTAAATTGTCATTGTAATTTCTTTGTAATTTTTAATTGTAATATTGTTATTTATGTAATATTGTATACTTGTGAATAAATTGAAAATTTTTGGAACTATACATTAATCGAACGTCATTCATCTATAAGAAAATATTAGAAAAAGCAAATCCATGCTTCGTCGTTGAATTATTTAACCTCTAATTTTCAAACTAACCTAAGAGAGAAAATAGAGATGATGAAATGAAAATAGAGAGAGAGGAATACTAGAAGTTTCACTTCTGTCTTGCGTAGGCTTGACACACCCACTTTTTTTTGGTAACTGCAGAACTTTTTTTTTATGTGATAAGATTATATAATATGCGTTTGTGTGAAGATATGTGTACTAATTTTAGTGTCATATTTAAGTACTGTGTAGTGATTAAATACATGTTATAAGCAGAAATAATCTATAATTAACCAGTCAATAACTAATGGTCATTGTTGATTGCTAAACCTGGGCAAGGTCTCTTATGATTTTGCTGTATAATTTCCCATGCCGTCTGTTTAATGAATTGTAATTTGTCACGTCTTCAAGAGAAAACAATTATGTAGTGTTAACCTTACCCTCCCTAATCTCATTCTCTACCGCGTCTCAACAAAATGTATTGGGAAAAGTGAGGAGTGAAATTGTGAATGAAAAGTGGGAAAAGGAATATGAGAAATTATAGTAATTCAATAATTAATTATAGTATTCCGTCATAATATTAACTGTACATAATCAAAACACAATTTGTTCGGCTTAAAATACGCGTGGTTGTGAATTTCTGAATTCTTGGCGTAGGCCAAATATAAATTCTTGAATTTCAATGATAAGAATAAATTATCAATTCTTGCCAAAATAACTAACCATTAATTTCGTAAATTTACGATTATGGCTAAGGATCTGGGTGTTGTTCTGAAATATTCCATGTAATTAAACACATTTCATCTCAGTAGTTAACAGATATGATCAAAACCATAAAAACCGATAGATTAATAAGAAATAAAGCGACAAGCTGCCATACGCAAAATTTGTGCACAGTTTGTCGCTGGACGACGTGATTTTAAAATACCTACTCATTTTACTTAAATTTATTCCAATTCTACACGGAGAAAAATGGGTATTGGCAATTTATTAAGAATTTCTTCAAATTTTTAGTAATCCGGTTAAAAACGGGATGGCATTCTTTTAAGACATGACAATACATTGAATTTTCCCTAGCAAATCTCTAAAATAAAGTGGGAATCTTTACGACATAAGTCGTGTAAAAACAATATTCGGCGCGCTGCCCCGCGTAATGGACGGACCTACGGTTGAATTTGCCCTGGCAGACCTAGAGAATTGATCTTTCCGCAGGGATTATTTTAATTATTTTTAATGAACGTATTACTAAAATCTCAGATGTTTTTATAGGGATTCTTCGGGAAGTTACTAATTAATTGTCAAAAAAATAAAATATTGTCCTTCCCGCTAATTTTATAGTTGAAAAACGTTTTATAATTTTTTTAAACCGTTGTACAAAAAAAAATTGATGGTTAGGTACTGAATTTATTAATCTCAAATATTAATAACTTACATCCGTGGATATCGCTCTAAAAATGCATATTATTGTTACGAATTCTATTCGGAATTAATTAAAATGTGAACTTCGAGCGAACTCCGTTAACGAACGATAACTCTTAACGAACGAATACATTATGGAACACTTGTTACGAAATCATGATATTGTATTCGAAATGGACTAAGAGTTTATCAGGAACCTGTTAATTCATTCGTTAAAGACCTGCAATCCCGTTTTTACCATTACAATGATCAATATTTTGAAGAGATTCTTAATAAATTGGCAAATATAATTTTTCCGTGAGAATTGTTTATTTTATTGAAATTACTACTTTGTTACAAAAAGCCACTCTAACTTTATAAAAAATAGGAAAATAAAAACGATTCAAATTGTATTTTGAGTGGGTAACATTTTACGATGAATGTTTATGTCTACATCAAGTAATATTTTATTAAGTTTTGTGACGTTCTGTAAATCATTACATCTTGTTTGATTAAGTTTTCTGTCTAAAACGCAAAAAAATATCGCAGAGTAATCTTGTAAAAGTTTAGTAACGTGGATAATAAATCTAATATTGACTTTGAACGTGTCTAGACAAAAAAACAATTCACATAAACGTCAAGAGATTACTAGTTTTACTGTCTGACTTCGCCCGAATAACAACACTGTTTTTTAGAAATCTGCTTTCTTATTAACAAATAGGAGCAAACAATTACGGCATCTTGTCTTGTTTTATAACCGTTATTCTATCGCATAGAGGGCAAAGGGAAATGATAAAGATCTTTGTATCAGTCTGTAGAGGGACGTCTTTTTTTTACAGTTTCATCGTTATTTATTTATTAAATTTGTGTTTAGACAATTATCCAATTAGACAGTACACAGCGTATAAGATGAACTGAAAAACAGTAGTAATGAAAGAAGAGAATAGTATGTACCTAAACATTAAGTACACCAGAATATAGCATGCACAAACTGCACATACATCAGTAATTTGATTTCTGAATAAGGTATTTAGTGCAGTCCAGCCCTGTATAGGGTGTTAAGGGACGTACGAGGGAGTACCCAAAAGAAACCGAACTGATATTGCGATAGGTTTTGTTTTTCGGATTCTGCCTGTAGAACCGTTAACAGCTACCTTTCCCCAGTCCCCTATGCCAAGTACTGCGCTGGAGAAGTCGTCCTTTCGGCTGGTGTGAATTTTTTGGTGATGGTTGTTTTGTGTGCTCGTCGTTTTGACGATGAACTTTTGACTCAAACTCTTGAAATGTGAAAACAGCCTAAAAGGATGATGATACGGGGAGCCAAAAATGAATCAGCATTGTCTGGATGTTGATAACACTTGACGAGGTTTTTTGGAGCGAGGCGAATTTAGAGTCTTTCGTTGGATTCATTAATTTGGAGTCTTCCATTGGATTGTCGTTTTGTTTCAGGATCTTAGCCATAGCACTATATTTCGTCACCTGTGAACACGACCTTGAATAAAAGGTTTGGCTCACTTGGAACTCTGTTCATGAAAATCAGTCATCTTAATAACGAACGCACAAAATAACCAACACCTAAAAATTCATACCAGCCGAAAGGACGACTTCTTCAGCTCTGTGCTTGGTATACTGACTCTGAATAGGTAGCTGCACACGGTTCTACAGTCAGTCCAATCAGTTCGGTTTATTTTGGGTACCCCCTCGTACTTAACTTACTTTAACCAGTGATTGCTGACAGTTTTGTCTCCGCTGAGTTTCGGCTCTTTTTTTCAAAAACAATTTTTAAAACTTTCTTCCCTTTGCCGTCACTGGTCACTTAGCCGAGCAACTGCCCAATCCCGCACATCGACCCTAGCTGTCCAATACCTGCTGATTTTCTATGTTTTTAGTTGGATTAAAAACATCAAAAATGTTACCGGGGACCAAAATTTCAATTGCATTTTCTCTCTATACCTAAGTCAAGTACGTCCCTTAAAACCCTGTGTATACAAAAGTAGTTTTAAGTGCTATTATTGTAACTGAGTTGTTTTTTTATTGCAGATAGTTCTAGAGTTTTTAATGCTTATTGCTACTTATATAATGCAAGCATTTTTCCTCAACACTCCGATTGCAAAACTTATAGCTTGTTTAGACCCAAAAATGTAGATATTATTACTCAATGAAATATAGTTATAATTTAACATTATAATTGGACAAAAATATTTTGTGTAATTTTCACAATACATGGATAATGTTTTTTCTCTAAAAGATACATGATCCATGGTACTGATCTAACAGATGCTGCGCGCTGGACCAATATCAGATGATCTCCCCACCGTATGGGTTGCACCGGAACGATGCATAATATATGATGAGGTGATTAGGGAACTAATAGTTACTCATTATTCGCGATTTCTCCGTTACTGAAGCTGCTGTTGACGGTTTTCAGCTTACCCGTGTAATTTTGCTAAGGAGACTTTGAAATAGAGAGCAGTTTTCCTATGTTATTATTATATTTAGATCCAGATCACGGGAATGAAGTCAACCTAACAAAAGCACAAAGAAGCAAAGAAGTGGTCTTGGTCTTTTTTCTGATGAATCGATTTAAAATAATATCATTAGAAAACAAAGATTTTTTTATTGTTCTGAATAAAGCCATACATTGAAAGAATGTTCACGATACACACAATTATTGCGAATATAGGTTCTCGTATATGGAACAAACTACGATACGATTTGAGATTTTCACGGCCACGGCATGTGATTTATTTTTGGGGTGTTATGTCGTGTTCCGCTACCTCCTTTTACCAAAGTTTCTGAATTCATTACAGTGTCTATCATCAGGGCAAATGCGACACTGTAATTCTATTCTATTAAAATATGTAAATTTAGAATTAATATTTCTTAAATTTATAAATCTTTGTGCATTTTCAAAATGTACTATATTTTTGTTGTTGTCAATTCATACGTAAGAGTAGATTGATAATTTTAACCAAAAAATAATCATTATATATTAATATTAACAACAACAAAAAATTGTTCTACTACATACTCGACAAACATTTAATTCGTGTTTTTTCTTCATTCTGTCCACTGTGCGCCGGATGACATTGGTTACAGCTGTCTTACTAGACGTCGGCGGTTTCCATGTCATAATGACGTTGTAGCCAGTTGGAACCGTTTCGGAATGTGTGGTTGTAGAATGAAAAAAATAAAAATTGCACATTATCAGTGCAATGATCAAAATCACTATAAATCTTTTATGCATTTTTAAAAGGATTCATAGTTTGTGAAAATATCCCATTGATAAGAAATTAAACGAAAGTACCTACATTACATTAAAGGTTTGGTAATTATTGAACTCCTTTAAACAACCGAACTCTCTATGATAACTTTATTGTATCTGCTTATATCTTTCATACTTAGTTTATTTTTTAATAAACTAAACACATCGTTATTTTAACCTTGAACATTTTATCGGTAGATGTAAATATCTTTAAATAAATAAATTATTTTTAATGTAACTAAGTATTCTCATGTCAAATTATTTCATATTAGTGTCAGAGTAGAGATTCGAGTCAGGTAAATCAGGTGTGTTCTAGTCATAATATTGGATTTGCAATACACAATCGTTACTGTTTTTTTTTGTAGCTCGATCAACCAGTATAAGCTGTAATACTACGATTTATTAGCAATGTCAGCACCTTGTGTCACATCGGTTTCGTATCAGTAATATTCGCTTTGCGGCAGTTTTCATACAAAACTTAAATTTGCATTTGAGGACAAAATACTTGACTAAACTGAAATAATACTTTGTACGGATTTTTGGTACTTATGCCTATTTTGAAATTTAAAAAAATATTTTTGATTACAAAACATTGAATACCCTCTACTTTCTACAAACATAATATGCATGTATTGTCAAGACCTTGATTTTTTGGTATAAGTCAGAATGTTTTTTGTCGCTCACTATCCAATTGAGGATATTTTGTGTCACTTTAGTTTTAGCCAGGTCTTGACTTGACACTTCTGTTTCATTTCTATTTTGTTATGTTTTCCCTGTTTGTCTCTGCTTTTATATACCATCCTTTACTCTTGCATTGTACATTGTCCCGAATCTCGTGTCGCTTTGTAATATATTGGACATAAGTCCGTTAATTAATTATTGAATATATAAATATTAACTTTTCAGGAGGAATTCTCTAAATGATAGTGAAAACCCTATCAAAATCTGCTGCGTAGTTTAAAAGGGTGACCGGGTATCTCATCGAAATGACAGTTCAACACAACTACAAAAAGTGATATAAAGTCAAGAAAAGTGATGAAAAAAAAACTGGGTTACATAGGTAATAGGTTACTATTTAAGGCGATGCCATTCGTAGTAATGCAAAATCATGTTTTTTTGGTTTGAAAATTTGGTCGCCTGGAAATGTTTCAGATGCTTTAATTAAATACTGCGAGTAGAATACATCTTGGCCTTTGTCGAGTATTTTTTAGATAGGACTTTTTATCAGCCCAGAAAAAAATATTGTAAAGGCCTATAAAAACTGCTTTAAAGTTCAAAATCTCCTACTTACGAACCCATTTTCGGTTATGATTTTATTGTATAATGTGGAAAATTAAGTTATTTATAAAATGATCGAAATTTTTTTAAATATTTATGCAAGAACATCCACAAAATAAAATAAAAGGCACTTTTTGGCCTTGTTTTTTTCTTGCATAAATCAAAACTGGCGGATGGTATAAGCGGGAATTTAAACCTTATCGCCATCTACGTAAAAGTTGTTCTTGATAGCGGCTCAATTTAAAATATTACACGATGTGATGCATCGCCTTAACCTAGTTTGTTCAGTTTTTAACTCACTTTTAATGACTCTATATCACTTTTTAAAGGTGTGTTTAATTGTCATTTTGATGAAATATCATGGAACCATTTCTTAGTCGGCCATCCCAAACACTTACCTTTGCCCCATTCTGCAAATTTATTGACCTCCACTGAAAAGTTACAAGCCGGCACTACCCTGCAGGCACCTGATGAGAATGTTAAAGCACAATTTAGAACTCGTAGACAGGTAAAAGTCCATTGATTTATGCATTGTCGTGATTTTTTGACATTATTAAGTGCTGTTTTTTGATAAGTCATGGTTTAATGCATTTCGTGATCAATTATGATAGTTCATAAATTTAAACTTTAGACGGGATATTTCATTGCGACACTTAATTTTTCCTTAATACGTTCATGTGATTTATTAGCGAACTGAATAGACAAGCTAAATATAACTGCGTTAGTGTAATACTACCTTATAACAAAGGAGCAATGACATTTTTGGTTCAAAGTTATACATACAACAAACTTACACCTAGTATCAAACAGCTTAAATCAAATAATTACTATATTAGTCCAGCAATTCTTAACTGAATGAATGTATATAGAATACGCTGCAAATTCACGAACCAAAACATACCACGGAGGACTAAAAAATATTATGTATTCATTTTTATATTTGTATCTTACACATACCTTCTTAAGAAGTCAAAATGAACAGGAAATAACTTGTTTTTCTTGCATTATTTTTTTCTGGAACAAAACACTGGTTGCTCTTTTAGGGTGTTATCTGTTCGGCAATCCAAAGTTTAAAACAAATAATAATTAATATTTTACCGTTCCGAGTGAAAGAATTGTTACTTTGGATTTTATCATAGACGTCAAGTGCAGTCCACGTCTAATACTATTTTATTATGTTAAGTAATCCTGAAATAAGTTAGATTCCTTTTGTAAGGAAGATAATAACAATAAGCATCAGTTTATTCCCTTACTTTCACCATCCTTCGCTAAAGCCTCTGTATTATAATATATTCCATACTGAAGTATTATTTCCTCGTTGCAGTAAGATGATAGACTGGGCCGGCCCCGAACTAAACGACGCCTGGTGCAACTAAAATTTTGGCGCTTCTTGTCAAAGCCATTTTAAACACTAACATTTTCAACATATTAACATCACTGGTTTTATCATATTTCCGATCAGAAAATAACTAAATTCATATCTACTGACGGATCAATAAATGTATTATAATGACCGGTCAGTAGCTGAGTTGGCGTCACGTTTGGGCCCCACCCAGGCGTCGCTCATTCTATTCCTCGGCTGGCTAAGTCCTCCATCACAACACAAGCAATATTTTCCGCTTACTGTGGGGGTAGTAGGAGTTTTTCAAATATTGACAGGTTATTCGTAACCCGGGAATATTTTTCTTTCTTTAACAAAAAAATGACTTTTAGTTAGTGTACAGTATGCCACGGTTTACACGATTGAATATAATATCGTTTATTTAAATTCGATTCCGCGTATAAGTCATTAATTAAAAAAAAAAAAAAATTGTTGGCTATTATTTGAACGGTATAAGCCGCATTTATTGGTGTTTTAAAATTTTGAAATCGACCAATAGACTTACGTATGTTCTGGGTTAAAGGCAATACCGCGAACTAACCATTCCCAGTACATAAGCAACCAGGAGCGCGGATATCCCTTTTTGTCCCTCATGAAAATTTTTACAAATGGTTGTTCCGCTGTATTGGACTGATGATATTGTGTTTATAATTATATATGTAGGTAGTCAGTTAACCAGACGCTAAGAGTGGTCACTATAATTCATGATTTTTGGATGATTTGTATTTTTGTACAATATAATCTCAAAGCCGTTGTGTTAGGTGTGCGCCTTTGCAATTGTGCTCCCCCTGGGCCGACCCTGGTAATAGGCCAAGGCGCCACTTTCGTTACAGTCTTATAAATGCAATGCTAATAAATGATTAGTTGAAAACCTCACATTGCGTGCTGTTTATCTAATTTCTGAAGTACCTACCTACTCTATCTTACTAACGGAGGAGAAGATATGGCGTACCACTGCAACTTCTGCCTCTTTCTAGTAAACGATGCTTTAAACATATATGTTAAAACTGAGCTTTCAGCGGCAGGACTTCTTCATCTTTATGTACCGTATCAGGTCCCCCCGACGTTGGCGATCACTCTACAAAATGTCTCTTTGTCTTGGGCTGCCCGGAATAGCTCCTCCACACTTCTAATGCCGGTCCACTCTCGTATATTTCGCAGCCAAGACATTTGTCTCCTACCAGGCCCTCTGCGACCCTCAGGATCCTGATCAAATCAAATCCGATCCTCTCGGCAGGACTATAGTTAGATAAAAAAAGAGCGCTCTCTCGAGGCGACTCTAGGGATCCAGTCGTGGTAGGTCATTTGAAAATAATGTGTGACTAATCATTATTTGATATTGTGAAAAATTCCCATATACTATTATCTCTATCAATTTGTTATACTAACATAGAGTCCGCGACTCTAAATACATACTATGTTAATATAGTAAATTAGAAATAAATACACAATCCATGTACCTACTTACGGCAAATAAGGCGATGCACTATAAATAAATTTAGATCGAATCGATAAATTTAGCCGCTATCAATAACAACCCTTACGTAGATGGCGATAAGGTTTAAATTCCCGCTCAACAAAATCCTCCTGTTTTGATTTATGCAAGAAAAAAAAATGGGCAAAAAGTCCCTTTTATTTTATTTTGTGGATGTTCAGGCATAAATATTTTTTTTTCGATCATTTTATAAATAACTTAATTTTCCACATTATACAATCAAATCATAACCGAAAATGGGTTCGTAAGTAGGAGATTTTGAACTTTAAAGCAGTTTTCATAGGCCTTATACATTATTTTTTACTATGCTTATAAAAAGACTTATCTAAAAAACACTCGATTATTTCAAAGGCTAAGATGTATTCTATTCGTAGTATTTAATTAAAGCATCTGAAACATTTCCAGGCGACCAAATTTTCAAACCAAAAACACATGATTATGCATTAATACGCATGGCATCACCTTAAGAATAAAGCTAGTTGTTTTGATGCACATAATTGATTATTGTTATTGTTGTCTTTTAATTTTGGGGGTCAAACACCAATTGGCCTAAGGGAAGAACCGCCACTGGCTCTCTCTATCCTTACTTTCAATTAATATCTTATTTTGTTGTTTTTACGTGATTACCACACAAAATGCTTAACCGTTCGGGTCACGGGCTATATATGTCACTGTCACAAAATGACACGTTTTCATAAAAACATGTTCTCTTTTTCAAACAAAAGTGGAACAAGTTTCAATGAGATATTAGTGCGCAGTAGCGCCTATAATCGTAGTTCTATGCAAGTAATTACGTCTTTAACCGGATTACCAATAATTAAAATTTAAATTAGCAATGCTCATTTTTATCCGTGTAGATAGATATACACAGGAACAAGTGATAATGACCTTAAAAGCATTGCAAGGAATGGCGCCAGCCTATATATCGGAACTATGTATCCGACAAAACTTAAGCAATAGACAGCTTACTCTAAGGTCAGCAGATTTAGATGTTAGTAATCGTCTAATCGAACTTTCTCGAGTCGAGTCGTATACTATGATTGCTCTTTTCGTGTAACAGGCCCGCTCATCTGGAATAGACTTCCTTCAGCTCTTACTAATCTCCAGAATTTGGCTGAATTAAAACTGGCTTTTAAACAAAATTATTTTAAAAATCTTACCATTCATAAATCTTAACTTCTTTTCGATATTTTATAATAAGCCATATTCTAAAACTTCGGGTAATTGTTTGGTTTTGGTTGCCTCCTTGTACCCTTTAAAATGTCTGCTCGGAAGATTCTCATTTCTTAGCACAAACTGACTCCTGTTTTATATTTTGTTTTTATTTTTAATATTCTTGTTTTGTCCTGTCCTGCTGTTATTGTTATTATAAGTTTTGTCATCACTTTGTATAAATAGTATATTTAATATTAGATCTGTATTGGGAAAGGCATAATAGGAATAATTTTAAAAACATGACCACTCATACAAAATTACCGTTTTTAAGTTTGTTATAGTTAAGCGCACTTGAAGTGAAATGACGCTAAACTGCGCTATATAAATACCATGTCATAATAATAATTATTATTTTATAAAGTACAGGTGATTATATGTTTATATAAACGATACGTAGGTACATTATAATAGCAGATATATTAACGTAGAAATGCGTAACTATCTGTGATTAATTTTACTACTAGTCTAACAATTCTCGTCTCATTTCACGTGAAGGTCTTAAATGCTGGTGGGATATTCTGATTAAATAAATTGAAAACCTTTCAACACGAGAACAAATGATAAATAGTTTAGATATTCCTTCACAAGATTACAAGAACGTATAAGGCATTCACTACCTGCCGCATTGCACAAGTGTCTATTTTGGTCCAGGTTGCAGCATCGTAGATCTTTGAGTAAAATAATACAGAAGTTTACCCCTTTGTAAACAAAGATTACTGTTACCAAACAGACCATCTTCAAAAAGATCTCTACACTTTCGAGCGTGCAAACATGGCCATCCGGACAAATTAAGCACCTAATTGAAACTGGCCATTATTTTGGTTTTATTTTTGAGAATACCCAAAATGCATTGAGCTCGCCAAGTTATGAATGCATTTGAATATCTACAAAAACTGCATTAATAATAATAGAGATGACCGGTTAAGCGTAATAGTTAAGAGGTATAACTAATCTTCTACATTAATAAACATACACTTCACTTTCATCAAAATCTTTTCATCTGTCGGCTACCCTGATGATGGACACTGCAATGCTAACAAAGGAGGAAGTGCAACACTGCAATTATCCCAAAAGTATTTTAGTAATATTTAGGCGATGCACTACGTAGTAAAGCAAAATCATGGGTTTTTGGTTTGAAAATTTGGTCGCCTAGAAATGTTTAAGATGCTTTAATTAAATTCTGCGAGTAGAATACATCTTGGCCTTTGAAATAATCGAGTATTTTTATAAGCCCAGAAAAAAATAATGTATAAGGCCTATGAAAACTGTTTAAACTTCAAAATCTCCTACTTACGAACCCATTTTCGGTTATAGTTTTATTGTGTAATATGGAAAATTAAGTTATTTATAAAATGATCGAAAAACATTTAAATATTTGAGCCTGAACATCCACATAATAAAATAAAAGGCAATTTTTGGCCATGTTTTTTTCTTGCATAAATCAAAACAGGCGGATGGTGTTAAGCGGAAATTTAAGCCTTATCGCCATCTACGTAATTTGTGTTATCGATAGCGGCTCGATTCAAAATATTACACGACGTAGTGCATCGCCTTAACGAAAAACTTTATACTTTGACCTACTATGGTAGAAATTTAATTAAATACTTGTAATTTTGTATAATTTGAATACCTGGATATTTCTGTAAGTGATAAAACAATTTCCACAAAATCCACCATGACGTCATAGAGATCTATTTTAATATTACTTATAACGGGTTCTAAATCGGTAACGCATAATTAAAAACACATATCTGAATCCAAATCAAGTCTTGTTTACTTAAAAGCCCCGTTTAGTCTCATCGGATTCCCAATATTGACACCGGAAATATCTCGAATCATTCCCGAACCGGTGAATAATTTGCAAGAGTAAATTAATTAATTTGAAACACGGAAGTCATAAGGTTTTTGCTAATCATAATAATATGGACACACCAATTTTCAGAATACTCTTAGTATAGGTTAATGATTTACATGAATTTAATTTCACATTTCTTGGGCAATATAACAATACTTGTAATACTATAATAAGAATGCTTGTTTGACTCAGCGTAACATAGGTAATAATAATAATAATATCTGGATGACTTGTATAGCGCCGTTTTTTGTGCAAAATCACCTCAAGGGCGCTGTATAAATTTATAATACATTTCTACAGTGATCTATGTTATTACTAACTATTTATGGTGATAATATACAGTACAATACTTACCTAGTAGGTCACTTGAGATTAACACTTAATTAACACTATCCAATTGTTTATTAGCGAAATTAAGATATAGGATTTAGGACATAATTGGAAAATTGAATATAACTGCACTTTCTATTAGGAATTGTATATATAATTTAAGGGTATGACAGCTTAAAAAGGTAAGTTTTTAGTTTAGACCTGAATTCTGTTGGACTTGTTATGGATCTTAGTTCCGAAGGGATTTTATTCCAAGCTTTCGGCCCAGATACTCCGAAAGCGCGATCACCAAACTGAGTATTTGGCTCTCGCTTAGGTTCTATCAGTCTGCCTACAGCTGATGATGTTGCTGATCTAAGAGTTGACTGCCTCAGACCAGTGTTTTCCGGGACGCATAGTTCAGAGATGTAGGGTGGGGCCATTTCATTGATGGATTTAAACACCATCCAGCACAGTTTGTACTGGATTCTTTCAGGGCACTTGAGCCAGTGAAGGTTACGAAGGTCTTCTGAATGTATATAAAATGGAATCTAGTTAATTAATTAATCTGAAAAAAAATTAGGTGTGCAAGAATCAAAAGATAAGTAATTAAGCATATATAGTATTGTTTAAATTGTCCATACTTTGATAATTGATAATCATTTATGTTAAGCACAGTTGAAAAATAATTCTTTTAAGTCCTTATAAAAAAATATTTGTTCTTACCATTTGTACTTATTGTTTATAATTTATTCTTAATTATTTACTTAACTTTTAACATTTAACCTTACACTTTTCACCGTAATTATACTTCATATTTAACCTTTACACTTTATACCGTATATTATACTTTGAACTTTATGCTGTATACTTTATACCTTGTGCTTTTTAACTTTATATTATATTTATATTAATGGCACATGTCGTACCGTTTGTATTTAAATAAATTGCAAGCAAATTATAACATATTTAACACTTGTATAATGGTGACTTGAGGTCATATATGGTGTAGGGGAGCGCTCTGACACAGGGCGACAGCCTGGCCGAGAGTGTTTACCGATTTCCGGTATGATAGGCAGCGATAAGTTATTTGGTGATAATATATTACAAATGAATACTTATATCGATAAAAAATATGTTTGATGTGCTGGGGGACATTTTTCGCAACTTACGATCGTATAGCCTATATACCTTAGATCTTCGAATGAATCATAGAAATCGTAATATTATATACAAAAATGCTCTGCAGGGCTGTTAAAGGTTAGCGAAGACTAATGTATTATGCACTAGACTGTGCCTAACAGGTTTACTCGTTTAAGATCCATGCACTTTTTATGCTCCGAATACGAGGACTTCTGCCTACCAGAAGGCGCCAATCATCAGAATGACTCGATGCTGCATAGATCATTGACATTTTCAATATCTCTTACAGACAATTTTACAAACATCTCTCGATGAATGTCACAAAATAGTAAAACTGTCCCCATAACCTTTTTATACTTCTAATTTGCTCTATTTCTTGTTAATCTTTTCATGTTGTTCTCTTGCGTGCTTATTTGGTACTGTCTTTGGTACTGTTTTAAAACTACAATATACACCATGTTATTTACTCACTTCTACATTTATTATTATTACCACTTGTTTATGCATATATAGTATTTACCATTTCTATATCTATATTTTAATAACGATCTGGGAGGCGGGTTTGGGTACCGCCGCCCCGGGAACCATTTATTGATTAACCCAAACCTCTACGATAGGTCACCCCTAGTCTTTCGCTACGTTTGGTGATTTAGCAGGGGTGTCCGGGTTCACCGGGTGAGGTGTGTTCAGAATGCGCCTGCCCACCAGCTGCGTGGCGTACCAGATCGGGAGAGGCTGGTTTGGGGAGACCCTTTGACCTCTCCAAGTGGTCTCACGACCCATCGCCTTGAACCGAACTCCTGAACAGACTGATTCATGGATTCCTACCCAACCCTCATACCCTTTTTTTAAATTTTTTTTTATTGTTGATACATTATTTTACAATATTTCATATTTTAAATCAGTAATGTTGGCCTCACTGGGTTGTTTATCCGTGCTGAGGCCCCCACTTTATAATATAAGAATTTATACATTTAAAAAAAAAGAAAAACAACATTAAAATAAAGATAAATTTAAACTAAAAATAAAGATTAAAAATTAAAATATAATTATCACACTAAAAGAAAAATATTAAAAGAGAATGTAAATCGGCATTTATAATGATTTATGTGTTTGTGCGTGTTGCGTGTTTTATATACACGGTGTCCGGAAACTCGTAGTACAAGCGGGAAACTGGAGAATCTACACCACATGGGGAACCCAAAAAAATATAAAGTTTTTTGATTTGAGCATTTTCAAAAAAAAAAAAAAACCAAAAAAAAATATTTTTCGGCTATTTTAGGGCTAAAGTTTTTTCTGGTGTTTAGGGTTGAATAACAGATGTTTTAACCCTGCAGAGCAGAAATATTTTATGATTACCTCGGGTTAAATGAAGGGTGATTTCAAAATAATGCTTCAAATCCGTGTTTCTTCATTTGTTTTACTTTCAAATAGTTTTAATTAGTTGGGTACTTTGATCTTCAGTAATAATTTATAAGAATTTGATTAAAAAAAAAATAAAAAAAAATAAAAAAAATCAACTTCAAATTCGATTTACTCGATAACGAAAGCTCAAATAAAAAAAAGTATACTACAAAATCGACTCCAAATGTGATGTAGATTCACCAGTTTCCCGCTTGTACTACGAGTTTCCGGACACCCTGTATATTTTTTGTTCTTAAATCCATTTTTTTTATTTTGTGTTTGAATTTATTTTTATTTTCCTCAATTTTTGTTTCAAGAGGAAGACTGTTGAATGCTTTAATAGCGTGGTATTTATGGTGTCTTTGTCCAAAGGTAGTGTTTACCGTCGGAGTTTTTATGTTTTCTTTGTACGCTTGTCTGACCGGTCTATTAGTTTTATTTTGTGTTTGTTGGGGTTTGTTTTTTTGGTCGAAAATGTAGTTTAGTAGTGTTTTAACATATAATTGGCGTATATCAAGTACGTCACAGCTTTTAAATATTTGGTCTGTGTCGGTTAGTTTATGTTTTTTGAGTATTACCTTTAATATCTTTTTCTGTGCGATTTCTATTTGAGTGATAGCTGCGTTTGTTGCTCCTCCTTTACCTTCCCAGAACTTATTATTATTTAATTTATTTTCTTCTGGGCCTCTTGCGGGTGGTTAATGTAAATAAAAAATCGTTGCGTTCTAAATTTGTAGCAAAAATCGTTGCAGTTTCTCGTAGGATAGCCATGAACTGTACTATTAATACTAAGAATTTTATTAATATATAATCTGTTAACATTTTATATTTATAATTAGAAATAAATACGAGGGTATTATAGACTAAACGTTGCCATACACTAAACTTATTGAGTTGCTGTTGCATTGTTTTTATCCTGGGATATCTGCTACAGCACAATATAGAAAGAGTCACAGCGGTGCTGCCAAGGTCTGGTATCTGTGAGAGGATATTCTTTCAGCGCTTTATTAGCAGCAGACACATACCTGGACGGATGACGAACCTCGTGCTGGCACTGTTGGTGTACGCGGTGGACTCTTTCGCTGCAGCAGCTGGTCCAGTTTCTTCACCACCTAGGATTCTTGCTGCAGAGTCTCCATCTTCTATCTTCATATCACCTGTTCCTGTACTTCATTTTATTTAACTTAACTTCACTTTATTTTTGTAATATTTATATTTTTTGTAATACCTGCATCAACTGTCACGGTTATATCTCACAAAAGCGGCGCTATACAAATTGTCCAATAAATAAATAAAAATATGAATCATCTGTAAATCTGTTTTGAATTATTTCCATTTTTTTGTGTTTTGTCTTTTATTACTCAAAAAATTACACATGTGCAATATTTCAGGTGGGATGCTACAGTGGTGTTGTAGACCAAATTTCTTATTTTAAGGTTTAATTTTTTCTATCCGGGGAACTCGAGATTTTGCCTTTGAGCCAAGTTATAACTTTGTTTTCAGTTTGATTGGTGAAAGTCACCTAAAGAGATTTCCTTGGTTTTCTATAATATTCTCTTTAGTGCAGTAGGAATGCGAGTATGTGCATTAGTGATAATTAGACGCGTATGATGTGGAAATATTCCTGGAACCAGTTGCGTGTAGCATACTTAGGCGAGCCAATAATGTCCGCCGGGAGATAAGGCAGATTAATAAGCGTTGAATCGATCCGTTGATTTATTCACGGCTTCTTCAGTAAGCTGTAATCAGTTAGCATCTGGAACAGCGGCGGTCAACTTCTGGCAGAAGAAACACATTTATATTTATAGGTTTAAGTGAGTTCATTTAACCTGTAACTAATATAAGATGCTCTCAAAATCACCACTTGGTTTATAAACATTATACGTTTAGTGAGGGTCTGAAAAAGCAGAGAATCTTTACCATCATGAACTAACAAAACCATGTTGCCAGATCATAAATTGATGCATAAATATATCGGCAGCATCTCCTATCCTTATCCTATATTCCTCTTTCTCTACCTTGACAAAGGCACACATATTTTCCGAAACCGGTTGAAATTTTCGTAAAAATTATGAGATAAAATACAGAATGCTACAATTTTTCACTAATTACTCATTGCTAACGGTAAAACAGACACTTCACCAAAAAAACAATTTTCAAGACTGGACCAAAAAATCCTAAACGTCTTTTCATTTTCATTTAACCATTTTTTTCGTTTCAGATAAATTGACCTTCGTAATGTCGCTATTGTCTTCTTGTTTACAAAACTAGGCCAGTGGAATGGGCTGTTAACTTAATTATCGACCCTAATTTGCTATCCATTTAACCGTGCTCTACATACATTCGATAATATTTGTCTAAACTCTAACATCGACTTTTTTTCGTATTCATTGCCCAAATTTAAAAGTAAAATCATATCAATGATATAAACTGTTCGATGCGCATACATATACACCCACACTCACACAAACACACCTTTACACAACATACATATATATACCACACATTAGACATTAGTACGAAACATATCATTGGGGCCCATTTTGAAACATTTAACATTGCTGACGAGTACCTGGCCTTGCTGAAGGTTATCCTTAGGAGATAGATATATACCATTGTAGGCTTTTCTATAGGCCTTTTTAATATATACAATTCCGTAGTAAATTACTTAGATCTATCTCATAAGGTTTAGCCAGCGTTGGCAATATAAGCGTACAAAAATGATTTGTTTACGACTTGATTACAAAATATCTTCATTTCTCTACTTTCTATAAATAATATAATATGCCTTAATTTTATATACACAAACCTTCGGGAAGAAATTTTCTAAATTGTAATGAAAACTCTATCAAATTCTTTCGCGTAGTTTAGAAGAGCTATGCACACAAATAGATAGACGCGGATAGCGACTTTATTTTATATTATTTATCTGTAAATTGTTTCATCACTGTGACCAGTTTGTTTCTGTAGTATAAAATAAATAAACTTTAGCCCCTGTTTTCTTACCCCTGATGATTATACTTGCAGTCATACTTACCGGGTAGTGGACAGTACTTGGGTGCGCCTGGTTGAGCGGGGAAATTAATGTTAAATATGTGCCTGGAGTTATTGCGATAAGATTAAAGAAAGGTTATGCCGTCTTTCTGCAAAATGATTTTCATGTTAATCATGGTGATTTACTTTTGATTGTGTGCATAATTCAAAGCAATGACAGTGCTGTTGAAAGTGCAATTGAGAGGAATTAATTTTTGATCGCTTTCCGAGAACTATCATTACAAATATGTTTTATCATGCTTTTTTATTAAATTTAAAATAATTACATTTTTTAATACCTGATGCTGATGGATAAACAAAATATTCGCTGGGTTATATTATATAAATATTATGCTTGCGTGGAAATAGTTGTGTTTCTAAGAAGACATTACCAAAGTGGTTCAAGTTAACATTTGATAATCTACTCTCGTAATAATGTTGTTCATGAAAATCTGGTAATTTCGGACGGGTTGTTTCAAAATTTTTGAAAAATTCATCAGATTTTAAAGTTAATTTTTAAGTTCTGTAAAGGTTACAATCAATTTTTGTTATTACATCACTATTGGCCAGTTGTTTCACGTAACTGAAATGATAATAAAACTTGGATAGAACTTTCACAAAACTTAGAAATTAACTTTGAAATTTTATGAATTGTTCAAATTCTGTCGTCCTTAATTTAGTCGAATGTGTTCCGGTGTTTATCGAAGATTGACGTTTTGATGCGACTTTCACGAAACATTTCCGAATGGTTAAAAAGTAATCATCTTTAAATATATTTTCTTTTGCATTGCGATATTTTTCAGCGATAAGGCATTATAAAAATTATCCAAGTAGGTGTAATTATGTATCTTGGTTTCTCTGCTGAAGGCTATCAAAACAAACCAAAACGCCAAACTCATCATTATTGTTTGTATCTACAGGATATTTATGTTTAAACGGAAATAAAATGAATTGTGTGGACCCAGTACTTTCATTCTACATTGCTGAGGATTGTGACCCCTTTCATTCAACAGTATTATAAATTTTTGTAATATATTTTTGTAAAATTAGAAAAAATCGTACAATTTACAATATCATATTTTGAAAAAAAAAAAACAATTAATTATTATGAAAATAGTGCCAGCCGGCTTACGGCGGGTGATTGGCATTTTCACTAGCTTTCCTAGGGTTAAACAGTAAAATTCTTCATAAAATCCATAAATAATTACTCATTCTTGAAAGCAACATGACATTTCAGAGTGTGTTGGAATTTCGAAATGTAAAAAAAACACATAGTATTTAGTCTACAGTGTGGGAATTTCTCTTCATCCCCGTGTCTGTGATATGTCAGGTAGTCCCCGCCGCTGAATGCTGTGATGTACCATCTTTCATATGCCAAGACAGGAATACACGCCGCGACGGGGCTAATTGTTCAAGTGCCGGGGCTGGCTGGAGTGGTGTCGCGACACTGGTGTTTTAGAATCTATTGATGCCACTGGAGTTGACTGAAGGCTTCTGGGCATTAAATACTATTGACTTGTTTAGACTCAGGCCAACTGACTGCCTTTAGAAGTAAAAATATATAGGCATATTGTTAAATCTTAGCAGCATTACCGTTAAACGTTGTTTTTGGTACACATTGTAAAAAGACTGTAAAAACTTACATTCGAGTTGGTACTAACAAAAAATACTCCGAAAGAGCTGACAACGTCGCATTTCAGGTCATTCAGACATATTGACTGTTACCGCTTGAATTTAATAAAAAATCTATGAAAGTGACGTTTTTGAATAACATAAAGGTTTTATGTATATGTAGAAAAATTTGATTCATAGAAATCAACGTTTACATATATTGCAGTAATAATTCATTGAAAACCTCATTTTTTGCTGTTGTTATATAAACAGATTTACACGGATAGACACAACCGAAATTTGTATTTTTGACTTTCTTAAAATTTCATAGCTTGAATGAGCGTATTAAATAATAATAGTTAACGGTGTTAACATGTTAACTGATGTTGCAGGTTAAAAAAAGGTTCAGACATAATTAAAATAAATTTTTTGTACTGATGATTTTCAAGTGGGGACATAATATTGTTTACAAAAAATGTTGTTGGTGGGTTTAAAAAAAATACTAGTTTTAGCCGTGTGTAGAAGATAAGGGATCCTCTAATTAGGAGCCTAGTGATAGTAAAATTAAATATGCTGTAGAAATGAGATTCCTGAAACGTATGTGTGGTAAAACCATGTATGATCGTGTGAGGAATATGGTGTAAGCGTAATGAGTAAGATTAAAAAAGAGACACTCAAATAGTTTGGACATGTAGAGCGAATGAACAAAGAAAGGAGTGTAACGAGAAGTCGGGGGCCCCAAGAAAAACATGGCATGATCAAGAGAACCTGATACTAGAGTCGGGTCATGTCAAAAGTCAGAATAATATGAGAGTATGTATGAGACGATGTATGAATGTGAACGAGGCAAGAAGTGTGTGCCAAGACAGAGTTGTTTGGCTGTTGTCCTCTCTCCCTACCCCTTCGGAGTGATTTTATTTATTTATTTAACATTCACAGTAAACTTTACTACACGTTATAAGGTTCTAAGTATTATATTATGTAAGATAATATCAAAAATACTAAATAGGAGGAAAGTGTGTGGAAAGATAAAGAGAAACTTTTAAAATAAATAAGTAAGTACTCGAAGCTCACGACTTGTAATAGATAGGTGATGGTTAGTTAGTTAGTTAGTTTGTAACAATTGGCAGGACTTAACCAAGTACCTAATTGTTCTATGCAGACCAAGGAACAAGGAAGTGAAATGGCTCCATTTACGAATTTCGAAACGTATCAATTAACGAAAGCTACCTTTTGGCTAACAATTACAAATAAATTATTGTATCTTAACCTTTCCTATTAGTAATTCACGCTATGCTAAGAGAAATGGTTCAAGATCTAGAGATTAGTGTTAATAAGTTGCATGTTGAAAGACAGTGTTCACGATATGTCGAAGTTGGGCAACACGAGGGTCAGAATAGGGTCACCGTTACGTCGGATAAAGTGTGATTTATTTTCAGACTTGACTGAAAATGACAATAATCTACGTTAAATTAGATTCAAGTCGTTTTTTAGATTGATCTAACCTTTTCGGCGATAAATCTTTTTTCATTCACTTTATTGCACAAAACATGACAAAATAAACTCATCATTTCTTCACTCTAAAAATGGAATTAACAAGTTAAAAGACATTGTACATACTTCATTTAGTATTACAATGCTAACGTGTACCCGGGGTTTATCGACTTTTCTCTATTTTCAATAAATATTATATCTATATATTTTATTTTATAGATAGTAAAAATCTTATCAAACTCCTTCGCATATTTTAAAAGAACAGACGCGGACAGTGACTTTTTGCTATACTATTTATAGATACCAATGCATTGTCACGCTAACGAATTTACCTGTAATCCCGTTTTTATTTCATTATGATATGGGATGTTCCTGAATGTTTCCGAACGTTCCAGATTATTCCCGAAAAATCCACAACATTCCAGAAAGTTCCGGGATGTTCTGGAATGTTGTGGAATGCTCTCGAATACTCTCGAATGTTCTGGACTGTTCTATAAAAAATCTGGAGGGTGAAACTTCCAGCCCTTAAACCTTCAAAAGCACGAGCGTCAGTTAAAAACAGGAACCTTCTTCATGAAGGGCCACCACACCATATAACTCCCTTTATTGTACCGGGATTCTCATTGTACCCTTACTTTTATATTATATATAGATTACCCGATTTTTTCTTTAAGGCAATGCACCACGTAAAATTTGGAATCGAGCCGCATACAATAACACTCTTAATGTAGATGGTGATAAGGTTTTAATTCCCACTTAACACCAGCCGCCTGTGCAAGAAAAAAACATTGCCAAAAAGTGATTTATTTGATTTTGTTGTACGTTAATATTAAAATGTTTTAAAATCATTTTCTAAAAAACTTAATTTGACGCATCACAAAATTATACCGTAACCAAAAAGGGGTTCGTTATTTGGAGATTTTGAACCTTAAAGCAAATTTTTATATACCTAATACTTTATTTTTTTCTAGGCTTATAAAAAGAAATGATAAAAATACGTGCCATCATTTGAAAGGTGTTCTATTTGCAGTATTTAATTAAAAGATCAAAACTATTTAAAGCGATCAAATTTTCAAACTAAAAAAACGTGATTCTTCAGAGTGCTTCGCCTCAAGTGCATTTAATATTTCTTAAATATTTGATAAACATTTTCCAAGCAAATAATTTGATTATATGCAGCTGTAAAGTAAATACCGTTGTTGGGTTGGTAGTTATCAATTGATCGTTTTTATAGTCTGTTTTTGCATATTTCACCGCCGTACAGTTAGTCAAATGACGCTAACAATACTTAAAAGCACAACGAAACGTACAATTGTAACATGCTTACAACTTACAATTGAGCCTTCATACAACCTTAGTATTTATTTATAAGTTAAGAAATAAAATGTTACCAAATTATATGTAAAAAAATGTCAGTACTAATAGTACGGTTCATCGCTGTCCTTCGAGAAACTGCAACGATTTTAGACTAATTTATCGACAACACAAAACAATGTTTATTTTAAAGGTTTTAAAATGTTCAATGTATTAATGTTGAGGAAGTTAAAAGTATTTTTTCATTGGTTATGTCTCAACGTTGTGAATTCCAAAGTTTAGTACATAGCTAATAGAATACTATTTAAGAATGATGTATAATAGATACTTCTTATATCTATAATAAAGTGAAGTACAACTAAAGGTTTTCAGAATTATGCTATTGGAAAAGGGCTCATTTACTCAAGCACATAAGCTTAAAATGACTATAGTTTTTTTTACCAAATTTGAATATTCAAGTACTTCAAAACGTTCTCTCCTTACCTCCTAAACTTCTCTCAACAAACAATGTCAAACTGACTTCGGGCAGTTACTCTTGTGCGGTACTAAAAAAATAATGGTAAAAGTAGGGTAAGGTTCTATTCATCGAATTAAAATCTTAAGGTCAGGTCAGTAAATCCAGTAAGTCCATTTCTCATATCAGATCTTACAGCGGTATTTGGGCCGCTGTGGCGGTAGTCGACAGTGTCTGTAGTCAATAGCTCTCTCAGTGTCGCCTATACAAGTAATGGCGATGGCAGTGTTAGATCCAACATCTACCTACTGTCGTCAGTGGTAATTAAACACGCTAGATGCTCAGTAAAAGGTATTCTGGTATCTCATATACAGGCTACCACTGAAGTTCATAAGGAATATTTTGTAAAATATTAGTTTTTTTTACGATAAACTTAACCAATATATCATGCACTTACTATCGCAATATATGCTTAAATTTCAAATTTAAATTCTCAGAATCGTCTTCGTTTTTAATCAAGATATTATTTGTATCGGTGTAGATTTTATTATCTTTACGTTTAAAGATTTTCACATCAAGTTATCTATTTTGCTATGGATTTTGGCATAATTACCAAAGAGGCTAATATTAGTAATCGTTATCTATAACCGATTATATCTATGTAAAATATAATCGGTTTTCTTTAATGTGTGGATGTGAGTGAACCCCAAAAGAATAACTACGTCAAACAAGACTCACTTGGATTATAATATTACTAAAGTTTAAATAGTGTGCCTAGTGGAGTGAAGTACGAATGAACATCTCACCACAACCATGTAGTAACATAAACGGTGCTAGTCGGTATCTAAGGGCCAAAATTCGTTATTCGTGTGCGCCACAATAGCTTTTTTAGACTCGGAACTGAAGATTACCGAAAGCATTCGGGTGACATATCTGCTCTGCATCTGTGGGTTTTGGACATATAATAGGCATTTATGCACATATATTTACACCTTTATAATAATATTACGTGCATCTCAATATTTGCTTTTTTTATTAAGTAAATTATTACTACACGTTTTATTTACTTGTTCCTCATTAAAACAATTATTTGGTGCACTCATTATAAGTAGGTTCACTGTTATTTTCGTTTTCAAAATTGCATGACCCAATGCCACTTATTATACATATTCATAAACAACAAATATATCAGTAATGGACGTATTTTTAAGTCTTATTGACATTTTTTACCATTACTTTTAAACTTCTTCTAGATCTGCAGTCTTTTAAAATGACGTGACAAAAACTCGGAATTCTTTCCTTTATTTAGACCAAGAACAACTGCCACTGATTTATAGCTTACGTATAAGTGTTAATATCCTTTCCTTTCAGGATGTCTTGGAAGCTATGCCAATAAAGATTTCTGTATCGTTATGCATATACAGGGTTTTTCAATAAGAGGTGTTATTTTGAATAGCCCGCTATTTCGGTAGATGTCATTTTTGATGCTGTCATTTTTTGACATTTGACAAGTAGAAACTACGCCATTAATAAAGATGAAACGATACCTACACGCTTCAACAACGCATTGAAATTATTAAAATTCAATTGAGTGAATCAAATGCAAATCATCTTCAGTGATGAGGCCCATTTCCACCTCAGTGGCTTCGTCAACAAGCAAAATTGTCACATCTGGGGCTCGGAAAACCCAAGAGTTATTGTTGAAAAGCCTCTCTATCCTCAACGTGTGACTGTTTGGTGCAGTTTATGGTCCGGCGGAGTCATTGGACCTTACTTTTTCGAAAATGAGGCTGGAATAACAGTTACGGTGAATGGATTGCGCTATCGATAATTAATGATTTTTTATTGCCAGAATTGGATGGTATTGATCTGAACAACGTTTACTTTCAAAAAGACGGCGTTACGTGCCACAGAAGCAAAGAAACCATTGAACTTTTACGATTGAATATCAAAATAACACCTCTTATTGGAAAACCCTGTATTTCACCATCTTTTTACATTTACAAATCAAGATATCTTTATGTGGCTGAATCTCGGTGGATTTTAATGTTTTCTTAGATCACTGAAAGTTGAAAGAAACATGTAATTGATCCCAACCAGTAAACATACTTTAGCACTTTTCTGAATACCAACATTAATTCCTATTCGTTTGAAATTATATAAAAGTCTTTAACATAACGGAATTATGATGCAGGCATTAAGAGATTTAGCTAAATTAATGCAGCTCCGTTCGACGAATGTATTCGTCCTTGATTATTGGATAATCAAGGTATGAATATTACAAATATTGTCTCCTAAGACATCGTTACTAATTATTCGTTATTAATTCGACTAAATGAATACATGAATACTTAACCTGATTATAATAAACAAGTGTTTGGATTATACGAATACCCTGTGCCTACTTCTATTAGATACCTTAATATAGAAGCTAACAGCTTCTGTACACATTGCGTTAGTATTTTACAGTGGTCCCTACAGCATCTCCAGCCCATCTCAAACTGCACTTCGATCTGAGAATTGACATATGCCCCTTGAGACAAATGACAAACAAATACACCTTCGCCGCATCCACTAAAGACAGGATATAAGTGTTCAGATTTCGCAGTGTGGAAGCTGATGTTATTCTCGAGGCTTTTTTGGTGTTTACATTTCTCAAGTTAGGCCATGAGATTACTCAGAAAGGCGTTGTTGGTATATTCTCTCACTTGCATAATAGATTTAGCGAGAAATTCTGCAGTGAAATGTTATTAAGAGTAAAGCGGTCTTTTTTAAATATAAAACATAACCTTTATTAACTTTTATTACTTTTTGCTTCATACTTTACAAATCGCAAACAATACGTTTTTTATAAAGGTTCTCGCTCTGCTGAATTCCTGTTTTTTTCTGGAGTCCCGCAAGGATCAATTCTTGGACCGCTCTTTTGAATAAAACATACCAAAAAGTCAAATATTGTACTCAAAATGAGAAACAGTTCAACGATTCAAACAATTCAAAGGCCTTCTGAAAGTGGAAAGCAAGTAAATTATATTTGTATTAATTCACGATTTAATCAGGTATGTTTGCGGCACGTTCCAGAGCGGAAGATACTCTCAGTATCGCCCTTTTGTAAGACCACCACTCAGAATTTAAACGTTGCTTGCAATAGCTTTAGCCATGTTTGATAACCAGATCTGTATAGCCAGGTGCTTTTCCACCTTCCTCATGTCCTTCCCCTCCCCACTACCTTAAGCCTCATAACATACAGACAGAAACCGAAAACACTCAACTGAAACAAAAAACACCTTGTACTATATTTATAATTATTTCAGATAAAACACTATTCCATAAACACTATTTATAATTACTTTATATTATCTATATAATTAAGTTTTAATCATATGTAAATGAATTCCTCAGCACGGGAGATCCCAGTGAGCATATCACTATATCCATTTGTTACAAAATTAAAAAAAAACACTTATAATTATAATTATTATACCCCTATTGGTGACGCCATTATCTCAGTGGCTCCAGGCGGTTGGGAGAAGTTGCGACTATTGTACGGTATTCACATAAAAAGGTTATCATAAAATGACTTCCCTGAATTCAGTTACTTACAAACCTTAGGGCGCTTTAAAACTATAAAACGAATTTTAGTAAAAATATCATATATTTATTATAAAACATTAATATTACAAGAATTAAAAAATAACAAAAAAAGTTGTCTCCGAAAGCTGGTCTACAGATTCTTTTATTTTATTTTATTTAATAAATAAATAAAAATAATTTATTTTGCTGGTAAATTTATTTTTATTTAATTTCACGACAATGCCTATCAGTAATGCACTTATCTCTTCTTCTGATTGTAACTGCTTTCTTTAACATGTTTCCACTATTCCTCCCCTGGATTTGGGTTAACTTTGTACAGGGTTTTCAAATAAGAGGTGTTATTTTGAATATCCCGCCATTTCGGTAGATGTTACTTTTGAAGCTGTCATTTTTTGACATTTGATAAGTAGAAACTACTCCATTAATAAAAATGGAACGATACACGCTTCAACAACGCATTGAAATTATTAAAATTCACTTGAGTGAATCAAATGCAAATCATCTTGAGTGATGAGGCCCATTTCCACCTCGGTGGCTTCGTCAAGAAGCAAAATTGTCGCATCTGGGGCTCGGAAAACCGAAGAATTATTGTTGAAAAGCCTCTCTATCCTCAACGTGTGACTGTTTGGTGCGGTTTATGGTCCGGCGGAGTCATTGGACCTTACTTTTTCGTAAATGAGGCTGGAGCAACAGTTATGTTGAATGGATTGCGCTATCGATAGATGATTATTGATTTTTTATTGCCGGAATTGGATTGTATTGATCTGGACAACGTTTACTTTCAACAAGACGGCGCTATGTGCCACACAAGCAACGAAACCATTTATCTTTTATGATTGAATATAAAAATAACACCTATTATTGGAAAACCCTGTAGATATGTAGATATTAAACACTATTTAAATGCTCAGTATTGCTTAGATTCTTAATCTCTAAGATTAAAACGGGGAATCATAGACTAAATTGTCGAAAAGCGGTAGATCTAATCTTTGGTAACCGGATAAATCATCACAATGATAATTCATCACATCTTTAAAAAGTTATATAAAGTCATGGAAAGTGATGAAACAAAAACTTTATTAACTGGGTTATGTAGGTTAGGTTAGGTTAGGTTAGGTTAAAAAAAATATCATTTTTTCATCATTTCTAATGACTTTATATCACCTTTTAAAAGTGTGTTGAATTGTCACTGTGTTGAGTTATCATGGAACCCCTAAGGATAACACCCAACAACGCCGGGTACAGCCATCTAGTTACCTATAAAAGTAACGAGTTATCGCGCTGTGGATAATATTTTATATTTCTGATCAACGAAACAATTTAAATTTTTAACAGTTTAAATGCAGTACCAACATATATAAAATCATAATTTGTAACGGAAAACAGTTCCTGGATTGCAAGAAGCTAAATGTATAGGTAGGTCCCTGCGTCATTTGACAGCTTAAATGAACTATTCAGGATAAAAATAGAAATGCCATACCCGGAATCAAACATATTTTGGAATTTATGACATGCCAAATGCCTACCTAGTTACATGTGTAGTTTTAGGAGTATTTCATTCAGTATGCGCATATCAACAGTGTTATACTTACGTCATTATTTACGTTACAACAGAATATATAATATTTATAATAATCTGCTCGTTAAATATAGTATTCCAGCCACAGACATAGGAATTAATAGACGAGAAGATAATGGCGAGGGGTAAAATCAACTGTTGAAGAACGAAGGGAGTAAGGCTGACTGTGATTCGTCAATAAATCAATCTGACAGTAAATAGGCATCTCGCATTATAATATCACCATTTAGTTCTTAAAAGTAAAATCTGCTTTTGAATGAATAGACATTTCTACATGGGAGCGCAAATTACTCGCCACGTTATGAACTAATTTGCGAAGTCCAAATTCGGCAAAGTAAGGCAGCTTCTATTTTCAGAGTCGTAGTTAGTTTCAGAGTATTTAGTTAAGACACTTTTACAAATGTTTCATAATTTACTTACCCCAGTAAACAACGATGAGCACACTTGAGAATCGCTACATTGTGATGTGATAGTATATGTTTCTAAAACTGATCCATATAATACGGTGTGAATAAGCTTAAAATAAAGTAAAATAATGCTTACTTATGGAATGTAATACGACAATTGGGTTTATTCTCTTTTTCACGTCTATTTTTACAAGTGTTCATATCACAAGTCAACATTTTGCAGTTTTATTTCGTAAAATGAACCGATGATGCCTCGACCATAGTTCGCACAAGAATGATGACGTCACGTTTTCAAATTTCACTTGAGGCCATACGCGAGCACAGCCGGCTCCAATGGAACCGGTATGGGGAGTGGGGATAATACGCTTTTAATCACTTAGGGCAGGTCTACTAATATTCATATGTCTATGATTCCAGCAGATTAATTTTATTGACAATATTATTTATGATGTTGTAGATATACTAGATATTGTAGGACATAAAATTATTGATAATGGTTAAATCTTGAATATAAAACCTTAAATCCGTCATCTATGGCAGTTAGCGATATTTGTGAGCACGGCCAGAATATGATTCGGACAGTCGGTAGACAAAAACCACTACTTTTAGGACGGCCTCCAAAGGTGTCGAACTTTTTGGATAATGTCATTCGTTATGCAAAATAACTGGCTTATTAATGAATCGAGGTGAAATAACTAAGATGCGATCAATTGATGCCGTTCCAACTTGGAGAAATACAAGTTATTATTTATGACTAAAAAAAGTAACGATCAATTTAAATTCCTTTTTAGTTTCAAAAAGTAGGTACACGCGGTTTGCCAATATTTTATTTTTCAAATTGACATTGTCAATTTATTAGTATTTTTAACTTTTATGCAGATGTCTGACTTTCATAAATGTCAATTCATAGACAGATGCGCCAGCGTTACCATCGTATGTCAATTTGCATTATCAATATCGGTCTGGGTATCAACAGCGCAACCGTGCTCGAGAAATCGGTAAAATTCATCGGTTGTTAAGCATATCGATCCGCTGACGTAATAAATTAAAAACTCTACATCATCACATATTATTTCAGTTGCAAACATCGTTCCCAATAAATTACACATTTTATTATTTTCACCGTTTTTATTGAGATATGTGATCCAAAATATTGCCGGCTGATTTTAGAAAATTTTCCCGTGAATAGTGTGATATAACATCAACTCTAAACAAAATGAAAACTGTGACATCTTAATCACGTATATCCTTAGATTAGTAGGTATACATTTAATGTCTACGGATGTTTAAACATAAAATATAAACAACATCATCTACTGTTTATTGATTATGATGTAGATCTCACCACACAACACGCCAAGTTGTGTCTCAACCGCAAATGCAACAAACATGTCTATATGTTACCTTTTGAAGTCTCCCAAGCAAACAGAAAGATCTGCGTTGAGCTTTTTATACGTTTTTTTTATTAACACACTTTTATCAGGTCATGAAGTCATTTGCCTCGAATAGTGCTGATCCGATCAACCATAATAATCATTAGCGCGCTTTGATACAAAATTATCTAATAGCTCTCTCTTTGATATTGGATCAGTTTAAAATAGATTTCTGTGGCTTGTAGGTGTGTTTTTTCAGTAAATTTAGCATATTATGAAATTTTAAATTTTCCGGTTACTGTGCTATTTTTGACTTGCTGGATTTGTTGATTTCTTAATTTGCTATTCCTGGACAAAGACGCATTAACTCTAAGTTAATAGGTTAATTAATTGTTTAAAGCCTACGCATAATATATTTTCAACTTTTTAAAGAACTCATGCTTTAAAAAGCATATCATTCTTTGGTCTTTCATTATGTTTACATATATCTGTAAATGGTAATTATAATTATAGAATGTTTAACTAACTAGCATCTCGCTGAAGAAACGGCACACACTTATTGTATCATCCACATTTCTACGTTTTTAATTATCATGTTAATCTGTTGTTTTGAACACAGTATATCTTTCAATATACATATACAGTGATCTCGTATCCCCAACTTTTCGAAAGGACTACAGCTGTTTTGTGGCGGAAGGAAACCGGTGATGAAAAATACTTACAATTAATTCCTGTACAACAGTTGATAAATAACCTTCAATTCGTTTATATTTCTTAACCATAGACAATCAAATTAATAGACTTGCCCTAACATCAAGTAAGGATATTATTTTTATAAGCTTGAGACAAACCACGTGCCAATGTTTTCGGCATGAGGAGGGTTTGAGAATGCTTTGAAAAAACTATGACATCTGTCGAACATTGACCACTGAAAAGCGCATATTAAAATAACCAGACCAAGGGCAGAAAATTAAAGTTCGCTAAAGTAAGGCAAAAATTTGCAGCGCTGTCCGTTTAAAAACGAACATTTGAATGTTCGTTTTTAAACGAACTACCGGGCATAGCAACGCTAAAATTGAGTGAGGTGGGTAAATTGTAACGCATTTGTAAAAATGTCTGAACAAGCACGATTATAATTTTTTTATGCAGCCAGCAATTTGCAAGCCTTTACAATGCGAGTTGCCTGTATACTGTAAGATTCATTTATTGACAAATCACAGAAAGTGGGACGGTCACGTTGCATCCTGCGCTTTTTGCAGCGTGGTTTGTTCTCCTTTCCCTGATTGGCTGGTCAATTCATTTGAATGTCTATCAATTATAAAATAAACATTTGGTTTCTGATGCTGAAACCAAATGTTTATTTGAACCCTGAAATTAAAATTGCACAGCCATTTTCTTGTTTAATTTCTAGATTATCGCGAATCTTTTCAGCACGCCAATATATTTCCATCGTGAGAAAAGGAGGGTAGGAACTGTTCTCGCGTATTAAATTTTTAGTTACTGGGAAGATCTACCAGCTTGCCACCAGGAAACGACACGTAGCCCCCACAAACTATTGCGGCGTATTTGGAAATCATTCCAACTCGAGCACCCGTATAGAGTCGTCATATCTCTTACATAGTTCCGCCCCGCGTTCACCTTCTTATAATATTATGTCGCGAATATCTTGTGTTTTTTTTAAATAAAGGTATTCTATCGATTGTCCTTTTCCATTCATCTCTATAATCTGCGACCTTTTTAGCATTGCGTCAAGGTAAGGCGCTGTTATAACCACTGCTAAAAAGCTTTGAAAAAATAATTTTACCGTTTTATCTGTGTTTTTCGAAAGTTAGATTATTAAAAAATTAAGGAAGCTGGATAGAAACTAGTAACGATTGATTATTGTGATCTATTCATTGACCCACCTTTTAAGAATAGCTGAATATCGTTAATGCTTCCATTGCAATACTTCGATTATAGCAATCAGTGGTTGATTTTATTGCAATATTATTGATATTTATTGCGATATTAGACAAAGGTCTTATGCATACTTTACGAGTTGGAAGTCGGTTGGCGCCAATCCGAAGCATTCTGTTCTGATAAAGCTGGTGTTGGTAGCTAACACCATCCACAGAAACACGGTACACGATTGTTCACGCATGCGAAATGTTGTCGGAATTAATTAATTAATTTTATGGGCGTCCTGGTAGCAAACTTATGAATTTATAATGCCTTCTGATTGCGCACTTCGGAGAAAAATAACTGATAGTTTATACATACAGGGAGTTATGAAACAACAAAGTAATTGGAAAAATAGTACCATTTTAGGAAAAGTGACAATTTTCTTCATCCACAGTGGTCACAAGAATGATTGGATGATACAAAAATTGTTTTTTGCAGGATTAGCATTTAAAAAATATATGTGGTCGAAAAGAGAAGAATAATCGAACGTGTTAGAAGGATATAGGAGGTCAGAGGAAAGGAAGCATTTGAGTGGTGATGATGTTTGAGTCCTGCTGGTTTCTTGAAGATCCCATGGGTCACTTATAGTTTTTAGGTGTACACCTTATACAATCACCATTAATGTTACTCACAACACCAACTCGGTTTACATTCACCAAACGACAATATTGAACTTAGGTATGAAGTCTGTACTATTTAGCGAGTGATAGGTACTATTATGAACAATTATTATAAAGAACAATGGAAAGGCTTCGGGTGCAATATAACAACGCTTACCGATTGATGTTCGGACTCCCCAGGCACTGCAGTGCGTCCTCAATGTTTACAGAAGGGCGAGTTCCAGGATTTACAGCTCTGTTAAGAACCAGGATTGCAGGACTGAGGGAAAGGATAAACTATTCCAGAAACATTATTATCATAGAATTCCGTCTGACTTCAGGATCGAGCATTGAAGACCATTGGAGAAAGATACTTGCTCCCACAATCTTAGATCCGATGGATTCCCGTGCTTCTCTGTTTTAATTTAATTTAATTTTCAATTTAATTTCTAATTTTTTAATTTCTTTTTATTTATTTTACTATATGTAAACACTATCTGTACTTATATCCTCTATGGGATGTGTGGGATTGCACTTACCTCCCCACATCCTGGAATAAAGAATTTATTATTATTATTATTAAATATAATATTATTGATACGAGCAGCGAAATAACATGCACTCTCAACTGTGACAAAAATTCTAATCATAAAACAAATGACATATCATGTGTCTTAGTAACAAATGAATGACACTGGCGTCGGTCTCCTTTTTTTAATTCTTTTTTCTTCCATGGTAAGACTTCTAGGAAAGGAACAAAAGGAAATGACAATTTGTGTAGGACATTGGGATGTGTAATACATCAGATAAAGAAAAATTTGACAAGATATAAATGAAAAGAAAAAATCTCAAATTTCGTGAACGTTTTATGAAGAGCGATAGATTGTGCAAGTGATATTAACAAATTATCGACTGCTTGTAGCAGTCAGTTTATTCCCGGCCTAAAGGTTTTTATTTGTGCATTGTAATAATATACCTAAGCGAAATACATCATAAAGGACTTATGATTTATTGTTGTTGTATCAATAAAAAATTCAGACGATCAGATACTGCAATTTTCTTTTAATTGGATAGCTTGACGTCGGCACCCAATATGTACCTACGTAAGCAGTGACGGTTGTGTTTAATTTTTCAAAATTTACAAACAAAAAATTGATAACTCATTCTTAAATTGATGTTTTATTAATGGTGCGTGTTAATAATTTATCGGGAAGGCAAAAATTGATTTCTCTCTGTGAGGCGTTCCACATAAATTGATAGATATATATATTCATATGTAGGTATTTAAAAAGAGATTTTTTGATTTGCAAACTAATTACAAACATAAGAACTAATCTTTTAATAATTTTGTTGTCCATCAAAGATATGATGTTAAAATTTCCAGATCAACCGGCGTCTTAATTCAACGCGTTAATTTGAACCAATCATTGTGATCAATTCAAATTAATGGATTACAATTATAGCTTTCAAAATATAGTAAAGTTCATTAGAATTTCCTAGAAAAACTAAAATACCTGACTTACGCAACTTATTTATTATCGACCACAGAATCACACGGGGTAATCGTACGCGGTGGCAAAGTGTACGCGGCGATGTTCGTGATAAATTCATGCATGATTCACCTGAGCTTATTCCTTAATTCTGTGGTGCTTTTGGTCACCTTGAATTTGGTCGTGTGTACATACAGTCAACCTTACGTAGAAAATAAAAGTTGTCAATTGATTTTAAATTACCTATTATCATGATTTTCCTATTTGTTTTGCATCCTTTATCGATGGGTCCTACTGCGTACCAATTGTGTCATCACATTTATATTTTAAGTACAATTTCTCTTCCAAATTCATCTGTTTAAGTAAGAGAGTATCTGGATAGGTCATTTGCACCGAAGACCAGATTGAAGGCAGATGGCGAACACTAAGGGTACGTATACATTTGCGAACCGAAACGCGAACCATACCACGAATTATGAGAAAAGAACGAATCAACTGCAAGCGGCGTATCGCGCCATTTGCGTTTGCTTCGTTTCTTTCCCATAAGTCGAGGTTCAGTTCGGCAGTTCGGATCGCGGGTGTAAACGTAGCATTACACTAAATCTGCGTATACTTACCCCGCCTATGGGTCAAGTCTACGCAAGTACTCTTAATATAACTTTTTGACTCATGAACCGAATGAGGTTTCTGTGTTTGAGGGTTCCATGGTAACTCAACACAGTGACTATTCAACACACCTTTAAAAAGTGATATAAAGTCATTAAAAACAATGAAAAAAAACCTAACCTAACCTACTTAACCCAGTTAATAAAGTTTTTGTTTAATCACTTTCCGTGACTTTATATAACTTTTTAAAGATGTGATGAATTATCATTTTGATGATTTATCCAGTCACCGTGTTTGAGATACCTATATAAGCATATTTATTAATAAATGAAAAAAAAATTAATGAAAAATCTAGGGCTTTTAATACGAAAATCCTAATGTAAAATTGCGTATGGTTACCCCAAGTGACTACATATTTCTTCTAACTGACATTTGGCCGATGCTTATATGAATAAGAGGAATGCTGAAGGGTATGGCCAAAACCTCGTAGATCACAGTATAGTATGTGCAAAACGATCGTTTGTATGTCGAAATACGGACCAAAAAAGTGGAGTTACATCTTTATTCGTGTCTGGGTCTTCAAGACAGTTGAGTACCGCTTTTTAACACTCTTATCTATTTATTTTCTTTATCCTGACGAACAAACCATTGCCTTTGAAAGATGTATATTATTATTGATTAAAAGTAGTGTATTCAAAGTATTTCAATTTCATATAATTAAAATATAACTACGCTAACCAGAAACTGTAACAATATAAAGTGTATTAAATTGTTATATTTTGCCTATGTAAGAAGTCAACTTGAGAAGCTGTTGAAAGAATACAAAACAAATTCTTACGTTTATAAATTTTAAAATGGGTATTCCAGCAATTATGTTGAACTACAACACTCTGTTAAATTATATGAATATGCTTAAATTGTCAGACAGAAGAATTTTCACTGACTTGGTATTTCTATATAAAATTCTAAATGATTTAGTTGATAGTCCGGTATTGCTAGAATTGATAAGCTTCCGGATTCCACAACGTAATACTAGAAGTCAGGATTTATTTCAGTGCAGAAATTCTGGGACTAACTACCATATGTATTTCTCTTTGCCCAGAATACTAATGAATGGAAACAATTATACCAAGTCAGTGCACGTCTTCAATTTATCTTTAAAAACAAATATAAAATTTTGGTAATGAAGCCATTCAGTTATGTAAAATAAATAATGTAATATTCACATGTAAAAGTCCCGAAAAAGGGCGTAAATTAATAAATTTATAAATAAAATGACGCCACAAAGTAATTTTGCAACTATTAAAGAACCATTTTTATTTATTTATTGATTTTATTTTATCCATTTGTACATCCAAGTTTACAAATGCCGAACATTATTACATCTTTTATTATTTATATCATTTTATTTTGATTGATATGTCTCCTACAATTCAGCTTGAGTCAACCAATTGGTGCAGACTTTATACTTTCCGGGATTATAATATTTTATTCCTTTGTATAGTAAACCGTTTTTTGTGTTAGCTTTGTCCTTTTTTGGTAACCTAATTACATTGCACGTTCTTGTCATATTTTTTAAAATTATTTTCTTAATAGGTTATTTATTATTTTATGTATAAATATCATCGCATTTAAGGTCAGCATCTGTTTCACTATTAGCCAATTTAGTAACTTTTGAAAATCTATTTCGAATTTATAAAGTCTTATTCTCATTGCTCTATTTTGGGGAATTTTAACTTATTTTAGGCCTAACACACCTTCCTGAAATCGGAGGCAATTTTGGGAGAGTGGTGGTGGGGGAAAACTTGGCATTTTCTCTACGGTGACCGGATAAATCATCACAATGATAATTCATCACATCTTTAAAAAGTTATATAAAGTCATGGAAAGTGATAAAACAAAAACTTTATTAACTGTGTTAAGTAGGTTAGGTTAGGCTAAGAGAGGTTAGATTAATTTATTTTTTTTCATCGTTTCTAATGACTTTATATCACTTTTTAAAGGTGTGTTGAATTGTCACTGTGTTGAGTTATCATGGAACCCTTCTCTACACACCCCCCTTCCTCAGTGTGAAACTGAAATTACATGAGAAAAGAATCGTTGAGCAGCTGTTAAAATTTTAAAACAAAACTAGTTTGATAATCTATATTTGCTTGCATCACATGTGATGTTATCTATGGAATGTCTTTATCTTATTCGGATACCCACATATTAAATTGTATCAATCAATTTACCTTACTGTCATAAATACGCAACACTATTGGCATTAAAAATAATCCACTTTTCTGATAATAAGTAAATTATCTATTTTTAGAATTTTGTTTAATAACGATTATGGCGCCTTATAATTTATGATTAAAAACCCGCCTTTAATTTAATTGTTATCAAATGATAAATAATTTATTGCAGGTTTTAACAAAAATAGATTTTATCGGCCGATAAAAACATGTTAAAGGCTATTTTTAATTTGGTCTCTAAGGAAATTGTGACATTCCTAGAAATCATTTTTTTTTTGTAAATATGTTTTAATCACGCTACCTTAATTTAATTGAAAAAAAAAATCAGCCCGAAAACACCATTGCTTTTTTTAATATAATCTATAATCCTTAATTTTAATCTTAAAAAAAATACATTATCTAAAACGTGTCGTAAGAATTATCAGTAATCGTTGGAATATCTGTATAGCAATTTTGTAACTTCAAATCAATTACAATAAAATGCATTACTTAAAAAATAGAATTATTTTTATCAATTATGAACTTTATATTAAAATCTCGGTCATTGCTAAGAACGACCAGTTCCCTCTGTCAATCAAAATAAGAATAATTATAGGTCACTCTGTTGAACACTGTTTGGTTTGTATGAACAATGAAATCTGTTGTTTTTGTTGTAAGTGAAATAAAAAATATAATTAGCTCTCAGTTGTTTATGCGCATCAGTCAGTAAAAGTGAATTAGATTGGAAGCTGTGAATTATTCACATTAAAAGTAAATAAGTTATTTGAAGCGGTAACTTGCGATAAAGTTTGATTTTTTGTTTTCTTTTCTACCATGTATGTAGAAACATGAATATTGCTTGTTTATTAAAAATATCTTCAATTAGTAATCCGGTTAGAAACGGGATAGCAGACCGATTCCTGATAAACTTTTAATAATAATGAATTCCTTATATATCGGAACACGTGTTCATGCACCTGCATTATTTGCCTTGATAATATAAAATAATGAAATGCGGAAATTAGGATAAACAAGTGTTTCGACATCGCAATAACACATTCGAGTTTTACTGAAAGTTTATTAGGAAACTTTTCAATTCATTTGTTAAAGACCTACAATCTCGTTTTTAACCGAATTATACGTATAATTTTCTTCGTGTGGGAGTGGATGGGATCGTTTTGTGGTTTTAAGTTACCTTTATCTAAAATAGTGCAATTTTGATTAAAATTTGAAAGTTTTGTGTTCACTTTTCATAGGTAAGTAATCTAGAATTCATTGGTGTGATTTTCTCATTAAAGCGGGCATTATATAAATAGTTAAATGTTATTATTATTACATTCAAGTTATTTGATTTCCTATTTATGTCGAAACCAGACAAACAGAAGGAAGTAATCACGTGTTAACTTTAAATGTGTTGTTAATTAATGTAATGCTTAATTAACTAAAAATATTAACTATCAAATAAAAAGCCTACTAACAAAGTATAAGATAAAAGAATTAGGATGATTTTTAAATGCAATATTTTGACGAGAGTTGAATTTAAATATGTTGATTATTAATTAATATTTCAATGGTTTTCCACTTTAAAATAACATGGTTCCTAAAATTAATTTAATATAATGTAGCAGTAAAATGTTCACAATTATCTAACGACAAGTTATGAGGATTTTAGGCTTTTCAAAACTAAACACACATGAACGGAAAAGGACAACAACTTTATAATAACTCACAAAAAGCCTTAAAGAAAGCCACAAGTCTTGGCACTTTGTATGGCAATTTATATCTGAGAAGAAAACTATGATTTGTATGCCAAGGTACTTACCAAGATTTTTTAGCTACTTTTAACTTATACCTACGAGTTTATGAAAAATCTGGAGTAAATTTAAATAAAGATTCAAAAACAAATTACATCGCCAGAAGAATGTCACAACTTATGAGAATGGATGAGGTGCGATCAATATCATCGCGTGTCTAAATATCTGTGTATAAACCAGGGTGGTATAACTCCGATCGAAAATTTGAACCGAAATATTGTGACGTCATATAATTGCCTAGCTATAACCACCAATGAAAAACTCTAAAAAGTCTATGGAATAAACTTTCAGAGTTTTTCATTGGTGTATAGTATAATAAGTAGGCTCCGAATGAGAAATTTACTATCTATATATTTATATATCTATGGTTTTTTAGGACCAATTTGTTTCGTACAAAAAGCCAGAAGTTATCAATCTAGTGAGTGGTTTATTTATGGGATAACCTAACATAGGAATATTGCTTTCGTCCCATTTTATTGTTCGAAAATGTTGTCTGGTGAACGGCCTTGGTAGATTGCATGTCCGGTGTCTCCACGCTTTTGGATTGGTTTTCTAAGTATTCATTGGAAACTAGTCGCATTCCTTCTGGAATTGCCGATAGATTTCTCAATAGTCCTAATAAAATAACCTTATTATGTTTATTTTGTCAACTTTCTTAAGGCGAAGCTTAATGCCAAATCACTATTTTGAATAATCTTTATAACGAATTGGTGTACATTATGAAAACCAAAAAATATGCATTCGATATATTGAAGATTTTCTTATCGTTTCGCTTGAGTAGAATACAAATAAAAAAATAAATTACTCAATAAAAAATATAAATGTTTTCAATAGAAATGTATGAACGCATAAAGGAAACAACTTATTAAAAATACAGTATTATAGATAAAATTATCTGTGACAGTTTCACTTGATTAACTTTTTTACTTTCTTATAAAATTATTCACAAAATAAATAAAAACCAGTTTTATGCATGAAAACGAACGTTCCTAGACTCCGTTTGTCAAGCGATTTTAATGCCTATTACCGACAATATAAGGCAGTGATGGGCAAAGTACGGCCCGCGGGCCAAGTCCGGCCCGCCAGGCTAGTCAATCCGGCCCGCGACATTGTTTTTAATAACCCTACCACAATTTACCAATTGAACAAAATGTATTTTCTACGTAGATAGAATAGAATACTTAACGGTTTCCTTCTCATTGTGTTTTAAGTACGGTATTATTGCATCTAATATTAGTTTGCACACAACCTCGCGCTTTGTAGATCGGTAGCATGGCGATGTGAAGTGCAATGCGTGTGTTTTCTACTATGAAGCTTCGCAAAAACAGTGTTAGAAACCGATTGACTGACCACCATTTAGCTTCACTACTGCGAATCAGCTCATCCCAATTTTTACCAGATTATGATAAACTTTTAGAAGCTCAGCCACAGTTTCATCTGTCACATACGCCTTCATACTCTTCTAAAGAATAATCAATTTTTGTTACTTTTTTACCATTTTAGCATATAATGTACTCAATATTATGCATGATGTAAAAATTCAAAAATAAAGTGCTTATATCACTTATAAAAAATTATTTTACTAAATTTTTTTTCCGGCCCGCCTAGATAATTTTTTTATTTTATCTGGCCCTTTCCTTAAAAAGTTTGCCCATCTCTGATATAAGGTATACCAAAAATATACATATTTTTGGCTTGTAGCTTCCTCTTAACACGAATTATGCAGCTTTAGATAACATAAAAGTGGGCTGAATATTTAAAAAAGACGACATGATGTTTGGTGGAATTGGGTATAGAAGTAAGCAAAGATATTAGAGTTCTTCTAATATCTTTGGAAGTAAGTGATATATGAATATATTGAAAGGAAATATGGACGAAAAACCAATCAATTATCATTGTACATCTTTCCAAGGAGCACATAACATACCAACTTAATATTATCGAGGTAATTCAAACGAACGAATACGAAAAAAAAACTATATTTTGTACACAAATAACAGCATCAACCTGTTTCCATGGTTGTCAAATTCCTTCCTCTAAAAGGCCTTACACACCTTCCTGCAAATGGAGCCAATTTATTGGGAGTATTGCTGCAGTGTGAAAATGATCATGCAGAAAAAGCGTTCGTCGATCAAGATGGCGCCAACACTTAATCAACATGATTTCACTACACACTGAGTTTCAATTTTGGAGTTAGGGCCGATTTGTCTATTAAGGCGATGCTATACGTAGTAATGCAAAATCATGTGTTTTTGGTTTGAAAATTTAGTCGCCTAGAAATGCTTCAGATGCTTTAATTAAATACTGCAAGTAGAATACATCTTGGCCTTTAAAATTATCGAGTATTTTTTATATTAGTCTTTTTATAAGACAAGAAAAAAATAATGTAAAGGCCTATGAAAACTGCTTTAAAGTTTAAAATATCCTACTTACGAACCCATTTTCGGTTATGATTTTATTGCATAATGTGGCAAATTAAGTTATTTATAAATTTATCAAAAAAAAAATATTTATGCCTGAACATCCACATAATAAAATAAAAGGAACTTTTTGGCCATGTTTTTTTCTTGCATTAATCAAAACAGGCGGATGGTGTTAAGCGGGAATTTAAAGCTTATCGCCATCTACGTAAGGGTTGTTATTGATAGCGGCTCAATTTAAATTATTAACGCGGCGATCAAGGAAGAGACCAAGGGTGCTCCCCACCACTGCCCCGTATTGCCTCCGATTGCAGGGAGGTGTGTAAGGCCTTTTACTTAAAAACGAAATCATAATATCAATTACCTAGTGCACATATGTGTTAAGTGCAGCTTTAAGTAAAAACAATTAGTATTTAGAAAAACATTTATCTAGAATACTTATTTTGTAAATAGATGTTTCATGGGAAGGGGATATTCACATAAAATTTGATAATTATTATTATTTTTAATTAATTTCTTACATTGCGCTTAACATATGTGGGCGCAGTGCCATCGATATAAAATATGGAAAAACACCAACAACTCGGTTCCAAGAATCCTTTATTTGTTTTCAAAACAACACCACTCGAACTTGTACTATTTTCTTGAAATTGTTCCAAATTTCAAAAATTTTTCCTTGGAGGTGATGGAATGATGGTTTAGGAAAGTTAGGAACTGGATAAAATGACATTACGGTAGGAACTAAGCATATTCTCATTTGAAGATCAAACAGCCGTTTTTTATGAAAGGCCTACAGCGTATCATTCGAATTTGGAACAATTCGATAACAAGATTATATTACAAAAAAAAAACATGTACTTTCAATCTCCGTAACACATCAAATATATAATTTGGACTTACATACCTCGACTTTTGAGTAAAGTCCTATCGCACACCAGATCTGTACTCAAAATCAAAATACTACGTCATAAACATTCTCCAAATAACACATATTACGAATGTACATTTAAATGACGCAAATCGAATAAAATATGTACTATTTTCTTTAAGTCATGGTTATGCCCTTTGAAAACAAGCTCTTATGAGTCGAAATTTTACGAAATTAGATATACAGTTAACTGATAATTGTGCGTAATAAGGAAGTAGATTTGCGGACGCATTTCGATAAAACTAAATACATTTTAATCAAAACGTGACAGGTTAATAAGCGAATTCCATTGAATACATTATAGGAATGCACTTATCATCACTCTTTATCGAGAATTCCATCAATTCATCAATAATCGTTATTGTTAAGTTCGATTCATAGTTTACGAACCTTTATATATTGGTTTGATATGATGGACATGTTCGATACGGGGATTCCAACGTGTTATCTTTTCTCTGGCGCCTAGGAATTCTTTGAAGTAATGAAAAGTGCTATTTTATCAATATTTGACCTGAAAACCGTACTAAATTATAGGGCGTTGTACGGCAATCTTTTTAATGAATGTCTAGACTTATATGTACGTAATTTACTTCCGGCTTAGCTCGATATTTCAAAGCAATGAAAATATTTGTTTTTCTATATTTTTACAAGGCGTAAGAACAGGGATTTTAACCTATACGAGTATATTTCGTGTAATAAATGTAGATTACATTTTGCTGCCGGAAAATGATATATTTTTTTCAATTAAAAACAAAAAACATTTTTATCCATCACACGTCACTTGTTACCGTACACTGTCTCGTTCCAGCAGCACGGTTAGGCTAAGGACTCACGGAGCGATTTTTACCCGAGCCCGCTGCGGTGGCGGAATGCTGTTTTATTTTCAAAACTCACGAGACCGGAGTTTTGTGCGGTTACGCAGCCGTCGAGGTTGCGGTTATCGCTCGCAATCTTGGCGGTTGATTATCGCAAGACGGGCGGTTGCAAGACGGCCCACTGCGGTCGCCCGCCAACCGATCGCAGAGCGCGCGGGTGCAACCCGCCGCGGCTGCGGAACCTCTACCCGCGCCCGCCGATACAAGATGACCGCCGGTGCAGCGGGACCTACAAACAATCGCACACGCCGCGGGCGTAAAACGCGTCGTAAAATGTGTTTTAATTTTTTACATAAATATCTGCATTCTACAAAGGCTGCGGGCCCGCAACCGCGGCGGACGCGGGTGAAAATCGCTCCGTGAGTCCTTAGCCTAACAGGTGAGACACGGCGGTTATCACGTGATCTATTGCGACATATCATCGAACAGCAAAATGAAATCTACGTTTTTAACGTCAAATACGGGTTTTCCAATAAGAGGTGTAATTTTGAATAGCCCGTTATTTCGGTAGATTTTACTTTTGAAGCTGTCATTTTTTTACATTTGACAAGTAGAAACTACGTCATTAATAAAAATGGAACGATACACGCTTTAACAACGCATTGAAATTATTAAAATTCACTTGAGTGAATCAAATGCAAATCATCTTGAGTGATGAGGCCCATTTCCACATTGGTGGCTTCGTCAACAAGCAAAATTGTCGCATCTGGGGCTCGGAAAACCCAAGAGTTATTGTTGAAAAGCGTCTCTATCCTCAACGTGTGACTGTTTGGTTCGGTTTATGGTCCGGCGGAGTCATTGGACCTTACTTTTTCGAAAATGAGGCTGGAGCAACAGTTACGGTGAATGGATTGCGCTATCGAGAGATGTTTAATGATTTTTTATGGCCGGAATTGGATGGTATTGATCTGGACAACGTTTATTTTCATCAAGATGGCACATCAGAAAATCAGTATATGAATATTAATGAAACTTGGAGTCTGTGCAATGAAATAGTTGTATGGCGTCCCATCCTCTCTATACGTGTACCTACCCCTGCAGAGAAATGATGATTGTTTAATTATTTGGTAATCGGAGACATTTACACGTACAAAAAAAACCTAAGACTATAGTTATAATTTTCGATTGCTGTCATTTATTAGATTTAAATTTAAAGTAGGTAATAAATTTTTAATATTTTCATGCTTGTCGTCCGAAAAGAGTGCCAGTGAAATAAACAAATTCCTTCCGTTAGTAATATTATTCCTAGGAATGCATATCGGTACAGAAAGCGCCTGATACAAGAATTCTTATTATTTAAGAAATTGATCAGGTTCTGTTTGCATTGGCACTACCCACAATAATGAATATCTAATCAAAAACGCAATCTAATCTGACGCGAGCTAAGTTAGTTATATTTATATCATCATCTGGTCGTATATCGTCACATTACGAACTTTAGACATAGAATTGGATTAGCTAATGATTTTATATTTGCGATTTGCGAGAAGTTTAGTGAAATAACTTGGTTTTTTTCGAAGAAATTTGGAAGAACTTTCTGCTTACCGTGGTGAATTTTTCGTGGTAAGGTGTTACACTTAAGATATAGATGTTTTGACATATTAAAGTGTGAAGTAAATTTCGCGAATAGAGCATTACCTACAATCAGTGGCGCACCCCGAATCCATTGAGAGGGGGGGACGAGTTCAAATATTGTGCTATGTTACATAAATTTCAATGCAAAATGCTATGAAAAAGCGATGTAACTTAATGTATTTGTTAAAAAAATAAAATCACAATCCACTCATGTCACTAGAAAATTCCTATGTCGAGATTTGCAACTTTAGTAAATAATAAATAAATAAATAATTCAAATCCAGTCACTGAATATCTTTCATTTAACCCTCAAAAATACAAAAGATGTTACTGAGACAGTTTAATTATATATAGTACTGTATTGATATACAGCTGTTTCGGCTTTCAATGCCATTTTCAAACTGTGGTTTAGCCACGTTTAGACGACTTATTAATATGATTCTATTTTACACCCTCACAATTAAAAATGATTTATGACCGGTTAAACCAATTTACTGATAAAAATAATTGTGACAATAGATTTCATATTCCATGGGGGTATTTTGAAGTCTGTTTCAGAACTTAATAATTATATTATAAAATTTGATTTTAATTAAATATAAAAAAAAATTAAATGGAGTTCTATGAATTAAACACAAAAACAATAAATGTATTGATATATCATTTTTACTATTCATATGTAAAAGCCATTCAAAGGGCGTTAATAAAGTAGGTAATATGCATATTTGTGAAGTTAATATAATATTGAAAATATGAAGCTACAAAAGTATTAAAAAAATAAACACTACAGTTCTTCAAACTAAAATTAAAGCTGTCAGCACGTCTGTAACAATAACATTCTTCTGACTAAATAAGTATTACAAAGTAACAGTGTTGGCTTACCAGTAATATAATATTCTGAAACTAACAAACATTTCAAACAGTTCGAACAGTTTCAAGTGCGTGTAAGTGATAACGTGATTTATGAGGGTATCCTTTGGGCTATGATGGTTGTAAACAATGTCGTATATGACCGGGCCACACTACTCAGACTTAATAGTGAAAGTGTCTATTTGGACCCTGCAATAGCTGCAAAGATATCGCTGTATAACCTTGGACGCGTTATTACTAAAACAACTACCCGTAAAATTAGGTTTCGTGGTTGCAGAGCTGGACGCAGTAGGAAAAAACATCTGGAACACAGCATCGAAATAGTTACGTCACCGCTAACAAAAGAACAGGGAAAAGTAGCAACTCAAATTCTCCCGATTCCGGAGAGAGAATATAACACAGTTAATGCTTGTATACAACGGCATGCAAACTTTAAGAGCCGTCAACTAGGTATAGGATCCTGGAATGTTAGATCTCTCAATAACAAGATAGAGGAGGTAGGGGAGGATTTCAACGAACAGAATCTTCATGTCCTGGCCATAACTGAGACTTGGCACGAAAATAGTGACTCTTTTTCAATAAAGAGACTCCGAGCTTTAGGTTATGTCGTGCTAGAAGAAGCCCGACCTAAAGCAACAATTTCTCGGGATGACAACATCGCTAGCGTAAATCACGGGGGTATCGTGATTTTAGGTCGCCAGGGCTTGCGTTTAACAAGGGTGTCAATTGGTGCATACCGAACCTTTGAGCACTTGGGATGCCGAGTTTCGTCTGCAGGAGCATCATTCATTTTATTTACCCTATACCGGCCTGGTTCAAAACAAATCACTTTGGACTTTTTTAATGAATTTTCGTGTTTTCTCGAGCGGGTTGTGGGACTTTCCGATAATATTTTCATAACAGGTGACATTAACATTCACTTAGAGCGTCTAGAATCACCAAATACTCTTAAATTCACTGATTTATTAGACTGCTTCGGATGCCGTCAATGGGTTAATTCCCCAACTCACGATGCTGGCGGAACTTTGGACATTTTTATCTCAAAGTCAAGTGGTCCGTTTCTGGTAGCGGATAGTGTGGATGTAGGACTATCAGACCATCGACTTATTCGCGCAGAAATCGATTTTAACCCACCGAAAATTCCTTACGTTACTATCACATCAAGAGCATGGCGCGGTTTTAACTTTGACGACTTCCTGTCAGAACTAAAAGCTTCTCCGCTCTGTACACATAGCGCATGGGAAACAGAGTCGCCAACCAAACTAGCAGCAGATTATAACACCATCCTTTCAACCCTTTTAAATACATATGCTCCAATTTCTACAAAAACTCGGCGTCTACGAAAATCTGATGCCTGGTTTGACGAAGAATGTCGGAGCCAGAAGAGATTGATGCGTAAATTGGAGAGGTCCTACAGACACTCGGGGGTTACATCACGGAACGATTGGATACAGGCTCAAAAAGAGTACACGATCTTAATCCGTTCAAAAAGGTCTGAATATTGGACAAATAGGATCACTTCAGAGCGTCAAAATCCACGTAGTCTTTGGAACTCGGTTAAGACAGTCATTGCTGATGTCCATGCACCAAATACAATCGACATAGCTCCGGAAATCTTCTCCAAGTTTTTCCTTGACAAAATTGAGTCAATACGAGCCCTAACAACCTACGCTCCACCACCGTATTTTACTAAATGCAATAGAGAAAACCTTTCTGCCTTCAAACCTACATCCCTAGAAGAAGTAAGGAAATTAATTCTTACTTCACCGAACAAGCAGTGTTCGCTCGACCCTATTCCAACGTGGCTACTGAAAAAGTGTTGCAATGAAATTGCTCCCTTTTTAGTTCATCTTTTCAATAAGTCACTTAGCACGGGTGACTTTCCAAAATCCCTTAAATCAGCTATCGTAACTCCATTATTAAAAAAACCACAACTGGACGCTGAAGATCTTTCAAATTACCGACCTGTTTCAAATCTGCCTTTTATATCAAAAATATTAGAAAAAATCGCTGCCTCACAGGTCATATGTCACTTAAATTCAAATGAATTATTAACTAAATACCAATCTGCATACAGACGGTTCCACTCCACAGAAACCGGGTTACTACGTGTTTTGTCGGACATAACTACTGCCATTGAGTCGGGTAAACTGGCACTTCTTTCAGTCTTGGACATGAGTGCTGCATTTGACACGATTGACCATGACTTTCTTATTAAACGATTAGATGAATCATTTGGTTTAAACTGCGATGTTAAGACCTGGCTGACATCGTACCTGGCCAACCGTTTACAAGCCGTAAAAGTAGGAAAAAACCAATCAAATTATGCAACCCTTTCATCTGGAGTACCCCAAGGGTCCGTTCTGGGTCCACTACTCTTCATCCTCTTCACAAATGATGTCGCTAAAATAATAGAATCATTCGGCCTTCTATCTCACTGCTACGCTGATGACCAGCAAGTTTACTTTTACTGCTTACCAGAAGAAATAAACAGTCTAAAAATTCGTATAACTGAGTGTATGGAAGCAATTACTCGCTGGATGACCTCAAATAGATTGAAACTGAATCCCACAAAGACTGAGTTTCTGTGGACTGCTACAAGCAGACGTCAGCATAACATTGAAAACTCCCCAATAACCATTTCTGGAAGTGACATCACTCCAAAAACGTGCATCAAATTACTGGGTGTCAATCTGGATGCTAATTTTTCCCTTAAAACTCAGGTGAACAGAACTGTAAGCACGGGGTTCTTTCAATTAAGGCAAATTAAAGCAGTGCGGAGAAACCTGCCAACAGAGGCGACTAAATTGCTAGTCAATTCCTATGTTGTTTCACGTCTAGATTATTGCAACGGAATATATGCAAGTCTCCCTAAATGTCAAATCAACAAATTACAATCCGTTTTCAACGCCGCGGCAAGGCTTATCACCGGAGTATCTAAATACTCCCACATTTCAGAGCATCTCAAAAATCTGCACTGGCTCAAATGTCCTGAAAGAATCCAGTTCAAGGTATGCTGGATGGTATTTAAGTCACTTAACGGAATGGCTCCAGCTTATTTATCAGAATACAGCTTATTTATTATTCATTGACAACAACAACAATACGGAGAGTGCACACGCATTATTTTTATCCTAACAAAATCATCTAAAGCAGTCATAAAAAGTATTAAATTTAAAGTGTTTCACCTAATTATATTAAATTAACACTGGCTTAAAGTTTACTAATTGTCAGAAAAGTATATAGTGCATTAAAAGTGTTTAAAACAAGGATTAGTGTAATCAAGTGACAGTTGCTATAAGCCCCCCGCGCCCGCATCTACACCGCCCGCGCCGCCAGCGGTAGTACTTACACGCCCTACCAAAAATCCAGGGGTTCACAACTGTTTAAAAAAAAAAAAATAAAAAAAATAACAATGGCTCTGAGTGATAAAGCTTCGCAGTACATTACCAAAGTAAATGCGATAATCAGTGGATTGATCTCAATCGTTCATGAGCCTAGCAATAAATTCTCTAAGGAAAATATCGTAAAAATAATACCAAAAACAACCGAACTTATGGCTACGATTGCAGAATTGGTAGTCGATTTTGGAGTAATGCAAGGAGAATTAAATTCAATGAAAAATAATACGCAACTCAGCAGGACCAACCCGATTGACATTAATATGGGTGATATTGTCACCGAAATGGAAGATAGGGCCATCAGATCTAACAACGTCATATTATATAACGTTCCCGAGAGCTTTTCTGATGAAAAGGCAGTCATCATTACGGAAGATAGAGACAAAGTTTCTTCGGCTATAAAAGCTATCGACCCGTCATTAGATCTAATCAACGTCAAAGTATTCCGACTGGGTGCCAAGAAAATTGCCAACAAAAATCGTCCAATTAAATTGGAATTTACAAACAATATCGCACCGAGAACTCTCCTACGTAATAGCACCAAATTTAAAGACGGAATCAAAGCAAGTAATGACTTAACCATCCTCCAAAGGAATCAATTGGTGGAGCTTAGAAAGCAGTTATTGTTCCGTCAAGAGAATGGTGAACCAAACCTTACCATAAAGTACATAAACTCCAAACCAACTATTGTTACAACCCTTCCAAAAAACGACACAATGTAAACAAACTGAAGTGCTATTACCAAAATGTCAGAGGCATGAAAACTAAACTTAAGGACTTTAAAATACATGCCCCAACACTGCCACATGACATCCTCATTCTTACGGAAACCTGGCTGGAACCATCCATCAACTCTGCTGAGCTTGGTCTACCCCACCATCATATTTACCGGTCTGACAGAAGTCAACAAACCAGCGCTAAATCTAGAGGCGGTGGCGTCATGATAGCTGTCAACAAGATACATCCTTCAAAACTTCTGAAAACCAAAAATTCTAATGTGGAACAAGTTTACATTTTACTAAACGGCAAAAATCAAAAAAATATCATAGGCAGTGTTTATATTCCGCCATCATCAGATATCAGTGTATACAAAAGTCATTTCGAGGATATTGAACAACTGTCGTTTAAATTTCCAAATAGTAAAATCACTATCATCGGTGATTACAATTTACCAAAAATCAACTGGGGTACCCGCGACAATTCTACATTATCTCAAAACTCTAGCTTAACTGACACAGAAAAAGAAATAGTTGAATTATGTGATTTCCTTAACCTAGTTCAATTAAACAATGTAAAAAATGACAATAATAGATTACTAGATCTTGTTCTTTGTACCGACTTGTCAACTGCGGTTGGAAAGTCACTCGATTCAGTTCTTCCCCCTGATTCTCATCACCCACCTTTAGATATTACTGTATTATGTAACCCTATAAAATGCCAAATTAAAAACCAGACACAATATCCTAACTTTAATAAAGCCAATTATGTTGCAATACGCGATTATCTTTATAACACTGACTGGTCTATACTAGAAGGAGGTAATCTCGATGAGAATATTAAAGCCTTTTACGATCATCTATATAAAACCATAGAAAACTTTGTCCCAATTAGTTATAAACTATCTTCAAATTTCCCTCGCTGGTTTAGCAAGGACCTCATTAACATAGTAATTGAGAAGAAAAAAGCGCATAAAATTTACAAAGAAACAACAAATCTTTCTGATTTTATAATTTTCAGCAGGCTGCGAAAAGATTGTAATAAATTATCAAACATTTGTTATAATAATTACATTAAGAATGTGGAATTTTCGATTGGTAACAATGTAAAATATTTTTTCAACTATTGTAAAGCTCAAAATAACAACAACCTTGGCATACCTGAAACTATGCACTATAAACTGAAAACTTCCTGTAAAATCAAAGATATTGTCAATTTGTTTGCAGATTTTTTCAAGGATGTATATGAAACAGATATCCCTGATGAAGACATTCCAAACTTTGAGTCCGATATAAATTTACAACTATCTCGGATACATATTGAGATTAAAGAAATTGCAGCATGTATCAAACTACTGGAACCTAAATCGTGCTCAGGGCCAGATAAAATTCCCCCCGTATTTCTAAAAAACTGTGGGAGTAGTGTCTCTTACCCTCTGTACCTACTATTTAATCAATCACTTTTAACAGGCAAGTTCCCACAAATATGGAAAAATAGCTTTCTCACTCCTATATTCAAAAGCGGAGACAAGTCTTTAGTTGAAAATTACAGACCAATATGCATACAATCGTCAATACCAAAAATTTTTGAAAAGTTAATTCTCCAAAAAATATGTTCTTGCATAAAATTTAATATCTCATCATTTCAACATGGTTTTATCTCTGGACGATCTACCTTAACTAACCTTACACTGTATGAACATTTTATCTCTGGTGCTCTTGCTAATAGAGAACAAGTTGATTCAATTTACACGGATTTTAGTAAAGCCTTTGATAAGGTTTGCATTAAAATTCTTATAAATAAATTGTCTAAATTAGGAATAAGTGGTAATTTATTATGTTGGATTAAGAATTATTTATCAAAACGTGTACTAACTGTCTGTATTAAAGAACACTTATCTTACGAATTTGAAGCCACTAGTGGTGTGCCTCAGGGTTCGCACCTTGGTCCAATATTGTTTATACTATTCATAAACGATGTCACTTCCATATTCACTGATGTTAACATATTATTATTTGCCGATGACATGAAAATATATAAAATCATAAAAAATATATACGACTGCTTGTCCCTCCAATCCAATTTTATAAAATTCGTAGAATGGTGTACCATTAACAAACTTACACTTAATATAAAAAAATGTCAAATCATGAGTTTCTTTAGAATTAAAAACCCTATCAAATATAGTTACTCTTTTAACAATCACAGTTTATTGTCAGTACCTGTAATAAGGGACCTTGGAATAACCTTCGACTCTAAACTACTATTTACCAATCACATTGATATAATAACGGGTAAAGCAATGAAAACTCTGGGCTTCATTGTAAGAATTTGTAAAGATTTTAAAAATATCCAAACATTTAAAATACTATATACAACTCTGGTTAGGAGTCATTTAGAATACAATTCCCCCATATGGAACCCTTTCTACAAAAGCCATGCAAACTCCATTGAAAGAATCCAACGCAAATTTCTCAGATCAATTAATTTCAAATTAGGTATTCCTGCGGTTGACATAAACTATGAATCTTTATTAAAAAAAATGAGACTCTTATCGTTAAAAGATAGAAGAATACTCAATGATCTTATTTTCTTATTTAAAATAAACAATAACTGGTTTGACTCCCCTGAATTGGTCTCATTAATAAATTACCATGTACCTAGTAGACCGACTCGACTCAAAACACCTTTTCACTGTGACAATACTATGACGAACGCAGAACAAAACTCAACCATCAATCGCTTGCATATTTTAGGCAATGAATATGCTAATATTGATCACGCTGCCGGTAATCTGTCTTCATACAAAAGATGCGTTAAACTAAATTTGTTTGCTAGTACCACGTAAATAAATCATGTAAACATAATATGCCTACCAGTACTTCTAAAACTATTAATGCACTTGAAATCATAAGTACTTGTAAAATTTATCATATCGGTTAACATAATCCAGGATTTATTACTTTTTATATTTAAATCATTGTCGGTACCTTGAGATAGGTATCTTATTGGTACATTTTATTGTTTTATTTCAATCTTTAAATTTTTATTTTTATTTATACTTTTTCCTAATAAATTATGGTTTGTACTTTAATACTTTATATTTTAAACTATTCACTTTACAATTTACTTTTATACATTATAGTTTTTATACACTACTTATTACCTTACTTTTTACCTATTTTCTTAAATTTTACTAACATTATACTGTTATTCTTCATGTTGTTGTACTATTATAAGTATGTCAATTATGTTAATGGCACGTGTTGTGCCGTATATGTGTAAATAAATAAATAAATAAATAAATAAATAAATTGTGTATTCCAGAAGATTCCAACTCCCGACAGTCAACCCTTAGGTCAGCAACGTCATCAGCTATCGGAAGGTTGAAGGAACCAAAGCGCACACCAGATACTAAGTTCGGTGAGCGTGCTTTTGCCGTGTCAGGACCTAAAGCCTGGAATGGACTGCCACATGATTTGAGAATGATCGCAGACTCGACAGAATTTAGGTCTAAACTTAAAACGCACCTTTTCAGACAGTCGTATCCATAATTTCAGAAACCTCCACTTTCACAGTTGACGGCAATTTAAATTTAAATTAACAAAATGTAAAAAATACTAAAAATAAAATAAAATAAATAAAAATAATAATTAAAAATAAATAAATAAAAATGATAACAACTAACAATTTGTAGGCTTTTAAGACAGTTAAAATACATTTAAATTAAAATAAAAACTATAGCAGACTTAAGATCATGCGACGACCAGTGTTTTTTGATATAGTGTCCTCTGCGTGCAGTTCTATCTTTTATAAGCATAAACTTTTTAATATAAGTGTGTTTGTTGGAAGTGACTTGCCAGGTAAGTATGTTTTGGTATCATTTCTAAATAACAAATGTAGATCCTAGGAAATAAATTGTACAGCGCCCTTGAGGTGATTTTTCACAAAAACGGCGCTCTACAAATTATCCAATTATTATTATTATTATTATTGGCCAAAGCTTTTAAGAGGAAGCTACAAGCCAAAAATATGTATATTCTTGGTATACCTTATATTGTAGGTAATATGCATTGAAATCGTTTGACTAATAGAGTCTAGAAACGTTCGATTTCAAACACAAAACTGGTTTTTATTTATTTTGTAAATAATTTTATAAGATAGCAAAAAAAGTTAATCAAGCGAAACTGTCACAGATAATCTTAGCTATATTATTGTATTTTTTAAAGTTGTTTCCTTTATGCGTTCATACATTTCTATTGAAAAAATATTTTTTTTTGTAGCGTACATTTATATTTTTTATTAGGTAATTTTTTTTTTTTATTTGTATTCTACTCAAGCGAAACGATAGGAAAACCTTCAATATATCGAAAGCATATTTTTTGTTACTCATAATGTACACCAATTCGTTATAAAGATTAATTTAAATAGTGACTCGGCATTAAGCTTCGCCTTAAACGAAATTTTCTAAGCAGTTTATAAACCAGTGACGTAATTTTTCGTTGGAACTCTGTAAAATCTGTAGGTATATCTTTATATCTAAAAAAAATAATTTGGATACTAGATATTGCTCACAATAATAAGAATGAGAAATCATTTAATATTGTTTGAAAAATAACACTAAACAGCACTCAATAATTTTTGATTGATAATGTAAATATTTTTCTCAAATCGCATTCCAAAGATCACGTGCGGATGGGCGGGAGATACCCCTAGCTCCAATGCGAAGGATGAACTCATATTTCAGCGAATAGGCCAAGGAATGTTCTTCTCGTTTCAATGTAGTTGCTCACCTGTTGCTGAAAAGTCCAGTTTATCAATTATTATTAGGAAAAGTCAATTGATGTCGCACATTAAAACTAAACTCTAGATCACACATAAAGATTTTAGAAAAATTTCACTGTGCCATATGTACCTTCAAATTTCACTGTGCCATGTTTACATTTAAATTTCAGTGTGCCATGTATACCTTTAAATTTCAGTGTGCCATGTATACCTTTAAATATCACTGTGCCATGTGCACCTTTAAATTTCACTGTGCCATGTGTACCTTTAATTTTCACTGTGCCATGTGTACCTTTAAATTTCACTGTGCCATGTGTACCTTTAAATTTCACTGTATCATGTGTACCTTTAAATTTCACTGTGCCATGTGTACCTTTAAATTTCACTGTGCCATTTGTACCCTTCGAATTCACTGTGCCATGTGTACCTTTAAATATCACTGTGTCATGTGTATCTTTAAATTTAACTGTGCCATGTGTACCTATAAATTTCACTGTGTCCTTTTTACCCTTAAAATTCACTGTGCCATGTATACCTTCAAATTTCATTGTGCCATGTGTACCTTTAAATTTCACTGAGCCATGTGTACCTTTAAATTTCAATATGCCATATGTACAATTAAAAACAGTGTACAACCTCGTAATAATACGTTCGCTATTTTCACAAGTACATCAATAAACATTTTGTTACATAAAATACGATTGAAGAACCACGTTTCCGCCGTGAGATGAGAACATTTTTTCACACTTGTGCGTGATTCACACCCATAGCTACATCTTCCGGAAATTCTTCGCCGCGAATCCGGTTTATGGTCCAACTGGTAAGGTGATCGATCCCAGACCATCCACGTTATTTGAATCGAACTTCATAAAACCCAAACAACTTCTCTAGTTGCCAAAACACATTGTTCACGCTAATATTTTCAGGGAATTGATATAAGCATGTGCTAATTGCACTGGCCATGATTTACTAATTTTCAGAAAAAAAATGATTATTTTCGGCTGAAAGTATAATCTTCATTAAAAAAACACTTACAACCTAACCTAACCTAACCTACATATCTTTACGTAACCTAAGTTTCTTTGGACACATTGCTCAACAAACTAAAATTTTGTTCACAAAATTAATAAAAATCACTTTTTGCCAAGCGATTTTTATGCCTAGTACTCAATTTGGGAGGTGTACATGGGTATCGCCACCAAGGGAACCATTGATTGGATAACCAACACCCCTGTTCACCGCAAGTGGTTTGCTACGTTTGATGACTGAGCAGGGGTGTCCGGGTTTCATGAGATAAGGTTTGTCCTGGGTAGCCTTTTGACTTCTCTAGCCGGACTATCTCGACTACTCGCCTTGCGTAGGTGGAATGGATTCATACGTCCGTCACTCTTGGACAAATTGACCCCAGATTCCATCCTTCCAGGAATTTCCTCTTCTTCCTTTCACTAAAAAGACCCTCCACGCAGAATCTCCAAAGATGACATAGGCCCTGAATGATTTTTTCCTTGCTCGTGTAGAGCCAATGTATAAAAAAACTTACCCATATTCTTGGTGATGTAAGCCACACTAAGAACTCAACACAGCGACAAATCAACACACTTTTGAAAAGTCCGGTTACCATACAAAAATCTTCGCTTCAGCGGTAAACCGTGCAAGTACGGAATCCTTATGAACTCGTTATCTGCATGGGTGATATGAGATTTGTCAACACCAAATTTGTACTGAATAGTATTTTCAAGACTCAATAGATTTTTAATGCGATTATCGCGTTTCAAGTTATATTATTGAAATAATTCAGCTAATGACGAACGAGTTCTTTCATAAATTGAGATTACTAAATATAGAACAACTTTTCATAACCTACTACATTATATTCACTAGGCACAGACGCCAAATCGCCAAATTGTACCTTAAAAAACAAAAGTCAAAATATTTCACCAACAAATGTAGATATAACATGTCTCGACGCCATCTAGTGGAAAATTTAGCACTAACAAAGCCTTTCCTACAAAAATAAAGTTGGCTGTTTACAGGTGAAAAAAATATTATTATTATTATTTTATTTTTTTTATTATTTATTGAGTTAGTTTATATATTTGAATATAAACTAATATAAACAAGATCATATTTCATTTTGTAATTTTACATATTTTTACAATAAATATAACATTTCTTTTTAAATACATTCATTCTTCCTTCATTCTTCAGACTTTCAGGCATTTCATCATACATTTTTAGTCCTTTGTACATTAGGCAGTTCTGTGATTTTGTTTTTTTCATATGTGGCAATCTAATCCTATTTACATTTCTGGTTTCGTAATTATGAACATCTCTATTAAAAACAATTTGATCCTTAAAATATTTTGGCATTTGATTGTTCATGATTTTATGTACAAAAATTAACACATTAAATAATAGTCTCTTTTTTTATAAAAATCCAATTTAGCTGTTCTCTCATTTGATCTATGCTTGCGTATTTTCCTTTTCCTAGTATACATCTCATAGCTCTATTCTGTATTACATCTAGCTTGTTCAAGTTTCCTTCATTGGCCAAATACAACATAGTAGAGCAATAATCTAAATGTGGAGCAACTATAGTTTTATAAATCAGCTCTGTAGTGTTTCCATTTAGTTAATTTTTTAATCTTCTAAGAAAATTGATTTTTTTAGATACCTTCTTTAGCACATATTCAAAATTTGCTGCGAAAGTTAGTTTTGAATCTAGTATCACACCCAGGTACTTAATTTCATTTACTTTTTCAATTTTTTCGTCATTAATTGTCAATTTCAACTCTGTGTTATGCGTTTTGTTGCCTATTTCCATATATTTGTTTGTTCCAGTACAAACGAGCAAACATGCCATTAATAAATGACATACTCTCAGAATTCAACTGGAACCACCTATACACGATATCGGATGCAAATGACGCATTCAAGTACTTAAACAATGTTTTATACAGTGTTTTTGAAATTTGTATCCCTACTAGAAAATATGTATGTAAAAATGTTAATTATCCAGCGTGGTTCTCTAAAACAATTATAGATAAATTAAAAAGCAAAGAATCGCATCGAAGAAGGTACAAACTGCGTGGGGATCACTCAGATTACTTGTTATTTTCTGCGATGCGATCCGAGCTTAAAAAAGATATTGCAATTGCAAAACGCCAATATTTAGAAAAAGTTCAGTTTGGGATCAAAGATGATGTCAAATATTTTTGAGATTTTATTAAATCTCAAAAAGCAAATCCTCATACCCAAATAAACTTAAGCGACGGAACGGCGACTATTTCCGATCCCGAAATAGTTAGCCAAAAATTTGCTGACTATTTCAAATCAGTGTACAGCCAGACAGCCCCTCTACTAAATCTAGACTTTACTCGAACAGAGGAGCCCTGGAATATCGGAAAAATCAGTCTTGGGCTAACCTGTGCAGAGGAAGTAGATGCCTGTACTCGGACTTTAAAGCTCGATAAGGCGACAGGCCCAGACGGAATACCCCCTAATACAATTGCTTATATGTCAAAAATCATAAGTCATTCACTGAGTTATATATATAATCTAAGCATTTCTACTGGTTGTTTCCCCCATTCCTGGAAACTCACGCGTGTGAGCCCAATTTTCGAAGCTGGAGACAAGGCTGATATTAAGAATTACAGACCTGTTGCCATTCTGTCGACTTTACCCAAAATATTTGAAATGATTATTTATAAGAAATTACATCACCAAATTATGCCGTTTCTAGGAGAAAACCAACACGGTTTCATGCCAAGAAAATCCACGGTATCAAATTTGTTAACATTTTCGCGATTGGTGGCCGTCGGACTGGACTCGAGACACCAAACCGATGTAGTGTATACGGATTTTGCCAAGGCTTTTGATCGAGTTGATCATGATATTTTATTACTTTAAATGTTTAAACTTGGCTTCGATCAACTGACACTTATCTTTTTCGCATCATATCTAAAATCCAGAAGACAATATGTATCAATAAATGGACAGGAATCTAAACAATTCCCCGCCTTGTCAGGTATTCCCCAAGGGTCAAACCTTGGTCCTCTGTTGTTCCTAATACTTATAGACGACATCCAGGTCTGTGTAAAATATAGCAGATGTCTTTTATTTGCGGATGATCTCAAACTTTTGATGGAAATAATATTTTACGAAGACTGCTTAAAAATGCAATCTGACCTTGATGCTATAGCAGAATGGTCAGATAAAAACAAATTAGAATTTAATATAAAAAAATGCGTAACAATGACATATACCCGCTCTCAGAAGCCCGTAGTTTTTGACTACACCATTAAAGAGAAAAAATTATGCCGAGTCAATAGCTATAAAGATCTCGGTATCGTCTTTGATCCCAAACTAACATTCTCGGACCACATATCACGACTTACTACAGCATGCTACAAACTCCTGGGGTTTATCACCAGAACATGTAAACAATTTCACGACCCAGATGCAATGATAGCCATGTTTGATGGCGTCATACGAAGTAAGCTGGAGTATGCTAGTGGTGTGTGGACTCCGCACCAAACTAAGTAGGTATATTAATATGCTGGAACAAATCCAGAAAAAATTCCTCAGGTATGTCTATATGCGGATGCGTGGAACTTATCCAAGGTTCATGCACCATGTGGACTTACTTGAGGCAACAAATAGATTTAGCTTGGAAACTAGACGTCATGCAAATCTTGCAATACTTAGTTTTAACATAATCCATAACTATATTGATAGCCCGTTCCTCTTGGAATGCTATGGTTTATACGTGCCCGAAAACTTCAGCCGTAGTCGTCGACACGACTTATTCAAAATACCATACGGCAGAACAGATATTCTAGCACAACATAGCATGACAAGAGGAATGGTGCTATTGAATGAAATCTCAGAAGCACTAGATATATATATAATTCTTCTTTAAATAGCCTAAAGTTTTTTTTGTATAGTAATTATCTTCATAGGTGTTAAGATTGTCAAATTGAGAACTGTACAGTAATTGGATAATCTATCTGTTGTGCAATAAAAAAAATAAAAATTAAAAAATTAAAAAAATAAAATATTTTGTTTTGTTGACATTCAGTTTTAATTTGTTTAATTTCAGCCATTTCGCTATATTTTGTAGGTCTTCATTTAATTTATTGATTGCATCTATGTACTCTTCACATGAAATATAGATTAATGTATCGTCTGCAAATAATCTAATTTTGCAATGTTTTATGGTTTTAATTATATCATTAATGTAAATAATTAATAGAATTGGACCTAATACCGACCCTTGTGGAACACCGAGGTTGTTGGTTCTATCGGTTCTGATTCTGAGCTTTCCACTTTTGTTACCTGTTTTCTTTCATGGAGATATTCTTTGAAAAGATTTAGAGCTACTTCAGAAAGACCTATATCTTCTAATTTTTCCAAAAGTTTTTTCCTTTCTATCGTTTCAAATGCTCTTTTAAAATCTAAGAATGTTGCAATGGTGATTTTTTTATTATCTGTTTCTTTCTTCCATGTATCAATCACAATGTTTATTGCAGCTTCACAAGAGTTATTATTACGGAATCCTGATTGTTCGTCACATAATATATGATGTTTTTCCAAATACTCAATGAGTTGTTTCTTTATTACAATTTCTAGTACCTGTTCGTATTTTGGTAACATATTTATAGGTCTAAATTCTTCACATTTTCTGGTTTTAACAACTTTCGGAATCGGGATCACAATAGATGTTTTCCATGTGTTTGGAAATTTTCCACTTCTTAACGATTCATTTATTATGTTCAGTAGATGAGGTCCTATTACTGGCATTGTATCCCTTAAAACTGTAAAACTTATTCCATCTGGACTCTCTTTTGATTTGGTGCTATTTAGAATTTGTAAAAGATATGTTTCATCAATCTCTTTAAACACAAGTTTTTCTCGGTTTAGGGGAACATTTCTTACGCGGTTGTCTTCCTTCAGTATTGGTATACTCTGATGTAATTCCGTTATGCTGTTTACAAAATATTTGTTGAAGCAGTTCTGTATGCTACCCTGTATCTGATGTGGAAATTCAATGTTATGTTTCATCCCTTTATCTTCAGTTTGCATTAATCCTTTTATGGTTTTCCGCATTTTTTTAGTGTCTCCTTTTTCACAGATAATTTTATTTTTGAAGTAATCGTTCTTACAAACTTTCAGTTGTTTTGAGTATTTATTTCTTGCATTTTTGAATGCTTTCCAGTCTTGTGAGTTTCTTGAGATTTTTGCAATTTTGTACAGTCTATCTCTTTCATATTGTATTGATTGTAGTTCTATGTTATACCATTTATATTATATCATATTGATTGAAGTACTAGTACATATTGAATTATTTGACGTGTTGGAAATAAGTCGACGTAGCTCAGTGGTCCAGAGCACCTGACCGGTCATCAGAAGGTGCTGATTTAATTCCCGTCGGCGACATTTATTTTTACTCGGGAGATATTTTCAATTTGTATGGATATTTCAAGCAACTAATTATTGCTTATAATAATTAGTTATAAATTGTACCTTGTTGCTAGGTTTTCTAATCTCTTGTGCAGTCATATTATTAATTTCTTTTAAACCTAAGGAAAATTTTTAGATGGAAATGACCGTCAAACGTTTAATGAAGGATTTTTTTTTTCCTTTTTTAAATTTCCAATTGAACTCCTAATTAAATTCACAAATCACCAATGCTATCGGACCCTTCTGCAGTTATCCAAATCTAGGCCCCCTTTATTCTGATTTCCGATTAAAAATCTTGTAGATAACACAAAAACTTTCCTGGAAACATAATCTCTGTTTTATAAATCATTAATCTCGACCATCAGTCAATTGTAAATAATACATGTACCCTTTTGATAATAATCACATTGTGAAATATTGTTAAGTACTGATTGATTTAGATGAATATACCTATTTATTAATGCAATGATAAAGGTAAGAACAAGAAATAATCTTTAAAATATTAATAATAATATTTGGCTGACTTATTAGGCGCCATTTTTGCGGAGCCTAAAAATTAATAAAAACATTAATTTTTCCGAATAAACTTTTAGGGCGGTTTGTTTCACTGAATTTGAACAATTCATCAAATTTAAAAGTCGATTTTAAAGTTCTGTGAAGGTTCTACTTTGAAATTTTGTCGAATTCGTCAAATTTCAACGTTAATTTTCAGGTTCTGTGAAAGTCCAATTCAAGTTCTGTTATTATATCACTATGGGCTAGTTGCTTGACAGAACTTATATAATAACAGAATTTGAAAAAATCTTTCACATAACTTGGAAATTAACTTTGAAATTTGAAGAATTGTTTAGATTTTCTGAAACAATCCTTCCTTAGTGCCGCACTGGTAAAAAAAACACCATTCAATGAAAACCTCCGTGGTCGAGGGGTAACGCTTCCGACTAGCAATCCGGTGGTCGCGGTTAAAATACCGGCGCACGCAAGTAAATTTCTTTTCGCTGATTTTTTTTTATATCACAATTAAATAATTATAGTAAAATAGGTTATATTTGCGGCACCTTTCAGAGTGGAAGATACACTCAATACCGCCCTTGTGTAAGACCACCGTTTCAATTGGAACTATGCTTGAAATGGCTTTAGCCGTGTTTGGTGACCAGATCTGAATAGCCAGGTACTACGCTACCTCCCTCTTCCCCATCTCCTTCCCCACCCAACTACCTCACAAAATATCTCAATTGAGGATGCCAAAGTTTCACTGGCTCTAGACGGACGAGGGCAGTTCTTATCGGGAAGTCAAATTAAAAAATTATGCTTTGAATGACTTTAACCTCATTAAGTGACTTATCTGTTCCAGGTACATTCCAACCTTCAATCTACCTCATCTCTTTAAATCTCTACACCCTTCAAGCTCAAAACATACTTTGGCCTGCGATGCGTATATTGTCCCGCTGGCATCGGGCAGTCAAAACTCTTGTGTGTTATCCACATAAAAACAACTAGTCATTACCAGCCTAGGCTTATCATTTATTAGTCACTTGGATCGATTTTGAAATCAATCGGATATACCTACCAATCATAATCCTACGGAAGTAAAAGGAATTCCCAAATTCTTTTAGATTATGAGCAGGCTCGAACAAGTAAATAGGAAATACCTTTCCTAATTCAATTTTAATCTCTTTATTATTTTACAAGATAAAGTCATACACCATTGTCGACTTTCCTGTAAGTCTTTTTAAGATATACAGGGTTTTCCAATAAGAGGTCTTATTTTGATATTCAATCGTAAAAGATCAACGGTTTCGTTGCTTGTGTGGAACATAGCGCCATTTTGTTGAAATTAAACGTTGTCCAGATCAATACCATCCAATTTTGGCCATAAAAAATCATTAATCATATCTCGATAGCGCAATCCATTCACCGTAACTGTTGCTCCAGCCTCATTTTCGAAAAACTAAGGTCCAATGACTCCGCCGGACCATAAACCGTACCAAAAAGTCACACTTTGATGATAGAGAGGCTTTTCAACAATAACTCTTGGGTTTTCTGAGCCCCAGATGCTACAATTTTGCTTGTTGACGAAGCCACCGAGGTGGAAATGGGCCTCATCACTCAAGATGATTTGCATTTGATTCACTCAAGTGAATTTTAATAATTTCAATGCGTTGTTGAAGCGTGTATCGTTCCACTTTTATTAATGGCGTAGTTTTTACTTGTCAAATGTCAAAAATGACAGCTTCAAAATAACATCTACCGAAATAGCGGGCTATTCAAAATAACACCTCTTATTGGAAAACCCTGTACAATTCCGTACTACATTATTTTGATGTATCTCATGAGGCTCAGCTAGCGTTAGCAATGCAGTGCCCGAAAATATATTTTTACGACTTGATTGTAAAACATGGGTCATTCCGCCGTTTCGTTCAAATTTGCCTGTTTCCGCGGATTTTTTTTTTTTTGCCTTTTCACTATATATTTTTATAGAAATGGGTTCCCGTACCTATCAGATGTATAAAAGTGAAAAGGGCACCTTTGTGCGACACTTGGATTCGAAGAAAATTGATGGAAGGTAATGAAGGTGTGGATGGTAATGAAAAACTGTTGGATGGTAATTTAAAAATTTGGATGGTAATGAAGTTTGGTAATGAAATATTAATAGATGGTAGTGAACATGTTTAAGGTTCTTAAAATGTCTGTGAATAATGAAATTTGAATAGAAATTGAATAATAAAATAGATTTCAAATCATGCTAAGTATCATTTGACGTGGTGAGCGGATTAGGAAAAAGAAGAAAAACCTATTATAGTGAAAAACTAAATGCTTTATTCATACTTTTGAACATTGGAGACAAGAAATACATTTTTTCATACGTAATCAGTTCTGCTTACTTATGCTTTTGCAATATCTGTATGAATTGTTAAAAAATAATGGAAAAAAATATCAAAATACAAATTAAGAAAAGGCAGCTGGAACATCAAACCCAACACAACTAAAATTTTCCTATTATACTACTTACCCAGAAATTATAAGGAATAGTCAAATTCTTTATAATTACGTTTTATAAGTAGGTTTGTACAAAGAAATACTAAATTTTCACATTCCTAAGCAAACATTGTAATATTTGAAAAATAGAAATAATAAAAATAATAATTAAAAATAAGAAAAAATCAGAAGTCAATTGAAATGCAGTTTAAAATAAAATCAGAGATACTTAAAACAAACACAACATATGTAACTAATAAGTACAAGATAAAGGTCTTACATCTAAATAGGAACATAATATTTAAGGAACTTGAGATCATTCTTGTGAAAGTTTTTGCTGGAAAACTATTTCAAATCAAAGTTCGGCAAATTTTTGAAAGTGAATTGTCCTCTTTCATTCTCATCTGGATCTTGCAAGCGCTGAAGAATTTGTGATTCCAAAATGAAATCGTCGTCACTAATTGTTGGCCAGACAAATTTTTTGGAATTCCCTTGAGCTTTTTTCAAAAAAATTACTTTGTACTCTAGTGTGTACTCATGTTTTCCAATAATTTTCCCAATGAAATGATGTGTCGTGTTAGTTATTTTATATTGAACCATTATCCAGTCATCTAAGTAGTATTTGAATGGCGCCTCCTTATCCTCTTTGTTGGTTTCCTCGTCAATGTCCATGTGTGGGAGTTCCACAGTTTTGGGGGACTGCTGTTTTGATTCATCGAAATCAGGATATTCTACTCTTAGGGATCGGATGAACTTCTCGAACTCACATTGATCTAAAGGATTGAATTCTTGCGTACTATTTTTATAAAGGGAATAATGCTGATAGTCGAACGGGACGTTTGAGAGTATTTTCACTTTACATTTCTTTTCTATAGTTTTAGCAGGCTCTGGCGTTGAAGCAATAGTATCGTCCAAAAACATGGAGCCGTCGAATTCGCTCAATAGCATATTGTCATCAATATTATTGAAAATAGTAGGCGAGTCAATTTGTAGGCTTAAGTTTTCAATATTCATGTCAACTGTGACATCTATACAGGCTTCGTCATTTTCTACATTCAGTACTCCCAGATGTTTGCTGTGCTTACATAACAGATTGCTGTGTTGGCAACTGAAACAGCTGAGGCTTCTTAAAACAACACTCTATGGCAACGACGAAGACCAAATCACCTGATGTACTTTGATTGTTCCTTTAAATCCGGGAAGTTTTTCTGGAAATTTATTCCGATATATTTCGTCTTCTGCAATGACAGTCAATTCGACGTTTTGAACATTTTGACGGACAACTTCAGCAAACTCTTCAAAGGAACCGATGTCTCCGCCAAATTTCACGTAGTTGTCTGCAGATCTCTTCACAACCGCTCCGATGCCATCTGGGGCCCCCTTACCATGTCCCGCCTCTTGGTAGTTCCATGTGACCCTCTCGATATTAGGAACTTGATCTATTAACTTCGTTATCATATAGAAAATGTAGCGGTTCCTATATTGACTAGATGGCGAATCAGATAAGAAGTGAATCGTTGCAAGCGATGGAACCAAATCCTGCGCCATATTCAGAACAGGTACTAGATGTGCCCATATAGCTGAAGCATAATGATTGAGGCACCGACTCATCGTGCAAAATGATTTGGTTGAAGGAAGACCCGTCTGGCTGTCTACATAGTAAAGTACTCCTGTATGAAGAGAGACTTGTCCTCGGCTGCCACCAAAATGAAAGGACTGAATTTCTTCATGGTATTTCAACCAATAGTTCTCGCTAAAATCAACATGTATGAGAACCTCCGTGTCTGTCAGATTATCTTTCAATTCTCTGATAGCGGAGTACTGCATTACGATGTTTCGTGTGTGTTTTAAGAAAACATCCATGGTGGCATCTAACTTTTCGATTATTTTACGAGGGTTGTCCTCGAGCTTCTTTTTAGTTGTTATGGTTTTCATTTTCTGGATTCCATCCTTTCCCCTGTAGGTTTGTTTTTCTATTGTCCACTCATAGTAGTTAATGTTTGTGCTGTTATTAAATTCTCCGTAATTATATCATTGAATAAAAAAATCGATTTTCAAATAAAAATTCGCAGGGTAAATTTTAACAGATTGTTTTTCCATATCAGTAAATAGATAAAACGAAAATATGTATTTCACCAAAACTGAAATTGTCCGACGCTAGAACGCAAGAAACTGCTTTTATTGATAATATTAACTTTTATGAACCCCCAAACATGGTCCCAGATGCACGTAAAAATAACCCTTACAAATTTATCATTACTCTCCACACCTCTAAATTACCATCCGGCAAAAAAATTTACGATACGGAAGGTAATGAGACGGAGGGTAATGAGGTTTTGACAATCTTTCCTTAATAACTCGCTTAATAATGACATTACAAATCTTTATGTTTCAATAAAAAATAGTCCGACTAATTATAGTTTATAGGTTCATGATTCGAATTTTTAAAACATGTACTTACTTTAAAAAATGCTGGAAGGTAATGATGCCTGGTCGGTGACAAAGTCGTTTTCGAGCACGGAGATCGCAGATATTTCTTTATTCAGCGACGCACGTCCTCCCCCGTCCAGATATAGCGGTACACTGATTAGTAACGGAGGCGTGGGGTGGGGTACAGCTGACGAACAATGACAAACACGGTCACAATTTTAATTACCGCTTTGGCGGAAGACGACAGCGATTTTTTCTGGACAAAAACAAAATCTCAATTCTTTCTATGATACAGTAACTTTAAAAATAAATTAAATACCAATAAATATGCAAAATTAGTTGTACATTCAGGTCGATTAATGAATGTAGTGATTTTACTAGTGTAAAATGTTCTTATTTATTGATCAATTTACCGGTCCCTCATTTACACGGGGAAGGTAATGAGATTTTAGCATGTTTTTTGTATACCATAAAGTTATTAAGTAACAAATGCCTAATCCGGTAAATACTACTTTTTCCTTTTTTAAATAACTACATTTTCCAATAAAACTTTCTTGAAAAACATTATTTTTCATATGACTTTTTTGCAAGAACATGCGATTTGAACGAAACGGCGGAATGACCCACATAGACTTTTCTCTACTTTCTATATATTTATAAGCATATATTATATATGTAAATCTTTTGGAAGAAATTCTTTAAATCATAGCGAAACTTTTATCAAAATCCGTTGCGTAGTTTAGAAGAAATAAGCGCACAAACAGAGACACGCGAATGGCGACTTTATTCTATACTATTTAGAGATATCTTATACTTATACATAATTGCCTATTAATGACACATCTTGTAAAAATTTTGTGGATAGTTTTTTTAAACTTGTAGAATTCTGCTGCATGCAAAGACTCTTTAAAAAAACAATGTATGAAAGCAAATTTTCTTAGATGTTAAATCAAAATAAAATCAAATAAAATTCACGGTTCCATGATAACTCAACACATTCATTAAAAACGATGAAAATAAAATTTATCCTAACCTAACCTATCGTAACCTAACATACTTAACCCAGTTAGTAAAGTTTTTGTTTCATCACTTCCCATGACTTTATATAACTTGAATAAAGATGTGATGAATTATTTTAGCAGTCCACAATGGAGTGCTGGTACCTACCCTGATGTATGGAAGTGAGGCATGGAACTGGCAAAGAAAGGATGAAAGTAGATTGAATGCTGTTGAAATGAGATCCCTGAGGCGTATGTGTGGTAAAACCATGTATGATCGTGTGAGGAATGTGGATATCCGCAAAGAGTGCAAGGCTGATGTAAGCGTAATGAGTAAGATCAAGAAAGGGACGCTTAGATGGTTTGGGCATGTAGAGCGAATGAGCAAATAAAGGAGTGTAAGGAGAATATACGATGCAAATGCGAATGGTAGCAGAAGTCGGGGACGCCCGAGGAAGACATGGCATGACCAAGTGAATCAGATACTTGAGTCGGGCCATGTCAAGAGTCAGAACAATAGAAGAGTATGTATCAGACGATGTATGAATGTGAATGAGGCAAGGAGTGTGTGCCAAGACCGAGTTGTTTGGCGGTCCGTCCTCTCTGCCTACCCCTGCGGGGAAACGGCGTGATGGTTAGTTAGTTAGTTAGTTAGTTATGAATTATTATTTTGATGATTTATCCGGTCACCAAAATTCACATACCAAAATTATAAATTACAAAACAAAACCGGCCCTATTTTGTTGTTTTCTCTTCTTTGCTTAGAATTTAAAACGAACTGTCCAACTCGAGTGTGAAGATATATGAATGCGAGTAAGTAACTCATTTATCTATATAAATAAAAAATTTAATGTTTATTTCTTCAAATCTTAAATCTCCGAAAGTTCTTTAATCATTGCTTTTAAATTTGATTTTGTATGCCTATATTATATAGATATCACCTGTGATAAGTAAAAACTTGTATTTTGAAAAATAGTGCAATTTGTTGGTAAAACATGCTTTTTAAAAAAAAACAGCACCATCTGTTTGACGTAAAAGCAACACGCCCTATTGTTTATCTATCCGCACACACTGACTGACTGTGGCGAGGTACAGCTAGTAGACCAAAAAATTTAAAAGACAAGTAGATTGGTGTTGCTATAGTGATGAAAGTTTTAGTACCAGTGGAAAAAAATTCTGCACTTTATTGCCAAATTAATTATTTTTGTTAAATTATTGAGGTGCCTATGCAGGTACCTAGATAGTAGGTACATCTGCACCTATATACTTCATGTAATCCCATCACATGAATAATATCCCATAGGTTGATCGATAGTTATCGGTCATGTAAAATCGTTTTTTCAATATTATTTCCAGTGATACATGCATCGTATTTTTAGACACATTTCGAGGAGTATCTGGTATGTGATATGTGATTACTGATTAACCTATTATAGTCGATGTTTGTGTGAAGATTGTACACACGGTGATAATGCATTTTATATTACTTTACCAATCCTTGGAATCTTAACCAGATATGGGCACCAAACCATTAAATAATAACCAGTTTGTTTTATGTTTTAAATTAATATCTTATAGCTTAGTCATTTTCCTAAATATATTTCTACAGTGGTGTAGATTTCTAAATACATTTGTAACGATGAACTAATGTTTAAAAGACTAGGTTTTTTATGCATAGCACAAAGGATAACAAATTATTATAAGCAATAATTAGTCTCCTTAAATATCTATACAAGTTGAAAATATCTCCCAAGGAAACATAAATGGTGCCGACGGGAATTGAACCCGCACCTTCTGATGTCCGGTCAGGTGCTTTGGACCACTGAGCTACGTCGGCTTATTTCCAACACACCAAATATTTCAATATGTACTAGTACTTCAATCAACAATTATTGCTTATTTTTTTTCACCTCTAAACAACCAACTTTATTTTTGCAGGAAAGGCTTTGTTAGTGCAAAATTTTCCACTAGATGGCGTCGAGACATATAACATCTACATTTGTTGGTGAAATATTTTGACGTTTCAAATATTATTATTTTATAATGATAAACTAATGTTTATAAGACAAGGTTTTTTATGCAAAGCACAAAGGATAACAAATAATTATAAGCAATAATTAGTTAAATAATAAATTTCAATTTTGTTTTAGGGAATGAATAAATACAAATTTTGAATGCGGAATTTAACCCAGTTCTCGACATCCGATCGAGCTGAAACTCGGCAGATTTTCATTTAGAAAAAACTTAATTTTTTTACGGTTTAATTTTGAATCTGTTTTACCGAAATAATTGTTGTTATCAAATAAGAATGCGTAGAAATAATGTGTAAGTAGGTTAAACTTTATTTATTTATTTAAATAGATTAACGAAAAATAAAATTAGATTTTGATGCAGAAAACACACATTTAACTTAATATTGAATCTTTGTGCCAGTCCACAGCTTTGATTAAAACTACACTCAGCACATGAAAATGGTTTCCCTCAATTTTTCCAACACACAGTTTGCATTTTGGATTTAAGGCGATGCACTACGTCGTGTAATATTTTGAATTAAGCCGCTATCAATAACACACCTTACGTAGATGGCGATAAGGCTTAAATTCCCGCTTCACACCAACCACCCGTTTTGATTTATGCAAGAAAAATACATGGCCCAAAAGTGCCTTTTATTTTATTTTGTGGATGATCAGGAACAAATATTTAAATGTTTTTCGATCATTTTATAAATAACTTAATTTGCCACATTATACAATAAAATCATAACCGAAAATGGGTTTGTAAGTAGGAGATTTTGAAGTTTAAAGCAGTTTTCATAGGCCTTATGCATTATTTTTTTCTGGGCTTACAAAAAGATTTATCTAAAAAATAACTCAATTTTTTCAAAGGCCAGGATGTATTCTACTCGCAGTATTTAGTTAAAGCATCTGAAACATTTTTAGGCGACCAAATTTTCAAACCAAAAACACATGATTTGAAATTACTACGTAGTGCATAGCCTTAACGCGATACGAAGACGATATTTTTCTTCAAAATACGCCAGCTGCAATAAAGTTTCAAGCTGAAAACAGTGAAGTTGGCAGATAAAGCTATTAAAAATTAAACCCTAACCAAAAACACGTCTCAATAAAACAACATTTTTTCGTGTAAAAAAAATGTAAAGAGGATTGTCTATTGTCTATGACACCGTGTGGGCGATTGTGTTAGATTTTTATACAAATCTACAATTTTATTTTGAGATTGATGAAATTTTCATTATTGACCTTCAAATCTCTTCAGGTAACTGTAAGTCTGATTTCGAAAAACTAAAAAGCCTTGGCATCGCCAGGGACTTCAGCTAATGATTTTTTGCGTATTTTTGGAAACACCGTACTATTTTGTAAAGGTAAAATTCAATTGGGCGTAAAACATTCATACATTATATGTTTACCTGTTTTAGTAAAATTAGATTACTTTATTATTATTTTCGTTTATCCTAGAAATTTGCACACGTAAAAATAGATACCCATTTTCATTTAATTCACCAGGTATTACTGATTTATTAAAATCCTGTTAAAATCGGGAAAGCACGCAGTTTCCTAATAAAATTTTAGTACTTTCCGAATAAATTGGAACACAAAATTTCGTGACAAAATACGAAAAAAATATTATTAACACGTGTTCCGACATCGTCATAAAACATTCATGCTTTACTGATAGTTTATTAGGTAATCTGTCAATTATTTCGTTAAAGGCCGTTTCTAACGGGATTACGAATAATTTGAAGAGTTTCTTAATAAATTAGCAATATTTTAAATCAGTAATTTTTCTCCGTGTATTTAGTTTAAGAATTATTATCTTTATAATCAGCTAAGGTTTTAGACGCAAAATATGAAAACACTCATAATATATATCGTTACAACTTTATTTACCTTTCTCTAAACATTTGATGTGCCCCAAAAAATTATCAATATTTTTTGTGCTCACAAAAATTTAAAACCTATGTTACAAATTATAACTATCCCCTTGCGGTGATTATGCACAAAAAACGGCACTTTACAAATTTAATAATCCAATTCTTTTAATCATAACATAAAATTGCTGACCGGATAATTCAACAAAATTACAATTCATCACACATATAAAAAGTGTTATAAAGTTATAAAAATTGATACCTTTTAAATGTGTGTTGAATTGTCATTTTGAGGAGTTATCGTGGAACCATTCGGAAAGTACTAACATTTCATTAGGAAGCGGCTTGCGGTCCCGTTCTAAAAGGATTTTAATAAATCAGCAATACACATTTTTCTCCGTATATTTACAACAAATTTTACGAATAATTTATTGATTAAAGAAAACAATATAATGGTTGTTATTTATTATATTTGATAGCATTTCTGAAAGTGAGTATTTTAATTGACTTCCATAAAATCAAATCAGTTCCAATTTTGAAAATAGCAATTCAAATAATTTTCTGTAGAAAATATTATATTATAAATGGGCACTTTATCGCTTATCTGAATTGTCTAAACAAACACTTTGATTTATGAAATGATATTTAAAACCATTCCAAATCCGAGTCCTAGAGTTCATTAAACCGGTGTTACAGACAGATAGACAGATTCATTTTTTTGACTCTGTGTAAATGAGGTAAATATTACTCGTTTAAAGCTATATTCGAATATCAGCCAAAGGGGCGTATCTTACCTTTAAACTCATTTAATTGGTCATTTGATCACACCGGTAAAACACCCACCTGGACTCCCTCCAATGGGTGTAGAAAACCTCCCCCGCGTTGATTGGCCGCCCCTATTTGCGCGCAGGCGTCCCCGGCCTATTTAAACCTCAGCGGCCGCCGCGACGCCTCAGTTGGCCTCCATTCGCCGGCCCTAGCACGTCGCCTGACGGAGAATTTCAAGAGCGTATCTTCTATATGTCAACAATTCGGCCGCAAATACGCGAGTGATTAAAAAAATTCTGAAGTTATAATTTTTTCAGTTATTTCATAATTTGTTTGAGTTATCGAAGAAGAGTTAAAAAGTTTTATTTTATAAATAATCAACATTCCTGAAAATAGTTTTTATGTGCTGACAATACTGGTATGTTAATAATTTTATTTGTTAGTATTCCTTGCATATATTTTACGAGTTTTGGTATGATAAATGATTTTCAATAAATTCTTATTTTAGATAATTCGATGTAACAGAAGTTTTAAAACCTTCACATTTTCAGAAATAAACTGGTAGCAGGAACTTACACGTATATTATTACATGTAATTATGTGTTTAAAATTAATTAATTTATTAAAATTACTTTTTTAATATTTTATTCCACACATTTTGACACACAACTTTAATCACTTTCACACTCTGTGAAAACTGTAAATACCAGTTTTTTGTTGTTTTATAGCTACTAGATATTTATATCTTTTTAGCTTTATATAAGTAGAAACAAGTATTATATTATTAAGTGAGCAATCCTCTGTAAAATTTTCACTGTATTTAATGTCTAAAATTTATTTACACGCGTCCAAACAATTTCACAAAAATTCAAACCATTTTAGTGTATACGAGTGTGCAAAACAAGATTAGGCCAAAGGCATATTCATTTTATTAAATGTACAATAATTCACTACTTACAACCTTTTAACAGATCATGTTGCATCAAAACATTAACTCTTCTAAAAAAATATCAAATCTCTTTTTATTAAGAATTTAATGAAATATATTTTTCTTGCAAATCTCAACAGTCATCATATGGCAATTTACTCCTAGACAGATGTTTTCATTTTATCTAATCTCGCTTTAAGTTTTATATAATTCTTCTTAGAAAACTAAGACAATCATTTTAAAATCTTAAATAGAATGTGCTTAAAATTATTATACCCACGCACAGGCTTTGCCCTTCCGGGATTTTATTGTTTACACTCATTTTTTCAAAATTTCTCTGAATTTTTGAATTTTTATTTTATTTAACTGTTAATAATTTCAATAAAATAAGATATATCAAACTCGTGTGTTTTCAACAACGTAACCCTATAAATAAATGTATGATATTTACACTTACATGAAGTGAAATTAATCAGAGACCCTCATTTTCAGGATTAATTTAGTCAAATTTGTGCTGAAATGCAATCTCTTTATTATCACTGACATCCTAAACAATATTATTGACCATGAATTCGATTAGACTATCGTTTTGTTAAAATTACATCACTTCATGAAATGCGATACGATCAAATAATACTATTTGTGCGTATGACAATAATTTTTGATCGCACAAATTTGGAATTGATCTAATTTTAATTCTGTGATAAGAAACTTATTATTTTGCAAGTCACAAAATATTTTTTTAATTTTTAAAAATGTTTCTACAAAAACTTTCAAAAGAGAGATATGTATAGAATAAGGAGCGCGCTAATATTAAAAACTATAACAATTAAGCGAAGATGATGATAATATTGAATAAAACATAGATATTTAATAATACAATAAACTAGCTTGAGATAGAGCAACAATCTTTCGACAGATGCTTTAGTTTCATTTATAGATACACTTTGAATTTTTTCATGCGAATAACATATTAAATAACAGAACAAAACATGTTTTAAATAATTTTCGGAGCTAACTTTGCGATTTTTTCTATCGATGGAATTTCATATAATTAACATTTCAGCATAACAAATGTATTGATATTATCTTAGAAAATAACATATATTTTTTGTGGAACTTAAAAACTTAAAGAGTTAACGAAAAACTTGTTATAAATCGGTAGAAATTGAGTATGCGGAGGCTTAATATATTGTTGAAACTATTTGATTAATCGTGTAAGAAAGAGATTACGTAAATAATCGATAAAATTTATCAGATTATGTATTTAATACGTATATTTAATTAGCGCGAGTTTGAATGAAATGCGCTATTTCCAAATCAGGTAGATAAGTTGCCTTATATAAGTTATATGACTTGAACTATGGAAATTAGTCGAAATCAATAGTCACTCTAATATCTGAGATAATTTGTGTATTTGCAATAATAATTATTATATAAATTAGGACTATATCAGCGGATTTTAATACTGTTATCAGTAGCAGACTGGACAGGATTAATCCAATCACTCGTACTTCGTATTTTTTTTATCTCAGAATGTTCCTTGCGAAAGCTGTTTAAGTCACTTAATAATAATCAATTGGACAAAACCTCGTCATGCAACGCACGTGTATTCTTTTTAAGAACTTAAATAAATTAAATATTAATGTATGTTTATTATTAAAAGCTTGTTCAAAAAAGTTGTTATTATCATTTACTATAAAGAAATTTTTCCACTGTACAAGAATTTTTCGACAGAAATATAGCTCGCCTGCTCTCGACTTGAAATTAAATACCTAAACTATTACATGGACTATTATACATGGACCGGTCGGTGGCCGAGTTGACATCGCGCTTGGGTTCCACTCAGGCGTAGTGTGTTCAATTCCCCGGCTGGCTAAGTCCTCCATCACAACACAAGCAACATCGTCAGCTTACTGTGGTGGTAGTAGGAGATTTTCAAATATTGTCAGGTTATTCGTAACCCGGGAATATTTGTCTTTCTTTTTTAAAAATTAAAAAAAAAATTAAATATCTGCCTACGGATAACTATTTAAATCACAAGTGTTTAAATCTTTGACAAGAAGTCGGTTATAATTTTCATCGCAAACAAATTGTACAATGAAAAGCTGATAAGATTGACTAATTTTAATGAGCAATGAGTTTATTAACTCCTGGGAGTACAATGCTTTATATAATATACTATATTCTCTATTGTATACTTTTAATAAATAAATAATTTTCAATGCCGTTGGGAAGAGCTATCACGTATTTAACCTTTTCAATACCAGTGTTCTTCCTCAGGAACACGAAGAAAAAAATAATATCTCTTGATTTTGTGAAAAAAATAGCCCCTTATTTTGAGTATAGCTTGTGAAGGATATTCCTCATTGCGTCTATTTTTTTTGCTTGGTTGCTAGGTTTACTCCACGGAAAAATAACGTTAATATAATGAATGTTCCCGTTTCGACTGTTTTGCTTGGGCTGGGATCCATCATTATTTTTATGTTATATTTATGCATGCTTTACTGTAAATTAATATTTGTTTTAAATAAACAATTATTGTTTATAAGATAATTTTTTTCTTAATTAAAATTACCCTTTGAGGCCTAAATATATATATTTTTATTTTTTATTTATTTCTTGTTAGAGCAATCCCGATGAGTTACAAAACTCATTGTAGGACGAGAAGAACTTACAATACATAGGTACAATTTTACATTGGTATTTTGATATCAAAATTATAAGTTTCACATACGAAACAGTACAAATACATCATAATTATAAGTTTCACATACAAAAAAGTACACAATATAAAAAGAGAGGTTAAGTAGAACAAACAAGAAGAAACAAAAAAGAAAACTGACAGGGATATACTCATAAGGACAGAGCCAAAGTACGAATTTAGAGGAAAGTACTTACCCAATAATATACTTGTAAAAATATATTATGCTCGATTACAAATACAGGGGATAGAAAAGGAGAGAAAAATAAACAAAACTAAGTACAACACGACAAAAATCACGTATTTTCGTTTTCATATATTTTTTTAATTAATATTCTTTTAAAGCCTCATTTTGAATTTTTGGATTATGCTGGCTGTTTTTATACATATCTGCAAAAGAGTTATAGAGTGTGTAGGAAATATAGTTAAGAGATAAAATCAAATATAAGAAAAGCCAAAAAATATGGCCATGTAAGGAAGGTGCGGTTCTGAAAAGGTTAAAATAAGAATAAAATCGTAATGTAAATTGTTTCAACCCAGTGAAAAGACATGAAGCCTTATTCTACAAATTCTAAGTAGGTACCTAGCTAAATATAAAAAGTACCAACCAAGTTATATTGTGTGAAGAAAGGTAAATTATTGTTTCACAATCTCCTTAGTAAACACCTTGTAATAATTAACGCCGAGCCTACCAAGAAGGTCCAGGTATTATTTTAATCCTGGTTCGTTTCTCTTATCGGCAAAACTTAAACACTTGGCATTCTCAAAATGAAACAATAATACGACCGCAGTTTTATTTTTATCCTAAGTAATTGTGTAGGCTTATGCTGCGCCTTTGATGTGGTATTTAATAGAGATATTGCCATAAAAAAACAGTCACAGCTTACACTTAATCTTAGTAATTTTGCGCTTCAGTGGTAGTCTTTCTAAGTTTAAAAGTAAAAAAAATCAACCCTTAAGACATAACGTTTTATTTACATAAGATATCTATTATCAGTTTTCGATCTAGCTGCGTCATCGCTTAAGAATTTCAAAATTATTATCTTTTTATTTGACAGATTATTGAACCAAGGACTAGTCAACCGCGTTATCAAATGCGTTAAATCCATCCAATGTCATCCAATTTCAGAGAAATGCGCATAGGTCCACGTGTGTGCGCGTGATTGCCACCAAAATTTGATAGAATGCATTGTCATCGACAACGAATCAGATATCGTGAATTGAGTTTATTTCCACTTTGAAGATTTGCGTTCATTCATTCACAAAAACAAAAAATTCAAATTACCAACAATCAACCCACACTAAAGTCAAGCTACTTTACAATCAAGACATCCACAACCACAATACTCAGAATAACAATAAAATTCGCATTCCTCTAACACACACGACGAAATATGGAATAAAATCTCTTTTATTGCCTACACACTCTACAACTCTCTTCCATATAAAAATTAAGAATATGTTGAAGGAGTTAAATATCTTGTCATTTAAACAAATTATTTACTTTAATACCATATTTTTAATCTACAAGATAATCAATGGCCATGCGTCTAGTGAATTCCTAAGAAAAAATGATAAACTACAGAACAAACACACACATGAGACGAGGAAAAGAAATGAATTGAGACTCCCCTTCAGGAAAAAAACACAGAGTCAAAAGTCATTGATGTACGGAGCGTTGAAGATATTTGGAGAGCTACCAGAAGAAATAAAATCAGAAGAAAACATAAAAACATTTAAAATTAAATTACGAAAATATGTGATTGATTCATTTTAAATGTGTTACTATAATTATATGTATATGATATAAGGATTGTATTAGGACATAGATAACTATGTACCTACTTAAAATACCGCAATAAACAATAAATAAATAAATAATATATGTATAAAAACAGCCAGCCTTTGTTTTGTTTCTTTCTCTCTTATTTTCTATACCATGTATTTGTAATTGAGCATAATCTATTTTTACCAATGTATTAGTGGGTAAGTACCTTCTTCTAAATTCCTAACTTGGCTCTGTGCTTATGTGTATATCCCTGTCTGTTTCCTTTTTTGTTTCTTCTTATTTTTTCTACATAACCTCTCTTTTTATATTGTGTACTGTTTTGTATGTGAAACTTATAATTATGATATTTTCGTATTGTTTCGTATGTGAAACTTATAATTTTGATGTCAAAATACCAATGTAAAATTGTTCTTATTATATCCCAACTATGTATTGTAAGTCCTTCTCGTCCTACAATGAGTTTTATAACTCATCGGGATCGCTCTAGCAATAAATAAAAAAAATAAAAAATAGATGTTTTTTAAAAGCGCTCAGGAATCTCATAACACAATCTTGTAATTTGTATCATAAAACCGGTTTCTTTTCCGTATTTCTAATTTACTTATATATATTGCACCGACGCAAGTAGAAATTTATTTTGTCCGATGTTTTTAAAGTATTAATAGTTACATAGATATAATCCCCCGTAGCCAGGGTAAGGTCAAACAAGAGAAGGGGAGAAAACAGATCTGATATCAGAATCCATTTCAAGAAATGTTTCATTTCAGATTGATAGTCTTTCACCTGGGCGATACTGTAAATACCTTTTGGCAATTTATTGAGAACTAACTACGAGTACCTGCCCACAACTCAAAGCACGAAGATTTTATGCCAATAAATCCGCGCAGTGTGGAAAGCATTTAATCTTTCGCTGAAAGCTTTTGCAGCTCGATTTATCTTTTGAACAACTCGTGGTTGATTGATTTCTCTAGAAGTGTTCATATATTTTCTTTCGTACACTATTTCTGTAATGATATTTGCGGTTTATCATTTAATTTGCTTCCAACTCTCTTCTCGAAATAGTATAAAATAAAGTCTGTTTGTGCGCTTAGTTCTGCAAAACTACGCAACGAATTTTGATAGAATTTTCACTATCATTTAGAAAATTTCTTCCGAAAGATTTATGTATATAATTCATTCATATTATATTTATAGAAAGTAGAGAAAAATCGATGTTTTGTAATCAAATCGTAAATAAAATATTTTCAGGCGCCTACATTACTAGCGCTGGCTAAACCTTATGAGATACATCAAAATAATGTAGTAAGAAATTGTGTATCTTAAAAAGGCCTACAGAAAATTATACAATAGTATGTGTCCATCTGTCAGCTAGTCTAAAATAAAGTTGAAATTGCATTGCGGATAGGGGATTTTTATTCGGAATTCTAATTGATTTATTAATATTTACTAATAATAAACTCATCGTGATACTTTATTGGTAATATTAACTATTTAAATCGTATTTATGAGACTGTTAAAACTTCCGTACAAAGTAACGTATCAAGTTTCTTTAACTTACGAAGAAAGCCTTACAGAAAACTGCGTTTGCTTGAAAACCATATGACACATTTAAAGACGCTATTTATGTGCTGTGCAAGAATTACATGTAAATTCAATTGCATTCCAAATGAAGGTGACATTTTCCAACAAAATCATAAAGACATACAGGAAACTGGGTTTGGACACAAAGGTTAAATTTAATTCACAAACAGATGTTATAATTTATTTGACACTGTGCATAACAGTGAAATATGTGAAGTTAGCCAAAGATTATTAACACACTCGGAATATAAGAGTTTGCTTTTAAAGAATATAGGTAATAATTTAAACGCAAAAACAAAAACATATTCAGAACCAAAAAGAAAATGTACCAATTTATTTACATTCAAAATATAAGTTTTTTTACATGCTTTTCCACTACCATACTAGGCACATTTCGTATTATGGTAGTCGAAATTTGTGCATATATGTAATACCTGTTAGTTGTTAAATATAATGTTTTGTTAGTATATTGAGGAAATCTATAATTGGTTTCTCAGATAAGCAAATTGCACATCTATAAACCAACTTTATTGTAATCTGTTGATTGTGAATTAGTAAATAAAATGAATAATATAATATAATATATTTATTTTAATGGTGTTTGGCATCCTTTAACATAGTTCCTTTCTTTCATAAATAACCAATTCTAAACACTTATGGTATAAAGATCACCAGTTTAACATTTCCTGGTATCAAAACTCAGCGAGTTGAATATTTTGGGATCAATGTTAGAGAATTGTTGCTCGGTGAAAGCTGTTTTCGTTGTAGAAATGGTAGATGCATCTCTCTAGCATTTTCAACTATGTACCCATACATTTATCAACTTAACTAACTAACTATCTAACCATCACCCCGTTTCTCCGCAGGGGTAGGCAGAGAGGACGCACCAAACAATTTGGTATATGCACACACTCCTTGCCACTTTCACATTCTATTCTGACTCTTGACATGTCCCAACCCAAGTATCTGATTCACTTGATCGTGCCATGTCTTCCTTGCGCATCCCCGACTTCTTTGCGTCATATATTCTCCTCACACTCCTTTCTTCGTTCATTCGCTCTACACTCCCAAACCATCTAAGCGTCCCTTTTTGAATTTTACTCATTACGCTTGCATCAGGCTTGCGTTCTTCCACACATACGCCTCGGGAATCTCATTTCTACAGTATTCAGTCTACTTCCATCCTTCCTCTGCCAGTTTGATGCCTCACTGCTATACATCAGGAGAGATAATTTATATCTTGTTTGTCAATAAACAAAATAATTTTATTATGAAATTGCTATTTTATCGTTTTTGTTCTTTATTTGGTATTCAAGACTTATATACACCAATGTCGTCAATCAAAGAAAGATTAATCTTTTTTATAAAATAAATTTTCTTATGTACAATTCTCCCAGACAAAATTTGGCATACCAAAGACAGCGAATGAGCAACAAGCAACACTATCATAAACATAAAACTGGGCAGTTTTTGGTTATCTCTCGCCTAAAGCCAATATTATACTTACGACATAAAACAAATGTTTCAATAGTCAGTTTAAAAGTTTTACTGCTCTCATAATTGAGCTTAGAAAATACGAGAATATAAGAGAAGAACTGCCACTATAAAAAAAGTGAAGTGAAGGTGAGGTGTAGTTACCTGTCCATTTGGTGCTTGTCCTTGCAATATTCCTGGAATAAGGGATGGAATTGTATGCGTTTTAGCAAGTACGAATCTTTTGACCGCGTTTGTTTTTGTATTCAATAATAAACGGTCACTTTTTTCTTATTTACATCATAAAAGAGCATTTCTTCTTATTGTTTTTTTCGTTGTTTGTTTCAGACTTGAGAACCGCCTGCCACAAAAGGAACATGTCAACAGCTGTTAAAAAATGTGCGAAATTATCTCACAAAAATACAAACGAAGAGAATGGACGATAATTAAATAAGCGTGAAAACAAACACCTGAAATTAAAAATCAATTATTAGTAAGCTATTATAAAGTGTTTGCAAAACAAATTGAATTGAAATCAGTGTTTAGTGATCAGTGCGTGATGGTAACATCAGTTGTGCTGGTCGTATGCGAACGTTAGTGTTACCAGGGTGTTTGTTGGGAAGTGTTTGTTGTGTGTTGTGAGTGCGTGTGGTGGGGTGTTGTGGAGTGGCACGCGTGACGTGGCGTGATAGCCAGAGCAGCACGCGGGTGGCGGCGCGCACGGGCGGCGGGGCCTGCGCGCCCTGCACGGCTCAGGACTAACTACTATGCGAATTGCACATCGCCTCGCATCTCTCATCGCGGTAAGTTGCTCAAACAAATAATACACAAATATGGACTAATGCAGCACAGACATTCAAATTGATTGACTGGCCCTATCATTTCGACAAGCTGGAAGCAAACCACGTGGCCATACTTTTGGAACCGGGAGAGTTCGAGAAATCTTTGAATAAACTACGACATTAGTCGTACATTGACCGCCGAAGAGCGCTCATTGAAACAACCACATCAAAGTTGGCTAAAGTAAGACTTAGACCCATTGTCCACGTAACCGCACGTCATACGCATGCTTTCGTCAATTGACGATTGCAAGACGAATGCTTGCATCTTGCGTAGAAACTATGAAATCTGTGTCCACGAAGCGGCAACGTCACGTCAGCCTCTCGTCATGCGTTCGTAATGCGGTGCGCGCGGCAACATGTCACTACTCGACCGACTCGTCAGACGGACGCTTGCAGTATTTTGTCTTTGTATCAGTGGTCCAACAGTAGAAACTAAATTTTGGTACGTATGTTTAGTCATTCGGTAAAATGATTGAAATACAGAATCATCTTCTGATAACTCTTTGGCAGCAACAATCTACAATTTATATTTCTTTCGATGTATGGATGAATCCAGTACTTTCTTCGTTTGTTTCGTCGTCTTCTAATAAAATTGTATGCTATAATAACTTCATCATCATCACTTGAAATTTTCACAACAAAATACGTGCTTTCTCGATTCTAGTTGAAAGAAAACTGAGACGTTTTGTAACGTGACTGACTATTGCATGAAGTAGCGTGGACATAACAAATATGCAAAATACGCCTATCTTCATTTGTAGGTTACATGCATCCTACAAAAGACGACTGCCTAAGGTTTGCAGCGCAGTCCATCCTGGGACTTTTCTGCGCAGGATCGGAACGACGGTTAAAAAACTGAACCGTCTTCAAACAATACCCCCTAGATCACAAGGCCGGGACACTCATTCAACGCAGACTCTTAGGGCGAGTTGTTTCACAGAATTTAAACAATTCATCAAATTTCAACGTCCATTTTCGGGTTCTGTGAAGGTCCTATTCAAGTTCTGTTAGTATATCGTTATAGGCCAGTTACTTTACAGAACTGAAATAATAATAGAACTAGAAAAAATCTGTCACAGAACTTAAAAATTAACTTTGAAATTTGAAGAATTGTTCAAATTCTCCGAAACAACCCGTCCTTAACCTGTATGGGATTTTACAAAAAAAAACGTTTTAACTTTTATTTTCAATTTATTCTAATTTATTAAAACATCTTAAAATGTTTTAGTTAATTAAAAAAAAAAATTATGAAGTTGATTTGATTTATTGTCCCGGCCTTGAGATCTAGGAGGTTTTGCTTCAAATCGTTTTGCGTAGCGACGCAAAAAATGTGTGAGGTGGGTAAATTATAACACATTTTTTCATGGAGAAGGAAGGAAGAGACACAGAGGCCGGCAAATCGCCGAACTGCTGAACTCAAGAACAAGTCGTAGAAACGACCCGTCATCACGTGGAAAATATCAACGTGCGGAAACGGTGGCGCTAGTTCCTCGGTAAGGCTAGTTCCTTCCATTGAAATATCGATGGAACACGGACAGTATTCCCACATGACGCCTGTGCTTTAAAGCTAGCAATCTCTCAGTTGGCCTCTCAGAAGCTGGGCGTACTGTACAGGGCCCGCAGATACTTTAATAATACACAACTGCTGACCCTGTACAAATCGCAAGTGCGCCCTACTGTCGAATTTGGCAGCCATCTCTGGTCCGGAGCCCCTAAATACCTGAAAAAACCCTAGACTCTGTGCAAAAACGGGCGGTCCGTTTGATAGATTCCCCAATCTTAACAGACGGACTGCAATCTTTAGAGCACAGGCGTCAGGTAGGTATGCTGTCCTTGTTCTATCGGTATTACAATGGAAGATGCTCTGAGGAACTAGCGTCATTGATCCCTTCGGCACCGGTGCGTAGTCGGGATACACGCCAAACGCGCGCCCAACATTTGCACACAGTTGACACTTGTCACATGAGAACGAGTCGCTTCTACGATTCGTTCTTAAGTTCAACAGCTCGGCTGTGGAACGAACTGCCAGCCTCTGTGTTTCCTCGCTCCTAAGTGACCTACCAGGTAAGTATTGTACTGTATATTTTCTCCATAAATAGATAAGTAATAACACTGTAGAAATGTATTATAAGTTTGTACAGCGCCCTTGAGGTGTTTTTGCACAAAAACGGCGCTATAAAAGTCATCCAGGTATTATTATTATTATTACAACATGGGACTCTTCAAGACCCATGTTCACTCCTTCCTCTCCACAAAACGACCCTCCACACAGCATCCCCAAAGATGACATAGGCCCTGAGGGAAATTATTCTCTTCAGGGCCTCCTGTGTGGAGTTAATATAAAAAAAAAAAATCCGTTTGTTAAGATAAAGGATTTTTTGGAAAAGTGTTTTGGGGCATTAGGTCAAATTCAACAGGGCACATGGTCAGCCATTGTATACTATATTTATTAGTTGTTTTCTAATATCAATCGCAACAATGGAATGAATAGACGATTAAAAAACAAATTAGTAACCCACAATGCTCATTTTATGAGCAGATCATCGTTTTGCGGTTTAATTTGCAAATAGCAAAGAATTTATTGAATTATATTATTTACTGACTCACTTTGCAAAAACGTTAAAGCGTTTCTTCACTGATTCCAACTGAATATTGTTATTTGAATACCAGACAGTCAATGACATTGTAAAATTATTCACAAAGTATAAACTGTATTTAATTTGGTATGTAGCACAATATTACAGAAATACCAATTTTCATTCACTAGTATTAGGTGACTGTTGTTTTGAATATAAAGCATTCATACCTGGCTATAAAACGTAAACATTTTTATTAAAAAACTTTTTATTAATTTTAAGTGAAATATGAAAAAATTTTAAACGCGAGTCGATCATAAATAAAGAAATAGATTTAAATAAACAACCGTCCTTATTTTAGATAAATGACGCTATATACTCGTAAATTAAGCTGAGTATTAATCAATGAACGATAAAATTTGCGTCTACTTGATTCTTATTGGAATTGAAAAGAAAAATTTACTGCAAGTGGTTTTTATTAAATAAATTGTTGGTTGTGAAAGAGAATGGATCTCCCCTCGTTTATTTTTTGCGAAGCAGATACCTTGGTCGAGGAGTAAGGCTCTTGACTAACAATTTGAAGGTTCCGGATTCAAATCTTCATTCATTACGTACGTAATTTAATTATTAGTATATTAAATTCTAATCCGACGTGGTTCTTTGCATTCTTCCAGATTGTGTTGCGGCAAGTCACAAGTTAGTCGCATTGAAACGCGTCTCAGACACTCAGACATCATCTGACAGATCTTTCTCCTTATCTGTCATCATCATCTCTCCATTCCATCATCTAATCATTCACGTAATGTCGCGTTTCTCCTTACATCAGGCAGGACAAACACCATGTCGCATGTCGTGTGGACTGTGGAGTACAAACAGAGATATATTTAATTATATTCTAACCGGGCATTCCAACGTTTGATCCAAGTGGCGTAACAATGAACCATCTATTGGGCCCTGATACTAGCTTGAAAAAGGTCTCAAACATATAAAATAACTATCTACTCAAGGCTGCCTTACAAGAATTGTAAATGTGGTAAATAAATTAATTGAAATTTCCTGCATTTACCTTTCTTTCAATATTTATACTAGCCCCACCTCTCGTAACCATAATTTCCAAGTACATAAACCCATTCATCTGCTCAATAAATTATATCTTAATAATAAAAAATAATAATAATAACATGGCATTTATAAAGCGCAGTTTAGTGTCATTTCACTTCAAGTGCGCTTTACAATAACAAACTTAAAAACGGTAATTCAGTATTAGTGGTCATGTTCTTAAAATTATTCGTACAATGTGCCTTACCCAATACAGATCTAATATTATATAACTAAATATGATGTTTATACAAAGTGATGATAAAACTTAGAATAACAATAACAACAGGAGGAGAAAACAATAATATTAAAACTAAAACATAATATAAAACAGGAGGCAGTTTGTGCTCAGAAATGAGAATCTTCTGAGCAGTCATTTTAAAAATGTAAACTAAGGAGGCAACCGAAACCAAACAATTACCGGAAGTTTTAGAATATGGCTTATTATAAAATATTGAAAAGAAATTAAGATTTATGAATGGTAAGATTTTTTAAACAATTTTGTTTTTAAAGCCCGTTTAAATTCAGCCAAATTCTGGAGATTAGTAAGAGCTGAAGGAAGTCTATACTAGATGAGCAGACCTGTTACACTAAATAATAATAATAATATTTGGATGATTTTTATAGCTCCGTTTTTATGCAAAATCACCTCAAGGGCGTTATACAAGTATATAATACATTTCTACTATGTTATTATTAACTATATATGGAGATAATATACAGTACAATACTTACCTGGTAGGTCACTTGAGATTAACACTTAATTAACATTAACTAATTGTTTACTAGCGAAATTTAGATACATGATTTACGACATAATTGGATATAACTGGACTTTCTCTCAGGAATGGTATATTTAATTTAAAGGTATGACAGCTTAAAAAGGTAAGTATTTAGTTTAGACCTGAATTCTGTTGGACTTGTTATGGATCTTAGTTCTGGAGGGAGTTTATTCCAAGCCTTCGGCCCAGATACTCCAAAGCGCGATCACCAAACTTAGTATTTGGCTTGCGCTTAGGTTCCATCAGTCTGCCTACAGCTGATGATGTTGCTGATCTAAAAGTTGACTGCCTCAGTCCAGTGTTTTCTGGGACGCATAGTTCAGAGATATAGGGTGGGGCAATTTCATTGATGGATTTAAACACCATCCAGCACAATTTGGACTGGATTCTTTCAGGGCACTTGAGCCAGTGAAGGTTACGAAGGTGTTCTGAAATGTGCGAATATTTTGAAACCCCGGTTAAATGCCTGTTATCACACAGACAACATAAAATTTTATCTGGTCTTGTTTTCATTAACCTATGGAAAATTACAATATACGACTGAAGAAATCGACTGTTCATAAATTGCTTCTAAATTTAGCCGTCCTATTTTTATAATAAATAAAATGTTTCTGGCTCAAATAAACTGCTCATTTAAGTAAAGTTCAGCAACTTGATTATCTACGGTGATTAAACATGTCGATGAGTAAATTAAAGATTTTCGATAATATAAATGGTGTGTTGATCAGATTGATTATGTTATGTAAACAACAATAAACGGACTCTTAATTAATCGTCTTACGAAATTAGTTGCTTTAGTTGCCTGATATACATCCGCTATCTTGAACGTGATTTTTCACAAGCTTAACGTAGAACGTATTATCTCTTCTTTCGCTTGTTACACTTTACTAACCATGATCAGGCTATTTCACGTGTGATTGTACCAGTTGTACCAGAAGACAATCATTCATAACTTTATTTTTTTTTAAATGATACACACTTGATAAGTCAAGTTTAGTCAATACTTCTGAGCGGCCAAGTACTTTCTAAGCTTATCTATCCCCTTCTTTATTTCCTCCATAAGTAGCATGGCTAACAGTCGGACGGACAAACTTTATACTTTATACTTTATACTTTAGGTTTCAAAGCTACCTTTTTTCGTATTAGATAACCATATTGCCAAAATCAATTGGATCTAACGTCACTGAGCATTTGAGACTCATGATAATTATTGCTTAAAATACATAATAAAATTGCATGCAAAAATGTATGCACAGAAAAAAAGTCCTTACGCTGCAGCAGAATAAGAACCCGCGATCACTCCAATAAGATAATGAGCAGACACATACCATTGACTGATATCCCCCTGTACCTTCGTGGCACTAAAACGTTTACCATAAATTTTGCAGCTAATTTGAATGTTCCGGACTTGTAATAATTACGGGAGAACATTATTCAAGCCTCGAGCTTTCTTACGGGGAACAAATGGATTTAATCTTGACGCAGCATCGGTCCATTAGCAACAACAAGAGTGTGTAACAGCAGTGGCGGTTTTCAACTGAGAAAATAATGCAAACTTTTATTGTAATATTATCACACCAAACAAACAAAACGTCATTCCTTGCTAAAAATCTACTTGCTTAAATTTTTCTGCCCGAGAGCGAATCCGATATGAATCTCATACGTGCGGAATTAATTTCGCACCTATCCACTTTCTATCATTAAACAAATCAATACATTCCTTGTCAAATGCAAACCATGTCTCTGTTGTAATACGGGTGCGGCGCTCCTTCGTGATGACGTGACGTAAAAACTTACCCAGAATTCGTCAAGGTCTTTCGGTGTATATGTAATTGTTTTTACTGTATATTTGTTATTGAATGTAAATATTTAAACAACATACATTATATAAACAAAATTTGTATGCAGGGTACACTGGAGGGTTTGGAGTCGTTCATAATTCATAGTTCTTCAAACTAATTCGTGGATGGTTTGAAAATCCGACTATCATGGAGAGTATTAGTCTCTAAGTTCCTGATGGTTATCTCCGTCACCGACAGCATAGACTGTTTTATCTCCCGGCCTGCAGGACCAACTTGCCAATAGTCATGCCGGTGGGGAGAGCAGTCTTGCTGTTGAACAGAATCAATTTGGTTATCGACATATTTAGCATCGGTGAAGCTGCCTTTAAAAGGCAAGCTCTATTGATGCTGGTATAGTTGATACACCGCTTACTTATTATGTAATAGCATTTTACAAATGTACTTAAAAACAAATTAAAATGTAATTTCGTAATGTTTTTAAAGGAATAAACTTGAATTGAATTGAATAATAATTCAATGTAGCTATGTTTTATTTCGACGGCCGGCATAGTCCAGTGGTAACGCATTGGACTGCCATTCCGAAGGTCGCGGGTTCGAACCAGGCGTGCGCAAATAAATTTTATTTGATTAATTTGTGTTATTTCACAATTAATTAATTAAAATAATATATAGTATATTTGCGGCACGTTCCAGAGTGGAAGATACTACCAGTATCGCCCTGGTGTAAGACCACCATTCAGAATTGAAACGTTGCTCCAAATGGCTTTAGCCGTGTTTAGTGACTAGATCTGAATAGCCAGGTACTTCCCCACCTTCCTCTTTCCCTTCCCCACTTACCTTCAGCCTCACAACATCCCCCAATTGGGGATGCCATAGTCTCACTGGCTCCAGACGGGAGCAGTTGGGACTCTTGTGAGGTATTCACTATAAAAAAAATATAAAAATTAAAAAAAAATTAGAGTCGATGTCGGTAGATCATTAATCACTGGTGCAGTGAAGGAAAATACAAAAATCTATACTGTCCATACATGTAGGGATTTTTTTAGACTAAAAAAATATTTTTTATTATACTATACTATTATACACTATTTATGGCAATGCTTTCTGGTTTCAGTGACGTTCTAAATAGATCTCTCTATTAGATAATAAATACATACTCAAAATGAAACCACGAATCGCCACTGGTAACAAAACAATCATAAAGTTATCTCTCTGGACGTAGGCATTCAATTTATGCCCTCGCGGTGTTTGGATTTCGTTTTGAAGCCCGTACTCTCTGGACCCTACGTCTTCGGACGTTTCATTCGCTCCCACGTCGTCGTGTTTCTTATAAAAATCTGTCTGATATTCGTCTTGTTAATCATAAATATCTGAAGCTAAACATTTGTACGGCTAACGAATACATTGATATGGTTTTATTAACCTTTTCAAAGCGATTAAGCGGAAGAAATGAATTCATTGTGATCTTTATCAACCATTTTGATTCAGAGCATTGTTGTAAACTAGTGGTCAGTACCAAAAAATTATGTAGTTGGGACTCAATGTCCCAACTTCTCCCAACCATTTGGAGCCAGTGAGACTATGGCATCTCCAATTGGTGTAGGTGTATTGTGAGGCTGGAGGTGATGGGAAAGGGAAAGCGATGTGGAAGAGGAATATGACCATAAAGATCTGGTCACCAAACACGGCTAAACCCATTTCAGGGTGCACCAGGGCGATACTGAGAGTATCGTCCACTATGGAACGTGCCGCAAGTATACGTGTATATGTTATTTTAAATCAATAAATTGTGAATAATCAATCACATAAAATTTAATTTACGGGTTTTGAACCCGCGACCTTCGTCTTACTAGTCGAGACTTACCTATCAACCACGGAGAACATCATATGATATAATATTGTAGTGGGTACGTTATCAGTTCTCATGTGTGAAATATATGATATAGCCGTATATGGATAAGTCATCAATTCTCATATACGACATATATACAGCAGCGTGTGGATACCTCATCAATTTTCATCTGACATATATGATACGTCCGTGTTTGGATAAGTCATCAATTCTCATATACGACATATATACAGCAGCGTGTGGGTTCGTCATCAATTTTTATCTGACATATAGGTATGATATGTCCGTGTTTGGATAAGTCATCAATTCTCATATACGACATATACACGGTAGGGTGTGGGACGGCATCATTTCTCGTATGTGAAATATATGATTCATCCGTGTTTGGATAAGTCATCAATGCTCATATCCGACATATATACAGCAGCGTGTGGGTACGTCATCAATTATCATATATTACTTGATAAGTCATCAATTCTCATATATTACATATATACAGCAGCGTGTGAGTACGTCATAATTTCTCATATACGACACATATGATACAGCCGCATCCATCAGGTTAAGCTCCCAAATGATTCTCTACGTGGGACGAATATTTCACCAAGTTTTGTTTAAATCTGCGTGTTGTTTTCCTTAGTCATGATTATTTTGAATGTACCAATCGATGGATATTTACAAAGAAAATTCCGATACACTTTTTTGTGTATTTTCGTAACACTTCCCTTTCGCATCACCATTGCGTCATACGCAGAAAACTGACAGATGCAAAACAAAATGGTAGAGAACAAGCCAATTTTGATTAAGTGCGATATTAAAATGTTTTACCTACAGACGTTTCAATCAGCAAAGCATAACTATAGGATATGATATTTCGTTATTGAGAAAATCAATGTAGTAGAAATAAATTATAAAATTAAAATAAAATACTTCCCACAAAAGGCAAGCTCATCAGACCTTTTTCATTCTTCAATTATTTCAAAAATATCTGCAAAATAACAAAATGGCATTCTTTGATGCAATCTTATAATGCAAATACTAAAATATACCCACCTACGTATTATTACAATATGTATTATGTGATATATTATGGTACGTATACATTTGCGAACCGAAACGCGAACCGAGCCATGACTTACGGGAAAGGAACGAAACAACTGCGAGCGGCGTTCCGCCATTTGCGGTTGCTTCGTTCCTTTCCCAAAAGTTGAAGTTCAGTACGGCAGTTCGGCTCGCCTATGTATACGTAGCATTACATCATTGGATTGCCTTGATATATTGTTGATTTACTTTCATGTTCCCACCATGAGATAAGGTTCCCTAGTATGTATTATTGTGACAGTTATACTACGGTTTCGGGCAACGATTCTGTTATAAATAGATTACACACCATTCTTAACTCTAATGCTATGTTAGGTGATATTTTTTAGATGCCTCTATTGAAATATAAAGCTGTACTGATTTTACATTTTAGCGTTGCATTTTTTAATGAGGTCACTGCATAACTTTTTTTTATTTTATTTTTGTTTCTTCTTCATTTATTTCATTAATTTTTACTATTGTGTATTATTTTTTCTTTCGTCGTCTTTACTTATATATATTCTTGTATTTTGTATCTTAGAATTTTTATATTCTTGTTTTTTTTTTATCTTAGAAATTGTATTTTTTATCTTAGAATTTTTATTTTATTAATTTTTTCTACGTTGACTGTCAATAATTATCATGTATATAATTGCACAATTTATCTGCTGTAATATAAGTTATGATCTTCAAGTATATTGCTGAAAGACTATTTTTAATTAGTGTTCTCCGTGCATAGAAATTCTTTGATAATGCTCTCTTTGAACCGATTAGGATTTATCTTATAAAAATGTGTTCTTCGGGAAAAGGTTCTGTATGCATATATCGTAATAGTTATAATATGAATTTACTGAAGTACTAGACTCCAGGAAGAAAGTGGTAACTAAAATGAAGGATACCTTTAGAAAATATAGTAACAGTAGACTTAATATAAGGTTGATTATTGACATGACAGCCGCAACAGTCGCAACAATCATGCGCTCTGGCAGAATAAAAAGATATTTATTCGTGTTCTCCATAAAACATATTATGCCTCAATATTACGGTGAATCTTACAAATTTAAGTATAAAAGGTTACGGGGGCAGTTTTACTATTTTATGAGATACATCAAAAGATAATTGCTGAACTTTTTGTAAGTGACATTAAAAATGTCGATGATCAATGCAGAATCGAGTCGCTCTGTTGATTGGCGTGTTCTGATAGGCAGAAGTCCTCTCTATCGGGATCACCCACGAGTATACTTGTTAGGCACATATAAAAAGGTAACCGCTTTCAATACAAGTGGATTAATCATAGTTACAGAGATTAGTTAAAAAATATTTTTTTAGGCTTCTAAGTTGTTGGAATCGAGTTTTCGTGTTAAGAACAAGGATAATGCAGAAATATTGACAGGATGGACTGGACACGAAACACACATATACATATACGAGTATACAGATAGACGAAATGCAAAATACATAACCTCAAATGTGATTACTTTGTGAACATGATAAAACGTTTTATTACTCGGTTTCTCTAAAACAAACAAAACTGTTTTGTAAATTGTTATGTTTGTGTTTCTGACCTTTCAACATCGAAATATATTTGTTAAAACAAGATGATATAAGAATCATTCATTATTTATTGATGAATGCATTCATACACATTACACTCTTCAGATAAATGATAACACAATAGCTGATATAGCTGACGGTTCATTAATTTTCAATGATCATGATTATTGTTGGAGGTTTGTTTCGGTTGTCTGTATGTTCAAGAATGATCCTAATACAATAGGTGCTTTACTGCACTGAACTTGTATCGTTTAATAAACTGTCACGGCGACAGGCTTTCTCTTGCATAATAGCACGCACATCTTATCGACGGTTCCTGATCGAAACCAGGAACATGGGACGTGGGACATGGCAGGTAAAAGTGGTTCTAGGAAGTGAACAGTGACAAAAATGTGATAAAAGTTTCAATTGCTTCGTGTATTTTGGCTCAGTCATACAAATTTGTCGAAAACTTACTTTTGCATGGACAGTTCTTTTGTGTATTTACAGGAGAGCTTATAATATGCTGTATGAAGTTTGTTTTAACTTTCTTTTCCATTTACGACTGTTATGATTTATTTACTAAAACTTATCCTTTTTATGTCATCGACATACCTCTCTGTATACTTACATATTATTATACAGAAGAGAAAATGCACCAAGAACCCGTGATTTAAGAATAAGTAATTTCGAACGTGATTCTCGGAAAAATACTACTAAGTTTCTTGAATTTGGTAAGATTTAGCCTTGTTATTATATAAAAACATCGTATGGGCTGGTACTTCCTTTTGCTTGACGGAACTATAACTTTCTATGAATATAATACATGTAAATTCGCGAAGACGTTACTTTATGGCAAGAACGTTTCACAATCTTTAAGAAATTATGGGAAAAATAATTAATTTTTATAGAAGATTCTGAAACACCAACAAACCTTTTCAGATTTCATTTTTGAGGTGCATGGCACGCCCTTGCGTATTATGGTTTTCTCCCAGCAATAACTAATGCCCTATTGATTGTTAATCTTATTTCTTTGTTTGTAAACCGTGTAACGTTATCATACATTATTCTTTCTGAGCCCGTTGATTTCAAGGTTGAGACCACCTCAAAGTCGAGGGGTTTCGGCTGCCACTTGCATGGCGCTATCTCCAAGGTGCTACTTACTGTAAGGTACTCCGGCTGTCAGATTGGAATTTCCGTTTGTAAACAAGATGCCAGATGAAGATGGGAACACAATGCCAGAATAATTGACATTCTTGGTATTTGACACTGTAACACGTGTCTTTTAACTGATTTCTTACAACGTCTTGTTAGCATTCAGTAAATGAACTGTTAGATTTTGATAAGATGCGTTTGAAGGGCTTCAATGATACTTATTATTTATTGCGTAATACCAAAATTCTAATAGAGAATGATTAAGATGAAACGTGCATTTTAAATAAGTTATGAATTGAATTATATGCGAGCTCTCTTGACATAAGATGTCCAGCTGGCTTTATTGTAACTCATAGAGATCGACGTTTGCTCGACGGTTCCGTTGTGTGTGGTCTTGGGAGTGTTGGATTTTATTTCGCGATCTTCATTAAATTAACAGTGAAATCAGTGTCTCTTGAAAAATCTGAATTCTCAAAATCCTTTCATACTCCTGCGGAGAGACGACGAACACATCAATGAGCCACCATAAAAGCTAGTATTGCTGAAGAAGAAGAGAAGGAGCGCTGTCAGTATAGTAAAACTGACATTGTTATAAATGCATTACAAAGTTTATACATTTTGTACCCACAATGTGATATATTTCAGATAAAACATTGTAACACCAAAAAAATAGAGAATTCCTTGACGTGTAGAAGATAAATAAATAAAGATAATTGAATGTTTGTACCTCTTACAATCCAGTGTTATCTAACTAGGCGCCATTTTTTTACACGGTTTGTAAAGTGCTTTTCTTGTTAGTCGGCTATCTACCTTATTTCAGAGAAAAATTCCGTAAATTATTATCTTTTCACTCCCAATTGTAAGATTGAATTGAAAGAGTTTAACAACTAAATTATGAATTATGACTAGGTAATATAATTTACCTTGTCATTATCGTCTATTCTTTTAGACGGGAGTGATGAAAGCAACAATTGGATCAGTCTGTAAGTTCAACCCTTTCAAGGAAAAAATTTCTTATTCTTTGTCTTTAAGAGCCTTCGTCTGACTTCTGTATAATTTAGTATTGTTTGGTATTGTTCCGTAGCGAGGTTGGAGAAGGGCGTGGGACAGTTGGCTACTCACGGAGCGTCAGTGCGTATAGACAAACAAACTGGGAGAGTGTACTCAACAAATGTTTGGACTGTCAATCATTGCAAGATACCTGCAGTCTTGTTGTTGAGGTGAAAGAAGTGTAGGATGCAGAACAACCTTGGGAGCTTATTATAGAAAACATTGATGAACAAAGAGAGAAAAATAGGTTTTACTGCACCCTAGTTTAAATTTCTGGATAGGTACTTGAATTTTGATTTTTACTAGAAATGGATTTTGTGGACCGTAGGTAAGAATATTTGCAGTTGTATAATAGTAGCACTATTTGTAACATGATGAATACTTTGATTATGACGGCAATAGAGACATTTCACATGCAAAAAAACATTATTCGTAAAGGTCAACGATTGAATATGAAACTTAAATTTGTTTCAAATCATAATTCAGCACACCTTTAATTCAAAGGGCAAGCTGCTGTCAGAATTACTCTGATGTAAAACTATTACGTGGAAATGAAACACAGCTTGAATTTTTAGATTTTAGATTTAATACGCTTAATCACACGATCAAAAGAGCCATAATAAAATTTTCCTCTCTCCGCTCCATTTATTAAGCCTTACAATTATTTTGTGTAAGTGCATATTTAGTAATCACTATTTTAAATTTTATTATTGTATATTTTTGTGAATATTAACAATCCTATCAAACATTTAAAAAAAAAGAATCAACAATTTATTTTGTTGTAAATAGCACATCCTCCGTGGAATTTCTCCCATGACTGCAGCGGAGGCAAGCGTGAGAATAAAGGGCATGAGGGGAAGCCTTCAGATACCAATAACAATACATTCGAGAGTAAATATTGTCTGCCTTATTGTCACACCTCATCATATCCAGACATTCCTCACAAAGTATTATCTTTAGCAATAACTCAGGTCTTAATAGGGGGCCTTGAGGAACGCTAATTTAAATGAAACCTAAATGGGCACACTTCTCCGTGTTACTTTAACTTTTGCTAACTACTATTTAAACCGATTCCCCCACCTGTATTGCAAGTCAATATTTGCGGCAATTATTCCATTTAATTTTAACAACTATTGTGATTCATTGATGTTAGGTCTTCACACAATGGTATCTACTGTCTACTCTAAAGAGGTACGAAATAAAGCACACTATTTGTAATTTTAATTTTCACGTAATTATGAAGGCAAAAACAAATTCATACCCAACATTAAAACATTATTTTATTAAATCATCGACGCGTCAAATAGCTCAATTTCCCGATGAGAATTGTTTTTATAAAATGAGATTTTGAGGTGGAACAGAGTTGTTATAATTATATCTAAAATCATTATAAATTGAGTGGGTAATAAACGTTGTAAAAACAACAAACTTCTTCCTGTTTTTGATTAATTTGAAATTAAACATAAACATTAAGTGCAAATGCTCATTAATATCAAGGCAGAAGATTAATCTTATCTAAAACGAAGTAAATAGAGAAAATGTTCTGTAATTCCGTAAGTAAAATTCAACAGGTATACATTCTAATGTAAACATTTCATTCAGTTTGGTATAGTGCGTGGGAAATTTTTAAATAACATTTTCTAGACTTACCGACGACGCGTCGCCGATGTGTGAAAATTCTAATGGACTGAAATGTAAATAGGCTGGTCCATAAATCCTGTTGAAGTTTATCGATGATACACAAATTCACTACCGTAGTTCATTCATGATATTGAATTGCTATTCTGAATGTTCTGCACGTTGTTCATGAATTATTCTTGCTGTAAATTCTTAATTGTTTATGACCCCGAGATAGCTAATCGAGTCAGCTTAATCATAGCTTTCTTCAGTTTAGTATAAGCTACTTCTTCAATCTTTTTGTGTAATACCCTACGAGTGTCACTTTTTTTTAGTAAACTAAACATTATCTACATCATCTTGATTATTTTTTTATGTGAATATCGCTGAATTGTTCCAACTGTTACCAACCGTCCGGTACCAGTGAGACTATGGCAACCCTATTTGGGGTATATTCACAGGCTGAAAGTAATGGAGAGGGGAAGAATATGGGAAAGAGGAAGGTGGGGAAGTATCTGGCTATTCAGATGTGTTCACCATTTTTTTTACATTAGCTCCACACGGGATGCCCTGAGGAAAAATATTTCCCTTGTTGCCTCTGTCATATTTGAGATGCTGAGGGTTTTGCTGGGGAAAGAAAGGAGAGGAAGTCCTTGGGAGGAAAAGGTGTGCAGGAGTGAATCCACCTCTTCATTACGGTGCAAGGCGATGGGTTGAGAGAATCCTGCTGGAGAGATCAAAAGATCTCCTTCAACCAGTCTCTCCCGATTTGACTCGCCACAAAATAAGGGGGCAAACGCATCCGCCGCCAAGACCTAGACAAACATCACCCTATGAACCCGGGCACCCCTGCTATGTCACCAAACGTAGCGAACCACTTGGGGTGACCTACGACAGGGGTGTTGGTTATCGAATAAATAGTTCCCAGGGCGGTGATACCCATAGTCGCCTCCCAAATTGAACCATACACGGAAAAAACCATTTCAAATAACGTTTCAATACCTATCTCAAATAACTGAAATCCGAAATATTTTGAAAGAGGGCTAATGAATGGTGCTTTCCGAAATACCAAGAGATTATCTATTATATTACGTCTTTTGAGAATTTTGTCATTTATTAAATCGGCTTTCAACGCAGTATCGTAATCGGCAACTAGTACAAATGTCATGGGAAAACTACTCAATTTATTTACTCCCTATGTTCAATAATTTATTTACTACATATGTTCAATAATTTATTTGCTCCTATGTTCAATAATTTATTTACTCCTTATGTTCAATAATTTATTTACTCCCATGTTCAATAATTTATTTACCCCTTATGTTCAATAATTTATTTACTCCATATGTTAAAAAATTTATTTACTCCCTATATTCAATAATTTATTTACTCCCTTTGTTCAATAATTTATTTACTCCATATGTTCAATAATTTATGACGATGTGGATGGGAGATCGCGTAGTAATAAAAATGGTGCTTAAGCATTCACAGGTAAGTAAAGAAAATTTGTACTTAACTTTTCCCAATCAAAACGGCTTATTTTCAGTATTAAACAATTACCGGAAGTCAGTTCAATGACTTGGTTATTTAAACAATTATTATAAATAAAATACCGTGTTCTATTTATCGGTCTCAAGTTAATTAAATCTAAAAATAAAAACATTTGACCCAGAAATTGAAATGGTAAACATTTGAAAGATTGACTGCATATTTAGATTGTGAATAAATATTGCCGGTTGGTTACATGGAAGCGTGTTGGTTGAATAAATATTGGATAACATTCATAAAATTTTCCCGTTATACACTATTATACATATTTTATCGTTTTCATTTCCTATCAGTCAAGATGTAATGTTTATTTAATGCATTTTTGAAAGTTTTACATAATTTCTGTTAGATTAGTACATTCTCAAATTATTTCTCTGTTTACAATGTATGGTTTTACAACATATATGTATATATTAATACATTTATTTGGCTTATATTAACTCTAGTGGCCACGTAAAATCAAAATCGCCCGCATCGCCCGCATCGTTAGTAATGCACCGGCTGAGCCTATGTTCGTAAATAGTTTTGGTTTTTTACAAAATTATTTTTTTGTAAATTGTAAAATCTTACCAAATAATGTGTTTATATATATATTTATAAAAAAAGCATAATTTATTCTACGTATAGGGTTTTCCAATAAGAGGTGTTATTTTGAATATTAATTAAGTAATTATATTTTTTTATGGCCGGAATTGGATGGTATTGATCTGGACAACGTTTACTTTCAACAAGACGGTGCTACGTGCCAAACAAGCAACGAAACCATTGATCTTTTACTGGAAAAGTTTCCCTACCGTGTTATCTCTCGAAGAGGTGATCACAATTGGCCACCGAGATCTTGTGATTTAACACCTTGCGACTTCTTCCTTTGAGGCCACATGAAAGAAAAGGTCTACGCCAACAGCCCAGCGTCAATTCAAGACCTCAAAGATGGAATTGGTGAGGCTATCGAGGACATAAGGCAGCCACTTTGCGATTTGGATATGGAAAATATCATGAAAAGGATATGGTCCTGTAGGCGTGGTCGTGGTGGTCATTTGACTGATTTTATTTTTCACTATTAACGGCATACCTTCCTCTTTATAATGAAATAAACATTTGATCAATAATTACCTAAAACTACTATAAAAGTCCATATCTTACTCTTATTATTATTTCCTTCAAATCTTGAAACTGTATTATTGATAAATCTTGCCTATTTCTTACTTATCCCTTTGGTTTTGCAAATTGATTATTTACTTACTTACATGATTCCATATAATTGAGCTAGGATTCACTCACCAAACACAAGAGCCTCGTCTCTTTATGGTGAGGAAAAGCTATTATTATTTACCTTTATAACACTGTATAATATGTATAAATTGTATATTTATTGTAAAAAACATACAAATATTAAATAAAAAATAAAAAATAAATAAAATAAAATCATTTATATGAAAAAATTGCATTTTTCTTTGAATATCAAAATAACACCTCTTATTGGAAAACCCTGTATTTTTCCCAGGACAGCTACTTATATTCAGGGATTGTTTTTTCTTCAAAAAAATATGTTATATGATGGAGTCCTTCACAAAAAAATAGTCGTATGAGGGTTTCCTGTAAATAAATATAGGAATATGGAAATAGGAAGGTTGTTAAAAAACGGTCACTCAACCTTTATGCTATGTAGGCTCTATCAGAAGGCTTACTGAGTTATTTGGTTTCATCGTCACAATTTGCAATAAAAGTCTTTAACGCGATGTACAAGATATCTATTCGCTAGTTGGTAACTGGTTTATCCAGCGATTTCTGCAATTTTTCTTGCAAATGTAAATGGCTGTTTATGGCTGTAAAATCAGCAGAAACCTATCTCTAGCCCTGAGTAAATGATGCTGTCAGATAAAGCTGATAACACGTAACAGCACCTTTATTGGAGATGTATATATTTTCAACACATTAAAACGAATAAATTACGAACTTACTACGTATCGTACTCCTGCAACGACATTTTCGAATGTCAAACTGCTGCAATGATTACCAAAATTTACGTAATTCGTTTTGTTATATTGTTAAAATTCAAAGACAGGTATGGATATTAACGTTATCTAGTCATTTGTTCTCTAAATAACTTTCTGTCAAAAAGAGTGCTTCTTAAAATACGTTTGTTTATTGTACATGGTTTTCCAATAAGAGGTGTTATTTTGATATTCAATCGTAAAAGATCAATGGTTTTGTTACTTGTGTGGCGCGCAGCACCGTTTTGTTAAAAGTAAACGTTGTCCAGATCAATATCATCCAATTCCGGCCATAAAAAATCACTAATCATCTCTCGATAGCGCAATCAATTCACCGCAACTGTTGCTCCAGCCTCATTTGCGAGAAAGTAAGGTCCAATGACTCCGCCGGACCAAAAACCGCACCAAACAGTCACACGTTGAAGATAAAGAGGCTTTTCAACAATAACTCTTGGGTTTTCCGAGCCCCAGATGTGACAATTTTGCTTGTTGACGAAGCCACCGAGGTGGAAATGGGCCTCATCACTCAAGTTGATTTGCATTTGATTCACTCAAGTGAATTTTAAAGCTTGTATCGTTTCGTTTTTATTAATGGCGTAGTTTCTACTTGTCAAATATCAAAAAATAACAGCTTTAAAAGTAACATCCACTGAAATAGTGGGCTATTCAAAATAACACCTCTTATTGGAAAATCCTGTAGTAGTTAAGCTAGTTTGACATCTGGCAACTCAAAATATCCTTGGTTGGGAAATATTAATTTATTTCCAAAATTTTTACTAAAAACCACATCTTCCAAAATTTTCAATGGTTCAATAATTTGATTCCAATACCGGACCCGTGGGGGGTCGTCTTTAAAAATATATTAATTTTGTTTTCAAATACACCGCAATCTTTTCATTACGTGCACGTCTCGATCGGTACTTTTACGAAATCTCGATTAAACACAATCTTTTTCTTGCATCAGTTAAGATTTTAAAATGAATATCTTGTTAATTAAATTCCGATGGTAAGTAATTGATAGTACGAGATTAAAAAAAAAAATTGGTAAGATTGAAATGAAAATTATTGGTACCTATTACGTAAATAATAATAATAAAATCATATTATGTCAAAATTCCGGTCCTACGTAAAACTATCATATCTTCGACATCTCAATTGTTGTTTATATTTATCACGGAAATAATTCCAAAAATTAAAGGAATAAATTCATTTTTTTACAAATATTTTTATTTTATATATTCTTGGAAAAAAGTTGTAAGGTGATCTAAATAATCTTTGAACTGTTATCGGAATTTCGAAGATGCGATGGTTTCGTAGGAGTCGTAATTTTATAGTTTTTTTACACAGCGCACTAGTCATTTTAATGGTGTAGTAACTTATTGAGTAAAACCTAAAATCGTAATACTTAATCATTGAAGATTATCTCGGGCAGATGTGTAATTAGATTACACATTTTCCTTGATGATGGACACTGCAATGCTGTGCGAAAGTGCTGTCGTTGGCTAAAGAAGGAGGTAGCGAAACACGGCATGATACCCCAACAACAAATCTCTATAATACTTTTGGCCGAGAATACCTCAAATCATACCTACCTTCTTTCACAGTATTTATTTAGAAATCCGGGAATAGCAATTCAATTCCTAGATTATGAGACCGATTTTTTTTCTGTTCCACAATTTTCGTTTCAGAGTTGTTAATATTAATCTTAATCTTCAATGATTAGTTATTTTACTTTTTTTTATTTTTTTTTTTTTATTTTTTTTTAAATAAATTTATTTATTGATATTTATTTAGTGATTTTACAGTTTTAACTTTTTGATTCCAAAATTCTATGTCTGAGTTAAGGGAACTTTTGTTTTACTTTTGATTTCATTATATTTTTAATCTTTCCTTACTGCTAAAACGATAATGAAACTCTCCATTTATAAACTAACGGGGCTTCTAATTTATTTATAAGTTTTTCAGAGCGACTGAGGAATGTTTAATAAGATCAAATATTAGATGAACATTAATTAAGTAAACATATGCTTTAAAACATCTTTTAACTATTGATTAACTCACTTGGGTAGCCGTTATTATTCAGGGAAACATAAATACGCCATGTATGCATAAAGGGGGTGACAGATTACACTATAAAAACCCATACAGACCTGTCACACCTAAAAAGTGTGGGCGTGGCGACCTGCTAGCCAGGCTATATTTGAAAATTATGCGACCCCCTCTCCTACCTACGCCAGGAGAAGGAGTCAGAACAATTTACAGAGCGTCGTAATTACGCGGCTGTCATCCGTCAAGGTGATAGATCCCATGCAAAGAAATTATATTTATAAGCAATAATTAGTCGCACGAAATATTAATACAAATTGAAAATATCTCCCGAGTAAAAATAAATGCCGCCAATGGGAATTGAACCCGTGCCTTCTGATGTCCGGTCAGGTGCTCTGTAACCACTGAGCTATGTCGGCTTATTTCCAACCCGCCAAATGATTCAATATGTACTAGTACCTCAATCAACAATTACTGCTTATTATATTTTTTCCTGTAAACAACCAACTTTATTTTTGTAGGAAAGACTTTGTTAGTCCTAAATTTCTCACTAGATGGCGTCGAGACGTCGTGATATCTTCATTTATTGGTGAAATATTTTTGACTTGTCAAATATTATTATTTTTAATGATAAACTAATGTTTATAAGAAAAGGTTTTATGCATAGCATAAAGGATAACCAATAATTATAATAATTTTAATTTTAATTAATATTTCGGGTGACTAATTATTTGCTATCCTTTATGCTATGCATAAAACCTTGTCTTATAAACATTAGTTCATCATTAAAAAATAATTAATGATATTTTGCGGCTGTTCCCCAATTGATCTGACCCCCTCTCCTGATGAAGAATGTAGCGTAGTGTGTCACCCCTTAAAAACTCTTGCACACTTCGAAATCTGTGAGTATTTACGTACTTTTAGTGGTAAACAGTGAAATAATAAACGAACATAAAGATTTTAAAAATTAATGCCTACCTAAAAAATATAAAACATCAAGCTGTAATTGAATATTAACCGCACACACGACGAGCCAACGATCTACGTATCTTACTATAGATAAATAAGGATCAATCTACCGATAACGGTATTTTTTCTGACAAAACAGCCTTCGAACGATTTGTAGTTTAACAGCATACCACTAGTAACAAGCATTTAAAGCTCCCTTACTATAAATTGAATCGATTGCAATCTCACTTTATCTCCAAAGCTCTTCTAAGTTAACTGCCTTCACATTACTTATCATCGGTGTCGATTGCTCTAACTTGAGTTCCTGAAACATGCTAACTAGCTGCTAAAGTATTTATTTTTAAAGGTTTTACAGAGGACGCAGCCCTGGAATGAAAATATGGCACCGATATCCGAGCCTTAAAATATTGGAAATCAACCTAGAAACCAGGCAAACTTCGGAATTGGGGAATGTTGTTTGACTGAAAATAATATGGGAGAAAAAAAGGAAGAGGTGTGTTGGATGTCTGGGTATCGATTATCCAATCCAGGCCGCTCGCAATCGCGGTCGAAAGTATTTACATTTGTCGAAATTCTTATTCTTGATTCTCGTCGACGGCACATACTTACATACGCAAAACGTCAAAGTCATTCCACTCGAACAACGAGTGACTCGAACCACTCATTGTTCGAGTAGATTGACTTCGTCGAGAATCGAGGCCCTGGGTCGTTTCAATGGTTTCGTTTGGTTTCGATTGTGCAGTATTTTCCAATCTGGAACCAACTGGAAACAACACACCATTCTTTGTAAATAATTTTGGAGACTAAACGTTTGGTCGTTATTAACACACTTTTTGGAAGTATGCACCACAATGAAATACACCATTACCTAAAGAATTATATATTCGCCCTATTCAACGTAATAAAATACTGTTTAGACGGCAGTCCTTCAACATCAATCTTATTTACTTTAATTTAGGAAAAAAATATCGAACATGGATCCCATGGTTATAAACTTTCAGTTTAGTAGTATTCTGAAAGTGTGCTGAATTGGTCTGTATGGATATTTCAAGAAATTCCACCATATACTACTCAGCCACTTATCGGCCAAAATCAGACATAAGCACTATCTAAAACTCCATCATAATATAAGTAAATAAAATCCCCATTAAGGTTTGTGGAGATGCCGCGGGGGTAAAGTGCACTAACTTCGGGGGGGGGGGGGGGGTGATTCTACGTGATTAATAATGATTGACAATTATGAATGAATGACAATTAAAAAATATAAATTACTTTTGTTCGATATTCCAACATCAGGGGTATTTTTTAAGGTAAATTGGTCCGCCGTGTGGGGCTGGCATTATTATTTTACTATGTTGTTAAATCTACCGTCCCGCGCCACCCGCTGCCGTTCCTTCAGTCTATTTAATTGCCGCACTTCGTGTCAATAACTTTTATTTTATTTGCAAAGGAACTGATAATTTAATGTAGGTATGTAGCAGTATTTAACTTAAAAAACTTGATTGTTTTCATCAAAACTTGTTATTGTAGTGTGTTTTTATCTTAGTGTGCATTTATTAAGACTTACTCAAAATAACATCTTTATTCAGTTCGTGTTTTCTCCAAAGACTTACTTTTAAAATCGTGTTTATTTGTGTGTAATTTTAATAACTGTGACAATACCTGTCTTTACCCACGAAAAATATGGAGACATTTGTTAGCTTCACGGGCTACATGATGTTAAAACACATGGAAAGTGAACATTTTGAAAATTCGTCAAAATAGTCAAAAGCAATGATAAGATTAATAGTTAAATAATTTTATCGTTCAAATTGTAACTACATATTGTGAATTTTATTACAGTTTTCTTTTGAATTTGGTTTAAAAAATACGATATTGTAGCGTAATTGTAAACGTCAAACTCTCGGCCTAATGTTATTGTTTACATGCGGTTTCAAAGGATACGGGCCGATCACAACGTTGCTACCTCTCTCTCGGCAAATGTACAGCGAATTTATCGGATAAGTTTGTCTCACACTAAGGAACTTTAGTGTTTGTTTTTTTGTATTGGAAAAATAGTTTGAATTTCAGAAGTTATTTATCTTTTTTACTCCTACCATCATGTAGAATCACTTCCGAAAGTTGGTGCACTTTACCCCCGGACAAGCAATAAGAAGAAAAAAAGTTTGGTATTTTCTACGAGATACCATTAACCTTAACATATGGACGACTTATCAGAAAATATTATAGGAGAACATTTCTCGATGTGACTTCTCTTTAATTTTTTTGCTTATTGAGTTACGAATTAAGAAATCCTATTTCAGACTGCAAACTGGTTCATCAGACACATGACTTCGGAACTAATTCCGATTAACCGAAGGAAAAATAATAATCACATTCACTCAAAGGTGCAAGTCTAAAATATTTGCTATAGTTGATTCATAAAAGCAAATTCCAGGAATACCACAGGGAACAGAAATAGGGTTCTTGTTAAATTAAATGTTGATTACGATTTCTGATATGCATTTTAATTACATACATTATTTGTATACAATTTGCGTGGGTACAAAACAGTATTTAAAACTTACTTTTAAAAAATAATACCAAGTTTAGTTTTTATTTTTTATTCAAATCATTTCCAGGAAAAAAATGTTTTTGGTTTTAATAAGTAAGATTAAAAAAATTTACACACTGTATTGTCTTGGTGAAACGCAAACATTAATAATCGAAATGAAAACTTGCTTAAAAATCGATAGGTTAGATCGATAGACAGATCTGAAAATACCAGACACTTCCCAACCTTCCTCTCCCCCAACTCCTCCTCCTTCCTGCTTACTCCAGCCCCACAACAATCTCCAAACTGAGAATGCCATGAGAGGGATGAGGATGTAATATTAACACATTGTCGTCGGGACACGGCCTTTGCCGTTTTTCGCGGACTGTCGGTCAACTGCGGGACACGGCAAATGCCGTTTTTGTCGACTGTCGGTTTTTGGCGGGAAACGGCACTATACGGGTTTGTTATCAGCGTGAAATACTATGATTCATAAGTGGAATGGGCTCTTCAATTAGGCGAGGCAACCGCAAAAGTCTCTTTTTTGACAAGAAGCAATTAAACATGTAAGTTATTGAGTGTGCGCTTTCGACCTTAGGCGACACTGTTCGATTTACGCGATCAGATTTCACACATCCAGCGATTGTAAAATTGCGGGCATGGCAAATATATATTATTATTTATTATATAACTATATGATATGAATAAACATGTTATCTTTTACTTGGAATTTTCAAATATTGAATATTGAATGCTATTTACTGAATTAATATCAGGTTTTTATATTAAGCTTTGAAATTTGGTGAAATTATGATCAAAGCAATTATAATTTATTTTTTATGATAAAATGTCGTATATGATTTCTTTGAAAATTTTAATTGAAAATATTGTTTGGTTTAGAAATTGTGTCAATTTTAGGAAAGCGATATATTTATGCGCTAATCGCAAAAAACACCCGCTATGGGCTAGAGTCTATTGTTTGAAGCGCCCGACTACAATGTGTTAATAATGTCCAAACATACCAAATATAAGGTTATTGTTGATTCGTCCGGGCGGTTTTCCAAAGTTTATCCAAATAAAGATGTTAGATCCAAACACAATATTTATGTTCATCCGCAAATAGAGGCATATTAAAACAGGTTAGCCGAAAGGGACCTCACATAGCGGTCGAGAGTCGGGACCAACACGCAACCCATCTCATTCTTACCTAAACGATTCATTTAGTTAATTGCATACTTTGCCTTAAATTATGCCAACTTAACTTCCACTCAGATAGAGACGAGTGTTTTTTGCAATATTGCAATTTAGTTTAGACAGATTTACGTCGAACAAAAAATAACGGTTTGAGCAGTAAACTTTCTGAGATGCTCTAAAAATATATAATCCGTACTTACATATAGGACTACAAAGACATACCCAACGGTCTTAATAACCTAACCTTATCTAACCTAACTTAATCTAACCTAATTTAACCTAACCCAACCTAACCTAATAACAATACAATATGACAAACATATGTAGTAATATGACTAATTTATTAAAAATCTGGTGTTCTAATATATTCGTATCTCTGTTCAAAACGGGACTGCAGGCCTTTAACGAATGAATTGACAGGTTTTCTAACCAACTGTCATTAAACCGCGAATATGTTATGAGGATGTAGGAACACGTGTAAATAATTTTTTTTTTTTTTTTTTTTATTTTGGACAGGATTTTGATAAATCAGGCATACTCCTTTTTGATAGTGTAGATAAAAAGTATGTGGCATTTTTTCTGCGGTGACAATTATTTTTTCAATTATTAAAAGCTTATCAAATATTTATTTCAAATGACGTAATTGACCACGTGATGTGAGTAATGGTACTTTTACACGATGCTTTTTTTTTCAAATCGATTCCAATATAGAAACTATATCGGCACCCATGAAAACTCTTTGCTTTTTACGATCATTATTTTCAAACTAACGATGTCACGCATATAATTGCCGTTAAAGAAAAAATAATATTTTGGGTTCTTTAGATAGTGTAGATACAAAATATTTAAAAATTACCAACAAATCATAAAAAATACACGCGAAATCCACATTGGCAAACATATACACCTCCATAAATAGTAATAAACATGTAAGTATTCTATGCTATGGTTTTACGGGTGTAACAGCGCTTGCCCGAAGGATTTTAAGTTAGTTAAGTAAAACAATGACAGATGACAGATGTCTAATAATGGTCGCCATCACTGCACCAAAATCTGTACCAAAATAGAACAAATCCATTTTTATACTGAGTCCAAAACTAGCCGTATAGAAACTGGACGAAAAAAAGATTATATAAAAGGCCCAATTTGGTTTTACAGTAACGATTTTGTATTTAAAATTGTTACTGGAATTATGAATAGCCCTGATTTGTTTTAGTATAATCACCTTCAATGTACCAACTACAACTGCACGGAATTTAGTTACAAGAAGGTTATAATAACATACTTCAATAATACTAATAATTATAAAGTTCAGCATAATACTTTTCTTCTGCAAAGGTTCTATAAAATTTTAATAGCAAATTTTACATCAGATATACATTTGGAAATTCATGTGTCTGCTCAACTAGGAAAAAATTAAATAAACTGATTAAATATAACTTATACCGATGAAATATTTTGTACAACTAGAAAAAAAAAGAAAAGAAAAGGACAGAAAGAATAAATAAAATAAAATTGATAATACCTAAAGATTTGATGTTTGATTACAAAACTTATTAAAATAATAATAGTAGTAAAATAAGAGATACACGTACTTAGTAATAAAGTTTTTTTTTATAAAGGAAGACAAACATTCCCGGGTTACGAATAACCAGACAATATTTGAAAATCTCCTACTACCACCACAGTTAGCTGAAAATGTTGCTTGTGTGATGGAGGACTTAGCCAGCCGAGGAATTGAGCACAATACGCCTGGGTGGGACCCAAACGCGATGTCAACTCGGCCACCGACCGGTCAAAGAGTTAACACAAAAACATTGGTTGCAGTACATATTACATATTTGGTAGAACAAAAGAACAATAAAGAACAAGATTATTCATACATATAGATTGTAAGAGGCAGAACATTGTCACGAAAACATCAAAATTAAATTTTCAATTTTTTGTTTTTTTTTTGTTAAATTGGGTACACATACATATTTAGTTCATAAAATAACAAAACAGAGATATAATAAAATAAAATAATTAATAAATCATAAAACGATGTATCTCACATGTTTGTAAAAGTATGGGCGTAATATATAATTATAAGTATGCCATAGGCAAGTGTGAACATTGGTCGTGGGTTATTCAATTAAACTTTATTTGTTTTCGTCACTGTTTTTACGATCGGATCATTGATCCGTTTATTCATAATTAAGTGGTTAAAAAGTCATCAAACCCATCGCGGAATTAGGGAAGATCAAAGCATTAGAATTCTAGTGCAAATAATTGGGAGTTAATTGTGGGAACTTTCTATCCCAAACTTATCAATGGTTTTACGACAATAGTTATAAACCCACGTTTGATAAGTTCTGTAATTCAAATATTGAATGAGGATTCGTTTCTCCGGACTCAAACGTACATATTTTTTTTTATTTTTTATTTATTCATCAATATAAAGTTTTATTACATAAATTTATTGACATCTGTCTCACTAGGGTACACCTGTGTCGAGACAGACATATTCAGGTACTTAAAGATTACTTACAAAGGGGCTATTATAAAATTATTTTATTTTGTTTGTGAATTGTTGTTACTGTTTACGTGTAATTTGGTTTACATATGTTTGTGATAGTGGGACGCCCAATACTTGTTATCCATTTCTTTATTTCATGTTTGAATTTGGTCATTGACTCTGTTCGTCTAATAGTGGCTGGTAGTATATTGTATAGTTTGCAAGCTATGTATTTGAAATGTCTTTGCCCAAAGGTGGTTTTAGCAAAAGGAGTTTGGAGAAGTTCTTTGTTTTTGGCTCGGGTATTGTGTATCGTTTGAGTTGGTCTGTAAAGTATTTTGCTGTTTTGGTGTAAATTAATCAAGATGGATCTTGCAAAGAGCTGTTTTATGTCCATAACGTTGATAGTATTGAAGATAGTATCAGTGTTGGTAGAAAGAGAAAGTTTGAGAATTATTTTTATGATTAATTTTTGTGCTTTAATAATGGGGTCGAGGGCACTAGAAGAAGTATTACCCCAACCTGAAATTCCGTATTCTATGTGTGATTGGCATAGTGGGAAATACACTGATTTTAAAAGTTTGGGGTCAAGGAAATTACGTGTTTGTTTGTAAAAGTTAATAGTAAATTGTATTTGGATAAGATTTAAATTGGTATATCGACAGGCTAAAGGTATTGGGGAGGATAAAAAGTGGAAAAGAGGAAGGTGGGGATGTACCTGGCTGGTCACCAAACACGGCAAAAGCCATTTCAAGCAACACTTGAATTCAAAACAAATTTGCGTTATTTCAACCAGATTTGATTGCATGACAGACAGACGAAATTAGTATTGTTGATAATGGTGATGAAATGCTAAGCTGTAGCATTCTACTAGGAAAAATTATTATTTTGGTTTTTTGGGCATAATTTAATAAGGTACATTTCAGCTTATCTAGAATCTTGAATCTAGAGGTAATTTTAGCTGAAATATACCATACATGCATCGTCATATTGTCCTTATGACTTATGACGAGTCAAAAAATGTTCAAATTCGTCGCAAAAGAATCTCAAATTCGATTAAAAATTCGAGCTCCACAGCAAAGTTAGTAAACTAAGCCGTGACGAGCAGTGTTGCCAACATTTAATTAAACTACTTCAAAAATTTTTGCATAAAGTCTGTATAAGTAAAACTAATGTTCGTATGAATGTGCCCTACAGACTATGCTGAAAATTTCGAATTATGTTCTTATTAGCGCCAGTATACGGTAGGGAATGGTGGAAGAAGTCAGTGCCACCTGAGAAATACATCAGAAATGGTGAAGAATTGCCGGGTCCACAAGTTCCAATAATTTAGGATATAATCCACCGTTTAGGCGCAATTGCCAGTTGAAGTTTGACTTACCTGTTAGCGCCGATTGAACAACACGAAACCATCCTTTCTATATTCCCTAAAATTATCTCTCCATAAAACATAAATGAGAACTACAAATTATGAGAACCTCAGTAAATATAAGAATGGGCATGCAGCTTCTTGATTCTCATGTTACATTAACAATTTTCAGTTAAGGCGATGCCATACTTAGTAATGCAAAATAATGTGTTTTTGGTTTGAAAATTTGGTCGCCTAGAAATGTTTCAGATGCTTTAATTAAATACTGCGAGTAGAATACATCTTGACCTTTGAAATAATTGAGTATTTTTTAGATAAATCTTTTTATAAGCCCAGAAAAAAATAATGTATAAGGCCTATGAAAACTGCTTTAAAGTTAAAAATCTCATACTTACGAACTCATTTTTGGTTATGATTTTATTGTATAATGTGGAAAATTAAGTTATTTATAAAATGATCGAAAAAAAAAATTATATTTATGCCTAAACATCCACAAAATAAAATAAAAGACACTTTTTGGCAATATTTTTTTCTTGCACAAATCAAAACAGGCGGATGGTGTTAAGGGGAATTTAAACCTTATCGCCATCTACGTAAGGGTTGTTATTGATAACTGCTCAATTTAAAATATTACACGACGTAATGCATCGCCTTAAAGCCATTCTAATTTGTCTGCTAATCTAGGTCTCTACATCGTTCTGAATAATGTATTGATTAATTATTATACAAACAGAAATGTCTTGTAAGTTAGAAGTTAGTTTCCCCTTGAGGGTAGAACATGATTGAAAATTTTACTGCCCTCTGTTTAACGAACACGTTGCACTTATCAATGTTTGTAATTATTCATAAATAAATAGCGTTAAGAGTTATGACTTATGACTCATAACGTAGTTATTATGGCAGCAACTTTGTTTAAATAAGTATCGTAAAATGATAACTTCATATTTATTAGCGTCGTATTCTCGTGATTGATTAAAATAAATAATTTTCATATATTTATATTTTATGAAGTCACTCGATTAAAATTATTATTTGATGACTTCCGTGTTCGAGCGGTATGACCAAGCATTTAGAATATCTACCGAAATATAACATAGTTCCCTCTATAATAACTGTACATTTGCTAAGTTGAAAATGTGTGAATTTCCCTCGACAGAAAAAAAAATGGTAAATTATGCTTCGAAAATGATAAAAACGGTGACCGGGTATGTCATCAAATTGGCAATTCAACACACCTACAAAAAGTGATGTAAAGTCAAGAAAAGCGATGAAACAAAAACTAGGTTAAATAGGTTACATAGGTAACTATCATTTCATCACTCTTAAAGGTGTGTTGAATTTTAATTTTGATGAAATATCAAGGAATCGATTCGCAATTCATAATAAATATATATAAAAGATTATATATATAGTTTTTCTAGCATTGAACAAAATGTTTCTCTTAATATTACCGGGTCTTGCAATAATATAGCATTAATGATAAAAATTATATTTAATTACTTATATTATAAGTAACCTAACCCAAATTCGAATATTATAGCACAATGATGCAACTTATGGTTAGTAACAATACAATACAAATATATCCCAAAAAGACAAAATTTGTGGTAATTGGACATAAGAAAGCATGCAGTGAAAGCAAAATTAAAATTGATAGTAAAATTATTGAAAATGTTGCAGAAATGAAATGCTTAGGAGTTATATTAGATTTGAAATTAACCTTTAATAAGTATGCCGATAATACACAAAAACAGAAGATTTCTTTTCATGCCGACCATACACAAAAACAGAAGATTTCTTTTCATGGCGACCATCCACAAAAACAGAAGATTTCTTTTCATGCCGACCATACACAAAAACAGAAGATTTCTTTTCATGCTGACCATACACAAAAACAGAAGATTTCTTTTCATGCCGACCATAAATGATAACAACCAACAATTTGTAGACTAACAATTTGTAGGCTTTTAAGACAATTCAAATACATTTAAATTAAAATAAAAACTAGAGCAGACTTAAGATCATGCGACGACCAGTGTTTTTTGATATAGTGTCCTCTGCGTGCAGTTCTATCTTTTATAAGCATAAACTTTTTAATATAAGTGTGTTTGTCGGAAGTGACTTGCCAGGTAAGTATGTTTTGGTATCTTTTCTAAATAACAAATGTAGATCCTAGGAAATAAATTGTACAGCGCCCTTGAGGTGATTTTTCACAAAAACGGCGCACTACAAATTATCCAATTATTATTATTATTATCATACACAAAAAAAAAAGATTTCGGAAATAATTTGTCAAAAAATAAAACTAAATTGGCTAACAGTGAAACAGATGCTGAACTTGAACGCGATGATATTTATACATAAAATAATAAACAACCTATAACCAAAATACTTTTCAAACATAATTATATACAACAAGGACATTCGCAAACACAAGTACGTGCAATGACTACCAAAGACTACCAAAAAAGGATAATGCCATATTATATTGCGCTGCCGGAAACTATAAAGTTTGCACCTCAATTATCAAAATAATCTAAGTCATACTCAATACATAAGTCATTTGTAAACTTGGATATACAAATGTATAAAATAAAAGAAAATTAAAAAAAAATTAAATATACAGATATACTTCGTAAATCTACACAACTTCGTTACATTGAACATTCATCATTCACATTAATTATTATGTGGTACATAATATAAATCATCGTTTCTCTCGTACACAATTTACATGCAAATCACGGAAGCTGAAATGGCCACTCATATATTGGCTTTAGTTATTGCCGGCTCGACCAATGGAAGACGCTTATCTGCACAACTCTATAACCTCGGTTTTTAATGGCTTTATAATTAATGAAGTCAATCTCCAGCTAGCCGCGAATAGGTTAATTACTGGGAGGAGCGGATCAGACTGCATTTATCTTATAGACTCATTTACTTATTAGAGGCGTGGAATCATTTTTATGGTTAATAACATTTTGTTATCTAATTTTAACTATTTGATGATAATTTTAACTCATATTAAGTCATTAAGCTTCTTTTATAGTGCTTTTTTGTATATAAAAATTTATATTTCAAATGTCACATCGGTAGGTTATTGGTTTTGATTTGAGGGCAATCGCACAAATCACTTAAAGGGAATCGATTTAGAAATCAAAACGTTTATTATTATGGGATAATTCTTCCAAACTCAACGGTATGTTAATTTTAAAATGGTGTACAAATAAATTTAGCATATTAGTCAGATAATATATTATCATTATAAGCGAATAAAGGAGTGTAAAGAGAATATACGATGCAAATGTGAATGGGGGACGCCCGACGAAGACATGGCACGGCCAAGTGAATCAGATACTTGAGTCGGGACATGTCAAGAGTCAGAATAATAGAAGAGTATGTATAAGACGATGTATGAATGTGAATGAGGCAAGGAGTGTGTGCCAAGACCGGGTTGTTTGGCGGTCCGTCCTCTCTGCCTACCCCTGCGGGGACAGCGTGATGGTTAGTTAGTTAGTTATATATTATCATGTGTTGATATTTTTGTACCTAACCGTCTCAACAACTCGTAGCCAAGTGAGAATATTGCATGCCAATGTTGGGAAATGTTGTGGGACTACAGGGTGTTAGGAAGGGGAGTAAATGTGCCAAGTACTTAGTTGGAAAGTGCCTTACTATTATTTAAATAACTTAACAAAGTTTTAGCATAAGATTTAAGTATTTATATTGTATATATATTTATCTTTAAACTAAAGTTTGTTTTTCCAGGTATTGATTCCCTTAGGGTAAACTTAAAGTTATTCATAAAGTGTTCCTTCAAAGATGACACTTTTTGCAAGTTATGCTTTAAAATATTAAAATGAATTGTTTGTTAAATGGTATAAACGTTTTGTCTTTTGAATGCAAATATCGAAAGTGGAAATTAACTCACTTATTGACATCTGATCGAACTGAAACTCAACAGATAGAATCGTTGTCGATGACAAGCAATCTATCAATCACGTGTACACACGCGGACATATACGCATTTCTCTGAAATTGGTTGACATTACAGCAGTTAATATACGAAATAAATTTCAATCTTACCCAATCTTGATTTGGCTCAATTATTAGTGCGGTTGACTCCAGTCCCTGTAGAGGAAGGTTTAGTCTTTAATCAATCCATATTTTCTAAGTAACTAACTAACTAACCATCACGCCGTTTCTCCGCAGGGGTAGGCAGAGAGGACTGACCGCCAAACAACTCGGTCTTGACACACACTCCTTGCCTCATTCACATTCATACATCGTATCATACATACTCTTCTATTATTCTGACTCTTGACATGGCCCGACTCAAGTATCTGATTCACTTGGTAGTGCCATTTCTTCCGACTTCTGCTACCATTCACATTTGCATCGTATATTCTCCTTAAACTCCTTTTTTAACAATTACACAAAAATCAAACCGAACACCTGATTCAAAGTTCAAAGTAACAATAATATAACAGGTGATATCTCACAAAAGCGGCGCTATAAAAATCATCCAATAAATAAATAAATAAAATAACGCCAATGTTGTACTTGCACTTGATTTTTATGAACACGTGTTCCGATGTGTAAGGAATTTATTAATATTTTATGAGGAAACGACCTGTAACCGGATTACCAATAATTTGAAGAGATTTTTAATACCATTGTAGACTGCTTATAAATTCGCTTCTTTAGACATTTTTTGTTAGCGCCAACTGCGTTCAGTCCTCTATCAATGCAGTTTCCTGCATTTACCTTTCTTTCAATATCTCTCATATTTTTAAAGGGTTTTTAATATATTTTATAAGTTTACAGCATCGAACATACATCCTTATCTTAATCACTTGGATAACCTCTTTTAATTACAGTTGATTAACGATCCGGCATCAATGTAGATTGCGAGTACGTCATGATTAAATAGATCACTCTGTAATCTCCGTCCGATCTACTCGAGATGAAGTGACCGTAGCTTTAATGTGTTTAATCATGGTATGTGCATGATTATTCAATACTTCAATAGTTCACTTTGCACACCTTTAAGATGAAATTATAGCAAGGATGTGTTTAGCTTGTCATTAGAAACAATTGCTCACGCCATAGGCCGGGTATATGAGTCAGTCCGCTATGTACGACATTCCTCGCTCAAATTTAAGCGGGCTAAATCTGCCATTCAAGTCTTGATAAGTGGCTGGAGTCTCGCCAAAATTTACATAAATTGCCTAATTTTATCAGTATGGACTATAATATTCATCTAGAATTGAGGAATTTTTATGTTAATAATTGATAATAATCAATCTAAAATAGTCTAATAACACGTATTATCCTCGCTTAAGGCGAAGCTTAGTTCTAAACCGATATTTTGATTAATATTTATAAAGAATTGGTGGACGTTATGAATACCAAAAAAATGTTTTATATAAATTGAAGGTTTTCCTATCGCTTCGCTTGAGTAGAATACAAATAAAAAAAAATTACTGAATAAAAAATATAAATGTAAACTACTAAAAAAAAAATTTTTTGAAAGAAATATATAAACGCGTAAAGGAAACAACTTTTAAAAAATACAGTATTATAGCTAAGATTATTTGTGACAGTTTCGCTTGATTAACTTTTTTGCTTTCTTATAAAATTATTTACAAAATAAATAAAAACCAGTTTTGTGCTAGAAATTAAACGATTCTACACCTACAATATAAGGTATACCAAGAATACACACATTTTTGGCTTGTAGCTTCCTCTTAAAGCACCATGCTGATTGAAGTGGGGAACCAATTCGTAAATTACACCCACAAAAAAAACCGCCTACTTTGGCATTTTGAAAGATCGCGATCTCGCGATGACATTAAGGAGCATAAATATACTACTGGCGTTAACAGTATTCGGTTTTCAAAGAAAATGAAACACGTTCCTCTATCGAAATCATAGAAAATACATCTAGGCTTTTTATGTTTCAAGTTGTGCTAAGCTTGATATAAAAACCAAACCGAGCTTAAAATCAACATTTTATGTTGTGTTTTTTTTTTATACTTTTTAATTTTTATGTGGACAACTAATACTTTTCCAAAGTTTTTGAGTTTTGATCGGTGTTCTTTTTAGTTATTTTTTTATTACCTTCTGAAGACTTTGCAAATATTAGAGTTGCAATTGCAACTGTGGTATGCAATTATTCGCGAAGAATTCTATTTTATTGTCCAACTATCGTGATTTTACCGTATTGCTTCTTTTATGATATCTGTGCAAGGATTATGGACACAAGTTTTTCACACAATTTAAACATTTTTAAAGCTGAACTGTGTCGTCTTCAGTTGTATAATCAATTTGCTGGGATATATTTCGCACCTAGCTAACGGGTCCGGTCATGTTAAGCAGAGAGCAGATTAATGATCAGTTAGGAAATGACGCTACGCTACGAGGTGTCTCCTGTAATGCGTTATTTAATAATATCCTGGTTTGATTAATAATAGTTCTAAACAGGTTGAAGTAATCCTTACCAGGTTATACGTCCATTTCGTTTTAAAAGGCTTTAGTTTCACAGGAATTATAAATAATATTATAGTTGTAGCGGAACACTTAGCCCATTTACATGTTTATACAAATGATATCACAATAATGTGAACGCCAAAATTTATGAAAATAAACTCTGGAATGTTTTAATCCTTGAACGTTATTGAAACAGTAAAAATGTAGGTTGATCGATAACTTATCTACATTTAAAACACTTTTTTACATGTTTTCGACTACTTCACTAGGCACATGCCAATAAAACGTCTATATTTATTATATGACCTTTGATTTCATGAAATACAAGTCGCGTATAAGTAATTCATTCCCATATAAGTAAACAATTGCAATTACTTATTCCCACGAGTCAAAGTCAAATTCTGATGCTTGAACAAATATACTCTAGTATTTATTACGAAAAATATTGTGACAATAATTCCACATTTGTGTACATATCCTTAGCCGTAGCTCAAACGTGGATTTACACAAAAATTGCCGATATATATCTATACACCTATGTTACCATAACACGCACATGCAAATCGCTCATCAAGATATAACTTATCCCTACTTTCTTACCAAATAGTACTTTCTTTGATTTTATATTGTATTTGTATTCTTTTTTTAGAAATACACTTGTACTTAATGTACTTGTATTTTTACTACATTTTTAATTTTATTTTAATCACACAAATGTACTTGTATTTTTTCTTTTTTTTGATACATGCTCCTTGTATTATTTTTAATTCAATAATACGTATTTTCTTTGATATACTTTTTATATTATTTTAAATTTTTCTGTTTTCCACACCTATTTTTTATATTCATATATCTTAAACTTATATAGATATTTTGCATTATTTTTAATTCCTTTATACTTCATACTTGTTTTAGATGTATAAATAATTTTATTTTATTTTTATATTATTTTGTTTTCATTCAACTTATTTTTAATTTGTATTATTATACTTAACATAAAATTGACCACTACAACACGGGCATGTGCCTAGTGTGGTGGCCACAAATTTACCCGTTTACTGTTATGTATAAACTTTACTGAATAAAGAACAAAAAAAAAAAAAAAAAAAAAATAAATGTCAACATAAAATACGCGTATCACCCAAAATACTAAACGGCACACTTTTCATTGCCGATAAGGTATATTCATATTCTCTACTTCGTGTTATTCATGAACGAGCACATTTTTAACCCCGATGCGAGGTTTTTATTGAACTGGTCAGATAAATTTATTAATACTACAGTCATGAGCTAGTTTTGTTGTTGATTTGCGTTTTATAGAAGATGTTGAAATATATCAGTAAGGTATGTTTTAACTGAACTCTTCGCAGCAACCATCTTGCTTCTACACGTGCACATATCGTGATATATAAATATTCACGTTGAATTATAAAATCAGTAGTACGGCATCATTAAACTGGTCTTGCACGTAAATTTATAAAAAATACATTAATCCATTTTTACGCCCTTATATATTCTATTCTAAGGTTAAACGCAATGCTCCTTATTTTCTACTTGTTCGTAGATTTTTTAAATTAATTTATTTTATTAAAATGCGCTTTTTGCAAGGTTTTGCTTTACAATGTTGAGACATTTTTTTGTTTGTGTGCACCCGTACATAAGCAATATGAATATGATTAAATATTTTTGTAAAAATTCTCGTTAGTGTTAGTGTTAAAAAAGGAAGTGCCTTTCGGCTCAAATCACGAAAGTAACAATCAGTGCCAACTGTTGGAAGGTACCGCTATTAATTAACTTAAGTAACGAAAAAAAAGAATTATTTTCGCTTTCTTTCACGCAAATATGTGGTCAAAAAATATGATTTTTTTATATATCCAGTAATAAGTTTATAGTATTCATAAATAAAATGGTTATTTGGATATTTAATGTGGCAGATAATCCGAACACAGATTGGCTAAAGCCATCAGATTTGCCATTCATGGTGAAAACTTACAACATATATATTAAGCTTTTTTAATATCAATTAATAAGCTATTTTCCCCAGTGCCTACCCTGATGAACTCTCTGCATGCCACTGATGGCAGTGAGGCTTGAGGGTAGTAGAGGAAGAAATTAATTAGACTGAGTGCAACTGAAATAAGATTTCTGAGGCGTTGACGACATGTTGTAGAGGAAGAAATGAAATAGACTGAATGCAATTGAAATAAGATTTCTGAGGCGTTGACGACATGAATTTAAATGAACTTGAATTGAATAGGGTATCTTCACTATTTTTTTTTTCGTTAAAAAATTACGATGTTGGAGGTATTTTTATTTTGACGAATAAATTTTCTATAACGATTTAAAATGGGCTGAGATCGAAATACCGCCAAAACGACGTGACAGCCGTCTTACCAGACATTGTCTTTTTCTATGTCATTTCGGAATGTGCGGTTTTAGATCGTTTTCGATATCGATAACTATGAATTTAAATATTACAATTACATATTTTAAACTTTAAATCTTCCATACATTTTAACAGTATTCATAGTTTGTGTAAATACACTATTTTAACTAACAAAGTAACAAAGTACAGATAGGTACATTGTGAGGCACTGTGCGACCTTGAAAAAACGTATTTTTGTATGTTTGATATTTTGACTGGATTTTGTTAAGTTTGCCAGTGAATAAGTGTCTCGCAAAGCCACGGACCATTATCTTCTGAGAATTAGGATTTTATGAAAATATGCCAATAATTATCAACAAAATTCACAAAGCTGATAACTATCTAGCAACATACCTGAGTAAATATCGCATGGATGGCGTGTTTACCTGATAACTTTGCAAAAGCTAACGGCCCAGTACCTAGTTCACGATTCCTTGTCATGTCAGCGTTCACCATATTTCTAAAACGTCACTTTTTACATACATGGAAGTCTGATATCTGACAGTATTCAATTTCTTGTTTCCTTGTTTGCACGGGAGTAATTAAATAATAAAAACAAGTTTTCTAAGAAACAGGCAAACTATCCAACGGTGAAATACAATGAATATAATACATACATATTATGAATAATGTATCTTAGCTGTTTTATCTATGGAATGCGAGTAATAATAAAATTTATTGAATAATTTTCGGTAGGCAGTTTTACAAACATGGCAACTCAGGGGTGCTTAATAACTAAAAAATACTTAAAATTGTAGTTAAACATAACTTTTAAATGCCTAACTTACAGACAGCGTTACACATACAGACGCGTCGTAGAGCTCTCAAAGTGGCAAGCAAAACAAACGCTAATTGTCGTGCTTTCGATTTCGCAGTTTTAGACTACTACTAAACTGTCACGCGTAGCGTACTATCACTTAATAAATTGCGTAAAATGTGGCAAAATTCTCTCGTGTGCGATGAGAACGTGTTTGCATTACACGGCAAACACTAGAAAGAGTCAAATAATAACCTTTAATTCGTAAATACACGAAAATTATTTATTATTACAAAAAATACAATTATTTCGATTGTTTCCCGAAGATTAGCGAAAGTGAGACAACGAACGTGGCAACACATACGCATAAGAAGGATAATCTACTAGCAGTATGTCGTCTTATATAGTATTTCGTATTCGTCTTAGAGTAAGCGGGTAAGCTTATCTTGTCATCTCAGTCACACCCGTGATGCAGAATGTAGTATTCGACGCAACTTTTAAATACGAAAACACCGCAAGTTTATTTCATCCATACACGCATTGTTTTAATGTCTATCTTTGACGTACATGAACAACATTTGAATTGGGCATTTTCACAAACTGTGACTACAGCGTAATTATAATAACGCCAATCTTTGGGAAGACGGCTATCACCAACGCAGCCGAATTCATTAATAAAAACGAACATGTCGTTTTGACAGCAAATCGAAAATGGCACAATTTAAATCGTTATTCATCAAAAATCAAAATACGTAATTTAAAAATTTTCTTCGAGAATACGGTGAAAATATCCTATTAAGAATTTACTGGAAACATAAGGCTGTTTCTTACTTGCCACATTTTGTCTTAATTTTGTGAGGCAACAACATGTCTTTATCATGTATTGTAACGTCTTTGAGATAAGCTTTATGTAGCTTCGTAATGTAGCCGTATCTACGTACATTCCACAGAGAGGGAGCTTTTACTCGCTAAACAAACGCGTAGGCAATATTCAATGATTGATTCTATAATGTTCTTTATATTACTTTCTTATTTTGCAATGCCTTATCTTCAAACCAATTACATCCGATAATCAAATAGTGATCCCCATAAATTCTCTTCCTAATATTAGTACCAGTATTACGCAATCTGTCTTGGTTTATTTGTGTCCTCAATTCCATCGCAATCTTCCGATTTCACATTCTTGCATACGATTGTTAGCAGTAGGTACACATTAATATATTTGCTTAAAAACTGAGTTGGCGGACGTTTGTTGTTCGTCTTGCCGAGTGCATTGTAAGGCTTAATCCCTTCCTACGTTCTCGTTATTGCGACTTCAAAATATTCAATGCAGCCGTGTGACATATTATATTCCACATTGGTATATGTTTTTTTTTTTGTAGACGCCGCCTTCATTATAACACCCGCTTGTGTTACAATCTTAGATTTGTATTAACGCGGGGCGTAAGTCCCACGCATAATTGATTTTGTACGCGCTTCTGGAATTGCGACGGGATTCCCAATTATTGGAACAAATCTGTGCAAGTAATGTGATGGTTGAATGTAGCATCTTGGAAGAAATGCAATGATTGATTTCAAAACATTTCAACAGGGACGTTTTTCTAATATCTAATCTTCTTTTAATATATAAAAATTAATGTTTATTTGTTTGTCCCGTACGTGTTCCTAAAGAATTCTAAAGTTTGTTCTTATTAGTGCCAAAAATGTTTAGAGAGTTGTTTGAATTTGGTAAAATGAGTAAGGGATGCTTGAGAAAGACCTGAATGAGATATAGTCAAATTAATATTGACATAATGATTTTTAACAGTTACAATGTGGATTTCATGAAACTGCAGGGAGCAGCAAAACAAACAGTGCAGTTTTTAATGGCTGGTACATTCCGTGTGGGGCGGTAGGAACCTAAAGGTGTTTCATTTTTTTGTGAGGGTCGTGCCGTTTTCAGTCGTTACCATGGTTTGATGCGGAAAACACCGGAGCTTCGCCGTCCGCACGTTTCTTGAAAATAACCGTTCTTCACTCAGCGGGCCTTCCGGCTGCAATTTGCGACTTTTTGCTGTGGGTGTACCTACCGGAAAATATTTTTAAACATCAACCTCACACCTTAAAAAAAATCAAGAATCGAATTCGGATGAAATCCCCGCTATACCCGTCGAGATGCCAAAATGCGGCCGAAATCTAATTTTTTTTAAAAGCCCTTCAAAACTGCACTGTCTTTTTTGCCGCAACCTGTACATGCATAAGTGAATGGTACAAAAAGTTGGGGATACCCGAGGAAGAAATGAATCAAATCATTATTTGGGGTAAAATGAGACATAAGTGATGGACGAAGAAAGAGATGTAAGGAGAATGTATGACTTGGAAGTGAATGGTTGAAGAGGCCGAGGACACCCGAGAAAAATATAACAATAATATTATTTATATCATAAAAAATGCACCCAATTGTCAAGCACTCTAGAATTCACAACCACAAAATTTTACCCCAAACCATTTAAAGTCCCGGCACGACGTCAGCTAGTTATAAATAAAAGTAATATTACACAGCCCAACAATGTATTTTGGTTTGTGCCGGAAAAGTATTAATATTTTGGATATAGTTTGATGTGCTGAGTAATAATGCACCAAATGAATCTCTGCATTCGTTTAGAAAATTTGGTGGCCTGGTCGGTGGCTTAGTTGACATCATGTTTGGGTACCACCCAGGCGTAGTGTGTTCAATTACTCGGCTGGCTAAGTCCTCCACCACGAAACAAAAAATACTTTCCGCTTACTGTGGTCTTTCTTTTAAAAAAAATATATGTATAAAATCTGAGAACGATACGATAGTGACATCTATAGATATTTTAGTAATGTATGGCTCAAAGCATGCCTTCTGCATAATTTTAAAATTGGCTGCATTTCATGCGTTGCGTTTGTGATGGAAAATGTTAATTTGGCGACAGAGACTTTGAGCCTGTCCCCAAACTCTCCAAATGTCCCCAAAACATAGGCGCGCTCGAAAAACATAAAACATAAATATATATATATATATATATATATATATATATATATATATATATATATATATATATATATATATATATATATATATATATATATATATATATATATATATATATATATATATATATATATATATAATTACTATGGATCCGTCCATGAGGCACAAACAATAAAAAAATATGTGTGCAGCCAGACTAAACAATCCCGTAAAGCATGAGGTTTTTAAATGAGACTATAAACCGCTCAAAACCTCGATTAGAAGAATACTAAATTCTCAAATTATGTAACACAAATATTGGAATAGAAAATAACAATTTGCATTTCACTAATTTATAACTCAAGTTAAATAAGTCCATTCCACTGTAGCCTCAGAGAACTTGAGTCAGAAAGAATTCTGTTTCAAAAAATAATTCAACAGGTCTTGAGATTTTTTTCTCAAGTATGTTATTTCATTTTTCATTTCCATCCACCGAAAATCATGCAAAACGCGGTGCAATATGCCTTCGTATCGTCGTAATATCACCTGCCTGGCGGGCTTCCGATGCCCGGCACCCCCATTTGTCCAAACTCAGAGATTTATTGAAGGATGACTGTAAACGTATGTAATAAAAGATGAAAGAGGCGGACTCTCAATCAAAACATAAAATCAGCCCTGTTCTTTGTTGTCCACGTGGTTTCCGCTAGCTATTTATTTAATACACGGGTTTTCTACACGGAAAAAATGTATTGCTAATTTATTTAGAATTCTCTTCAAATTATTGGTAATTCCGGTTAAAAACGAGATTGAAGGCCTTATGAATGAAGGGAACAGGAGGCTGCCGAATAACAAACGTTTTAGGTCACGATTATCAGAATTTCCTGATAATCTTCTTAATTTATCGTTGGGACAAAAACCGATTTCTCTTCGTGCAAGTATTAAGGAGTTTTTGCTTAGAGAGATTGCATCTGTGCATTCTTGAATTAACTTATTGCATTTCTGCTTTGGGAGATTGTATCAGAGCATATCCGTAAACCTTGAATTAACTTATTGGATTTTTATGGTAGTTTTATTGGAAAATTTTGTTGATAACAATACATTATATGGACGATGTTATAAAAATAAGATTCTGGCTCAAATAAATGTCCTTGTACCAGAGTCTCACTCATCTAATTCAAGTTTATACTTACGGAATTCAATACTTCGTTTGTGTGAAAGTACAGGGTTTTCCAATAAGAGGTGTTATTTTGATATTCAATCGTAAAATATCAATGGTTTCCTTGCTTGTGTGGCACGTAGCGCCGTCTTGTTGAAAGTAAACGTTGTCCAGATCAATACCATCCAATTCCGGCCATAAAAAATCATTAATCATCTCTCGATAGCGCAATCCATTCACCGTAATTGTTGCTCCAGCCTCATTTAAAAAGTAAGGTCCAATGACTCCGCCGGACCATAAACCGCACCAAACAGTCACACGTTGAGGATAGAGAGGCTTTTCAACAATAATTCTTGGGTTTTCCGAACCCCAGAAGCGACAATTTTGCTTGTTGACAAAGCCACCGAGGTGGAAATGGGCCTCATCACTCAAGATGATTTGCATTTGATTCGCTCAAGTGAATTTTAATAATTTTATTGCGTTGTTGAAGCGTTTATCGTTTTTTTTTATTAATGACGTAATTTTTACTTGTCAAATGTCAAAAAATGATAGTCTCAAAGTATATCTACCGAAATAGCGGGCTATTAAAAATAACACCTCTTATTGGAAAACCCTGTGCTATGAAAAAATACACAACCTCCTGTACTGTCGAGCCAGCTGCACCAATGTATTTATGAACTCTTGGGGAAAGCTACGTATACCTAAATGTCGTGGATCAAAAAATAAATACATATGTTTTATGTCCTGTAACACAATTATAGCGTTTTTTGCAGTGCATGTACACTTTATAAACCGCACAATTATAACGATTTAAACTCATATTTGTAATCTTATATAAATTTGTACAAACGGAATAATAAAATAACAATAACAAATAAAATAAAATAATCACTTCTTCAATTATTTTATTCCACCATTTTATCTAAATTATAAAAATTTCGTTTTATTCAATTTTTATAATTTAGATAAAACCGACATGTTTCAATAATAAGGGTTTAGTAAACTTTATTTAATCATTGAAGACAATATTAGCGGCTCTCAAACGAAAATTTGAAACTGAAAATCAGAAAAAGATTCGGTCGCGTCTAGGAATTGAACCCAGGATCTCAACGCCCGACAGCAACTTTAAGAGGGTGAACATCACTCAAGCCGAGCTTAAAAAGCAGCTGAAATACAGGCTCTTAGTCAGGTGTTGCTAAATATGACATCGATGAAACCTGGCAATATGTCGCTGGAATAATCCATCCCTGCTAAATACGGCGCGCGTCAAAATAAATCATTTCAGCCATAATGCTTACGCTTAAGTTGGGAGGTACCTTTTTGGCAATAATTCCCCTTTTATTACGGCTGACCACGGTTTTTATGGTAATCCCAATGCTTCGTATAGGATACTCTAATTTCATTGCACGCCGACGTTATTTATGTCCAGTCCATCACTACTGGAGTGACATGGCTATTGGCCACTAGCCCTTAGCTGGCCGGGCGAGCAAATTTACAATGCCAATGGTCTCAGAAGGGACAAATAAAACCACTTTAGCTCGCTGCTTTCCTGGTACAATAGGCATTATTTTGGTATTCGTCGGCTCTGAAAAGGTAGAAGGATGAATATGAAATCACCAATCTCCAAAACGATCCCGCAAGAACTTTAGTGTTTCATTTTTTTTTATTGAAATGTTACAGATGAACTTAGGCTACTTAAAATATTCTTGGGGTGCGTTTTACGGAAAGGTACGTCAACAGTGCTTTTCTCTTCTTTCGTATTGTGGGGGGTCATAGGGGAGCATCTAGGTCAGTGAGCCAGTCTAGGACCTCAAGCGTCGACCTGTGGATCTCATCAATCCCGCCGGGGAATGAATGCAGCAGGCAATCTTAAAAGAGCTAAGTATTTAACTAATAAAAATAATTATTTATTATATATATATATATAAATTACAAACAATACAAAAAAAATGAACCTTTGTCTGTCCAACTGGGAAGGATTCCCGTTTCAGGACAGCCAAATTGTGTATTTAGTACATAATATTCTTACAATGGAATGGCGATGCTGTCAAAACAAATTTTGAGAACATTGTTGATTGCATTCGACGTGACAGGATGGTTTCTTTATCCTTGAAAGAATCGCAAAAATGTAATTTATTACCAAGGTCAATTTGGATAACATTAGTAATTGCATTCAGAACAGATGAATGGTTTCTTTCGGGATATCACAAGTCTTAGATTCTTTCCAGGGCATTTTGGAGAATATTTACAATCGTATAGTTGGAATTTCCACATTTATAAATCAGTATAAGACATATGAATTCTATAGTACTATAATTTTAGGATTTCTTAGGTGATAGAAATTACACATTACTAGACCAGAATATATGCCGTATGACATATGAATTTCCAATTTTTAAATTTCGAATCTTTATTTATTAAATGGCTAGTCATTATTACACAGTAATCGAAATAAAACCGCCCAAAAGATTCCTAATTATTTTTTTTGTGTTTGATCGTGTAATTGGCGTATTTTCTAATATTTAAAATGCTTAATTTAGGCGAATTATTTATAGTTCTAGTTCTCCAAGTTCAACTCTATACTTTCAAGATGGATCTTTTTTTTTTCTTTCGGTCAACTAGGTAGGTCTTATTGAGTTGTATTCTCTTTGATTTTGGTCGTGTTGCGGCAGAAACTTTCCATGGAGGCTGCGGAATATGTTCATTTTTGTCAACGTTTTACATCCAGTTTTTGTATACCTCGCTAACACTCTTATACACCCTAAGGATTGTATGATTTCTAATCCTACTTGTATGTTATCAATTGGAACACTGTTTATAATATAACACATATACATACGTACCTACACAACCTGAATACGATTCAAAAAGGAATCATAAAGACCATATTGAAAGTACCAATTAGAACGCCTTCAATTGAAATATTCAATTCCTTTGACGTACCAAATGTACAGCAAATATATGCCAAAAATATATTATTGAAGCTCTTCAAAAATAACAAATCCTCTACTAGACTGTGTATGCATAACACTAGATCGAACAAAAATGATATAAAAAATATTCCAAGTTATAAAACCACATTCGGACAAAGAAACTATACATACTTTGCAACAAAACTCCATAACATCCTTCCCCAAGACATAAAACTAATAAAAAATCCTAATGAATACAAATCATTAATAAAAATATGGCTGAAAGAGGTCAATGAAAAAACCCTAATGAAAACACTAAAAACGATATAGAAGACACTAAAAACGACATAGAAGACACTAAAAACGACATAGAAGACAAATAAACCATATTTAAATAACTTTAGTCCGCCTCGGCACAGGACCCCCTAGTGAGGAGGACTAAGAAATACAATATTTTATACTTAATTTCACCATTATATTTTGTATGTAACAATTATTTTATATAGTCGCTAAAATAAAAAAATAAAAAAATAAAAAATAATAAAAAAAAAATAAAAAAAATATCTAATTTTGTCGGTAATATGAATATATGAATGAATGAAGAGCTGTAGTGCCATGCGATTCGCTAAGCACCGCGTACGAGGACTATCGGTCCAGCTCGTCAGCGCTACGTCGTCAGTTGATTGACGCTAGGCGTGGCAATAATTCTATCCTAAAGGAGTAGGCATATTATTTATATCCCACTTTGAATCATCCATGATTGCACATATTGGGTAGGCTTTTAGGCACCAAGTAAGCAAGAGTAATTAGTGTTAGTGAAAATACCAATATATTGCATAAACACCTACTGAGAAACTGAATCACTGACAAGTTCCCCATATGATGTAAGAACGTATATGATACGACTACATACAAGATTCATTACGGCACCCCGTATTGAATACGAAATTAATTACTTTAAAATTTCATACCTATCCCAACATGAGGTCTTTGAGATTCATCGGGAATTGTAGAATTTTGCTTTACCAAGTCATTAAGTGTGTGTTCGCTGTAAACATCTTTGCACTCTATTTGCAGTTTATTAGCATGCACGTAACCGGAATAGTTAGCAAATTAAGTATTATTTCCTAAGCTAATATGCAAATTAAGGGCTTATTTATTTAAAGACAGAGCATAAACATGCTCATTATTCTAACAGTTTTGTGTCACTGGAGGCAATGTATGTGCTACCTACAAGTCGTGTCATGTCATTCTGTCGCTTATGCTTCAAAAGCTTTGACATTAAAGTAATGAGAAATAAAGATATAATTAAAATCAAAATGCTAGGTACTGGATATATCTGGAGTTGTCTGGGTAGAATATTCGGTCTATAATTTGGCTTGTATTTGGCGTGATATCTACTTGCTAACCATTAGTTTAATCACAGATCGGCCTTGATTGCAATATGCTTTACTTAGGTACTAAACGAAATTAATTAAATTATTTTGCTTGCCGAACAATAATTGATAATATTCTACTACCTTGGAAATGTTTTCTCATGTGGTATTATGTTAATTGTTTGTTGAACATATTCTAACTTCTTGTCATCTAACCTGGCTCACCCAGTCTTTTCACAATAAGATATAAGCAGATATATGCACCAACGACAGGAAATAGATTTTGCATAGAATATCCATAATAAGCCTGAAGATGAAAATTAACACGAGGTCAACACAGTCAACCATTAAAACACTATAACTTAGAATGTGCAGTCAAGCCAATAAACCTACCACCCTATCATAAATAATGTATAACAAGTTGTATGTGTTGCAAATTCAATAATAAATAAATTCTATTCAGTTAAATTATTATAGTACGCGTAAAAATAATTATTATGTCATAAACCCCATGTTTAACCTTATAACTTCAAGGAAAAAAACGAGTGTTGCTAATTTATTAAAAAATCTCTTCAAATTATTGGTAATCCATTTAATAACGGGATTGCAGACCTTTAACAAATGAATTAACAGGTTTCCTGATAAACTTTTAGTAAACTCTGACATCGTGATATTCGAAATTTTCTAAAAGATTATCAGGAATCTTTTCAATTCATTCGATAAAGGCCTGCAGTCCCCTTTTAAACCGCATTACTAATCATTTTAAGATAAATTAAGAATACTAATTTTTCTCTGTGTTTATATTATAGTAGACTATTTATATTTATTACAAAATAAAAGTAAGTCCATTAGGTGAGCTCGAGGAACTCGTGTTTAAGGAGCGGAGTAAGTACATGAAAAAAGAAAATAATGTTTAAAAGGCGATTTTTTAACAATATTCAAAGTCTTATTAAATACAATTCAACATACAACATACAAATTAACATAATTCAATTTACACAATTTTAGAGAATTAGTATTATAACAATAGCCAAAGTTGTTTTTAAATGCTAGCTAGTATAAATTAAGTATACATATATTAAAGGTACAATGTTCATATTTCAAAGTTTCGGTTACCTTAATTTTGTTTTTGGACAGTATTATATTGTATCATTTCACACCTAAATACAAGTAGTGGTGCAGAGCCGTGGTCGTTCTTAGCATTGGGGTGGCTATTAGGCCCTTTGTTTTGAATCTATTGCTTATGCTATCTAAGGAGTGAATTTTAATGATGAAATATCCTTTGTAAATTTGATATAAGGCGTTTCTTTTTAATTTTTTTATATCTGTGAAGACCCCTCCCCACCCAATAATCCCATACTGCAATAGAAACTATTGTATTTCTTATATATGTACCATCATCTCAGTTCCTTTAGTACATTTCGTAATGTTGTCGTTAAAAACTTGACAACATGTCATGGTTACACAACGTGATTCCCCAGGTATCAAAAGCATTCTTCCAATCAATGTATACCTACTCCATACTTGCTCTCAACTTTCATTACATTTATGTGTACTTTTTCCAGTTCTCAAAAGTCGTGTGTGTCTCCTAAGGTAGTAAATTTCAGTTTTGTGAAGCAAATGGCCTATAATAATACAATAACAGAACTTGATTAGAACTTTCACAGAACTAGAAAATTAACATTATTGTTCAAATTCTATGAAACAACCCGTCCTTATTGTAGCTCTATCCATATTTCTGGCTTGTTTAGAATTTGTAAAGTCCTTCAAATATTTATTTTTTTAGTTCCTTGTTACGTTTCCTATTAATTTCAATGCTTGAATCTGACTCACTTTTCAATACAGCCGAATCAGTTCCTACAAGTAGAGTTTCAGTCCTATTCTAACTTACCTACATCATTGAACCATCTACGGGTCAGAAGGGATGTGCATATTGCTTCACATTTCTTCAGACTGATTCGTGGATGGTTCGAAAACTCGGCTGTTATGGAGAACATTCATTCTGTGTTCCCGATGATTTTCTCCGTCACCGACAGCATAGACTGTTTTATCTCCCAGCCTTCAAAATTAATTTGCCATGCCGTTGGGAAGAGCTATCATGCTATTAACTCTTTCAATACCAGAGTTCTTCCTCAGGAACATCAAGAAAAAAATAACATCTCTTGATTTTGTGAAACAAATTTCCCCTATTTTGCGTATCTCTTGTGAAGAATATTCCTCATGGCGTCTGTTTTTCTGCTAGGGTGCAATCGAATTATTCCAGCGACTTTCAACCGTTTTGCTTGTACTGGTATCCATTATTATTATTGTGTTTATTTTATGTTATCTTTATATTTATGTAGTACGTAACATTGTAAATTAATAAATAGTATGTTAAGTGAAAAAATTGCTTGTATTATAGGATTTTTCCTTGCTAGTAAAAAGGTAATCCTTTAATGCCTAACAATAATAAAAATCAAATTTAAGATACTAAATCAAAATTATGAACCAAATTTTTTCAAATAATATTTTAAGTGTTATCAAGCATAAGAAAATATTCTCTGTGTGTGGAACAAAAGCGCAGTACTGAAAGGTTTCAATATAATCATATCAGTTTAAACGGTAAGCTTGGTAAGCTGCTCTTACAAAATCTGTTTTTTTTTTATTTAAATTTATTTTGATCTGTCCGCTTGCTGCCCTTGTGAACTTAGGTATTTACGTTTTTTTAATGTGGTCAGTATATCTTATACGTGTCGACTGTAGGTGTTTCCGTCAGAAAATAAATTAACTAGCCTGCATGTTGTTATTTACATGCAAAAATAAATAGCAAAGACGTCACGATACGATTATAATAATCTTATTAAACAAGGTGCGATCGGCCCTCAGCTCGCCGCGAGTATTATAAATGCAAGACAGGAATTCACGGGCGCGCGGGGGGTCTGCTTAAATGTTAACCTCCGAGGATGTTTTTCAAAAAACACCTAGTCCAGGGTCCAGAGATGACCAACGAAGAATACTTCAAGAGCGAAAATACCTCTGCAAATATTTGTGAAGGAATTACTCAGACTTTTTTCGTATTGTAAAAAGTCATTTTTTGATACAGAACTCAGTAAGGCTGTCAACCATAGACATATGAATATTAGTAGACCTGCCCTAAGCGTATTATTCCCCACTCCCCATACCGGTTCCATTGGAGCTGGCTGTGCTCGCGTATGGCCTCAAGTGAATTTAGAAAACGTGACATCATTCTTGTGCGAACTATGGTCGAGGCATCATCGGTTCATTTTACGAAATAACACGGCAAAATGTTGGCTTGTGGTATGAAAACTTGTAAAAATAGATATGAAAAAGAGAATAAACTCAATTGTCGTATTACATTCCATATATAAGCATTATTTTACTTTATTTTAAGCATATTCACATCGTATAATATGGATCAGTTGTAGAAACATATACTATCACATCGAGATACGTCTGGACGCGAAACGCAAAGCTGGTTTGTTGCTGGGAAGTAAATTATGAACATTTATAAAAGTGTCTTAACTAAATACGTAAACGAAATATTCGACTCTGAAAATAGAAGAAATTTATTTTGCCGAATTTGGACTTCGCAAATTTGTTCATAACGTGGCGAGTAATTTGCGCTCTCATGTAAAAAATGTCTATTCATTCAAAAGCAGATTTTACTTTTAAGAACTAAATGGTGATATTATAATGCGAGATGCCTATTTACTGTCAGATTGATTTATTGACGAATCACAGTCAGCTTTACCCCCTTCGTTCTTCAACAGTTGATTTTACCCCTCATCTTTAATTTCCAGTCTATATATTCATATGTCTGTGCTGTCAACCTTTATATACAATAAAAAAAAATTAAAAATCGTTTCGGGTACGACAACTATCACCAAACCAAGATTTTTCTCTTTTGTACTCAAAGGGCCTTACTAAGAAGCAGGTTTACAATATCTTAAAAATTCATTATGCGCTTGGTTGTTCTTGCAAAACTCGAAAAGTAGTGGACCGATATAGCTCAAAATTTCAAATTTTGTTCTTATTAGTGCCTGGAGTGTTTAGAGAGTCTGAATTGAAGAACTATCTCTACACCAGAATGAGATACGGTGTCGAATTAAATTCGATGTAATGTAGTTATTTAACAGTAACATTGTGGTATACCGTAGTTGATGGTGGAAGCAGTCGGAGACGCTTGAGAAAGACATTAGCAATAGCGAAGCACTGCGGGGTCCACTAGTCGTTTATAATAGTTTAGATAAATGTTTGTTTATCCGTTGTGTAAAATTTAAAACACGATTATTAGTAAGTCTGAAAAAGTAATGCTGAAACTGAAAAAAATGATAATATAATTGAAGGTTTGGAAAATATTAATTTTTAATTTTTTTTTTTTTTTTTACTTCCGATTTAGTTGTCCGGGTTAAGTCTTCCCCAAAGGAAAAACTTAACCCTTCCACTCACTTTTCCACAAATGATCAGCTAGTCAATCAACACTATGTAAGTGCATTATATAAGTAAAATAAATACAAAACAATACAAGAACAACAACACGTCAAATCACCAGATATCAAATGGGAAAAAAAAATTAATTAATTAATTTAATTTAATTTAATTTAATTAATTTAATTAATTTAATTAATTTAATTAATTTAATTAATTTAATTAATTTAATTAATTTAATTAATTTAATTAATTTAATTAATTTAATTAATTTAATTAATTTAATTAATTTAATTAATTTAATTTAATTAATTTAATTAATTTAATTAATTTAATTAATTTAATTAATTTAATTAATTTAATTAATTTAATTAATTTAATTAACGTATTATTATTAAGTATATTTTTTTTATTAATCGTCCCATTAGGGCTTCTTAACATTATTTATATGTTAGCGCGAACCATTTTTTTTAAAAATAATTATCGTATAAGGAATCCAATATGTTTTGATTATTCCATTAACAATATGTCGTTAGTATCTGTCTCGGAAATTAATGACTTAGGTATTTCGTTTGACACGAAACTCAACTTTATCAAGCATATTGAAATAATAACCAATAAAGCTTTGAAATTTTTGGTATTTATTTTAAGGGTATCTAGTGATTTCAATAAAGTCAATACTGTAAAAACATTATAAATGTCACTAGTAAGGAGTCATATAGAATACAATTCCACGGTTTGGTCCCCAAATTATGTGGTTCATTCACATGCGATTGAAAGAACCCAAAATATTTTTTTAAGATATGTAAATTTTAAAATAGGCATTCCTAGAGAATACATAAATTACGATAACGTACTTTGTTCATTAAATTTAATAAAATTATCTGATCGCTGAATTATTTCTGATTTAATCTGTTTGTATAAAATCATTAATTCAATGTTTGATACCCCTGATTTATTATATGTAATCTCTTTTCATACTCCAGGCAGGTCGGTTACAAGACAGTAACTACCATATTATTGTAGCAATTTTACATCAAAGTCCCAATATTACACTCCTATGCGACGGATTCAACAGCTGGGAAACAATTACTCCGATGTTGTTGATATATTTAGTACATAAATTTCAATAAATAAGCATACCTTATTGAAGTGTTTTTCATCAAGTGGGGGAATATTTTGATAAAGCTATTTAAATTGACTAACACATTAACAGTATTTTGTCAGCTGAAATAAAAAAAAATATTTTGGATTTTTTATTTTTATATTTTGTACCTAAATACTGTGTAGATCAAATTCAACAATATTTTTGTTCGGGTGTTTTAAACATTCATTTCCTGCACTATTTTCAAGTGTAATTTCATAAATATTGTTATATATGTATGTAAAAGCCTTAATAGGCGTAAAATAAATAAATAATTTCTATTAAAATATGATATTATTAGTAGGTTATTAGTTCAAAATTTGAAAATGACTCTTAAATTCAAGGAAAATCGAATATGATAATCGCCATGAGTTCATTGAACCGGTGTTACAGACCCACAACCGAAATTAGTATTTAATTATTGATATATATAGATATATATATTGAGTTTGTCAATTTTCAAATTCGCAGTATATTCCCCCGAAAACCTTATTTCCGATATAAAAGAAAACATTCAGGTAAAATAACAAATCGGGCTTGTTTTTAATTTTTTTTTTAAATAAAAGTTTTTCCACCCCTGTCATTCCATAAGTGTAAAACTTGAGCTTAAAGAAGGTAAATAATATTAAACGAGTGTGCATTAACGTTAATGTTAATACCGCGGAGAAATGGCACTCTGTCGGGACACTGTCAGCCTGCCATCTGACAGAGTGACAGGCGGCTGCGAGTTGCGAGCTGCGACCTGTCAGCTGCTAGCCGCCAGCTTTAAGAGGAAGCTCGATTAACCGCAGCGAATATTGTAAATAAGCATGATTAAAATGTTTATGGACCCGAGCCTTTGACCCGTTTAATTCGGGGTTTTTAGTCGGTTTTTGATGAGATTTTGAGGGTATTTTTTATGAACGGAACGAGAGGAAGTTCTGGGAGGGAAAAGAGTATAAGGGATGAGTAGGAATCTGGGGGTTAGTTTGTCCAGGAGTGTCAGATGAATTCATCTCTCCCACTACGGTGTAAGGCGATTTTTGGAGAAAAACCTGTTGAAGAGTTCAAAAGATTTCCCTCAACCAGTCTCTCCAGGATCTGGCCCGCCACGCAGTTGGCGGGCAGACGCATCCGCCGCCAAGACCCGGATAAACCTGATCCCGTTGTAACGTAGATTGTCACCGCATGTATTAATCTTACCGTGTTCCGGTGAAGTGATCCACCATAGCTTGCCGCAATCATGGGAATTGAAATGAACACTCGGAATATCAATTGAGATATATTGTATATTTAATTTAAAACTTTTAATACAAGAGCAAGGACTCACATTTAGTAAAACAGGGGTGGTTGGCTACTTGAAAGCACAAACGTAATATGAACTTGGCACGACATTTACTTGTAAAATTTAATTAACTAAAACATCTTAAAATAAGACATCACCAAATGAGCGCCAGTCTAGAATCTAATCTAAACAAAATTTATAACATGGTGATATCTATAAATTATGTGTCTATTTCATAATGATTATTAAAATGTCTCACGTGTGTTAATAATATCCCGACAATCAAGCAGCTCATCCTCGTGTGTACTCTCCACCGGCCTCGAAACCCAACTCCCAACTTCTCTGGAACTCAACGCGCAAAACAAATTTTGTATCCTCCGAGTGACAGCCGTAAATCACTGCCGACGCGTGTCTAGAAGTCATACTATGTAAGCGGACGGTTCCTACCGCTACACCGTGAACCCGGACAATCCCTCCTAAGTCACCCAACGTAGCTAACCGCGAGATGTTGGCTATCCAAAAATGGTTCCCGAAGCGGTGATACCCATACCCGCCTCCCAAAGTGTGACATTGTTAATTTACTCGGTATTTATGCAACATTTTAAATAAAAAGTTCTCCTAACCTTAAAAATGTACTAGATTTTTAAATTAAATTTCACTTAGTTTCAAAAAAGTTATTTGCAAAAAAGTCATATCGTAGCCATTTTTAGGGCTAGTTACCTTAACAACGTTACCTACAAAAAAACGAACTAATATTTCGAGGGCTTAAAGTCAAATGACGTTTTGTACAAAAAACATGTCAATAATAATAATTGGTAATTGGTACCCATGTCTTTGTGTAGATAACGTTGTTTGACTTTAAGACCTAGAATTATAACGTCTATGTTAATTATATAGCGGATAATATTCAATTTCGTAGCAATATTTAGCATGTGTATTTAATGATCTTCTTATCCTACAAATTTGTAAGTCAGTTATACCATTTTTGCCTAAAAAAATCAAAAATGCATGTTTTGCGGTATGGAAATTGCAATAGAAACTACGATATGTACATGTACAGTGTGTTGTATCTATATTGTGTATGAAGTTATAGGCATAATGCAAAATACCTACCCTACCAGCAATGGATTATATTTCTATTATTGTTTCGACGGATTGACTTATTTGAAGTTTTCTGATCACGAATTCCATTTTCATGTCTACCGTATAATGAATAGTTTTGATTACAATGTTAACTACAAAGACTTGTCATGTTTGCCTGGTATTACTATTACGCACTTTAGATGCAAAGTCCACGGTCAAAAATATTGTTCCGGCATTAATTAAAGGTTTCTGAAACAATCGTAAAATGTTTGTGTTTCTAATAAAATTGCATAAAACTTCAAATTTGTAAAGCTCGAGAAAACAGATAACTAAATCTAATTTTATAATTATATACACCCCCATGACGGCATCCGTGGTAGAGGGGTAAGGTTCTCGACTCGAAAGCTGGAGTTCGTGGGTTCAAATCACGGCGTGAATAAGTAAATTTCTGTTTTTTTTTCATTGAATCTAGTTGAGAACATATAAGATGTTATAATAATAAAAGCACTTTTTCAAAAATCGCAGAATATCTCTTAGTGAATAATCACGTCCCTCCTGACAACAATGAAATTAAACCCTTACATATAAAAAGAAAGGGCCTTAGATTAAATTTACTTGAACAATTATAAATCAATAAAAGAACCACTGACCCTAATATAACATTAATTTATAAGGTAAGGAAAGTTATTTATTCCCCTCTTTTAAGTATCTTCACAAAACCTAAACAATATAACACATTTAAATAAATAAATATATAAAAGATAACATTAATGTGGGGAAAACAGACTTCAAAATACCCCCACAGAATATGAAATCTATTTTCACAATTATTTTATCAGTAAATGGGTTTAACCGGTAATAAATAATTTAGAATTGGGAGGGGGTAAAATAGAATCATATAAATAAGTCGTCTAAACGTGGTTAAAACCATAGTTTGAAAATGGCCTTGAAAGCCGAAAGAGCTGTAACAATTACAAAAACCAAAAAATACTTGCAGAACTCAATAATAATATGATTAAATTTGATTTACATTAAATTTAAAAAAAATTAAATGCAGTTCTACTAATTAAACATTCTTTATTTCACAATTTATTCATACAAAATAATATATAGTATATTTGTGGCACGTTCCAGAGTAGAAGATACTCTCAGTATCTCCCTGTTGTGATAATACCATTCCGAATTGAAACGTTGTTTGAAATGTCTTTGGCCGTGTTTGGTGACCAGATTTGAATAGCCATGTATTTACCCACCTTCCTCTTCCCCATCTCATTCCCCTTCCCGCTACTTTCAACCTCACAACATACCCCAATTGGGGATGCGATGGACTCACTGGCTAAAGACGGTTAGGAGCAGTTGGTATCTACTCTTGTGCGGTTAAATATTTAAAAAAAAAACATGAAAGCTCACGGGTTCACGGATCATACGCTATCTACTTTGACGTTTGTTTTGTTTGTTGCTAAATTCAGTTTCTTAGTAGTTATTTCTGCAACTGTTTTTGCACCTTTCTATTTGCTTATAATATTATAATTCCGGATTATTATAAATCAAATACAACAATAAATAAGCATCAATGGCTTAAAGCTTCTATTTTCTTATAATTTTCATATTAAAGCTGCCGTAATAAAATATAATCAGATTTTCTCTTAAGGTTGCAGTTACGTTCGCAGTTAATAAATCAAATAAAACTGTTACATTCGCAAGGCGCCCGTCTGAGTAATTTTTATTAATCACTTAACAACACTGCGGTCTTCAATGTCATTACCAATTCACTAGAAAGGCTTCGGATAATTGATATCTCGAGCTTGCAGCAAATTAAGGCACTCAATTAGGCTCAATGTCTTTAATTGAGTATCCTGAACATTCTTTGCTAAATAAATACACGCTGCTCGATCAAAGTCAAACTCCATAGGGTTTATAAGAGGTGTTATTTTGAATAGCCCGCTATTTCGGTAGATGTTACTTTTGAAGCTGTCATTTTACAAGTAAAAACTACGTCATTAATAAAAATGGAACGATACACGCTTCAACAACGCATTGAAATTATTAAAATTCACTTGAGTGAATCAAATGCAAATCATCTTGAGTGATGAGGCCCATTTCCACCTCGGTGGCTTGGTCAAAAAGCAAAATTGTCGCACCTGGGGCTCGGAAAACCCAAGAGTTATTGTTGAAAAGCCTCTCTATCCTCAACGTGTGACTGTTTGGTACGTTTTATGGTCCGGCGGAGTCATTGGACATTAATTTTTAGAAAAATAGGCTGGAGCAACAGTTACGGTGAATGGATTGCGCTATCGAGAGATGATTAATGATTTTTTATGGCCGGAATCGGATGGTATTGATTTGGACAACGTTTACTTCCAACGAGCCGGCGCTATGTGCCACACAAGCAACGAAACTATTGATCTTTTACGATTGAATATCAAAATAACACCTCTTATTGGAAAACCCTGTATTATAATGTGATCTTCCTTACATGTAGCTTTCTGAATCTATGTAAAGTGGCACAAAGGCTAATCTTAGGTTTATAAGTAGTAATATTTTTTTTACGTATTATAAAGGTATATACTCGTACATTGCTAGAACCCAGATTCATATTAGGCATGTATATATATTTAATTACTAAAAAACTAGTATCTATATAAATAAATATGTAAATGTTAGTTAGTCAAAAATTGTAAATCTACGAAAGTTATTTACTGATTGCTTTAAAATTTTACATTATAACAAGTAGACAATTTTCTATGTCCGAAGCAATGACATCGATGTTCAACAGTATTGTACAATCAAAACTAAAATATTCTTCTGGTGTTTGGGCCCCATACAAGCAAAAACACATAGAATTAGTGGAACAAATTTGATAAAAAACGTTTCTAATGCATCTTTAAAATGGGAATGCACGGTGATTTCCCGCGATCTATTCATCGCATGGAATTGTTCTTGGAAACGCGCTACGAAAATCTCCAATATAGGAGGAAAGGGGCCCTTTTGGTAACAGCATCTAAAACAAAAACAAAAACAATTTTACTGACAGTCCATTCATCCTGAAATGCTATAAATTGTTTGTACAGATCAACTACCGCCAAGGTCGACACTACATAGCAGGACAAGAGGTATGGTGCTGCTAAATGATGTCTCTAGTTCTCTTTTCATCGATACTTTCAGCGTACTGGCTTTGAATGTTCCAAGATTAATTTTAGGCTAACTGACTAACTAACCATCACGCCGATATCAGGGGTAATCAAAGAGGACGGACTGTTAAACAACTCGGTCTTGGCACACACACTCCTTGCCTCATTCACATTCATACATACATTAAGTGGTAAACCCTTCTAGTATTCTGACTCTTGACATGGCCCAACTCAAGCATCTCATTCTCCTACGCAAGTATCTCAAGTATTTATTTTAAGCGAGAACTCTAAAATATATTATTGTTAATACATTTATTTTAAGTTATGTAAATTATTTCATGTGCATTGCAAGTATTCATATCTGCAATACACGTTATTATAAAAAAAATCTCCTACATAAAACTCTTTTTTTTTGTTTGAAGTTTTGCCAGTGTTAGTATCTGATTTCACAAAGCAAACAACACTAACTAAAATAGGTATTAACGCGTTAATTTAAAAACATTTAACCACATATTTACGTCAAATATTTTCACATCAGATGTTAACTGAAGTAAAACGATTCCAAGCAAGAAATTTTAAATGAAATCTGTGTTAGTTTTCACACAATAGCTTGAGACCGGACACTCTGCATTAGTGTTGTATGGTACAGAATAGGTGTTCCTGTCAAATCAAATGAACATTAATTAGTTCACTTTGTATGGAACGGACTCTGTACCTTAGCCTGGAAGTTATCAAGAGTATTCGGATCGTCAGATGTATGTGCTTCGTGACTGAAGAATTACTAAGTTGCCACAAATCTTCCGAGAGAAGGCTTTACATAAGTATTTTTTATATAAATTGTTAAACTCGTTATACATGTTGTACTTGTCATACTTGTTAAACTCGTTATACTTGTTAAACTTGTTATACTTGTTATATGTTATCGTGTTATTCAGATCACGTTATTTTTCTATTGATATACTGAATACTGATTAATTTTATCTGATCTAAAAATTTTCAAGACAAATATTTTTTATAGCTTTCTGTAACTTATCTTTGGATGAAAATGATTTTTTTTGTTACTGTGTAGGTATATCGTCTTGTTTTATAAGTACCTACCCACAGTATATTTTGACTAAGCAATCGGTGGAATCCATGTCATATGAAGAATTCAAAATTACTTTATTTTTCGGTAAACTTTTGCAGACATCAAACAATACATATTAACCCCCCAGCGACCATGTTTTTCTTCGAATTTGACCTAAAAAAGATCCAATTTCGGAATTGATTTTCTCGAAAACGACAGCTCAAATCAAAAGATTTATAACAAAAATCGATTCCAAATGTGATATAGATTCACAAGGTTCCCACCTGTACTGCAAGTTTTCATATACAGTCTTGGATTACTTAGAAGTTACAGCAAGTCGTGTATAATTATATCTCTTCAGTATCTTTCTGGCAATGCAGTGAAATGCTGTACTATCATCAATTACATCTGTGATCGCTTCATCAATTAATAACATAATCTCTCTATTCTCCGTTTATTAATAGTATGTTCTACTTGGAAACCCATGTTCCAGAAGTGTCGCGAAGAATTAGCTATGAAGATTGCCAGGTGATATGCATTTACATCTTAAGTAAGCAGCCTGGTTAGAGCTGTGAAGATAAAATCCATCGCTTGAGCAACTTTAATTTTTTCATCTGACAACACTAAAGTTTAGTGATAATAAACATTGCAAAGTGATAATAAACAGTGCCTTTTTGCAAACAAGAAATAGACTGCAAATATCATAATCCAAGCCATTTTCAAAGCCAAATCATGATCATTTTATGAATTTCGAAGTCTCTTGAGTTTAATAAAATAGTGTTGCGTGCGGTCCATAGATACGCACTCCTACGTTCAGTGGAGAATATTGAATCATAAAACATTATATATGTACAGATAATATTGATGCATTGAAAATATACATTGTGGTCCACAGATATAATTTGAGATTTTCACGGCCAAATAACAGTGGTTTATTTTTTGGGATACTATGCCCTCCTTCTTTAGCCAACGTTTTGGACAGCATTATACCGTCCATCATCATGACAGATTTGTATTCAAACGTTGGCTAAAGAAGGAGATAATAAGAAGGTAATCGTGTTCCACGAGCATGCCGCGAAACTTTGGGGGGAATTATGGATAAAAAACTTTTTATTTTTTTACAAAGCGTACTTATACAAGTTTATTATTATTATTTCTCCGCGCTCGGTCAGCACCATCGCTATTGTTGTATAAGAACTTTTTTTTAAATTTAATAAAAGAAAATAATATACTGTAATAAGAAAAAAATAATAACACAAAATATAAAACCGAAAATAAATCACTTTTTAGTAGTTTATAAATGGGTGCTTTTGACGTTGATAAAAACTTATTATATGCACACTGTACATCACAGAAACGAACTTCGCCTTACGAGATTCCTAAACAAAGTATTGTAACATTTTGGAATTGGCTTGTTCGTACCTACGTAAGAACTTCTGAAAAACAATGTTTTATAAAAGTTCTTACGTATTAAGTTTAAAATTTAAAATAATTACAAAACTATGCAAAGCATGTTTTCATTGATTTATTCCGGCCCCATCCAATAGGAAATACTACTAAATAGCCACTGGGTATACTTGTAGCATAGTTAATTAATAAAAAAATATATAAAGTGATATCACATTTAACTTTGAAAATATAGCTGTAGGCAGACTGATGGAACCTAAACACAAGCCAAATACTAAGTTTGGTGATCGCGCTTTCGGAGGATCTGGGCCGAAGGTTTGGAATAAACTTCCTCCGGAACTAAGATCCATAGCAAGTCCAACAGAATTCAGATCTAAGCTAAAAATTTACTTTTTTAAGCTGTAATACCCTTAAATTAAATATACCATTCCTGAGAGAGAGTCCAGCTATATCCAATTATGTTCTAAATTTTGTATCTAAATTTCGCTAATAAACAATTAGTTAATGTTAATTAAGTGTTAATCTCAAGTGACCTACCAGGTACGTTTTGTACTGTATATTATCTCCATAAATAGTTAGGAATAACAAGGATCACTGTAGTATATGTTTGTACAGCGCCCTTGAGGTGATTTTGCACAAAAACGGCGCTATACAAATCTTCCAAATATTATTATTATTTAATAATGTTCTAAAATAAAATACTTGCTGAAATCCCCGGCGTTGCCCGAGCTTTACGCAAGGTATTTCGAAATATCATGTAGACAGTGACCTTCCTCTTGTTTTGAAGGCTAACGTGCATAATTTCAATCATCAATAAATAATAAAAGTAAAACAAACAATCTTCTTTATATATATAAGTTACATTTTTGATAGCTCATCAAAATGTCAATTTTATACACTTTTAAAAAATGGTATAAAGTCATGAAAAGTGATTAAACAAAAACTAGGTTGAATAGTTTTCATAAGTTAGGTTAGGTTAGGTTAGGAAAGTTGTTTTCCATCGCTTTTACTGATTTTACGTAAATATATCACTTACCACGGAATAATAATATTGAATGTATTCATAAGATAAAACGCAAATAATTTTACGTTTTTCAATTTAAACACATTTTGTTGAGGTTTTCGAGAGAGATTTTTATTGAAGTTTTTTAATACAAAACAATTGATGGCGCAGTGCAGGTGGTCCGATCTCCAGAATCTTCTGAAATTAAACGATTTTATTGGTTTCATTCGACGTGTTGACATTAATACTGATTTAAAAAAAAGTTGTTGCCGTAATTAACGCGCACTGATTACCATGCTAAACTGGCATTAAAAAAATGATAAAATTTCAGCAAAAATGTCCTCAAAATGGCCAAGAATGGTAGCGCCAAACCAATCAAGTTCAATGCCTTACCTACCTACATCAAAGAAGACAAATTTTCGAACGAAATTCATGTTTTAACTCGAAGCTGATATATTAAAAGAAAAAAGAGCGGTGATTTGATTGGGTAGTTACACCGTATTTTATTGGTCGGGTCGCCATGTTGAACTAACGTCTTCTTCTTCTAGTGGTAAAGTAAGACAATTTCCTCTTCATCAAGCTTCCTCTGAATTTACCTATTTATTGAAGCAACACCTTACCATGTACGGTGTCCGGAAATTCGTAGTACAACCGTGAAACTGGTAAATCTAAATCACATATAGAACAAAAAAAAATTATTGACTTGATATCGCGTTAGGGTCCCACCCAGGCGTAGTGTGTTCAATTCCGCGGTTGGCTAAGTCCTCTACCACAACACAAGCAACATTTTCCGCTTACTGTGGTGGTAGTAGGAGATTTTCAAATATTTTCAGGTTATTCATAACCCGAGAATGTTTCTCAAACTTAAAAAAAAACCGAATGTGTACCTGGCTAAATTCTAACAAGATTTCCAAACATTACCGCTAGAGGCGATAGTGTCAGTATCCAGGGATTTATACAAGGAGACATTGAAGTTTTCTATGCACAATGAGGTTGTGGCCAGTTGGAACCGTTTCGGAATGTGCCGTTTTAGATAGTTAAATCAATAACTTTGATGGAAAATATTAAAATTACTCATTTATAGTTCAATGCTCAGAATCAGAAAAATAAACTAACAGTGTTCATAGTTTGTAAAAATACTCAACTAACTAACTAACCATCACGCCGTTTCACCACACGGGCAGGCAGAGAGGACGGACGGCCAAACAACTCTGTCTTGGCACGACTCAAGTAACTGATTCACTTGATCGTGCCATGTCTTCCTTGGGCGTCCCCGACTTCTGCTACCATTCGCATTTGCGTCTTATATTCTCCTTACACTCCTTTCTTTGCTCATTCGCTCTACATTCCCAAACCATCTTAGCGTCTCTTTATTAATCTTACTCATTTTACATCAGCCCTACCCTTCTTTCAATATCTGTTTCAGCTTTCCCATCTCTTGTAAACATACATCCTAAATACACAAACTCATCCACCTGCTCCAAGTATTCATCATTCACAACTATATTGCACACTGTTTTAGTACTCTCTCTTTCAAACACTATGACTTTAAACTTACTTACATTTATCATTAACTCATTCTTCATACATACTTAGTTCATCCGAGACACGTGAAAATGACCAATTTACGTATATCGAATTTATCGTTTCATATAACTTGGAAGAAATAGGTGTTCCTTCAATATTATGTAGTTCAGTTTATGATGTCGTAATAAGTTTTCGATAAACCTCTACAGGAAAAAGCAAGGAATTTAGAGTTGATAGGTTGAATGATATCCCGCCAAGATATTGCTCTCTTATTGTTAATTTCATTAGCGTTATCTTGCTGGCGTTCTCATAAATAATAATACTTCAAACTGTTAACAAACTATAAAGATAGCTGATAAATACAACGAGGTTGGTACATTCTTGTTGATATTACGAAAAAGACCGCACAACATGCACAATTTTGTAGGCACGGTAAAATATAAGAGCTCGTATATAACGATTTTAAATGGTGGTATAGACAGCCCTGATTTACTTAACCTCATTAATTTCATATACCTACGAAAGCTTTTAAATGTAACAATATCAGGACTGAGCATTTCGAACACTCGCTTGTACCTAGATTACATGAAGTAATAGATACCCAGAAGTGGCGGATCTATCTGTACTAGAAGGCTAAACTGAGAGACACCTATTTATAGCTTAAATTTTTAAGAAATGTATCATTAAATATTGAAAAAATAGCTTTAATTTTGCGTTTTCATAGCGTTTATAGCAAAATAGGAAAACGTCAAGAAATGAGTCGGCAAGAGGGGAAAAACAATTAAATTAGCAAAATCACTTGAAACATGTTTATTGTATTATTGATTGAAACTCGACATGGCACATGTTTCTACAGTAGAGTGTGTCATGTTCGTTCTACGATCTGTCAATACAAGATTATAGAGACTAAAAAATGTTTTTTTTATTATCGTTAAAAACACGATTTATCGCTTTAATTCGCGGGTGTCTCTAGCAATACTATAATATATTTCAAACCAGCTCTACTAGATGGAAAAATTCGTACAAGTTAACTTATATTGAAACACTGATGGATTAAATATTATACTAATATATATACCAACTGTCTTGCCAGGATGATGGAATTATAACTCTATGACGTATTCACAAAGTGTTGACATTTAAAAGCCTATGAGTAAAACAAAATACAACATCATCTCATTTTAACGTGATACCCGTTTTTTTTAATACTGAGGTACTGCCTTAGTTAGCGATGAAACGCTTTTTTTATCGCCAAATATTAATTTAAATCGTGGCCCAGGGGTTGTAGCGCCAAGTTGCGTGTATTGCAATTCGAAAAAAAGTCCATCGTCCGTTGTTTGTTAGTGCGCTTACGTCATCGAGTGGGAGGGGGGTCAGATAATAGCCTCGAAATTCACTAAGAAACTAAAGGGTTGCATGAGCTATTCGTGCATCGTCGTGTAGATCTTGGGGTGCCCTAAAAAGTAACCTGAGCAAAAAAACATAAATTTTGCTCAATGACGAGCAAAAAGCGTTTTCAAGCAACAAAATAATGACTCTACCTAATCCATTTTTTCTCTTGGATTTCGACCACCTCAGTATTTTTGTGTTATTTAAAAAAAACTAGAAATTCTTTAAAAAATTAAATAGACTTTTAAAACTTAAAAAAGTTTGGTTTGGTCACATTCCTTCCCAGGAACCGGAGTCTGACCCTGCCAGATGCCGATCAAGTGGAACCGACATTTATTTCGTATATTAACTTCTATAATGTTATCGGATTTCAGAGAAATGCGTATATGTCCGCGTGTCTGGTCCAAAAGTTTATAGAATGCATTGTCATCGACAACGATTCTATCTGCCGAGCTTAAGCTCGATCGTATGTCGGGAAGTGGGTTAATTATGGTTTCATTCGTATTGGCTATATAGTATGAAATCTCCTCGACTCGCTTTCAACTGTCAACTGGTGCCTCTGTCATAATTCTTCACGAGCTTAATGCACAAAGCTATGAACTTGTTTAATCCCAGGTGCAATCATTTATGCTAAATATTGTGTTGTGCCAACAGGTTTGAAGTTTAAATACGAAAGCGCATTGTTTATTATATTGAGATATATTTTGACACAGATATATCAAAGTACATTTACAGGCAAAATTTATGATCTGAGAAGACACAAAAGATATACTGTTTTTTTTATTTACACAGCTTTAGTAATAGGTGGTGTAATTTTATTTGATTTTACTGCTAGCTGTGATTTTACACAGTGTAGTCGCAAATATTGTCTGTGAATCAATTTCTAAATTCTATTCATAAAATGGACTGTTATCAACAATTATAAATATGTATACAGTCTCTACTATTTGGGATAGCTGTTTAAGATTCATAGTTGGGAAGGGATTCAGACTTACTACTGGTCTTTTGATCTGTTACATGTCTTGTTGCGAATCGATTTTATGGCCCCTAGGGACACCACGTGTGATAATCACTGCACAAGTTTCCGTAATAGATTCGATATTATACAATCTGAGGAAACTCTTAGGATGCTCACTGCACAGTCTTTCTTAACAAAACTGGATGTACAATTGTTTTAATGTAGGTATTTAGTCATGTACTCCACACTGTCAGACAGGGGCAGGTAATTGGGTAAAAGGTTAGGTGGAGGAATGCAAGAACACATGTTAGAGGGAGATGCATTGCGTCAACACATAGATTATAAAAACTATGTTCTTAATGAGTTATCAAAAATTATTAAAAAAGTTTTATTTCAATTTTAAAGTTGTTTATCAAACACTAACAGTAACATAAAATAAAAGACATTGAAACGGTACAAATCACAAGAATTTCATTTTGGTATTGTGTACGCTTTATTCTGTAAATGTAGTCAGTAAATATATCGTTAGTAACCCCAAAAATTGTTGCTCATATCGTGCCTCCTAATTGGTTAATGAGTTTGTCTGATAGTTGGTTGTGTACGTATTGCAGAAAAATATTACATTTAGTTTTGTGTTCCCAGTCGGTACATGGAAATTAATAGTGGAGACGATAGCAGGGCTGTAAATTAAGTTATTAATGGCTCTATGTAATACAACCAGGTTTATACGTATTGAGTTAAAATGTTGAATAGTGATGTCAATATAGTAAAAAATGTTGGACTGGATAGCAAAGTGATAGGATTGAATGGAAAATTGCAAAAACGATTAGCAATATAAATTTTATGATGCAGTGGTTAATCAAATACGTACGGTTTTACAGCTTATTTGTACTTGTCATTAAAATGATATTCGATAGTTTGCAGTTTATCCAGTAAGTGGTTAAATTACTTGTAACATGTATATAACAACAAACAAAACCAAACAACTGCAATAAAAACTTTCTGATGACTACATCCTGGCTTATGACTGCAGGTAAACGTACGTAGCGGTGATGCATCTACAGGTAACATTCAAGCTACATAGAAACCAAACGATGTTGTTTTAATTTTATAATATAATATGTATCTTTTAATAAACTGACTTGATTAACTAACCATAAGTTATATTTCTTCACTACTGGCTTATATATTATGTAGTTACGAAAGCGTGCCGTTTTAATGTGATATAAGCAGGTATCTTTTTTATAAATATGTAAAAGCTATTTACAACTTTTATTAATTTGATTTCGTTTAACTTTTTTGTCCTTGAAAATACCTGTATTATTAAATTATTATTGTTTGTGATTTTAGAATCATTCAGTAGATAGATATATTGAGTGATAAATAGATTTCAGAAATGATTACAAGGAGTACCAATAACACGTATATATGAAATATCTGGTGAATGATTGTAAATTGTAGGTATTTAAATACATGCTAGGGGATGATTTCAGGAACAGATAACGATATTAAATTTAAAGCATATATGTGGTGTTTAAGTAATTAAGTGTGTCTGTAGTGTACCTGTATATCTGAATTGTGTTAAATAGTGGAGTATTGCGAGTGCGCATTGATTAAGTAACCAGTAGTGTTTTTTTCTTGCAAGTTGAGAGTTGAGTTGTGGCAAAAATTATTGAATGTTTGGAGAAATTAATAACATTTTATGTAAATAGTCAGTTGAATGGACATGAAAAAAGGTTGCCTCCTTATCCTACCCCACAAGTCACTTTCATAGACCAATACAATAAAGTGTGTGATATTATTAGCTTCAATCACGGTTATTATTTCTAAATAATTTTTAATAAATCGTTATTATTGATTCATAAGCACATTATTTTTAATTTTTTATCAAAGAGCACAGAATTTAAATAAATTATGCTAACTGTTAAAAACATGATGTGCATTAAAGTTTGGATAACAACATTGATGTACAATCATCAAACATCCTTTTTTCGGTTGTTTGCGCATCTATGCTTAGTATTCAATTAGTGTCATTTTCAAAATTGGAACTGATCGAGTAAAGGATTTAGACAATCGATTAAGTAGGTACCTACCTAACTATAATATAATATTTGAACGGAAAATTATTTTAATTGCTTAATTGTTTTTTTTTTTCAAAATTGAGATTATAACATCACGTGAATTTTCAGTATTATTATAAGAGATATGAAATCATAGCTAACATATCACAATAACAATCACAGAGCTAAATTTTCGGGTGGCGTCCTTAGCAAGCTCCAGTGCATTCATCTCCAGCTTTACAGCTTTGTACACTCAGTCCACCTCTTCTTATATCGGCTTCTGGGATACCCTTCTTCTGGGGAACTCACTTGCTCATGATTCCTGATATCCAGTCATCTTTTGTTCTCATTTTTCAATCTTGACTCTGCCCAGAAACTGTCCGTCCGTTTTATAAATTCCCCTATCTTAACAAACGGATTGTAATTTTTAGAGCACACGCGTCAGGTGGGAATGCTCTTGTTCGAGGAACGAACAAGGGTTGGGATAGCCGTACTTTAAAGGGCTATTCCACACAGATAAAGCATGAATGACAGGTGAATGCAAAAACACAATTCGCAAGGATAATTCACAATCAACTTACCGGGTGGCGAATGAAATCTGCATCTCGAGATCATCTGTCAGCACTGGAACGGTGATCGTTGTAGGGTAGCACTCGTTATTTTGAATTGCTTGCAATTAAATACGTATTAAGGAATTATTCCGATAAATAACCGGCGATCGTGTGGCGTTAGTTTTGACAGGACGAACGGTTTTTGTGCGACTGAACGGCTCACGGCATTCCGTGGTTATAGCTGACGTGTGCGAATTTAAACTGTACAGTTCAAATTCTGACCATACTATTGGTTAGCACACAGCCTGTCAAAAGCAATCGGCGTGATGGAACTGCTCTCCTTGTTCTGCCGGTATTTTAATGAAAGATGCTCCGAAGAACTAGCGTCATTGATCTCTTCAGTACCGGTGCACAGTGGCAAACGCCAAACACGGTTGACATTTGTCACACGAGGAATCAACAGCTCATAAGTGGAACGATTTACCGGCCTCTACGTTTCCACCTTACTACATCATCGGTCTCCTCAAGACCTATGTTCACTACTTCCTCTCTAAAAAAATACCTTTTCCTCGAGGTCTCTTGCGCGGAGTTAATCGGCGAAGCTTAAGCTAAATCACTATTCTGATTAATCTTTTTAACGAATTGGTGTACATTATGAATACCAAAAAAATATGTTTTAGATAAATTGAAGGTTTTCCTATCGTTTCGCTTGAGTAGAATACAAATAAAAAAATTTATTACTCAATAAAAAATATTTTATCAATAGAAATGTATGAACGCGTAAAGGAAACAACTTTTAAAAAATACAGTAAGTATTATAGCTAAGATTATCTGTGACAGTTTCACTTGATTAACTTTTTTGCTTTCTTATGAAATTATTTACAAAATAAATAAAAACCAGTTTTGTGCTTCACATCGAACGTTTCTAGACTCCGATTGTCAAGCGATTTTAATGCCTATTACCTACAATATAAGGTACCTATACCAAGAATATACATATTTTTGGCTTGTAGCTTCGTCTTAAAAAAATTGCCATGACCCACAAGCAAACCTTATTATTCATCTACACAGATTTGTTTTTTTTTCTCCACTTGAATCACGGAGACAATCTTTTGAAGCAATCTGTATCCCTGAGAAAAAAAATGATATTTATTATTAACATATCGACAAATCGACATACATTTAAAAATAAAAAAACCACATCTTTTCTCAATGCAATTTGTCAAACCGTCAGATTGACATAAAAACATAAATAACATGTAGGTATACCCAAGTTAAAGAAATATATTTTCAAGTAATTTCCTTGTTTTGCGACAAAAAAACCTGTTGTTTTTCATTGTGTCATCTCAAATTTAATGTTCCAACGAAACGGGAAAAAAATACGGTGTCAAAATGCATCCAAAAAATATTAAAACAACGTAGAATGTTAAGTTCATTTGGACTAGAATATAAATTAAAAACCTACGCGAAACAACAAATTCCTAAACTTGACAACAAGTAGTTTTATTAATCTATAAGAAAATCATCACAGAATGCCGAACTTGTTTATTTTCTCGTCTTAATGTGGAAAAGAAAGCATATTTTTTAATATTATTGTAAAATGATTTCTTCGTGAGGAATTAATTTTCAAAGAATCTTCTTTATACCAACTTGTCAACTTGTATAATTTTATTGTCAATACAAAAATGTTACACACCTTTTCCGTGTTAATTTGTTAACGCTTTTGTGAATATTCTATTCAGTTTTGTACTTGTTACTACAAGAAGTTTTCAATAATTGGCATACATTTGTTCTTATATTTATATTTTTTTTGTAAAACAATTCATAAAAAACTCATTGTTTGTATGTAGGTGTAATGACAAGAACATCAAATACCAAATGGATATCTGTTGAAGTGAGATTGACTAAGTTAAATTGTAAAGAATCGAAACTTCAGCAACACTTTGATTAGGCAGTTGACAAAAAACATTAATAGCATTTAAAATAGTGCATACATCCGTCAAAAACTAGTATATTAGTTCACAGATTAAGCAACAACATTTATATTAGTTTGCAGATTAAGCAACAACATTTATATTAGTTCACGTACTAAGCAACAACATGTTTATTAGTTCACAGACTAAGCAAGAGCTTTATATTAAATATGATTTAAGATTTTCACGACCAAAAGTATTAAAACGTTACAGTGACCGAAACGTTGGCTAAAGAAGGAGTTAGCGCAACACGGCGTAACACCCCAAAAACATATAACAAAAAAGCTTTATATTAGTTCACGGATTAAGCAATAACTTTTATATTAGTTCACAGATTATACAATAACTTTTATATTAGTTCACAGATTATACAATAACATTTATATTAGTTCACACATTAAGGACGGGTTATCATTCGTCAAATTTCAAAGTTGATCTTCAAGTCCTGTGAAGGTTCTATTCAAGTTCTATTATTATATTATTATTGGCCAGTTGTTTCACAAAACTGAAATTATGAAAGAACTTGAATAGAACTTTCACAGAACTTGAAAATCACTTTGAAATTTGATGAATTGTTCAACAAGAAAACTTTCGTATCATAATAAAAATATTTATAAATAAGTATCAAATAATGTTTATTTTTCTAAAAAAAATATATGTTACTTAAAGTTGTTATTTACCTTGAAGATAAGTGGTGTTTGACTGCCCCGTGGTCTGGTCGTCTAGCGCTTGCCGCTCTAATCACTTCTCCCGGGTTCGGTTTCACAAACACGTCAATACGCTGTGTGTGCGTTCCTTCGATTTTTATTTGCTATCATCACAAAGGCAACGTCTCGTCAAATATTTACATAGATATTAGTCTTTGAAAGAAATCAAATTTCATTACCTATATGGACCAGAAAATGTATCTATTTGAAGATGAAATAGATACTAAGTTGTTTTTTCAAAATGTTTGGTTGTTTTGGAGCAAGTGAGAGTTTTTAAGGAAACCTAATCTTTTATATGAAAAACTGTTGACAAAAACATATACACTTCAAATTCAATAGGCAGCAATACAGGAATTGTTCTTACCGGCGCGACTTGATAACAAATAACTAGCAGAGGCGAGAACCTTTCATAATTAATATAACCTAAACTTCACAGGTGGCACTAATGGTATAAAATTAATCCAATATACTGCGATCAAAATAATACAGATATATTGTGAGGCTAAAAGGGGAGGATGCTGTGAAGATACAGGGATAATGGAAGGTTGGTGTACCTGGCTGTTTATATTTAAAATACTCCATTTCAAGCAACGTTTCGAATCTGATTGGTGGTCTTTCACCAGGCGATACTAGAGTATATACCACTTTCTCCTTTTAGTCCCGAAGTCAATATTACCCACTGAATAGCCGACCTGATAACCCAATCAATATTACCTACTGAATAGCCGACCTAATAACCCAATCAATATTACCTACTGAATAGCCGACCTCATAACCCAATCAATATTACCTACTGAATAGCCGACCTAATAACCCAATCAATATTACCTACTGAATAGCCGACCTGATAACCCATTCAATATTACCTACTGAATAGCCGACCTGATAACCCAATCAATATTACCTACTGAATAGCCGACCTGATAACCCAATCAATATTACTTACTGAATAGCCGACCTGATAACCCAATCAATATTACCTACTGAATAGCCGACCTGATGACCCAATCAATATTACCTACTGAATAGCCGACCTGATAACCTAATCATTATCAATGTCAAAATGAAGAAAATAAAACAATTTTACGGACGCACTCCGCATTTTTATTTCGTAAACAATTTTTAAAACATTTTAATGTGAGAAATTCGGGTGACGACATTCCAGCAAAGTTTTAAATATACCATTGTACACCCACTCGCGGCTTGTATCCACTAACCAAATACCAATAACGCGTGTTTGGTGATTCAACTCTTAAAAAATGGAAGTAAATCTCCTGAACTTCCCATTAGACCTTTTGAATATCACACAGCCTCCGCCGTGGGCAGACACTTAAGGTAATTTGTATTAATTGCCTACCACTATTCTTATATCATAATTTTCAATTTATGGGAGCTGTCAACGCGATAGTGCGGTATCTATACGTTTTGGTTGAACATCGTGATAGGAAAATAGAATGGAAATATAATGAAATGTCTAATTTAGCGTAGATAAATCCATGTGATAATAATTAAATGTTACACCAGTAGCGTGCAATGCTTTTTGAACAAGGGTAGGTAAGAGTTCAAAGATTCCCCTATCGTAACGGACGGATTGGAATTTCAATCCAGTTGTTTCGCAGAAATTTACACGTGACAAAGTCATCAAATGGCGCCATTTTATTTTTTTACATTTGAAAATTCCCCATTAAACGCCGATTTTAGTTATGAAAATATAAAAATCTGATAAGTTTAACAATATGATAGTTATCCACTTCTGCTGATCACAATTTGTTCAAAGCTGAAAATGAATCTTTTAATTGCCAAAAAAACTGAATGGCCATTTGATTACAATTTTATACATATTTGAATTTCTGTGAAACAACCCGTCCTTAAACAAATAGACGTCACATGTGCTTAGCCAATTAATAAATTCCGCATTAAGTTTTGTAAGAAATAACACCTAAATGAAAAACAATTTTATTAATTTGATGTTCTAGTTCTCACGGTAGAACGATTTGAACTAAAAAAAGTATTGGAAATAAAAAAGGAGAGGTACATATTTATTAGCAGGTCTAAACGGCAACCTGTGACAAACTTTTTTGAACAGTCTTAAATATGGCGTCTTGTCTAATTTTTAGACGATTTGACGGATATCTCAAAGTTTACGATTGAAATTGTGGGAAAATAAAGTCAGGTGTTTGACTCCATCAGTATAGAGCGAGACAGAGATATTAAATTAGTATAAAAGCCCACGTATTAGTTTCTCTCTCACGTTCCAGCTCGCAATTAGTAAACACGAATCCGTAATATCTGTATTCGGTTAACAATAATCTAAGTAATCAACCTCGTTATTATTGTAATAATCCCAGAATATTATAATAATAATGGCACAGCCTACAACAATATTATAACAGAATTGATTTCGAAAAGTTATCTTTGAAAATCCAATAGCCACCTACTATGCTAATTTCGTGATACCAGAGTTTATAGTTCTAGTGTATTTAGTTTGAAAAACAAACAGGTTTTCTGCTCCACAGAAAAGATTTACAAACTGTAATATTTTTTACATTCAGTTTTCTCGAGATATGTGCAGTGTGTGCACACTCTTACATACATTTTCTGCCTTTGTGGACTGTACGCCACTGCTATCAGCCTTATTTGGAAATCACCACTTATTGCTAATGATATCATAATGTTTTTAATCTTTTTTTTTATAAAAAGCTTTTCCATTAATTATTATGTAGGAAGTTGTCAGATAAATCAATGTTAATTGTTCATTAGACTATAAGGAAATATGTATTAAGATAACTTATTCAATACAAATAAAGCGAAGATATCTATATTTTTTTTAAACTATCAATATGTTTAAATTTTTACTGCCATAAATTCATGATGTCAAACGGAAACACGCAAAAATTATTGTTGGTTGTTGAATTCGACTTTTTATCTTATTTTCGATATTTTGTTCCTGTTCCGCGTTATATTTACTGTATAAAATTGGTATAATCGTAGGTAAAATAATATAAAACAGCTGTTCACGTAGAATTTGACGTTTTTGATGGAAGTTAAGCGTAATTCTTAGTTTTGAGATAGCGCTTTCGGAATATTTAGACCTGAGGCTTGGAATAAACTCTCTCCGGAATTAAAAAGCATAACAAGCACAAAAGAATTAAGATCCAAACTAAAAAGTTACAATTTTACCCTTAAACTAAATGTACCTGCCTGAGTGTAGCATTCTTGTATTGCCTATATATATATCATAATCACACTTTTCTTATTGGATTTACATTATTCGAAGCCTTACTCCTCAATCTGTATCGTAATTAAGGACGAATCGCATTTAGGAAGATAAATTCTAATCAAACCCTTCTAACATTTTTTTTTCTTCTCCTAAACACGCTCATAAAAAACATAAATATATACTCTTAAAATAAATAACAGAATTAATAATGACATTTTCAATTACATGTATTTCAAATTATGTCTTCGGCATCTAAATTTCTCTTATAAATAATAAACAGTGTTAATCTCAAGTGACCTCCCAGGAAAGTATGGTCCTGTATATTATCTACCTGTACTTAGTGTAAATAAATATATATATTTTTTTTATTATTATTTTAATATAGATCATATGGGTTACATTAATACATACATATTTTGCAAAATATAATATTTAGGTTCATAATTGGTCATGTATAGGTACCTTATCAGAAAAGAGAAGTTCTTGTGCCTGATAAGGGAGCCACGATTCTTACTTAGATTCTATGTTATAATATTATGTTATGTGTAAACTATATATAATAATATATATATATATATTTTTTTTTTTACTATAATTTTTTTTGGTATAAACTTAGGTAAAATGTAAAGTAATAAAAAATAATAAATATAATTAAATAAATAATATGCTTGAGGTGATTTTTCACAAAAACGGCGCTCTACAAATTATCCAATTATTATTATTATTATTATGTACGTTCCTTGTACGTATAATATCCACCGGTTCGTTAATAACTGAACTCGTGGATGCAATCTGTTAACCAAAAGTTGATACTACTTTGTTTAGTCTATAGTTTGTAATAAGTTAGATCATTGTAAAAACATATTTTATATTTGTACAACGCCCGTAGGGGATTTTTTCACAAAAAGGCGCTTTTTAAATCGTCAATAAATCATCAATATTTTTGATTCAAAGTGCTTTGCAATGTTTATGAATCTCGTAACAATAAAATACTGTATTAGTTGGATATATTTATGGTTAGGTTAGGTCAATCAGAAGTTATGTTTTCTCTAATATTTAACCCTTAGGATACGACCAACTACAATAGCAGTTCAGTAAAATCTACTTAAAAAAAACTAAACTAACTAACTTCTACCTTAAATCTACTTAAATCGACTACCTTCAGGTGCACTGCAATGTGCAGTGTTTGGAGCTACGCTTAGAAGTTTTGAATGCATTTTAATATTTCAAAATTCCTAAATAAAATATTAACATTTTAGATGCCTGTCAATTAGTTAAAATATAATTATCAATACTTTATTTGGCTTTGAGATATTTACAAAATATTAGTCGTCTTCTAAGGGTTAACATAAAATGTATGTATATTGCAAACAATTTTCTTTCGTAATCTGTAGTGTTCCGTCACGCCGTTTGCTTTTGACAGGCCGTGAGCTAACCAATAGTATGGCCAGAATTTGAACTGTTTAGTTTAAATTCACACACGTCAGCTATAACCACGGAGGGCCGTGAGCCGCACAATCGCACAAAAAACGTTCGTCCTGTCAAAACCAATGTGTATACCATCGCCGGTTATTTATCGGAATAATCCCTTAAACGTATTTTATCGCAATCCAATTCCAAATAACGAGTGGTACCGTACAACGATCACCGTTCCAGTGCTGACAGTTGATTCTCGAGATGCAGATTTCATTCGCCACCCGGTAAGCTGACTGTGAATTAACCTTACGAATTGTGTTTTCGCATTCGCCTGTCATAAGCCATAGACTTCATCCATGCTTTATCTGTGTGGAATAGCCCTTTAAAATACGGCTATCCCAACCCTTGTTCGTTCCTCGAACATGTAGAATAATTGTTTTTACGAATTTCCACAGATATTTTACTACCTCCAGAGATGGGTGAACAAAATGATGAATGGAGAATGGAATGATACAACATTCCCTTCCAAAAGTTTATTTACTTTTATATGTTTTCCTTGTCGGTGAATGGTAGTTATTTATGTCAAAATTACGCGACGGAATAGCCAAAAATGTCTTAGAACAGGTTTCACACTTAGCCACGCGTTGATCTACGTAAAATTAGAAAACATATTTGTCATGAGAGGATTAAATCTAATGAATATCATAGTAATAGGCATCAGATTCTCTTTTGGGAAACGTATCAATGAATCAATCGATGGTTTCTTTTAAAGGGCGTAGGAATGCGGTAGCTATGAAATAAATATACAATGAATGGTAACTATAATACGTGTTGGAATAATACTGCATTCATATTTTATACGGAATTTTGATCAATTCTTAGTCAGTGGAATTCAACGAAATACTATATTTTTATACTACTACCTACTACACTAGCTGATTTGTACCGGTGTTCCTTAGGGTTATCCTTTTTAAGATATACAATTGCACATTACAGTATTTTGATGTATCTCATGAGGTTTAGCCAGCGTTCGCAATGTAATTCCCGAAAATATATCTTTACGACTTGATTATAACACATGAGAGATAGACTTTATTTTATGCTCTGGAGATTCATAATATAAAATATCTTCTGTACCTACCTAGTCGTATGCTATCCGAGGCCAAATAAAGAAAAATCCTTAGATTATACACCATGTTCCACGCTCATACAGCGAAACTTCGGGGGGTTCTTGATAATCATGATAAACAAAGCAATTCTAATTACAAAATAAAAATTGTCTAGTGTAATCGTAAATTTACTTTTGAGAGTAATCCACGCGTCTTTATAACAAAATATCCACCCTCACATTTCAAATTTCAAATAGAATAGCTGACCGAGTGGGAAGAAAATATCTTTATAAAGATGTGTTTAAACGAACGCTTTGTAAACCTTGCAAAAATATGTATGATAACTTTTTTATTTGGGCACTAACAAAAATAAAATACATTTATAACTAAGTTTTGCGAATAACCACCCTCCAAGTATCGCGGTAGGGGCGTGGATCACGATGTGTGTGTAAATATTCCTTTTTTTTAGTCCAGTGACGAGTGTATATAGATTTTAAAACAGACTAGACAGATTTAACATAGTTAATAAAAAACATTTCATAAATACAGATATACAGAAGTTAGAAAGTTTGCAGCGCCTTTGAGGTGATTTTGCACTAAAACGGCGCTATAAAAATCATCCAAATAACATTATTATTTTTAAAGATTATTTCACTGGTTAAAAAAGGCTGCTGAGAAAATATATTTATAGAGCTTTTGACAATGTTTTTTTGTTTGTTACTTTTGTGGTTTAAGGTTACAAACCTCCTGATATGAAATACTGTTAATTTATTAAAAATCTAGTCGAATTGGACTGCAGGTTTAAAGTGAATGAATTGAAACAGTTCGTAACAAAGTATCAGTCAAAAACAAATGATATTTTGACTGACTAATATTTTATCAAGAAGTTAGCATGCTGTCACTTTTTTAACAAGATCATTTTTTTCCGTGTGCTAGTAATGTGTTGTATTCAGAAATGTGCAAAATGGGTAACCAAAACCATTTGAAATGCAAAATGGAAATGGGTCAAAACTTTTCCATTTGAAAATGCAAAATGGGTTTTAGAAAAGCATTTCAAATGCAAAATACCTATTTTCAAAATGCATTGAAAATGCAAAATGGTTTCTCAGGTCAAACAATTAAAATAATTATAGAATTTTTAAAAAATTTTGTCATTTAATAATGGACATCAATGTAGAACAAACATATTAAATGATGGTAAATCCAAAAACACCACGACTACAGATTGTGAAACCACGAAAAATTGGCGCGGGACTAATGTTGCCAACGTAAAAGCATAGAAACTGCTATCTAACATTTAATATTACAGCGTCATGGCCCCATGTTCAGTATTTGAATCAGTATTTTTTGTAATGGTATCACTCAATTGCCAGGGCTCCTACCAGGGAGCAACTTGACAAATGTAAATTATCTCTCATAGCGAGGTTGAGCACCGACTGATATTTGGGGCTTATGAAAAAAAGATGAGTGGAGATAGTAGGAAGAATGTTGCAAAAAAGCATTTAAAATGGAAAATGCATTGAGAAAAGCATTCAAAATGCAAAATTCAAAATGGTTTTTAGAAAAGCATTTAAAATGAAAAATGGAAAATACCCATTTTGCATTTTGCATTTCCATTTGAAATGTATTTATTTGAAATAAAGCACATCTCTGGTTGTATTACATAGATATATGCGAGTTAATTTCAAATTTCAATATTAATTATAATCGTTAAGTCAAGGATGACTAGCACTCAAAATTTTAAAGAATATAAACAAATTTAATAGTACCTACCACAAAAAAGATATTACTTACTAAGTAATTAAATCGTTTAATTTGAATAGGCATTAAAGTCACAAGAACAGCGGTCTACCTCTAGTTTATCATATCTCACAAACGTCACGTAAATTAAATAATTGAAATAGCAGAATGACGGGTCTTTCTGCAATAGTCCTTCGAGCTTTGAGAATACTCCGAGATACTCCCACCTCCCACAGCTAAAGCAATTATTTCCCTGCGGGCTTTTAAGTATTAAAAGCAGAAAGTGATATCTCGTTGCTATTGACACAGGCAATATGGAACAACATTACTTCCGCTTATTAATAATAACGTTGATTATTAACAAGACTTAATTTGGTTGGCATTAAATGATAAATATCAACTAATATTAATTTATTTACTAGATTTTGTAGGTACCATAGATATTCAACTTAATTGACGAGCCAATCGGGGAAAAGAGAAGAACCAACTTTCGTGGAGCCTGTCCCATTTCGGTGATTCTAACAGTATACAAGCAACTCGTATGGTAATATCACATTCAGTCCTCGAAAATAAAATCTGCTTACGAATTACTAGTCCTTTTCACAATATTTTACAAAGCATTTTCAAACTCTCCTGGTGCCAAAAATATTGTCACGTGGTTTGTCTCCAGCTCTTCGAAATGATACCCAGATTTCATGTTAGGCAAGTCTATTAATTGGATGCTAATTGTAGGTACCATCATTTCAATGTTTCAAAGACCCAATCCTGTCTGATTACGTCTAAAAGGGATCTAAATGATAATCTAGTCTCCTTCAACGGAAGCAATCTTCCGAACAGGCCTTCCATTGATATGCTTGGTGTAACTATAAGTGACCAGCTCAGGTACGGGGGCTCCATCGAAGCCAGAGTAAAGTTGGCCTCTCAGAAGCTGGGGGTACTGTACAGGGCCCGCAGATACTTTAATAGTACACAACTGCTGACCCTGTACAAATCGGGATACACGCCAAACGCGCGCCCAACATTTGTACACGGTTGACATTTGTCACATGAGAACGGGTCGCTTCTACGATTCGTTCTTAAGTTCAACAGCTCGGCTGTGGAACGAACTGCCGGCCTCTGTGTTTCCTCCCACCTACAACATGGGACTCTTCAAGACCCATGTTCACTCCTTCCTCTCCAAAAAAAGACCCTCCACACAGCATCCCCAAAGATGACATAGGCCCTGAGGGAAATTATTTTCTTCAGGGCCTCCTGTGTGGAGTTAATATATAAAAAAAGGGATTTTGAAATCATTTACAGAATTTCTTCCAGAAGGTTTATATTCTTGCATATTTATTATATTTATAGAAAGTAGAAAAAAGTTGAGACACGCTGGGTACACGTCAGCTATTTATTTACAAACATATACAGTGAAACATACTTACCTGGTTGATTACTTCAGACAAACACACTTCAGGGAACACTTTCATGAGAACATTAGTCAAGAAAGTAGAGTTCACATTGCTTTTAAAAAAGACGAGAATTTAGGACTCTTTCGGACCGGAGAATTTTAATTAAATTACCTCAAAAAGCTTGCAAAAAATGTGATTTTTTTTAGACATTTAGTTATTTACAATATCACAGACTGTGGAGGTGAAACGTCTTTATGGATATGAAGCACCTGGGTATTAAAATATCGTACCTTGGCGAAACTTAATGCTAAATCACTATTGTGATTAATCTTTATAACGAATTGGTGTACATTATGAATACCAAAAAATATGATTTAGATAAATTGAAGGTTTTCCTATCATGTCGCTTGAGTAGAATACAAATAAAAAATAAATTACTCAATAAAAATATAAATGTAAACTACTAAAAAATATATTATTTCAATAGAAATGTATGAAAGCGTAAAGGAAACAACTTTTTAAAAATACATTAACTTTCACTTGATTAACTTTTTTGCTTTCTTATAAAATTATTTACAAAATAAATAAAAACCAGTTTTGTGCTTGAATCGAACGTTTCTAGACTCCGTTTGTCAAGCCATTTTAATACCTATTACCTACAATATAAGGTATGCCAAGAATGTAAACATTGTTGGCTTGTAGCTTCCTCTTAATGCCACAGTTATGTATTTAATATGGACCCATTCTTGCTTAGATATAAACAGAAATAAAGCTATCTCAGAAGAGTTAGGCCTAGAAACTGGGAAAAGTATGTTCTACTCTGACAACGATTTTATTTACACATTATTGGCTTTTTGTTAAATTATGCTTACCATTATTTTCGCGCCCTTATGATAGAACACTCACTAAAATTGCGCTTCATTATTTAAATACATGTAAAGGTTAATACTTTCAAGAAAATCTTTCTTCTTAGCCTCAAAAAAGTATTAAAATTTTTTTTTTTTTTTTTTAAATACCAACGTTTTTCGTGATCTATAAGATTTTCTAAAATCTTTAATTTAAAAATATTTAAACTGTAACTTGTGATGATTGTTTTAATTTTTTAAATAACACTAAATCACTGTTAAGAGATGTCACAACATAAAAACGGATTAACGAAATTCCCAGTAATAACACGTGTTTTCTTGATCGTGTGGGAACGGTGTGTAGGTAATCTTATCGAAATTTTATGTAATTCTGTCAATCCAATTGATTGTTCAGTTTGTTTTTTTCCGTATTATACAAAATTACATTTATAAACTTGTAGGCAGATACTTAAAGTTTAAGTGCTTGTAAAACCATTGATGAAAAGTTTATGAATGAAAATAATTCACTTCCAATGACGTTACAACACACATAGACGCGTTGTGGAGCTCCCAAATTGGCAAGCAAAAGAAACGCTAATTGCCGTACTTTAGATGTCTTAGTTTTAGTAATAAACTGTCGCGCGTCGCGTAAGTGCATGTGTTACCTTTATGTAAATTGCACAAAAAGTGTCAAAATGTCCTGGTGTGTGATTAGAAAGTGTTTGCTTTACTCGGCAAACACTAGTAAAATCAAAGGATCAACAATTTATTCGTAAATATATGCACATACTTTATTGTAAATAATACATTTAAATAGATTATTTTCCGAAGATGAAGACGAAGAAGTGCCAAATATCCAGATAGGGAACTTTGCCACATATAAGAAGGACAAGAACGTAGCAACAGCGCTTCTTCTGAAGCTGTAAACGCATCTGTTATCTCAACCTCACCCGCGATGTAGAATATAGCATTAGATGCAATTTTTAAAAACAAAAACGCTGAACGGTCCCATATTTATTTCATTCACACACACATATTCTTTGAATGTCTGTCTTTTTCATACAAGAATAACATTTGAATTGAGAATTTACTGAAAGCATAAGAGTCAAGAGTGTCTCTTACTTGCCACATTTTGTCTTAAATTTGTAAGACAAATAACCATTTTGTATGTATTGTAACATCTATGACTTCATGGTAAGATTGCCAGATGTTGTTTTTAAACCGAACTGTTTTGTTTCGTGATCATATCAACTCTCAAATGTTGTTCTGGTACTCGAAAGCTGTAGGGACCAATAATGATAATTGAACTTTGGAGAATGTGTTACCTTTGTCGCGTGAAAATCGTTCGTACAATTGAAAGTAACTAGTAATCGTAAGAAAATCCTACAAAATCCGGGTGTGCTATTGTAGAATGAAAATAAATTCAAAGGGTAGGTACTGCGCGTTATCGTTGACTGAGAGCCTCGAAGTCCTGTTGTAACTGTTGCGTTTTGCATTTTCTCTTTCTATAAAGTAGTTTGTTGTGTTGCGGTTCCGGTTAAAGATGGTGGCCGTTTTAATGATAAATATTCTATTTTCGAATGTGATCGATCATCGAATCGTCGTGTTTATTAATTAAGTAGGTGGGAATTTAAGTACCACTTGCAAATGTTATTATTTTAGAGGAAATATTGGATTTGATTTATTAAATAAGAGAAAATTAGAAACATGATATTTGGACGCGAGGTATACTATTCAAAGAACTATTTATTATTTATTTTTAAAATTATGAAAAACAGTTTTTGGTCAATGCAATCTCTTGAAATGTTTTTTAATTCAATTTTATTTAAGTCAGTGAAAAATATGTCTTTAATGAATGCTTATTCACTTTATCGCAACATTTAAATTTATTAAAATTTTCATTCTTTGTTTAAACCCTAGCGTGTCAAGAAAATCACCGAGGATTTGATGTTTATGGTATTTTGAACCTAATAAAATGGTCCCAGCATACTAAAATATATTTTATTTTATGACAATTAAATAATATATCGTCACATTATTCTAGCTTATTGTTTCGTCACTTGCAAATATGTTTATTTTATCTGTGAAAAAGCGCGTCGCCAAATTCCATGTCACATATGTCATATCACTGTATTTATTTATATGAAAGACTCGTATGATTTATTTTGATTGTGAAAAACTCTTATGAGCTGTATAACATAGTGAAACTCAAATAACTATCCTAGAAAACATGTACATTATTTGGTAATGCAGTACAATTCGCAAAAACAACATTTTGCAAAAAATGGTTCCATGATACCTAAAAACACATTTAAAAAATTAATATAAAATCATCAAAGAGATGAAACAAAAACTAATTTTAAATAGTTTCCATAGGTTAATATTTAAATATGCTTTGAATCGTCATTTTGATGAGTTATCCGGTCACTGCAAAAATAAGTAAGTTATTTCTAAAGTATTCAAAGTGCCATGAGAGATAAAGTTTCTTGTTTAAGAACTCCAAGAGTGCTACTCTGCCTCCATCCTTCACACTTCTAACATCAACAATCAGTTACATATCAGAAATGTCTTCTCTTTTATTTACCTCCACCCACCGAAGCAGTTCGCTTGGATTGGTAATTATTCCCGTATTATAATGAGAACCCAAAGTAGGCGGTGCATCAAGTCAGTTCGGACTGTGATTCAATTAATTGCACGTCCGTTGCAGCCTGCAGCCCGTGGCATGCCCCTTAGTGCAATATGAACAACTGCATTATTTACTCGGTTACGGGAGGTCTATTTGTATGAATGTACTTCATCATGCTAATTGTGCAAACCACGTTCTTCAACACTGGTATATGTCAATTATTAAAGGTATTTTCAATTGTTATGATGGTTATATTATAAACATTAGTAAATCGCCCCGAGGCTTATAATTTTTTCATAGAGTCCTAAATTCTCCAGTTTTTTTACCATTCAGGTTTTAAAATAATTTTACCAAAAAGTCCCAACGACATGGTGAAATTTCACGGAATTTCGAAAAGCTCCCGACGTTTCTAAAATGTGCTATATATTGCTTATTTTTGAAGTTGTCGTTAAAAAAAATACCATTTCAAAAACTGGATAAAATTATCTTTGCAATGTTTGTATTTGAAATAAACATTGATAGTTTTATAAAAAATATTTTTTTAATATCAAACATAAAAACTTACCGAGAAATTTTGATTTTTTTTATTTTTTTTTAAATAAATTTAAAATAAATCAAATTTAATAATGTTATAGTAATTATTAAGTTCTGCAAGTATTTCTGTTATTTTTACAGTTTTTAATGTGGTTTGATAATGGCCTTAAAAGCCGAAACAGCTGTCACATTAAAAACTGTAAAAATAACAGAAATACTTACAGAACTTAATAATTATTATAACATTATTAAATTTGATTTATTTTTAATTTATTTAAAAAAATTAAGTGGAGTTCTACGAATTAACCACCAAAACAATAAATAGCGAAATTTTGACTTGGAACGTCCATAATTTTGAAAGAATTAAATATTTGTAGACGACATTCCTTTTGTGTGCGTAATTCGCAAGAAAACTGTGACTTCACTTTTTATGCCATCTTATTATTTAGGTATATATAGGATAAATGCAATAAAAATAATATTTTAATTTTCTACTGTCAATGAAAAAATACTGCCGATTTGTAATCATGGACTTTGACATTTTTTTATTTATTTTATCCATGTAATTCGGTATAAATATTTGGCACAAACTGAAAAAAATAAAAATTTATCTTTCCAATGACGAACATATCACATATCTACGCATTATAGAAAAAAAGATTCAAATACTTTTATAATGTATGAACGCCCCGGTCAGATCTGTCCCTCAGAGTCTCTAATGGAATATGATGTTTGTAGCTAGTAATGTCCTTCCGAGACCTGAAAGGAAGAGTTATCTCCAGTCTTTTTTTTTACCGGTGTCCTCTGTTTAAAAGTGTTTTTATCTGAAGTACCTGCCAGGTAAGTATATTTTCTGTATCTGTTTGTAAATAATACAATTAGATAGAACTTAGGAACTTAGCCAGTTGTACAGCACCCTTAGTATGATTTTTTACAAAAAACGGTGCTGTACAAATAATCCAATTGCTATTATTATTAAATATTAAATGAAATTGATTCTACTGCTCAAAAATTCTTGCAAAATGTATTGGTAAAATTTTAATTCCATGTGCACATTTTAAAGTAAAATAATAAATGTTTTATTTTCTTCAATTTTTGTAACAAATAGAGAACATTGTATCCTCACTAGGATCTCCTGTGCTGAGGATTTCATTTACACATTATTAAAACATTTTGGTATGAACAATACTAAGTAATTATAAATAAATATACTATTTAGTGCAATTGAGTTTTTTCAGTTTTAGTCTGTATTTGTTGTCAATATATTTTCTATATCTCCCTATGTTGTTATTAAGCTTTTTTTTGAGATTATAACATTGTTGTGAGTTTTGAATGAGAGTGGGATTTTGTTAGAGTTTAGTACCATATCATAGAAAGTTTTTTCCCAACTATATATTTATGAATCTTGTGCAAACACATTCCCAAATGTAAAACATTTTTTTGTAATTTGTACGGTCGTTGAATGGGAGTTGTCTTAATTTTTTTCACCTCGTTAAATTATAATACTGTCAAATATTTTGGCATGATAAGCTTTCTACAAGATATTTTTAAATGTATACATTCGTTATCTTTTTATTAAACAAGATAATTAATTATAGGCAGGTAGTCCAAACATACAGTTTCCTTTTTTTCTGTATCTCATCTTTGTTTCCACGATTTTATTATTTCTGTACAAAGTCATCGCTTAATTAGCATACTGCAATTTAATCACTAATAACCACGTCAAACCACTTATTAAAAGAGCAAAACTGCCAAAAAAGACACGTTTATATTGTGAATTTTTAAAGAAAATATTAAAAATGACATGAGTAGGCACTCTACATTAATCTTCCCTAATCTTGGCGTGAAAAAGCCCATCTTGAATACGTAGCCTAATTAGCATATAATTTGAGTAATAATTGATATTCAATTCGATTCAACTCTTTGTTCCTTTAATTTTATTTGACTAATTATTGCTATTCGATTCGATTCAACTCTTTGTTCCTTTAATTTTATTTGAGTAATTATTACTATTCAATTCGATTGAACTCTTCGTTCAATTTTATTTGAGTAATTATTGCTATTCGATTCGATTCAATTCTTTGTTCCTTATTTTATTTGAGTAATTATTGCTATCCGATTCGATTCAACTCTTTGTTCCTTTAATTTTATTTGAGTAATTATTGCTATTCAATTCGATTCAACTCTTTGTTCCTTTATTTTTATTTGAGTAATTATTACTATTTCTATTGTTCCTTTAATTTTAAGTTGTTATTTTAATTTTATTTAATCAACTAGCTGACATATTCCCGGCGTTTCTGGGTGTTGTTAAAGGCTTGGAGTGACGTTTTGAGGTTGTCAATTCTAGTGTACCTGAAAACTGAGTGCATTTTTAAGATCGAAATAATATTATTATAAATACAGGGTTTTCCAATAAGAGGTGTTATTGGTATTCAATTGTAAAAGATCAATGGTTTCGTTGCTTATGTGGCACGTAGCGCCGTTTTGTTGAAAGTAAACGTTATCCAGATCAATACCATCCAATTCCGGTCATAAAAAATCATTAATCACCTCTCGATAGCGCAATCCATTCACAGTAACTGTTGCTCCAGCCTCATTTTCGAAAAAGTAAGGTCCAATGACTCCGCCGAACCATAAACCGCACCAAATAGTCACACGTTGAGGATAGAGAGGCTTTTCAACAATAACTCTTGGGTTTTCCAAACCTTAAATGCGACAATTTTGCTTTTCGACGAAGCCACCGAGGTGGAAATGGACCTCATCACTCAAGATGATTTGCATTTGATTCACTCGAGTGAATTTTAATAATTTCAATGCGTTGTTGAAGCGTGTATCGTTCCATTTTTACAAATGGCGTAGTTTTTACTTGTCAAATGCTAAAAAATGACAGCTTCAAAAGTAACATCTACCGAATTAGCGGGCTATTCAAAATAACACCTCTTATTGGAAAACCCACGTTTTGAGGTTGTCGATTCTAGGGTACCTGAAAACTGGGTGCATTTTTAAGATCGAAATAATATTATTATAAATACTTGAAAAAAATTACTTTTTAGAGTATTTGTTTCACTTTCGTCCTCGACTTCTACCATTCGCATACAGGTCATACATTCTCCTTACATATCTTTCTTCCTTCATCACGTACGCTTCATTTGACGACAAATAATTATTTGATTCATGTCTTCCTGGGACTTCCCTGACTATTTCCTGACTTTTTTTGAATTACAAAAAAATTTAAGTTTTTTTTAAAGATAATATCTATACATTTGTTATGCCGAAACGTACGAAAAATTAAAAAAAAACACGTTTTGTTCTGTTATTTAATATGTTATAGGCATATTGTATATTAACAGTGTATTTTTAAATGCAACTAAAACATTCGTCGAGAGATTTTTGCTCTATTAAAAACGACTCGCGTTTCATTAAATATTTTCACCGTTTTCGCTTAAGGCGATGCCATACGTAGTAATGCAAAATCATGTGTTTTTGGTTTGAAAATTTGGTCGCCTAGAAATGTTTCAGATGCTTTAATTAAATACTGCGAGTAGAATACATCTTGACCTTTGAATTAATCGAGTGTTTTTTAGATAAGTCTTTTTATAAGCCCAGAAAAAAATAATGTATAAGGCCTATGAAAACTGTTTTAAAGTTCTAAATCTCTCACTTACAAATCCATTTTCGGCTATAATTTTATTGTACAATGTGTCAAATTAAGTTATTTATAAAATGTTCGGAAAAAATTAAATATTTATGCCTGAACATCCACAAAATAAAATAAAAGGCACTTTTTGGTCATGTTTTTTTCTTGCATAAATCAAAACAGGGGGATGGTGTTAAGCGGGAATTTAAACCTTATCGCCATCTACGTAAGGGTTGTTATTGATAGCGGCTCAATTTAAAATATTACACGACGTAGTGCATCGCCTTAATAATTATAATTTTTTTTTAATATTAGCGCGCTCCCTAACATTCCTATTTATATATTTTTCTTTCAAACCATCTTGAACGCTTACTACGAGGCCTTAAGGGACGCCAATGTTCAAAGCTGGATACCAGAAGGCTGATGATGAAGAAACTATGGAATTACGAAAGTTTAAGCTGAAATACCTGCTCTTTAAGCCTAAAAATATCCATACCTAGCAACTAAGTAAAAATACTTAGAATCAACGTAATACGTCGCTTGAACTCTGGTGGCCTGTAGCATATTGAATCAAGAAATGAATGAATGAATAATATAAATTCATTTTCTTGTCTAAGTCTCCACAGAGTTATTAGAGCTAATCCTCTCAGCCAATAGACAGCAATATATTACTAAATTCATTCAGCGTAATGTGTTGTTTATGAATTCTGTGGCACAATAACTCACAGTTTTAACCTTAATTTAGTGCCTTTACTGGTTGTGGTTAGTTGCACGTAAGCAAAAATAGCTTTTCAAATAATGGTTTCATAATCGTTCATCATTTGAGAAAAGGGAATTGATACGACTTATGTGTAATATGAACAATGGTTTAAGAATAGATTACCTGCTATCCACGTTAATTCATAATATAATTCAAATATATAATTGAAATTCTTTGTTTACACCACTATTAAATAAAGAAGTTCATTGGTTTACAAAAGCTCCTGGCTTTTTTTGCTTTGAGGGGTAGAATAATGGGATGGTGGCGGTTTTTCGAAATCTCGTGTAGTCACTGACCTTATTCTTGATTTGATGGTTGTGTGCAAAACTTCATAAATCTTGAATAAAACTATAGATTTGTATAAAAATACACTCTATACTACTTTATATATCAGAGAAGATTGAAGAAGATGAAGATAATAGAAAAGGATGGAAGAAGAAAGAAGAAGATGAAAATAATAGAAGAGGATGGAAGAGGATAGAAGAGGATAGAAGAAGATAGAAGAAGATAAAAGAAGATGAAGATAATAGAAGAGGATAGAAGAAGATATAAGAAGATGAAGATAATAGAAGAGGATAGAAGAAGATAGAAGAAGATGGAGATAATAGAAGAGGTTAGAAGAAGATAGAAGAAGATGAAGATAATAGAAGAGGATAGAAGAAGATGGAGATAATAGAAGAGGATAGAATAAATATAAGAATATGAAGGTAATAGAAGAGGGTAGAAGAAGATGAAGATAATAGAAGAGGGTAGAAAAAGATAGAAGAAGATGGAGGTAATAGAAGAGGTTAGAAGAAGATAGAAGAAGATGAAGATAATAGAAGAGGGTAGAATAAGATAGAAGAAGATGAAGATAATAGAAGAGGATAGAAGAAGACAGAAGAAGATGGAGGTAATAGAAGAGGTTAGAAGAAGATAGAAGAAGATGAAGATAATAGAAGAGGGTAGAATAAGATAGAAGAAGATGAAGATAATAGAAGAGGATAGAAGAAGATAGATGGTTTACAAATATATCTGATCACCTCTTAAACGAAAATTCGGTACTTTTTAAAAATTACCGATTATCAAAAAATATTTTTGGTAATTGGAGAGAATATAAACTTATTTGTTAATCAATCATTCGTTCCCAATCTCAGTGATCTTACTTCAGTCCAAACCTTGCGTTTACTCTGACTTAACATAATGTGTATTAATACAAGTCTATGCATTTCTAAATAACAACTCGGCTCAATATTGCTTGAATATTGCAGGATATTACAATAAACCAGCAGCAACAATCGTGTACTTCCCATTGGTTAATAAATATTCATTGTTGGCGGAGTAATTCAGCCAATGGCGGGTGTTTATTAGAAGAATGCGCGCGTATCGATCAGGTGATTTATTCGCATTCCGCTCAGCTAAACATAAACCTTTAGCGTACCTACACCAATGTCTAAGCCAATGTCCACACTTTGCTATCTCGGCTATCGTTTACTTCTTGCGTATTACATTGTAAAATAAATCGTTTATAGTATAGTATCTTTGCCTTATGGAATTAATTGGAAGGTTGCGGGAATTATATCGATATAAAATGGTGAAAGCAAAATGATACCTTCTATAGATATATTCAGCTGATGTTTTTCTTCTTTCAATTGCGTACTAATTTTGGTTCACCCCACAAACATGAAATATGTTATTGTAGAACGAGATTACTTTTAATTAAAAAACGGGTTGCAGTTTTATTTTCGATCGAACCGATATTTTTCTCAATTAAACAAATAAATTATTTTAATTAATTATTTAATGTTATTGGATAATTTATTTAATAAATTTTATTGATTAATTTATTTAATAAATTTTAATGATTAATTTATTTAATAAAATTAATTTATAAGTAAATTTTACTAACTATTTTTTTTTTCAATTTAACGTGTAAATTAATTATTTTTCATATATTTTACCATTAAATTAATTCATTTGGCAAATTATACTAATAAGTTAATTAATTTTATGAGTTTAACTAACAAATTAATTCATTTTATAAATTTAACTAACATTGAAGTCGTACCTATATTTGATCGAAATGAAAAATTTAAATAATGGAACACAGTTCGAATAATTCGAATAAAGACACTAGCATAAAGTTTTTTCATCATAATAAATAAATATATTCACGTTTGTTGCCAATCGATTTCTTCTGATTGGTAAAAAAGCATGTAAAATGCCATTATTTGTATAGAATGATATTTGATTACCAAGTGCAACAAGCGACATTAATGCCATCTCTTGACATGTTGTGGCACTTGGAAGAGCAATATTTTCAGGATTTCAGGTTTTTCAAATCCCCACACAATCGCTCCCGCTGCGATGCATATCTTGGTACGTATACAATTACGGGCAAGAACTTACCAACTGCAAGCGGCGTTTCGCGTCCTTTGCGGTTGCTTTGTTCCTTTCCATAAGCTGAGGTTCAGTTGGGCAGTTCAGCTCTCGTATGTATATGTAGCATAAAGTCATTCGGAATGTGAATTATGAATGAAGTCGGCTCGTCGGCTTGTATACCTATTATTATTATCTTATTTTCTTATACCTATCTTGCATCGTAATCACTTTTATCTTAATGTGTTCGCGGGGAGCGGGGACCGCAGAGTTCAAGTTTTTACCGCATACTGCGAGAGTCGTATAACATATTTTTATGGGAAGTTTTAATTGTAGTTTATAGGAGTTTGTGGAATTAACCGCATACAATCTCAATACTCGATTATCATTCTCAATTTAATCTCATCGTTTTTATAAGCATGTATTTATACTAAAAACTAAATTGACAACGCAGCATTTTGTTCTTTTTGAACATTTAAAAGAATTAAACAAATTGTATGATGTCCCTGTTTTTTGGCAGTTGGCATAATATTTCAAAGCTTCTTATCTCATAATTGAAAGCATAAGGCGTATTGAAAATAGTTGTGTTCGCTCATAATTATCATTATTTCTGGTCCAATTTACAATCCACTCAGATTCCATTGAAAAAATTTAGCATAAATTTCTAAGGACAAGTTGTTTCGGAGAATTTGAATAATTCATCAAATTAAAGTCCTATACAAGTTCTGTTATTATATCATTATAGGCTAGTTACTTGACAGAACTCAAATAAAAACAGAATTTGAAAAATCTTTCACAGAACTTGAAAATTAACGTTTAAATTTGATGAATTTTTCAAATTCTCCGAAACAACCCGTCCTAAGACATTTTAACTGTAAACTCGGTCTACCAATAGAAACTATAAATTTCAACCACTTGTTTCCGACTTTACTTTGATTTTTCAAATTGTTATTGGTATTATAGACAGCCCTTATTTACATGTTCAACATATCAACAAGAACTACTCGATCGAAAATTCTTTTTAATTGCAACAACAATATCAGGACTGATTTATTTCGATTCTCGCTTAAACCTTACCTATTACTATTAGTTGGCAATACTTTCACGAAAATTGTAGATGTATTCCATTGCACGGAATATACTTACAAGAAGGCTATAATAACATACCTCAATAATAATAATACTTAAGGTTAGCTTTATACTATGCTTCTGCATGGCTTCTATGTAATTTTAACAAAAAATTTACATCATGATTAATGTTCCACAAAATTATAATAATAATAATAATATTTGGCTAATTTAAATAGCGCTGTTTTCGTGAAAAATTACCTCAAAGGCGCTCTGCTTATAACACATGTTAGTAAAAGCCCGTACAGACGTTTTATTACAGGATTATTAATTATAATCTAATTTTAACAAAATTTCTAACAATCTAGTTCCCTTTACGTAAAATAGAAACATGAAATAAAGATGTGCAACATCTCATACAATTTTTTTCTATTTGATTACCGCACAAGAGTCCTGACTGCCCGGAGCCAATGGAACTACGGCATCCACGATTGTGGAATATTCTAAGGCCGAAGTTGGTGGAGAGGGCAAGAAGATGGGAATGGAGAAGGTTTGGAAGGAACTAGAATTCCTTAGGTACCTACTACGCTACTACACGATGTCAGGGCTAGTACACTAATTTAAATTTAAGATACAAAAACTCATTTTCTGCTCTTTCATAGATGGCGCTAATTTAATTATTTTAGAAAAAAAACACTTCTTTTATACAAGTTATGTTTTAAAACAAAGATTAATTATTTGTCTGCGCCCATACATACAATTTCAATTCTTTCAAGAAACTCATTCAATCCAACATTATATTTTTTTGTCTTTCTTGAATGAATTAAGTTTTTATTCGGATAAAACTATTAATTCATATTAGTATTGCTTATGTACGAGCGCAAACAAATAATTTATCTTAATATTTTAAAACATAACTTCCAAAAAGTCTTTTATTCTAAAATAATTAAATTAATAAAAGAGCAGATTATCAAGAATAATATTTTATTTTTAATGCACGACCTGTTTTTTAATACGAGCACCGGTCAGTGTCCAGTGGTGAAGTGGTCACTTTATCTTGTTCAGGAACCTGGCTGTAGTGGAAATCCAATCCAGTCCAATCATAATGCTGACCAACCATGGCGTCAGAATTATAATTTCTCACAATAAATTACATGAATGGTATCTTATATCCACCCACTGGAGTTCTGGATCGTTTATAGGACCCACTTCCCACACAATATAAGCTTTTAAGAGCACATTTAATATCAGGCATATTACTATATATCAGCTACTTTCTAGATTTTCCCAAAAAGGTAATTTTCAGTTGATCTCTCGTCTTATTGGAAATGATTTATTTATGTGAATGTATATTCATGTTGTTTTTTGTAAATGTATTTGTCTTTTGCAAATAACTTACAAAAGCTAAAGTTACAACATTTTTTGTTACACGATTGTCTTTACGCTTGTGAGAATAATCCGTTTGTAAAATACAGGGTTTTCCAATAAGAGGTGTTACTTTGAATAGCCCGCTATTTTGGTTTTGGTAGATGTTACTTTGAAGCTGTCATTCTTTGACATTCGACAAGTAGAAACTACGTCATTGCTAAAAATGGAACGATACACGCTTCAACAATGCATTGAAATTATTAAAATTCACTTGAGTGAATCAAATGCAAATCATCTTGAGTGATGAGGCCCATTTCCACCTCGGTGGCTTCGTCAACAAGCAAAATTGTCACATCTGGGGCTCGGAAAACCCAAGAGTTATTGTTGAAAAGCCTCTCTATCCTCAACTTGTGACTATTTGGTGCGGTTTATGATCCGGCGGAGTCATTGGACCTTACTTTCTCGAAAATGAGGCTGGAGCAACAGTTACGGTGAATGGATTGCGTTATCGAGAGATGATTAATGCTTTTTTATGGCCGGAATTGGATGGTATTGATCTGGACAACGTTTACTTTCAACAAGACGGCGCTACGTGACACACAAGCAACGAAACCATTGATCTTTTACGATCTAATATCAAAATAACACCTCTTATTGGAAACCCCTGTATATTAAAATCAAATTTTACTACCAGACAATTTATAAAGTATACAGATTTTAAATATTGCTTGAAATGGTTTTAGCCTTGTTTGGTGACTAGATCTGAATAACCAGGCTTTTCCCAACCTTCCACTTCTCGTCTCTCTTACCCTCATAACGTACCCTAATTGGGGATGTCATAGTCTCACTGGCTCCAAACGGTTTGTTGACTTGTGCGGTTTCCTCATTTAACTCTTAAGTGCCGTTGTAGGTCTATGGGACCCACATCGAAACTCATCCTCCCCCTCTCCCCCTCTGCCTCACTCATCCTATTCACCACTAAGCCCCGCGGGTCTCAGTACATTCTTACTTTCTGACTGAAAACACACGAAGGTAGACAGCTCCATCACATAAGTTCATCAAGTCTATTTACGAGAGTCTTATAGGTCCCGCCACGTAATTTTATTTATTTTTCAAGTGTAACTGTCAAGATGGCGAGTCAAAACCACCGACCAAAAAACTTGACTTAAATACCATATTTATCTCATAGATAGTCTCTATCGAGCGTTGGCTACTATTATGACAGTAAAACGAGGTATACATTGAATATTAATCCCAGGTCGTGCAAGATTGGTGTGATTATCGTGATCGTATTACTAACTTATCGTGTTGCATTTAGTGCAAAAATACGTGTAAATTTACTTATCGCCATTATTTTTATGTTTAGCTTTATTGTTGTTTTGTGGACACATGTTTTAAGAGTGTGTAATTAATTAAAAGGAAACATCATTTTTAGTGACGAAGATGTTACATTTTTGTGAATTTAAACGAAGGATTTTGCATTATATCTATCATTTGTTGTAAATATAGTAAAAGTAGTTTTGAAAAATGTGGGTCCCGTAGACCCACTACGTCACCTAAGGGTTAAAACAAAAATTAAGATGGAAATAGCTTTGCAAATTCGTTGACATCCGAGAGTTTTTTTTGCAACTTTTAACTATAACATGAACGGTTTTATTCTCCAGAGTTGAGAGTTTCGTGTATCTTTAAGAAATATTTAAAAAATAAACGATTTTCATCAAATTGGTGTAGTTTCACGATGCGACAAGTTAAGTAGTTCACGATTATTACAGTTATTATAACAGCCGTCAAGAAGGCAAGGCAAATACCGAATAATACCTCGTACCTTATATTACACCGTGTAGCCTTGTATCTTGTACCCTGTGGTGATGAAGGTTAACAGGGCGGGCCTTATCTGATTCACAATAGCTGCTGCTGTCACTGAGCGAACAGGGACACTGAAGTCAAATCACTTTGGCTGTTATGTCAGATGGCCCCACATAGTATTATGCCTATTAATATTTCCAGGGCTTCTCAAAATGTGAGTTAATCTAATCTCTACCAAAAAGCACATGTAAGTTTACCTTAAATGAGGCACGGATTCAAATTATTAGTTTAACACCTTTCTCTAAAAGTTTACTTATGCGGAAAAATGTTCAATACCACAAAAAACTTATACCAACTAATTTTGCTAAAGTTTTAACGTAAAAATTACAATCTGGAGCGTGGTACTTTTCTCGAAGAAATCCGTTTTCAGATATTTCGGAAAAACCGTAAGCCTCTACTCTAGGAGGTTCACGAAAGGAAACCGGGATGTTAGATATTTCAAACTTCTAAAAATCTCATGGAAAAACAATTGTATATAATATTTGGTCGGAATAAAATCTCATAGAAAAACTGTTGAATGTAATAGTTTTTCTAAACTAAATCTCATAAAAAAAAAAAAATCATTATAATATTTTTTCTTAATTTAATCTCATAGAAATACATACAAAATTTTATTTTCAATCTCATATAAAAACTACTAAGTATAACAAATCTCGTAGAAAAACTATTAAATATAACAAATCTCGTAGAAAAACTATTGAGTATAACAAATCTCATAGAAAAACTATTGAATATAACAAATCTCATAGAAAAACTATTGAAAATTACAGATCTTATAGAAAAACTATTGAATATAACAAATCTCGTAGAAAACTATTGAATACAACAAATCTCGTAGAAAACTATTGAATATAACATTTTGTCCAAATTAAATCACACAAAAAACTAAATATTTTATATAAAATGCATATCATAGGAAAACTATTGAAATAACATTTTGTCAAAATTAAATCTCGTAAAAAACCTGCTGAATATAACGTTTTTTCTAAATTAAATCTCATGGAAAAAATTTAACCATACATTTTCAGTTAACTAAATCTCATAGAAAAAAAAACTATTGAATATAATATCATTTCATGAATCAGAATAAAATAAGATTAGTTAAATATGAGATGACACATGTTTCGAATAAAGCAAGGAGAGCTTGCCGATACAGAGTTGTATGGCGGTCTGTTGTAAACGTAATAATGATTAGTTAGTTTAAAAATATATATTTTTATTGAAAGTTTTACCTGCAGCTGATATTAATCGGTTCATATTCCGTTCCTTACTAGAATGCATGCTCAGTTATTCAATACAACTAACGGAACTGACAATGTCGAAATATAGAAATGAACTTTTAAATCTTTGATTATGAAAATTATTTCTACTGCTGCGTCGAATGATGTTTATCTATGTAACATAATGATGATCTTGCGTTCACCGTGATATCCGATATAAATTGTTGGTTATTTTTTTCATTTCACAACATTAATTTGATATGTAATAGTAAATATTAGCGTAGAATCTTGAAAAATAACGGAATATTATAATTGTAGGATTTGTGAAGCTGAACGCATTTTGCCTTTTAAAAGAAAAAATATCATTTCGGCTATTAGTAAGCTTGAAAAATTACCACGTCTATCCAATGCACATTGCAATTAAAGAACTATCAATTAATAAAATTATTTTGGTACCTACTTTAACATTTTTCTGATATGAATTATACTTGCCAGTACAAGTTTTAAATATTAATAGTTCATTGGACTTGAATAATTTAACGCATTATGCAGGAATACAATTTAAAATCACACACCGAAAAGAGATTTTTACACTGTAGATCTAGTATCACGATCATTACATTGCCAAATAGAATTCTGTTTATAAAGAGGTAGGCTTTTACGTTTTTGGCGTAAAAATGTCTAAAATCCAAAATACAGATTCCCCCATCCTCTTGTCAGATATATCTGATAGTAGCCAACCCCAATAAGATTCCCCTCCGGTCAGATATATCTGATAGTAGCAAACCCCAATAAGATTCCCACATCCTCCTGTCAGATATATCTGACAACCCCACCCCCGATAAGATTCTACCCTACCAACCCCAATAAGATTCCTCTATCCTCCTGTCAGATATATCTGATAGTAACCAACCCCAATAAGTTTCTTCTATCCTCCTGTCAGATATATCTGATAGTAACTAAACCCAATAAGATTCCTCTATCCTACTGTCAGATATATCTGATAGTGGCCAACCCCAATAAGGAAGGAAACCACCAAATGTGTATTTTTTTTCATTCCGTAATCTTTTTAACGAGAAATCACCATTCTTAAACGTTCGAAACGTTGTTTGCATGGTTTTAGCTATGTTTAATGACCGGATAAGTACTATCAGTAACATCCCTTCTTCTTCTTCTTCTTCTTCTGGCGTTAGTAAGATTAAATTGTTAAAATTAATTTTAGTCGTAAGTTGCCAAATATGTAAATACTCGTATATATGTCGTTAATATAGTAGTTATAGGCCTTAGTCGTAAGTCACTAGATATAAGTCTTAGAGATAAGTCAGTAGTTTTAGTATTAACTACTTAGGAAATATATTTGTACAGCGCCCTTGAGGTGATTTCTCACGAAAACGGCGCTATATAAATTAGCCAAATATTATTATTATTATTATCCCAACTTTCCCTATCCCCTTCCTCTATATCCTCGTATTCACTATCACATCATTCCTCAAATGAAGTTGGAAGTATCACAGTTTAAAAAAAGTTGCCTACGTTGTATAAGAAACGTAGATATCATTCATATGTAATTTACTTTTTCTTTTGTATTTCATGATTAATAGTAATCGTTGACACTCCGATAAAAAGCATTAAGTCATTTTTTCCAGATAAATAATTTGACATAAATCTGTAAAAAAGGGAGTGGGTACCAAGAGAGGAACATTGATCACATTGCATTCAGCCACGGTTACGTGAGAAACCGCACGAAGCCCGATTAGATTTTTCGTTGGAAGAATTTCCATGTAAGCTCATCTCTAGTATTCAAATTTGGACAGACGATGAAGTTTGTTATCTTGTTAAAGCTAAAAAATATTAGATTTGGAACAACGCTAACCAACGGCAAGTATTAAAAATATTAATTATATTATCCGACCATCGAAAATTATTAGATTAAAAATCATTGACATTAGGTAAAATAATAACAAGCTTTCTTCGCCGTTTTCGATAAAACATCATTTTTACAAATCACCATGTTTTTTCATAAAGAGTGAAGTGAAATCAGTTAATCTATAGTTGACACAAAATATAGTGAATTTAAATGTAGTAATGGTATTTCTTAGTTATCCTCACTAGGGTGTCCTGTGCTTCGCTAATGCTAATGTCTTTTTCAGGTGTATCCAACTTCTTCCACTATTAACTACTGTATAGCACAATGTAACCTTTTAAAACTACTTCACATTGACTTAGATAGAACCTTCACAGAACTTGAAAATCAACTTTGAAATTTGATGAATTTTTCAAATTCTGTGAAACAACAGAGTTTTATTCTTTATTTGTACTCATTAAACTTTTTAACTAGTTTTATATCTGAGACAATGATGTTGAAGGATTTTTTTGCAAACTAAATCTAGTTTTTTATCCGAGTGTGGTTTTATAACCTACAATGTTTTCATGGCATTTTGATTCGATCTAGTGTGATAGAAACCGACATTTTAAAGTAGTTACTTATATTTTTCATTTTTGTGGTGTAGCAACTACGGCCTCCGTGGTCGAGCTTTCGATTATCAAGTCGGATGTCGCTGGTGCGACATTTGTTTTATTTTCCAACTTAATCATTTAAAATAATACACCTAATGTAGGTACTAATACTTTCTCCATCGCCTTGGTGTAAGATCGCCATTCAGTATGGAAACGTTTCTTGAAATGGCTTTAGCCGTGTTTGGTGACCGACTAGCTGATCTGAATAACTAGAACATACTTCCCAATTGGGGATGCCATAGGTAGTCTCACTGACTCCAGACGGTTGGGAGCAGTTTCAAATATTGCCTGTAAAGCTTATCTGAAAATACCCACGTAAAGATTAACGATGTTCCAGCATACAGATATAATGGTGGTCTTACATCTAAATACGTTTGAAACACAACGCCTTATCTTTCGTGCAGAAAACCACGGCTATTACAACAGTAAGTGTTGTCTTCGATTGACGTTAATTGCGAATTGTAAATGTCGACTTAACCACCGCCATAATGGAGCGGGACATAATCCAAAAGTTATCACTAACCTAGAGCTAAATCGGAATGCGTTTAAGTCTAAGCCGAGTTGGTAATTCTATCCAAATACCTACTGCATTCACCGGACAAATTACATTTCGATACACCACAGTGCTGACATTACAATGAATAGAAATACCGCATTACAAATTCGTGAAAATGTGGAGAATTTCATTACGATTATAGTCAACACGATTTCGAGCATTTAATCCAGTTATTTAGAGAGATTTTAATCCGATCATTTAAACAGAATGATTCAATGAAAATCAATTGGGTATTTATCAATATATCAGGGAATATAATCTGCTATTTACGGCATGTTTATGAGGAAAATACATTATCATTAGTATACACAATCCATTTAAATTAGTGTTTCTTTGCATTAACGGTAATTTGTGATTTAAAATGTTACTGGATTCTTTCGAGTTTCCCGTGCTTAGATAAAATATTATTTTTTATGTATTTGGTAATACCCACCAACATAATAAATAAACGTACCTGAGTTTTGAATACTCGAATTGCGTTTTCATTAGGACTCACGCAAGAGCCCTGTGGAACGCCTCATTCGACAAATCAAATTAAGATTACTGAAAATTTTTGTGTTAATTTTTTTTTGCGGAAGTCAATCGAAAAACAAGAAATATTAATAACACAGTTAGGCTATCACATTTATTTATGAACTACACATTCTACAGTTGTTCTTCAGGATCTTTTTTTGTATTATTTATTGTTAACTGTCTGCTGTCAAACTGCTTGGGCAGTTTAGCGGGTATAAATAATGAAAAAAAATCTTATGTACTCACATTACGTGTACAGTTCAGTAGCACTTAACGCCACAACCAAGATTGCGAGATAGCATCACGTGAACCTGCATCTAGACGATCTAGAGATATTAATAATATATTATATTTGATGATTTTAGCATATAAGTTTTTGCAGTAGATTCCTAGTTCAGCTTAGAAGGTGCCTGTTTTATTTTCCTTTGAGGATGTGACAACTAAGGCGCCTCTTGCAGCGAAGTGACTGGCCATACATTATTTACCTGTAGAACCGGTCACAGGAGGAATACGTAAATAGACGGAGATTGAATTATCTTGTAATTAATTAATGTCTCGAATTGATGGACGAGCTTGATAAAGTCGTCTGCAATATCTTGGGATTATTGAATATTTTTACTATCCGCATATTGATTTCTTTATCTATTATCTTTAATCCAAAGTGAATGGGTTGAATCGATTTTACTGAGCGTAGTGAAGTCTTTAACTCGACCACATTACATTTCACCCGTCTGTAAATTATTTGTTTGTGTGTTCCATGTAGGGTCAATCATATCAAGATAGTAGCCGTGTTCGGTAGTGCCTTTTTGTTCACAAATTGAGACAAATAAAGGATAAGGAATGTTGAAAGAGAGAAGCCAATATTTAAGTGGAAATTAATATTACTAATAATTTATTACAGAATATTTAAATATACGGGGATAAAAAAATTTCTTAACCTCTTGAATTCAATCGTAATACTGGTCTTCAAAAGCGTGAAATAAAAAAAATGTCGAGAATGTACGAAAAATCAGAAAATTTATTGTAGTGTCAACTCATTTTCATAGAATTCAATGGGGATCATAACTTGGGAACAGATTTTTTTTGTATAACTTTAAATTAATAAAACCATGAATTGATTGGGTGTAATTTTCTTTTCTTCACAATAATTTCCCTCATGGCCTATGTCATATTTGGGGGTTCCGTGTAGAGGATTTTTTTGAGGAGAGGAAGGAGTGATGATTGGTCTTGAAGAGAGGAGGGATGAAACACAGAGGCTGGCAAACCTTCCATAGCCGAGCTGTTAAACTCAAGAACGAGTCGTAAAAACGATCCAAATGTGACAAAGATTGGGCGCTTGTTTTGCATGTTCTCCGACTATGTATCTGTGTCGAAGGGATCAATGTCACTATTTATTTTGGAGCATATTCCATTGAAATACCGGTAGAACAAGGACACCATTTCCAAATGACGCCTGTGCTATAAATCTAAAGATAGGGGAATCTATCAAACGGACTGCCCATTTCTGTACCGAGTCAAGTACCTACATTGGGGCTCCAGACCAGAGGTGGCTGCCAAATTCCTCAGTGGGGCGCACTTGCGATTTGTTCAAGGTCAGCAGTTGCATACTACATAAAAGCATTTGCTAAGATATCAACATTTCGGGTTTACATAGTTTGTTTTGAAATATGCGATGATAATATGATCTCCTAGACTCTGCCCCTAAAGCCTATTTTTCTTCACGCAATTCCAAAAACTTACGTAGAATTTTATTTGTTTTTCCCAGGTGTTGGCAGCCGTCGTTCTCCTGGTCCAAGGTGTCCCCGCACAGGACAATAGTTCCTACAGCGTGCGCCGCTCCGTGCGCAGTCTGCCGCCCCACCCCAACAATCACTGGTAAGTTTTCCTTTTTAGTACCCGGATGATTTGGCAGAAATCCACCATGTATTTCCTAGTAGATCACCGCACTTGTCTCGTTTTTGTGGTATTTTGAACCTTAAAAAATCTCCTAGCATACTTAAATATATTTTATTCGCTTGGCAAAGAAATAATTTTTCTTCATATTATTCTAGTTTGTCGTTTCGTCACTCGCAAACATGCTTATTTTATCCGTGAAAAATCATGTCAATTGTCATAATTCTTATTTTCTTCTGACTTCTCTAACGACACTTTTTAACATATGAATAGTAAAAATTATTCAGTATTTACTTTTGTAAACGACACCTGCATGAACACGTGTTCCGATATATTCTGAATGGACTGATATTTTATCAGGAAATGGATGGCAATCACGTTCTTAACTGGATTTGAATAAATCAGCCATACTCATTTTTCTCGATGTGCAAATTAGAGAAAAAGTGTCGTTCGTGAAAGCCGTCTGCATGGTATAACGTTTTGCCATCTATTGCTAACCTCAAATAATTCGCGTTGAAGTTCACAAATGTATACGTACCATTAGGTGGTCATCCCACGAAAACCGAATGCTGTAGAAACGAGGGAAATGTTGCGCGATATATGTTGCATAGTCTCTACACAAGGCAGATAAGCTATGAAGCTTGTAACTCAATTAACTGTAAATTTCTGCTGTCGGCATTGCAGATTTCTGTTACCGGCTTTACGCTAATGTGTCACCTGTCGTTTGTAATTATATATGAATGGATGCCTTTCCACCTCTTATAAATTGGAGATTGATATCTCGCTCCATATTATTTGTTTTTGTTCATCAATGGTAGATGACTGAGAAGACAAGCGAATCGCGCATAAACATGTAAACAATAACAAACGATTGTAAACCAATTGAGCCACCAAATAACGACGAGATTGTGGAATATTTGTGAAATTGTTAATGTGCCTAATAAATGCAAAGAATATATGTATTTTTAATCATTTTTGACTAAAATAAATGTCAATAGTAAAAATGATAATTAAAAGTTCGTTACGTGATATCTGCGGTATCACTATACCTATACAGGGTGTATCGGCAAGTACCCGACAAACTTTAACCAGCTATTCCTCAGCACATTTGGAGTAAAAAATGTTATGGGCGCTTTGCTGTCCGGTAACATTTTTTTTCCATAAAAACAAAAAATAAATAAAAAATCCACACTCCGTCACTGTCATTTGCCTTGTTTCTCGCGTTCAACAGCTGTTTTGTTTCTTTTGCTAATGCAAGTGCGTCAAAAAGTGTCCTCGCTCTTTCGTACACACTAAATAATAATAGTTAAAAATGAAACGAATGGTGCTGTGCCATTTCGTTGTGATTGTAAAAGCGCGCCAACGTAGGTACGTACGTACATTATTCAACGAAACTCGAAAAAAATATTGCCAGACGGGTTTTCAAACTTTGAAAAAGGATAAAACATTGGTGACATGTGGTGAAAATATGAATAATAAATTTTTTATTAAAAAAAATGTTACCGGACAGCAAAGTGCCCATAACATTTTTTACTCCAAATGTGCTAAGGAATAGCTGGTTAAAGTTTGTCGGGTACGTGCCGATACACCCTGTATATCGAGCGCCCATCATTGATGTATCCATAGCGCCTATGAATCAGGATACCGCTAGCTCTGTACGAGAAGTACATCGAATCGCTCCCTCTTGCCCCCCGACCCGTGTGCGTTGTTTACAGGCACCAATACAAATATATGGATCGGTGGGCTCTCGGTATACCGCACTTGGTTTTTGTCGATTCTTTACCGAGCCGTGTGACGAAAACCCTAACGTAAAGTGCTCACCTGTGCTAATTAGAGTTTATTTATTTATTAACCTCAAGTAAAGTTAACTCACATCGCCGTGTGTGCTAATAAATTTAGAAACAAATATATATATACAGGATGTATCGGCACTAACCCGACAAACTTTAACCAGCTATTCCTTAGCACATTTGGAGTAAAAAATGTTATTGGCACTTTGCTCTCCGGTAGCATTTTTTTTCAATTAAAAACAAAAAAAAATAAAATTTCCACACTACATCACTGTCATTGGCATTGCTTTTCGAGTTCAACAGCTGTTATAAGCAAGTATGTCGAAAAGCGTCTTCGCTCTTTCGCACACACTAAATAATAATAGTTAAAAATGAGACGAATGGTGCCGTGCCATTTCGTTGTGATTGTAAAAGCGTGCCAATATAGGTACACACGTACATTATTCAACGTGAGTGAAGCGGATACCAAATTAAGTGGGCCTCCAACTACAAACTATGCCGCTATTTAAGGGGCCGAAGACCGATAGGTCTCCCGGCCAAGGGGAGTCAACATGTGGTCAACGAATGCCCGCTCCATTCATTCCCCGGCGGGATTGATGAGGTCCACATGGCGACGCCTGAGGCCCTAAAATGGCTCGCAGATCTAGATGTCCCCCTCTGACCCCCGACCATACGAAAGAAGAAGAATTCAACGGAATTCGAATAAAATATTGCCAGATGGGTTTTCAAACTTTGACAAAGGATGAAACAGTGGTGACATGTGGTGAAAATATGAATAATATTTTTTTTTATTAAAAAAACGTTACCGGACAGCAAAGTGCACATAAGATTTTTACTCCAAATATGCTAAGGAATAGCTGGTTAAAGTTTGTCGGGTACGTGCCGATACACCCTGTATAAAAAAAATAAAGTCAACATTATTTAGCAAACATCATACATATATATCTTTAAATATTTTAATATTATACTATTTTAAATTAAGACCTTTTTAAAATAAATCATATTTTTGATCTCCATAATTTCATTCGGGATTTTGTTGTAAAGTTGAATTGCCTGGTACATCAGAGATTTCTGAGTGATAAATTTCTTCCTTGTGGGCAATCTAATTTGATTTGCAATTCTCGTCCCGTGTCCGTGTATCTCGTGATTGTAATTTATTTTTCTTTTCATTTCCTTAGACATCATCCCTATGTTGTTTAACAATAAATACATGTAATTGTATAGTTTGCTTCAACAATACAATTTAGCTTTTATTGTTTTTCAGTATTATTCTCATTGCTTTATTTTGCGGTATTTGCATTATGCAAGTAAGATTGAGCGTGTAGATCGTAAGAGATAAACACTATTCCAGTGATGTGATGTTTAGGGAAATTTTTGTCCGAAATCTAGGGAAATAAACATTTTAGGCATACCATCAATCACTGGGGTCTACCCAAAACAGAAAAAATCGGCACGTGGTCTTCGGGACAAAAGAGATTGGGAGAAGACGGACCTTTATGCGAGACCCCGATAAACTTATTATTGTTACGATTAAATATTATGTTCACGTCTAGTTACACACAAGAGTCTTCTGGGTTTGTAAATACGTCGGCAATTCTGAACATCGCAATTTGTCTAATTCTGTTTATGGTGATAAAAATCAGTCTGTTATCGCTCTTTTAATATTTTACTGTACGAATAATAACTTGGCAGGGTGAGAGGTGGAAAGTGTTATCGTGACTAGTGGCCATAATACCGAGAAAAGATGCTTATCTTCAGAAGAACTTTTGACATTATTATAAGAGCCCTGGCTTTCATTTTACGAAAGATTTTGAATTTTTTACTCATGAAAGTCAGTATCTACATGCCTTTATTAATAATTATATTACTGTGAGTATTCTTCAAAATATTAAACGAGTTAAATGTACAGAAAATTGGACCACGTTTAATACGCACTTTTAATAGAAAAACCACTGTGTATAATCAGTTAGATAACAATGAGAAGTAATTATTTCTTTTCTTCAGTTTTTAGGCTACTTTTTATTTATTTATGTTTTGATTTACCCAAACTGACAACCTAGAAACCTGTTTTAAGGCCGAAGGTTTATATTTTGGTTTAAATAAGATAAGAAACAAAAATAACCTCAAAATTTTAATTTCAATAACTAGCTGATGTGTACCCGGTATTGCTGGGGGTTATCTTTAGGAGAAAGACATATATCATGGCGTACTTTTCTGTAGGCCTTTTTAAGATATACAATTTCGTAGTACACTATTTTGATATTTCTCGTGAGGTTTAGCCAGCGTTAGTAATGTAGTGCCAGAAAATATATTTTTACGTCTTGATTATAAAACATCGACTTTTCTCTAAGTTTTATAAATATAATATGCATGTATCATATATGTAAACCTTCCGGAAGAAATTGTCTAAATGATGGTGAAAACTGTATCAAAATCTGTTGCGTAGTTTAGGAGAACTAAGCGCACAAACAGACAGACGCGGATAGCGAGATTATTCTATACTATTTTGAGATTAGAGATAATGGCTGCGAAGTAATCATCGGTTTTAATGTTCAACTAATGTATTATTTTCTCGATATTATCTAACTACTGCAAAGTGTTTTTCGAATGAATGTACTTATTAAGTTTGTTCCTATTTTCTGTTTATTTACCCAAAATATTAAATAATTGGGTAAAATTCGGTTTAGGGGAGTCACTCGAATAACCGAAATTGAACTTGATTTAGACTAATTTAGGGCTGGAGAATCCGAATCTGTAAGAATTAGGTGGGGGTCGACATTATTAACTGAGTTATAGGGTCTTGAAGTTTCGTACGCGACACTACAGATTCGGATTCCCCAGCCCTAAATTAGTCTAAATCAAGTTCAATTTCGGTTATTCGAGTGACTCCCTTAAACCGAATTTATTACAAATAATTACTCGGCGTCTGTTGAAAGGGAATCAAACACTTAAGATATTATCAAACCTGGAATTTAGTCTAAAATACTTAGGAAAACTCGTCCAGAACTCAATTTCTGAACGCTTTGAGATTTCAGGACACAATTTTTAATACTTTAGATATCATCAAACACTTAAGATATTATTTAACACCTTAGATATTATCAAACACTTTAGATATTATCAGACACTTAAGATATTATCAAACACTTAAGATATTATCAAACCTGGAATTTAGTCTAAAATATGTTGGAAAACTCGTCGAGGACCCAATTTCTGAACGCTTTGAGATTTCAGTGCACAATTTCTAATACTTTAGATATTATCAAATACTTAAGATATTATCTAACACCTTAGATATTATCAAACACTTTAGATATTATCAGACACTTTAGATATTATCAGACACTTTAGATATTATCAAACACTTTAGATATTATCAAACCTGGAATTTAGTATATGTATATGTTGGAAAACTCGTAAAGGACACAATTTCTGAACACTTTGAGATTTCAGGATACAATTTCTAACACGAGAAAGAATCTGCCATCTGCTAAAATTGTTTTGATTTTCCTTGTGATGAAATGTTGTTTTTATTTAGATAAATTACGCAGAGGCGCGCCTCATTCTTAACACGCACGAATAATTTAAAACACTCAATTAGTTTAATTACAACTAGAAATAACTATTCGCGTCCACGGAAAAGCAATTTTTGTTTTTGTTTTATGTGAAACCACACAAGAATCCCAATTACTACCAACTCAACCGCTTGGAGTCAGTGAAACTATGGTATCCCCAATTGAGGTATGTTGTGAGGCTGAAGGTAGTGGGGAGGGAAAGGAGATGAGAAAGGGGAAGGTGGAGAAGTACCTGGCAATTCAGATCAAACACGTCCAAAGCTATTTTAAGCGAAGTTTCAATTCTGAATGGTGTTCTTACACCAGGGCAATACTGAGCGAATCTTCTTCCAGAGTGAACGTGCTGCAAATATACTATACATTATTTTATATTAGTAAATTGTAAAATAACACAAATTAATCAAATAAAATTTACTTGCGCACGCCGGGATTTGAACCCAAGATTTGAAAATTAATATTCGACAGATAATTCTTCGTGTATATTGGTTAGTTTTATCATCATTTTTAATTAAACCTAAGCTAAGAACTTATTTCAATTAAAAAAGAAAAACTAGCCTATAAACCTATCTTGTTGTTAGTGTTTTTTATTGCTTATTGAATGAGGCGCGCCTCAGCATATTCACCATTGTACAGTCTAGTTTTTTTTAGCATGAATAAGTTTTCACAATTCTGAAAATTCTTGAATCTAAGAAGCGTTTACCTACTGCGTACCCTGTACAAAGGTACATTAGCAAAGCTACGACACTGTACAATCCGTAGGGTTAAATTCTACTATGTGAATTGAATTTGAATGTAAATTCCTAAAATTTTATAAATAATTCCTGGCGTCCCTGACACACACGGCGCCTAGCGCTAGTAAAAACCTCAAGGGCGCTGTATTAGGTGCAGCCAGTCAAAGTTAAAGTTTAACCACTCAACAACTAACAGGTTACATATTCTGGTAGGAAAATACATGGGTATATTATCTTAACGATGTTGTCTCAATAAAAACACTCACAAGATGAAATCTCTCGTCAAGAAATTTGCAAATTTTAAAGAAAACGGAACAATTTTCAGATCGCAACGTCATTTCTATCATGGTGTATGAAGTTGAAATGGAAACATAAGAGCACCAAATTCGTCTCCCATAGCCCTGATATTGGTCACAAACCACTCAATAGGAGCAGTCCGCTCCGGGCGCCGAATTGCTAAGGCGCCAAGACGCTGATAATTCCTAACACCTAACAGTCCTAACACAGCGTCCTTGAGATTATTTTTCATAAAAACGGCGCTACACAAAAATACAAACCATCCGAATATTTATTTATTTATTTATTTATTTAATATCAACGGTATAAATATACCATAAACAATGATAACATGTCACAGTTAAAATCGTAGAAATATTTTCAAAAAGAATTACAAATATATGTGGCATTTGATTGTGAAATGACATTAGAGAGTAAGTAAGTAAACAAGAGATACAAGTACATAAGTTTCTATAGTGCAAATAAGGTAGAATTAGATTAAATTAATATTGATTGAAAAGATTTGATAGCATAGCCCTCTTGTACCTACCTTGCGTGCAGTTAAATAGATCTGCCACATCTGCGTATCTATTACTAACTTGATGCAACCTAGGTACAAGCGAGTTTTTAGAATACTCAGTCCTGATATTGTTGCATTTAAACAAAATTTTAGAACGAGTAGCTCTCGTGGGTATATGAAATTCAATGAGGTTGTAATATGATTGATGACAGTGATCACCTATTTGGGCGTCTACTGGCTTTGACCAGGGGCACCAAAATTTTACTTGCGCCTGGCGCCGCACAGTGGGCTGAAAATCGCCTTTCATAGACATAGAGACTTAAATTTTCAAGGGTATTTTTTTGGCTAGAAATGGATTCTGCTGATCATTACTATGCTATAAAATTTCGTACCAAGCAATTGCGTGTACAAATGAAGGAGTTATCATTTTTTTCAGAAAAAATTGTATGGCACTGACATTAAAAATGAGGCTATCTCTGGAATCATAAGGTTGGCCATTCTATCCTTACACACAAATATACTACTATTTATTTGTATTTTTTCGACATACTTCGTATTGTGGCGTAACTTGCGATTTTTTTTTTTAAATCCTCAAAGTTGAAAAAAACACTTTTTAATGTTGATGATTCATTTTAATGCTTAAATGCTTTTAGGCTTGCAGTGTAAATAAAATATTGTAAACTAGACAAAACATACTCATATGTAAAGCATTTAAGCATTAAAATGAATCATCAACATTAAAAAAATTTTTTTTCAACTAGAGGATTTAAAAAAAAAAATCGCAAGTTGCGCCACAATACGAAGTATGTCGAAAAAATACAAATAAATAGTAGTATATCTGTGTGTAAGGATAGAATGGCCAACCTTATGATTCCAGAGATAGCCTCATTTTTAATGTCAGTGCCATACATTTTTTTCTTTAAAAAATGATAACTCCTTCATTTGTACACGCAATTGCTTCATACGAAATTTTATAGCATAGTAATGATCAGCAGAATCCATTTCTAGCCAAAAAAATACCCTTGAAAATTCAAGTCTCTATTTCTATGAAAGGCGATTTTCAGCCCACTGTGCGCCGTTGGGATCATTTGATACTGTCTCCCACCAAAATTTAACATGGATAGCCTATACGTGGTTTGAAAACTATCTCGTTTGTTAGTAAGGTATTAGGTGCCCAGAACGGAGTGGTCCAATTGCGCCTGCACAGGCCCCGCTCCAGTTATAGCTTATATTGATTGAAAAGTGTGTATAGATTGTTTATATGTAATGTTTGTTTTGTTAATTACAGGGTGTCCACGGACAGGGACAGTGGCAGCGGGGAGGGTCGGCAGAAGCGCGGTTGGCTGACGGCGCGGGAGATGCAAGCCGTGGTGAGGCGCGAGGGCGGAGAGACCGGCAGCCCCGTGGAATGCTGCCCCTCGGTGCTGGAGATGGTCCAGCCAAAGGGCGGCAAGAACCAGGAGGACATGCACTTGGATCTCTACAGGGACGGGGATAACATGCAGCGGTAGGTTCACCGAATATTCAAGACATCCCCCCGATCCATCCTTACGTGGAGGGTTTTTAAATAAATACCGTGGTCAGGTGAACTTGCACAGATTGGACACTGCTTAATAATTCTTCAAAAATAACGTGCGATATTATTTTGTAATGATAAACTAATGTTTTTGAAATAAGGTTTTTATGCATAGCGCAAAGAATAACGCGTTATTATAAGCAATAATTACTCACACAAAAGTTCCATACAAATTGAAAAAATTCTCAGGAGAAAGAATAAATGATAAACAACAGAACCAACAAAGCCTTTCCTACAAAAATAAAGCCGGTCGAACGAAATCTGTTGCCAAATGTACGTTTGTAAGTTTGAACATTCTATTACATGCGTACTTTAATAATAAGAGGGAGAGGTCGCTATACAGTCTTGAATCGTTTGGTTAGGTATGCTGATCTAAGTTTTTGAGATGATTTGTATTCATCTTTTTAGTTTTATCGATTGTTTTAACATACATCTCGTGACATTTTAGGAAGTTCTGTTTTTGAAATCACCTACTTTTACCAATCTAACGTTTTTGTAAAAATTATTAAATGGGAACTCATTTCAAATTTACGTAGAAGCAATGACAATACGGCGAGAACCCGTACCGCTGCGGCGTGAGCTACGTAGATACATCGATGATACCGTGCAGACTTCGGTATACGGTTTTTTTCTGGCGATGTTTTGGGCGAGCATCACAAATTCTAAAGCAATTCATTTCAGAATGAAATTTTGATATTAAAAAATACCCTTTATTTAGTTAGACAGTAAACATTGTTAAAAAATGTACTGGAATTCCTTACTAAAGAATAAAATAATGCACTAACCACAGGACGTTCAGCGCATTGATGACGTCACCCACCATCTCGCTTCTTACCGCTCGGATTGCGATCGTTTTGGCGGGTTAAAAAATATTCAAATTTAGAGAATTAATTTAACCATAAAAACGAACTTTAAAAAAAATACTCGTTTTTAAGTTTGAATTTGGATGTTGATATTTTTTTAAATGGACTCAAATTCCCTATAGTTGAATTAAAAATACTATTACATATTTAATTATTTGGCGGGTTTGTAATAAGCTGATGTAAATTAGGGGTTAGAGCAGCTGTCCGGCAATCAAAAGGCTACTGGTTCAATTTCCGTCTGTGGCATTTATTCTATTTCGGGAATTTTTTTTCAATTTGTATTGGTATTTCAGTTGAATAATTGTTGTTTATAATAATTTGTTAAAAGTAAGATATTAAATTTTAAAGTGGATATAATTTTATATAGGTAATCAAAACTAAACAATGAAGAGCCAGCAGGTAGGAGTAGGAGAAATTTTTACAGTTCTTTTCCAGTAATAAGTATAAAAACAATATTAATGGGAAACACTCAAATTAGTATAATATTATAATTAATTTACACATGGCAACTTCGTGTGAAAAGTCAAAGATTGTCAGAAATGTTAAAATATAGTTCCAAATACCTTGGGTTTATGCAAAACATTAGAATTTGTTGCTGACGACAGGTTGGTTGCCTTGGTTCTTCGCCGGGGGGTATAACTCCGATACTTTTTTGGTTTTTGATGACGTCAGTTCCAGACTATCCAATGAAAAGCCATCCTGGTTTGATCTCTCACTCTCTCCCGTGTAACAGAGAGAGAGAGGCTACGCTCCATTTCCCCCGGAAACAATGTGACCAATGTGACGCCATTATTGCGTCATGGTTGCGTCCTTCTGACAGATTCAGATTGTTTGCGTGGTTTATTTATGTTGTTTGCTTTCGTGAATTCATGAGTTGTTGTTGTGTGAAAATGTCTAAAATTATGAAGCTGTGTTGTGTGAAGGGCTATACAGACAGACAGACCACTCGTCATAAATACCCGAAATACGGAAGTTACAAAAGTACAAAAGAAACAAAAATGCCAAATGGATCCCTTCGAAGATGCGCACTGCTGACTTTAAATCTACCCGGCATCGGTAGTTATGCAGATTTAAGACAGTATCGGACCCGTTATGACGAAAATACAGGTGTGAATATCCCTTTGTTTGTCTTCAGTGTTCCATGTAATGTGTAACTTAATTTCACCTAAGAATTGAATAACTTCATGACTAAATCCTCAAATTGAAATATTTAATAATTTAAAACAATATTAGCGACTCAAATGAATATTTAAACCAGAAAAAGCTTCAGTCGCAGACTTCGTAAACATTTAAAATGTGTTTTGTGCTTATAAATTTATTTGTTTCTTTCTGTTATCTTACTGAAATAAAATAAAAAATACTTTACAACATCTAACAAAGTTTTTCATTTTTCTGATTAACAGAGAAATGTTAACATTCAATGCTGTCGTAGAAAAACACAATCATTGTTTGAAAATGTTTTTCCTTAGTGGAATTCAAATTTCAAGTAATTTTGAGTTATTTTACGACGGCCTCGGGACGACAGATTTTCAACTTACAAAGCGCCGTCCTGAGAAAATGTGCCGTAAGGAAAGATACCTTATAGCTCATTTTCGCAGGACCGCACTTTGTGAGTTAGAGCCTTGTCGTCCTGAGAGAATCTGTTAACATTTCTAAAATTTATTTTTAAAATAATATTTTAGGCTGATTAATAGCACAATATTATCTATCCTAGGTGCCTACCTAGGGAAGATCATATTATTGTCTATGGCCGCGCTTTTTTTTTTGTTTCCTCTACTTTGCTGAGTGGTTTGTTTATGCCTCAATTCTGGATGTGACGTCATTAGTGGACAAAATTTCTCCCTACTAAAGGCCGAAGTTATCAATCTAGTGATTGGTTTATTTATGGTTCTTCGTTAGTACCGAAATAAATTGGGAAAATTGGAAATTTAGTTGGTAAACTTGTCGAGTTCCGCTGCATGCAAAGGTCCTTTAAAAAACAATACTTTATTTCAACTTAAATATCTAATGTATTTTAGTTATTTTAATAATTTATACATATGGAACTTTAAAGCATCTTTTACCATCGCCCTTGACACAAATAGTTTTTTTTTGTAGTAATTAAGTTGAAACCAAGTGATATCTATAATTTTTCTGCATACTAAGTGTGCAGAGGAATTCAAATGAAGCGAAAAAACACATTCAACTTTTTACCTCCAATTCATCTCCAATGCTCTAATTAAAACTACCGAATCCGCTCTATGCGCACCGCTTATCACTTTCTAATGGTCGATCACTTTTCAACAAGATATTTCTCTAATGTATAGCTCTACATACACATTAGTCACATTACACCTTTTGATATTATCTCTGTTCTGAACATTGACTTCAATATGACTTGTTGGGTTGTGAGCCCTGGAGAAAACGAATAAAAGGTTTACATTTATTGACAAATAATAATAATACAATATTAGTAAGATATGGTAGGTTGATTTTACCGTTGCCAAACCCAGCCTAGCAGATATTTATTGTATTGGCCCAACTACATTGTTCTCCCCAGCAAATTTATATGCTAATGATATGCACCGTAATGAAATTAAATTATATAGTTCTATTGAAACATTCGCCATACTAAATTCATAGAGTAAGAACAATGACATTCATAATTAGTAAAAACTCTAAGATATCTTATTATGTACAATGTTATTATTGTTATTCTTGTCAATTTATTGCAAAACGTTTTACTTTTGTAGTAGGCTGTGTTATAAATTAGCTATTGACAACTGCAAAGAGAATTCACTAGCTATTCAATTGTTCAGGAATTGGTGTTCTAAATAGTTACCGATAATATACAGGGTGTCCGGAAACTCGTAGTACAAGCGGGAAACTGGTGAATCTACATCACATTTGGAGTCGATTATGTAGTATATTTTTTTTTGATTTGAGCTTTCGTTATCGAGTAAATCGAGTTTGAAGTTGATTTTTTTTTTTTTTTTTTTTCTTTTTTTAATCAAATTCTTATAAATTATTACTGAAGATCAAAGTACCCAACTAAATAAAACTATTTGAAAGTAAAACAAATGGAGAAACTCGGATTTGAAGCATTATTTTGAAATCACCCTTCATTTAACCCGGTGTAATCATAAAATATTTCTGCTCTGCAGGGTTAAAACATCTGTTGTTCAACCCTAAACACCAGAAAAAACTTTAACCCTAAAATAGCCGAAAAATATATTTTTTTGGTTTTTTTTTTTTTTTTGTGAAAATGCTCAAATCAAAAAACTTTATGTTTTTTTGGGTTCCCCATGTGGTGTAGATTCTCCAGTTTCCCGCTTGTACTACGAGTTTCCGGACACCGTGTATAAATATTTGGATTTATAACTATTAAGCATTAATTAATGGTCTCAGTAAGATCTGATCTGGAAGGCATAGATCAAGTTCAACCCACACTTACTCTATTTTGTGACAGTTTGTATTTTTATAAGTAGGCAGAAAGCCTTGACTATTTGGGTTCATAGGAAAAATGGTAGTATGAACTTGTATGTTAATGATTGTATAGAAATGGTCATTGGGTTTACGTAGCTGTAACTGATTCGTATATGTAAAAACTTTCACATAAGATAGTGAAAAGACATACTGCTGATAGCTTTGTCGTAACCTCTGTAACGTACGTATATCACGTATTAATAAAACTTACGTATCACCAGTTATTTGCTCTACTTAACTTGCAGCAATATGGGGAATGAAATGAATACAGCTTATTAATTGTGATAAACAACAAAGGGTATATTTGAGATTTAACTTGAATACAAGAGCAATACTTCTATTTAAATCATCAGGGGTGGTTGACTACTAGACAGCCAACGTAAATTGAATTCGGCCTCGATGTTTAACTCGTATGATTAAATTAACTATGCATCTAAAATAAAACATCACCACTGAGCGCCAGTCTAGACAGCTTATCTAAACAAATTTATATTCATGTTGATATCTAAGAGATGTGTCTAATTCATGTGGATTAATCAAATTTGTCTCACGTGTGCGTATTAATCTCCGACAATCAAGCAGCCCGTTCACGATGACCTTTCCCCACCAGCCACGAAAACCAACTGCCGGCTTCTGTGGAATTCCACGCTCGGCTCTTGAAATCAACGAGTGGCGGCTTGAAATTCTATGGCAACGCGTGTCTAGAAATCTTGTTAAGTGAGCGGACAGTTCCTACCGCTACATTACCCCCTTGGCCAACAGAATTTCTGCAAGAAATTCCACTACGCCACCTGGCGTCTGAAGTCGCATGACAGAAGAGTGTTGCAGCTTCCAAAAGTATCTTGAAGCCATCCTAGAAGACCAACATGAAGACGTCCAAGGAGCCATTCCCACAGAAGAAATAATTTCAGTACCCTCCATGTTACTTGAAGACGGTTTGAATGTCAGACAGGTGAGGTATACTGAAGTAAAAGTGGTGCCATCCGTAAAAGCGGTTCCAATTGAAGAGAGACTTCTGCATACTCAATGCCACTTAGCTTCAAAATTACCAACATACTGTAGACGTCCCGAGAAAACTGAAGAGCCTTTCTTGAAGAAGTTCCAATTGAAGAAATGTTTCTGCATACTCAATGTGATTTAGCTTCAAAATTACCAGAAGACTGTTGACGTCCCGAGAAAACTGAAGAGCCTTTCTTGAAGAAGTTCCAATTGAAGAAATGTTTCTGCATACTCAATGTGATTTAGCTTCAAAATTACCAGAAGACTGTTGACGTCCCGAGAAAACTGAAGAGCCTTTCTTGAAGAAGTTCCAATTGAAGAAATGTTTCTGCATACTCAATGTGATTTAGCTTCAAAATTACCAGAAGACTGTTGACGTCCCGAGAAAACTGAAGAGCCTTTCTTGAAGAAGTTTCAATTGAAGAAAAGTTTCTATATTGTAGGTTAGAGATGGTTGTAACCGATGACTGATGTTGAGATCCAGAAAGAATTCCTAATAACACGTGAGACCTACTGATGGATATACTAAAACTTACAAGAAAAATCACCATGTTTTGAAAGATCTATGTTTTGAAAAAAGAAATAAGAAATACGATATTAACCATGATAAACAAAATTTGAAAGCATAAGAGAAAAACTCTATTTTAAATTATCAATTGATCTCCACCTTATGTAGTTACTGCTGAAAATATATAAATATTGAATTGAAATATTAAATAATAGTATACTGCCACCTATAGAACCCTAGAAAAGCAATATCCAAGAACCAAACCTCGCAAGATTTATCATTGAAAATTATTATTATTATTATTATTTTCTTTCTTTTTTTTTTTTAAAGAAAAACAACAAAAAATTAACTGTAAACATCTGAGATTCACCCCATGATAATGATCATTAGAACTAATTAAAACTTCTGTTGAATAAGTTTGTTAAAATTCTAAATAAAATAGTATTCCTCATAATTAAAATAATATTAAATTCTATATAACACAAATGTGATAGCTTTTAAACATGCAACAGAATTTCCTAAAACTCTGGAAAATAGATATTATGAGCTTCTGTAGCTATCATTTTCAATGTACATATTTATCTGGTGAGGAAAGTTAAACCTCCTCTGGAGAGCAAAAATAACTCAAAAAGAAAACTTAATATTCTAAGACAAACACTACACACATTTTAAGACTAAATAATACACACAAGATTAGGATCATCATACTTGTGAGAAGTATACATTCCAGGGATCAGAATGAACACTTCTAACAACCACTTTGTTATGCAAAAGACATTACCGTTCCTTTCCTTTTGTAATTATAAAAAAAAACAACAATGTCAAATACAAATCCAACATGTCTGATATTTCTCAACTATACCTAATCAAAGTATGGTCGTGATGGCCAGTCACTCCCACACTCTGACAACACTAAAGAAAGATAAAAAAAATATAATAATGACAACACAATTACAATACCCAACAAATACAAAACACAATCACCACAAACATTCAACGTAAGGACACAAAGCGCAATCGTGTTCTCACGATGAATGTAAGTTTGCAAACATAATGTCGGTTTATGTATGCCACACAAAATAGCAGTACTACAGACCGAAATAAAATCTCACCAAGAGAACAAAGTTTTGCTAGAAAAAAAAAAGATTATGACACAGAATCATCCAATTGTTCTACTTTTAGCATATCTTTCACATGAAAGGTACCCAGTGCCTTCCCATTCATGTCAGCTAATTGATACGCAACCGGGGAAATTTTCCCTACCACCTTGCTTTTGATGAATTTTGGTGCAAGTTTAGCAGAAAAATGTTTGCTCGCATCTGAAAGAATGAACGATCTTCGCCAGATGATATCTCCCACTTTGTACTGAATATCCCTGCGACGCAGGTTATACTGACGCTTATTGCGTTCATAAGACTGTCTTAACGATGTGCGCACCTGTGAAAAGATATCATTTAATTCCTGCAGATCAGCAGCCCAGGTGTCACGTTCTGAAAATTTAATATCCTCAGCATTGAAATCAGCATCTGCATATTCCTTACCTGAGATGACAATCTCCCTACCATAATTAAGAAAAAACGGCGTGTACCCTGTGACCTCATGCACTGCAGTATTTATTGCTAATTCAATTTCCGCTAAATGGTTCGCCCATGTTCTGTGGTCAGAACCAACATAAGAAGCAAGGGCTGAAACTAGAACCTTATTGACGCGTTCCACCGGATTATTCTGCGGGTGGTACCTACAGTTGTAAAACAAATGCCTAATGTTGAATTTTTTAACTAAAGCCTTCATGTCCCGTGAAATGTACTGTGGCCCATTATCCAAGACGATGGTGTCCGGTACCCCAAACTTATAAAAAATTTCATCTTCAAGAATGCTAGTAATGTTATTCCCAGTAGCTTTTCTCAGAGGGAAAAGTTTGGTATATTTAGAGAAGAAATCGGAAATAACCAATAAATAAGTGTACCCTTTCTTGTATGAACTCGGATAAGGACCTAGTAAATCCGTCGCAATCATCTGCCATGGGCGTTGGACTAATTTGGGATTTCCCATAAGCCCTGGTGGAAGCAAATTAGTGCTTTTATAACCTAGGCAAATTTGACATTTGTTAATAAATTGTTTCACATCTGCTGCCATCTTGGGCCAATAATATTTATGCCTTATTCTATTTAACGTTTTCATTATACCAAAATGAGCACAGACCGGAGGAACGTGGTGTTCTACAATAACATTCTTTCTAGCTTCTTTAGGAAGAACCTCCTTCCAATCATACGACCTATGAAGGGCTTCCATACTTTGAATGTGTTTGTAAATCTTATTATTCACCACTTTCCACGCCGAAAATTTGTCAGGACTGGCAATAATTTTTTCTCTTAATTTAATGTACCATTTATCAGATGTGTCAAAGGTTTGAGCAATGATGTTAACTTGTAAGGGGTTTCATATTCGATGCGTATTCTGTAAATATGCATCGTATTGCCATCTATGGGCATATTTCTGTAACTTTTTCACCAATTTTAAATATTTTACATCATTATCGACAGAGATATCGGCTGTTATTTATTTCGCATACTATTTTACATACTGCATAATTTAATCAAAAAATATAATTGTTTATTTATGTAAAATAAACTCACTTCCCAGAGCAGTGCTAGCATTACGTAACTTTTTCCCGGAAAGGTTAGCTGGAAAGTAACAAACAAATTCATAGAAAAACAAAATGCATAACATTCGAGTAGTCCAAAACAGGACATCACTACGCTCAGTCAAATATTAAGCATTGTTGTTTATCTCTTTGCAGGTTCTATGAGCTGTCCTGTCGCACTGACGTGTTAAACAAACCATGCCGATTTATAGACCGCAAGCTGTACAACCAATCCCTCTGCGTTCAGAAGTTCTCGTACACATATGCGTTGGTGCGTGATGAGGGCAATCACCCGCAGAGACACGGTAGGCACTTTCCCTCGCTGCCCGATGGAGGCTGGATGCTGGACTACATCCGGGTGAGGAGCGGCTGTGCGTGCGAAGTGAAGGCGAAGCGGAAACCACACAAAGCGCATGCGCACGAGCGGAAAAAACACCAGGTGGATGCCAACGAATCTCCGCCCGACACTTAGTCGGCCTAGTTTACAACGTCACTTTTGGATCCATTGTGAGTACCTACCATAAAAAGAATATTAGTAAAACAAAACTAGTTTCAACGTCCAAATCCTAACATGAAAGAGATACGTTTCTTATATGGACTCTTTTTATTTCCGCTTTAAAATTTACTCAAGCTCTTAATGGTAGTGCTGATATTTTCTTAAGATTATTTATATCTGTTTATGAATAGATAAATGTTTTTATTTTAAACCACAGTCAGGCATTGTATTTAACATTTCTAGTGGGTCAAAAAATGGTATCTACTAAAAACATATAAATAATTGTAGGTCTTAAAGTCAAACAACATTATTTACAAAAAAACACACTAACAATTCAAGGACTTAAAGTCAAACAACGTTATCTACAAAAAACGTACCAATTATTATTTATCTAGAAAAAACATATAATATTATGTTTGACTTTAAGCCCTAGATTTATCTGTATGTCTTTTGTAGATAACGGTCTTTGACTTTCAACCCTCGATATATAGCAAAACAAAATATTTGTTTAAATTATTCTACTCATGAAAAGCCTAAATGAGGCGGTCAGCGCAGAAGTGGTGTAACCCATATAAATGTTGAGCTGAGATAAACGTGTTGAAAGTTTAAAAATGTGAAGGTGGTTCAAGTAAAAGACAAAATTGCTTTTCAGTGAAATATTTTTCCTGGTTCGACCTAGCCACTTCTATTTGATAAAACATATTGTAGCCTTAAAATTCCCAAATCGGAAATTTCTACTTTCATTTGGGCATTTTTGTGGTTTACATCACTTCTGCGCTGACCACCTCAAATATGACTGCATTTTACAAACATGCTTTTTTGCCCATTTTTTTTTAAATGCATTGAAACCATAGACATATGAATATTAGTAGACCTGCCCTAAGTGATTAAAAGCGTATTATTCCCCACTCCCCATACCGGTTCCATTGGAACCGGCTGGGCTCGCGTATGGCTTCCCGTGAATCTTGAGAATGTGACGTCATCATTCTTGTTCGAACTAGCGTCGAGCTATGGTCGAGGCATTTTATGAAATAATACGGCAAAATAGTGGCTCGTGATATGAAAACTTGTAAAAATAGACGTGAAAAAGAGAATAAACCCAATTGTCGTATTACATTCCATATGTCAGCATCATTTTAAGCTTATTCACGTCGTATAATATGAATCAGTTGTAGAAACATATACTATCACATCGAGCCAACATTGGTCGAATGTAGCGATTCTCAAGTGTGCGCATCGTTGTTACTGGGAAGTAAATTATGAACACTTATAAAAGTGTCTTAACTAAATACGTAAACAAAATATTCGACTCTGAAAATAGAAGAAAGTTTTTTTTGCCGAATTTGGACTTCGCAAATTTGTTCATAACGTGGCGAGTAATTTGCGCTCCCATGTAAAAATGTCTATTCATTCAAAAGCAGATTTTACTTTTAAGAACTAAATGGTGATATTATAATGCGAGATGCCTATATACTGTCAGATTGATTTATTGACGAATCACAGTCAGCTTTACCCCCTTCATTCTTCAACAGTTGATTTTACCCCTCAACTTTAATTTCTAGTCTATATATTCATATGTCTGTGATTGAAACAAAGGTTTGTTACAACCATGCATAAAATAATGGTGTTGAGAATTTTCCTATTTATGTTGTTTTCATTCGAGCTTGTAAAATGTAAATTTCAATACTTCTAATACAGAGAAGTCTTGTAAAATAATTATTAATCGAAATGAGGAATTTCCTTTTGTTTTGACTTCAAATTTGTTAAATACCACTTAAGGCTCTGGTATTTAAGCAAGTTTTTACAGTAATTTCTTGCGAGCAAGGTATTCTGCCATGATAAATAAAAATACAGTGTATTCTTTGAGACTCTGTGTTTTTAGTTACCGCGGCAGTATTGCTGTCTAGATTTCCGCATTGTCGGATAAAATTACGCAAGATTGTTGTGTATTGCTTTTTCCTGTCGATCAGTTCGCTCAATCAATGATATTACGACAATATTACCAGACCAAATCAATTTCCTTCTCGCTCCGTTACATATATTATGCATCTCTATTTTCTACCTACCCGCTACCAAAACTATCATAATTTCAAACACAATTAATAATCTTAATTAATTTTGTGATTTTGCTTCCAATTTTTTATTAACTATCTACTTTTAGGGGTTGCAATAACCCTCCGAGTAGTTTAAAACAACGAAAATGATTGTTTTATCTGTTTTTTTTTTCGTTCAGTTCCTACCCCCAAATCTATACAATCAATAGTCAATATGCCTCGCTAATGTATAATGTTCTTTTGTTTCAGGGCGAGATAGAAACAAGATGGTGTCCGTGGTTCCAAATGATTCCTAGTCAATATCGTTTACCATCGGTTGCTTTTTTTACAAATTTCTCTTGTACAAATACAATATCACTTTTAAATTATTTCAGTGTATAGATATAAGAAAACTTCATGTTTTTCAAAACTCAAAAAATAGGCGAAGACTTTTTTTTATAAATAGAACAAGTTAAGTCATATTATGTGATGGTAATATCAATAAAATTACATGCATTATATTTTCAGTTCATACAATATGGAGAAATTCATTTTGAATCCAACAAGCAACCAACATAACAGATGTTTTTATATTAACAAATTTATTAATGATGCGTCGATTCAAACACTCAATGACACTATTTTCTCTTGACAATCACATGTTTACGATCATCGAATCAATTAAAATGTATACAAAGAGTGAGAAAAGGAAGAAAAAAAATGGTATTAACATGTCAAGTTTCAATTAATACTGGTAATACTGTATATAGTACCTACTCATTGAAAAGTTTTCAAAATACAGATGAGTAAGTGATCAAATGAATTATTGTAATGAGCAAACCTAAATATCTGAAATAAATACATGGCTGATATTTATTTCAGATGACATAATATGAAAATTAGCTTTCGACAGTAATTTTATTGTTGATTTCAGAATGGTTAAAGTTTTTTTAATCTTTAATGCCTTCACAGTTCTTGAATTCTCAAATACATCTCTTACTATCACAGTATGAACTCGAGGAAGTTTAGAAAAATATGTTTTTTATATCTTGATACTAATTCTCAATATTATTATGACAATATAGAGAATATTTTTATTTATGTAATTTTGCTAGTACATGCAGTATTTCAGTATACTACCGGTTAGTTTTAATAATGTATTCCAAATAATATAACTAAATTTAAGTATTGCAGTAAGGCTATAAAAGGCTGGTATGTAAAAGTTTTATAATTTGTCATAAAAATGTGTTCCAAATCAAACAGATGTTTCCGTGGTGAAAAAATAATATTTTTTTATGTTTATTTATGCCAACATTATGGTTCAATGCTTCAGTTTAGGTTTATTAAATTAAAAGAATTTACCTATTATTTTGTATTGTTCGCATCAGACTTGTCAAAGCGATTTAATGACAGTATCTGCCTCATTGGAATTTATGTAAAGCTAAGCATTGTTTGAATATGAATGTATTTTTTTATTATTAAATATACAAACACATTAAAATAATTTACAAATGTAGACATTTTGAGGCTGATTGCGAAAAAATGATATTTTTGTAACGAAACTGCCCAACTCGATTAAGAAATTATTTCTTGTACTTGAATTGGGTAGTGGCGTCATTATGGTTTATAAGGTGTAAAATTTCAATAATTGAACAGTTAACGAATACATAAGAGTTAACGAATAGTTATAAACCTAAATGATAAATTTAAATAACATAGTATAATTAAGAAAGATAATTACAAAATTATAAAAATATAGCTTAAATAATGTAATAGTTTTTAAACTTAGAAAACATAAGATATAGAAATAAAAATAAATGTACTTATTAGGTATGTAATAGAAGGTGGGTAAACAGCTGGTTGTAAATTGTTCGAGACAGCTGACAATATTGTATGAAATGAGTACTAAATAAAATGCAACAACAATAAACGCATACTAATAAAATCAATCAATGACACTCCCGGGGACACAATAGAAATATTTCGAAGCTCATAATATAATTTTAGAGGATATGTTAATTAATTCATTCATTCATTTCCTTTAGGTTCATAACATAATTCAATCAATCAAATTGCAAATGGGCTCACGTAATCAATTATGTGAAAAAATTATCCAATGAATTTAAAACTTGTGATTACTGTTGGGTTTATCTAAAAGTAGTTTGATTTGTTATTTGAAAGCTTAATAATTTTTTTCAGTTTTAATTTTATCCGGAAAGGCATTAAAAAATTTTATAACTTGATAAGTATAATGGTGTTGATAAGCACTAGTTTTACATTTAGGGATTTCTAAGTTACCACGTGATCTTAATCAGTTACTTATTTTTGTAGAAATTGTTGAATTGAAATGGTCTTTGTGAATTTGTAACTGTTCATTCTTTTTGAAAAATTTGTTTAAACTAAGAAGCCTAAAAGAGTTAAACAGCTATGTGGTTGGAAATATCGATGGTTTTCGCAGGATGACTTTCAAAATTAACCTCTGAACCTAACCTCTTAAGTTCCTCCCCAACCTATTACACCATATTGTAAGGTAGATTGGGCAAGAGAAAAAAAAAATATTTTAACCATACAGGATGATAGGATGCTTCTTAATCTAATGAAAATGTAAATTAGTTTTCTTACTCTAGTTACCGTATTTTTTATTTGCTCGTTCCATTTTAATTGTTTGCCAACACCCTACTTGAAACTATTTTTGCCCGTTATGGGTAAAAATTTGTCATGGTTATATTATTTTTTATTTTCACACTCACACAAGAGTGGATTTTAATTGTAACACTATTTTCGACGTTTTTTTCTCTCAATGAGAGTGGGATAAAATAAGTTTTCTCAGTATTTAGCGACAGGCAATTTTGGTCAAACCATTTTTGAGTATGTTTATGTTGGAATTTGCTATCCTCGTTGTTTCCTCTCATGTTTTTCCTTTTGTTATCAGTACAGTGTCGTCCGTATACGATTTGATGTCTCCAATTATTGGGAGTGTGAACATTTTATTTACATAGATAGTAAAAAGGATTGGACCGATGACAGTTCCTTGCGGTATGCCAAAAGATGCGGTTTCGGGTTCGCTTTATTGAAGTCTCTCTTTTGAATAACTTTGGAACCATGATAGGTCTATTTCATCTATTCCAATTTGCTTTAGGTTTTCTATGAGTTTGGAATGTGATATGCTATCGAATGTCTTGCGGAGGTCAATGAAGATACCAATACACTTATACACTTTTCTCCATTATCTACCTTTTGCATTATTGTCGGTGTTAGTTTAGCAATTGCATCTTGTGTGCTGAGATTATCCCTAAAGCCAAATTGATGTGGACTCATTATCTTTTTGTCTTTTATGTACTAGTGTTGAGTTGTTTCTTAACAATTTTTTGATAAATTTTAGCTATGTTTGGTTAGAAATGTTTTCTTCATCACAAGATTTTAAAAACTGAGGTAACAATAGTTTTCTTGTAATCATTTGAGAATACACCTTTTTTAAACTGGTGTTAATTATATGAGCAATTGGTTTGCTGATTTCCTAATGTACTGCTTTCAATGTTGTAACCGTCATATTGTCGTATCCAGGGCTTGCTGATCCTCTTAGACTTATTATAGTATTTTCAACATCTTTTTCAGTTACTGAAACAAAGTTGTGGAAATCTTCCTCAGAAAATGTGTTTGGTTCTGGTTGGTTAGTTTGTTTATTATCAAGGATAATATTGAGAGACATTTTAAAATAATCATTAAAAACATTACCACATAGTTTTGGGTTTTTTTCGGTGTCAATGGTAATTCCCTGATATGAGATTTCTTTTGGTACCTTTCGATTTGTGCTTTTGTTCGTTATTATGCTGATGATCGTCCAGAATTTTTTGCTGTCTTAACCAGCGTCTTTTATTTTGTCAAGAAAGTACTTCTTTTGTCTGTCTAATTAAGAGCTTAAGTTTATTTCGTTATTTCTTATAACAATTAATGATAAATTGGGAATTTTTCGGAATCGTTATAATATTTTTCTTTATTTCTGATTGATATTACTAATCCTTTTGTTATCCATGGCTTAACTAATCTATGTTTAGATTTTGGTTTACAAACTATTACTATTTTGGATACCTTTATGTGATTTTGAAAAATCTATTTTGAAATTTTCCGCACATGTATCTGGATTTTCCGATTTCAAATATTGAAGACCAGTTTTCCATTTTAAGATTTGCTACTAATATTTCCAAATTAAATTTTTTTTTTTCAAATATTGTTTTACCAATTTACCAATTTTATTGTTGTTGATGTTTCTTTTATCAATATTGTGAACGAATATACAGAGGTAGTGACCAGTATTACTGGTTTTCCATAATATTGACATCGTTTTTTCAATGTTATTTGAGTTGCACCACATGTGATCAATGCAGGTAGGTGTTTGTCCAATCACATTTCATGTAGCATTATTTATATATGATTTGTAATTTAGTGATGTCATTACATTTATATAGTCTTTTTTCTCTTTGCTATTTATACTGTCATTAATATTTATATTGATATCGCCAATGACGATATTGCAAGTATCCTTTAGAGTTAGTAATAATTGTTCCATTTCTATTATAAAATGATGTTGATCATTTCCATGTTCGCGATAGACAGCAATAACATGGTGAATAATTTGGTTAATTTTTCCACGCAGTTTTAAATGGTTTCTCTAATTTCAGAGTAATTTCGGTGACTGTAACGTTATTGTGTTTATTCAGTATGAACACCGCAACACCACTGCATTTGTTGATATGAGTTGTAGACGAGTGATATGTGCAGTAAGGTATATCGTACCGGGCATCAGCATTATTTATATTTAAATGCGCCTCTGTTAACACAATGATATCACATGGCATTAGGGGATTGCAATCTTCTATGTGCGCTCGGACAAAACCTATATTGACCCTTTGTTTATCAAGTAATATCTTTCGGATTGGGTCTGTTGTTTCTATAATTACATTGCACAGTTGATCAATTTTCTTGTTTCAATATTTTTGTTACTTTTATCATTTAGTTCATTGTTTTGCAGAAAAAAGTCGTTTTACTCCCCTCCTACACTGATTATGCACATTCTCTTCTTTTTTTAAAATTTTGTTGCAGATATTCCATTTTTATTTATTTTTATTTTTCTGCATCTTCTTTTTTCAAGCAAGTCATAATTTTTTTTTTGCTTTTTCGATCCCATTTATACCAATTCTTAGGTTAGGTGTTTTGATTGTTTTATAAATTCTTTATGTCCTCAGATGTTTCTTTGCTTTCCACAGTAATCATGACGGCATATTTGGGTTCTTCGATTTGTACCGTTCATTCTTTTAGTACCATTGCTTACAATTTTGTATAATTTTTTTTTCGAGCTTAGTGATAACTTTTTTTGGAGATCAATTATTTGTTCCTGGAAATTGTTCCCAGGTTTCTTCTAACAAGTTTATGGTTAATTCAAGGTTATTTCGCACTTTGGAATCCTTTTCGGTAGTTATATTTTTTAAGTAGCTTTTTATATTTTCAATTAACTTTAGCACGTCCATTATCTGTTAAACTTGAGCAGCCGTGCACAAAATGCATGTCACTCCAGGTCAAACTATGTGACAATACTGAATATTAGAATATTGATTTATTATATGTTATTTAGGATAAATTTAACGATTTAAAAATATTTTTTAAACAATGTATTATTATTTAACAAAACTGATGAACAAATCTATAAAATATTAATTTTAAATTGACATGATTTTTTTTTATTTTTCGATTGCCACTGTAAAGAAATGAATATAGTTTTAAACTTATTGTACCAAATCCATTGAAAAAAAGCAGTTTATTTAAAATTGTCTAAGGGCAGGTTGTTTTACAGAAATTCAAATGTAACTTTGTAATTACCGTTCAGCACCATTTTGTTTTTTAGTTGAAAGGTCCCCACTAAATGCCGATTCTAAGTCTGTCTCAACTTTTGAACAAATTGTGATCAGCAGAACAGTATTATTTTTACATTGTTAGCTTTTCAGTTTATTACAATTTGATTGAAAGCTAAAACGCACCTATAATCGGTGTTTCAAATGTCAAAAAATAAAACGGAATGGACATTTAATGACTTTGTCACATGTAAATTTCTGTGTAACAACTGGTCCTAAATAGGTACTTATTACATTGTCAATCTTTTAGTATCATTTTTCTCCCATTTTTCTTTATAAAATTATTACTTTATTTATTAAAAGCTTAAAGATTAGAAAAATTCGTAGACAGAATCCTCTTCGGTGACATTTTTTTAAAAGGGTAATTTTTTATTTTACTAAATTAGATGTAAGTTATTTGAAATTTTACTCATTTCAATGGGTACGAATTATTACAGTTTCTAATTTTTTCACCTTATGCATATATTCAGGATCTGATAGATTTAAGTTTTGAATCTGTGATGGCATTGTAAAAATGAATACATTTTAATAATAGTTTTTTTTTTATGAATCATAATTTCAGTAAATGATTTTAATGCCATATTATTCTTAATAATCTTTTTGTACATTATTTATATTTAAGGCGAGTATTCCGTGTTAAAAAATATATATATTTCAATAAGTTGAAAAACATTATCTGTTTCAACAACACAAGTTTGTACGTATTACAGTAATACTCACAAATTTCCCTCTTTTTTTTTACACAAATAAACTTACTAATTAAAATAAGGATGTATTATTGTATAATTTAGAAGATTTTTTAATTATTTAAAACATTTAAACAAATAATAAGTAGGTACTGACAAAAAAACCTCATTTGTGTTATGTATGTAATTATTAATTATTTTTCTCTTCCTTTAAATAATCAGAAGAGCGAAATAATACAGGGTTTTCCAATAAGAGGTGTTATTTTGATATTCAATCGTAAAAGTTCAATGGTTTCGTTGCTTTTGTGGCACGTAGCGCCGTCTTGTTGAAAGTAAACGTTGTCCAGATCAATACCATCCAATTCCGGCCACAAAAAATCATTAATCATCTCTCGATAGCGCAATCCATTCACCGTAACTGTTGTTCAGCCTCATTTTCGAAAAATTAAGGTCCAATGACTCCGCCGGACCATAAACCGCACCAAACAGTCACACATTGAGGATAGAGAGGCTTTTCAACAATAACTCTTGGGTTTTCCGAGCCCCAGCCGCCAGCCGAGTGACAATTTTGCTTGTTGACGAAGCCACCGAGGTGAAAATGGGCCTCATCACTCAAGATGATTTGCATTTGATTCACTCAAGTGAATTTTAATAATTTCAATGCGTTGTTGAAGCGTGTATCGTTCCATTTTTATTAATGGCGTAGTTTCTACTTGTCAAATGTTAGCTTCAAAAGTAACATCTACCGAAATAGCGGGCTATTCAAAATAGCACCTCTTATTGGAAAACCCTGTATTATAATACCATGTGCCGTGGGGAGGTATGAGTATTTTTTTTAACACATCTTTGAATATGGTGCAAATGCCATTTTTTCTTAAGTTTAGTGAATAAGGATTTTAATTCTTGCCACTGTATAAAATTTTAATTTATTTAAAAAGCTGATCCAAATATCAAAACAGAAAAAAAAAATCTTGAAAATTTTAACAATTTTATTTTATTATGTGTATGTATTTTTAATTGAATTCCATGACATATTATTATTATTTAGATTATTATAATTTTGTACTGAAATATTGTAAAGCACTGAAACATAAAACAAAATTGACATTACAAAAATGCTAAATGCCATATTTTTAATGAAAAATTTAATAAATTACCACCTATGACATTAAACTAGCTTCTGATATTAAAATAAGGTATTTGTTCATGTTATATCTATTTGCTTAAACACATTTCAAAATCAGACATTACATAAGTCATCTATGGGCCATGATTTATGTGAAATTTTTCTTGTAAATTTGTCGAGAAACAACAAAATTTATGAACAGCTTACATTAAAAAAACAAACTAATATTATTTTAAATTATAAAATACGTATTAAATTTGCTAAATCTCTTGGATTATATTCTGTATTAAATCATAGTTACTGTAATATAATATTACTATAGTTCATTAATAGCCTCCAAAGTAAAATAATGTTTCAACTTTTTCAATATTGTAATTGTTAAAATAAATTTTTCCTGTTATATTATGACAAAGGATTAAGAAAATATGTACTACCTTCTAATAAATTCGTTAGGTAAGTACCTTTTTCTTTGGTAACATCCATCATAAGGGTTTATACATACCTACATGTAAATACATTTAAAATATTAATATACTATTGTGTTGCAAGCATTAAAAATTGTTTTATTTTCTTCTTCCCTATGATGGTGGAGGGCCGGTGCATTTGAAATATTTGGTGGTTCGCGGAGCAATAAATAAGAATCTTACCTATTTTTAGAGAAGATAAATACTCTTCAGTCCTTTTGCCGAGCGAAAACTTCAATCACCCTTGTATTAAATCGGGAATGATTTGAATAAGCTCCTTCCCAATACCTGATAGCGCATTAAAAATGCACACAAAGGGTCACTCTTTAACTAATAAACAAAATTACTATGTCAATTTCAAATAGGTTCCGACTACAATATAAGCATATTATACAGAGATGTGCATAATGGATACCCAAAACCATTTGAAATGCAAAATGGAAATGGGTCAAAACTTTTGCATTTGAAAATGCAAAATGCAAAATGGTTTTTAGAAAAGCATTTCAAATTCAAAATACCTATTTTCAAAATGCATTGAAAATGCAAAATGGTTTCTCAGGTCAAACAATTAAAATAATTATAGAATTTTTAAACAATTTTGTTACATATTTAATAATGGACATCAATGTAGAACAAACATATTACATGATGGTAAATCCAAAAACACCACGACTACAGATTATGAAACCACAAAAAATTTGGGCGGGACTAATGTTGCCAACGTAAAAACATAGAAAAAACATTTAATATTACAGTGTCTTGGCCTCATGTTCAGTATTTGAATCAGTATTTTTTGTAATGGTATCACTCAATTGCCAGGGCTCCTACCAGGGAGCAACTTGACAAATGTAAATTATCTCTCATAGCGAGGTTGAGGACCGACTGATATTTGGGGCTTATGAAAAAAAGATGAGTGGAGATAGTAGGAAGAATGTTGCAAAAAAGCATTTAAAATGGAAAATGCATTGAGAAAAGCATTTAAAATGCAAAATGGTTTTTAGAAAAGCATTAATGCAAAATGGAAAATACCCATTTTGCATTTCCATTTGAAATGGTTTATTTGAAATAAAGCACATCTCTGATATTATATAAAGGAACTAACTAAGCGATGCGGATCCCATTCCGCACACTGAAGCTAATTGTCATTTTGTATGTAGCCCTAGCAAACATATCCAAAGAGTCAAAAATGTACCGAAAAAATGAAATTAGCAGTGCACGGCGCAGAACATATAAAATCTCGTCAATATGTTTGTATTATACAGCTCTTGAGATTTAGGGAACAAGTGATCTTTTCTGTGTGTGCATTTTAAACGGGTATCGGGAAGGAACTTATTCAAATCAGTCATGATTTTAATACAAGGGTGAATGCAGTTTTCACTCAGCAAAAGGACCGAAGAGTATTGATCTTATCTGTAAACAGATAAAATTTTGAATCATATTCCACTCCCTTCACCCACACCATATAGCTATCTCAAAAGGGATACTATGGACAAAATTTAATTTCTTTGTGAGAGTAGTAGTAAGTAATTTTCTACTCCCTTCGCTCTCGTCACTTTGTCACAACTCCATTTGGGGGTGTCATAGTTCTACAGGGCTCTGAGATCTTTGAGAAATCAAGACTAATATGAGGTATTTGCAATTCTTTTCGAAGGCTTTTGTTTATTTTTATTTTTTATTATTTATTTATTTATTTATTAACGCCGATTATAGCGGCTTTTACAAAAGAATAACAATTGTTTTAAATATGAATACAGAATATACATAGATAAAACAAATATAAATATAAAATACATAAAAGAGAACAATAGAAATAGTAGTATCAACATAAAAAAAGTACAATGAGTAGGTTAAATACAATACAACTTATTATAAATCCCGGATATTATGTAATGAGTGTTAAGAAATTAATACTTTAAAACTGTATTTGATTATAGTCAATGTGAGAAGCGCTGACAGACAGTTTTAATTAAGTAGTGTTTGTATGAGGTTAAACTAGCAATGTTTATAGGCTCATCCAAAAGATTATTTCCAAGTACATGCAGGCGATTCATTATGGAATTGAGTTCAGCGTTAGATCCTGTATTGTTGCAATGATAGGGTAATTTGAAACGAACTGATCGACTAGGTACATGGAAACATATTAACGAAAGAATTTCAGGGGAGTTCAACAGGTTGGTAACGATTTTAAATAAATAAAATAGGTCTGAACAAATTCTTCTTTCTTTTAATGGATCGAGTCCCAATAATTGTAACAGAGAGGGGTAATTAATATTTTCGATGAATATTCTCAATTTAAAATTAATATGATGTAAAAATTTATGTTCGACTCGCTCAAGGGAATTCTCATGTACACTAATTCTAGTTGGCTTTTTTTATATCTATGTAAGTTGATATGACCTTTCGAAATACAAAAGAATATTTTGGACCCCTTCACAGCTTAAAACGGCCCTTTTCAAAAACCCGAGCAACGGCGTGTACACGTCAGATTGTATGTAAATATTTTCAATTTATATGTTTCTTCCCTGTAAGCTCTATAAACTGCCCCCTCCTAGCTTGGAGGCTGGCGAGACCCCTGGAGTGTTTCACACCTTTTTTTTTAAACATTCTTCTTATGTAGGTGAGTAAGCGAAAAAGGATCTGATAATGTCTAAAGTCTTAATACCCTTTCTCACTTACTCGCCCACGTAAGAGTGTTTCCCTAGTATCTAAATACTGGATACACCACCTGGACACCACCTAGTATTTATCTGATACTATCTAAAGTCTTTATACCCTTTCTGGCTTACTCGCCCACGTAAGAGTGTTTCCCTAGTATCCAAATACTTGATACACCACCTGGACATCACCTAGTATTTATCTGATACTGTCTAAAGTCTTAATACCCTTTCTCGCTTACTCGCCCACGTAAGTGTGTTTCCCTAGTATCCAAATACGTGGTTCACCACCTGGATACCACCTAGTATTTAAATACTTGATACTACATAATACGTTCAATGTAAAAGTATTTTAATGCTAGCTTGTAGTTAGTATTAAGAAGAGTGAGAAGAAAACCTTATCAAACGCCGTTGCATAGTTTAGAAGAACTAACCGCACAAACAGATAGACGCGGATAGTGACTTTGTTTTATACTATTTAGAGATATTTTGATTTTAATAAATACAGTATTTAAAAATGGTTCCAGTCTGGAGGGGTTTCATCGAATGGGGCCACATGTGTAAGGGGTATAAAGTGAGGCTGAAAATAGTGGCGGTGAGAAGGATATGGGGAAGAGGAAGGGGGAAAGTATCTAGTAGTGCAGATCTGGTCACCAACGGCGAAAGCCATTTCAGGCAACGTTTCGATTCTGAATGGTTATCTTTCGGGAGGGCGATACTGAAAGTATCTTCAGTGAATAACAATTCAAAAAAAACAATTGTGGTTATTCAACTATAGACACTGTTATAATCAGAGATGTGCAAAATGGGTACCCAAAACCATTTGAAATGCAAAATGGAAATGGGTCAAAACTTTTCCATTTGAAAATGCAAAATGCAAAATGGTTTTTAGAAAAGCATTTCAAATGCAAAATGCAAAATACCTATTTTCAAAATGCATTGAATATGCAAAATGGTTTCTCTCTTCACAATTAAAATAATTATATAAATTATAATTATTTTGGTAAACTAATGTTTAAGACAAGATTTTTTATGCATAGCACAATGGGTAACAATTATTTTTATAAGCAATAATTATTAGCCCGAAACACTCATCCATATTGAAAAATCTCCTGATAAAAGATACATGAACGTCCCGTTGGCGTCATGTATCTTTTATCAGGAGATTTTTCAATGTGGATGAGTGTTTCAGGCTAATAATTATTGCTTATAAAAATAAAATAATTATAGAATTTTTAAACCATTTTGTCATTTAATAATGGACATCAATGTAGAACAAACATATTACATGATGGTAAATCCAAAAACACCACGACTACAGATTATAAAACCACAAAAAATTTGCGCGGGACTAATGTTGCCAACGTAAAAACATAGAAACTGCTATCTAACATTTAATATTACAGCGTCATGGCCCCATGTTCAGTATTTTTTGTAATGGTATCACTCAATTGCCAGGGCTCCTACCAGTGAGCAACTTGACAAATGTAAATTATCTCTCATAGCGAGGTTGAGGACCGACTGATATTTGGGGCTTATGAAAAAAAGATAAGTCGAGATAGTAGGAAGAAAACTAACTAACTAACTAACTAACCATCACGCCGTTTCCCCGCAGGGGTAGGCAGAGAGGACGGACCGCCAAACAACTCGGTCTTGGCACACACTCCTTGCCTCATTCACATTCATACATCGTCTCATACATACTCTTCTATTGTTCTGACTCTTGACATGGCCCGAATCAAGTATCTGATTCACTTGGTCGTGCCATGTCTTCCTCGGGCGTCCCCGACTTCTGCTACCATTCACATTTGCATCGTATATTCTCCTTACACTCCTTTCTTCGGTCATTCGCTCTACATGCCCAAACCATCTAAGCGTCCCTTTCTTGATCTTACTCATTACGCTTACATCAGCCTTGCACTCTTTGCGGATATCCACATTCCTCACACGATCATACATGGTTTTACCACACATACGCCTCAGGGATCTCATTTCAACAGCATTCAATCTACTTTCATCCTTTCTTTGCCAGTTCCATGCCTCACTTCCATACATCAGGGTAGGTACCAGCACTCCATTGTGGACTGCTAACTTCGCTTCTTTGGACAATTTTTTGTTAGCGCCAACTGCGTTCAGTCCTCCATTAATGGAGTTACCTGCATTTACTCTTCTTTCAATATCTCTGTCAGCCTTCCCATCTCTCGTAAACATGCTTCCTAAATACACAAATTCATCCACCTGCTCCAAGTATTCCTCATTCACAACTATATTGCACACTGTTTTCGTAATTTCTCTTTCAAACACCATTACTTTAGACTTACTTACATTCATCATTAACTCATTCTTCACGCATACTTCGTTCATCCTAGACACGAGAGACTGCAGATCATCCATACTATTAGCAATCAGCACCGCATCATCAGCATACAACAGGCAACATATTTTCAGATTACTCAAATTCGCGCCCAATCCCACATCTTTCAATTCTTGCATACAATTATCCATGTATAGATTGAATAACCACGGTGACATTACGCAGCCTTGTTTAACACCTTTTGTGATATCAAACCACCCCGTAAAACCACCGTTCACCCTAACACATGCAACGCTTCCCTCATATAGAGACGCAATTGCCTGAGTCAGATTCGCATTCACTCCATACTTGGACAACACCTTCCATAGCTTTTTCCTGTCGACTCGGTCGTATGCTTTTTGTAGATCTACAAAGGCACAGAAAAGTTTCTGGTTTTTTGCCAGAAACTTCTCGGTGAGCATACGCAATGAGAAGATCTGGTCCATGCACCCCCTTCCACTCATAAAAGCACCTTGCACATCCCATATTTTATCCTTTGTTTCCTTTCTTACCCTTTCAATCAAAATTCTACCATACAGCTTGCCAACTGAACTTAGCAGGCTAATAGCCCTATGATTCCCACATTCCATACGTGACCCTTTACCTTTGTATAATGGCATGATCACTGCCCTTCTCCAATCTAAAGGCGTGTAACCTTCCTTTAAACATTGGTTAAAAAGATTGCACAACCATGTGAGAATTATACGGCTACCTCCTTTAAAATATTCAGCAGCAATATTGTCGAAACCGACAGCCTTACCATTCTTCATACACTTAATTGATCTTTCTATCTCATCCATGCTAATTTCGGTAACATTCAGTCCATCATCGTTCATATCTGATTCGCCGCTAGAATCACTGTCACTCACTTCGCTTTCAAAGACTTCCTCGAAATACTTCATCCATCTCTCTTTTATTTTTTCCTCATTCGTCAACATTTTTCCATCTTTCGATTTTATTACTTTCATGCTTCCGGTTTCAGGGCCACACCGGGACCTTTTGACTTCCTTCCAAAACAACTTAATGTTTTCTTGGAAATGGTTTGTCATTTTCATTCCTTCTTCCTCTTCCAGGCGTTTCTTTCGTTCTTTCACTCCAACTCTTACTTTTTTCTTACATTCCTTATATACTTCTTTCGCTCGATCCTTCTCTTCGCTGGAAGCACTTCCAGCCGCAATCAGACATAACCATGCTTTCTTCTTCTCTGAGACCAGTGCTTTAATATCATCATCCCACCATGCATCACCTTTCTTTCTACCTTGCGTACTTATTCCACACACCTCTCTAGCAGATTCACAAAGACTCACTTTTATGTGGTTCCATGTTTCGTCTATGCTTAGACCATCCATTTTTTTCTCATTCAATCTCATCTCTGCACAATTCACATACTTACTTCTCTCATTATCGTTTTGTAGTTTTTCTATTTTGATTCTTGTTGGAGTTAGTACCGTTTTCACTTTAGAACGCCAACCGCGAAAGAGGTTTACTCTCGACACCACCAGAAAGTGGTCAGTTTCAACCTCTGCCCCTCTGAAAACTCTCGTGTCCTCGGTAACGGCTCTCAACCTAGAGTCAATTACTACAAAATCGATAATTGACCTCTCATTTCCTCTTTCCCACGTATATTGGTGGATACCTTTATGATCGAAAAAAGTATTGGACACAAACAGGTTCCACTCTAAACATACTTCAAGTATTCTGTTCCCGTTGTCATTCGTTCTTTTATCCCCAAACATACCTAAGGCCGATTCAAATCCGTCACGTCTAATTCCTACCCACCCATTCAAATCGCCTGCCATTATAATCCTTTCATTAATATTTTTCAGTCTCATCACATCATTCACACCAGTCCAAAAATCACCTTTCTCTTCGTCACTCTCAGAATTGACAGGGGCATAACAAACAACAAGAAACACCCTTGTCAAACCGATTTTGAACCTAATCCACATTATTCTCGGACTTACACATTCATACTGCAACATACATTCAATCATTCTGGGAGACAGTAGCGCTGCAACACCTTGTCAAGCCCTCTCTGTATCTGGTCTCCAAGACCAAATGACGAGCCTATCATTATGCTGCATTGTACCGCTCCCTTTTTTCATACTCTCTGTTACACAAAGTATGTCCAAATATTTGCTAACCATCGTGTCACACAATTCATTCATCTTTCTTTCCATACCTCCTCTAATATTCCACGTACCAATTCGACATTGTTCGAGTTCCTTCCTCCTCTTTGCGCCACCGAAGGGTTGGCGATGTGATGGATAGCGAGCCTCATCGACACCTGTGTCGGCCATTCCCTTCTACGAACTGCTTATCTAGTCTAACATACTGATACTTAGGTATAAATCACTAACATACAAATTAATATAATATTTAACTTAATCCTAACGCCATCAAAACTATTCCAGATGTCCAAATGAAAAAACTTAATTCTAAAACAAAAAGTATTATAATCACTATAACAATACACTAATCACTGCATAATTGTTTGTAATAGTTCATATTGACAGAAGACAAAAGACGCGGCTTCATTTCGATTTCGTCCTTCCTAGGGCGTAGGGGCACGGGGGCGGTGCAGCGGGGGTGTAGAAGTTGCCAGATGATTGTTTTGTATGGGTCATCTTGTAGGGGCGATGGTCGTGAGCGAATCAGTGCCCGAACCACGGACAGGTCGTATAGCCGACAGACGTCTATAACGGAGCCGGTAAAGGTAACGGCGAGCATGGTGGCGGCAGCGGGGGTTGAAATATCGGTATGTGACGGTCGATGAGGTCTCCACATCTGGTAGAAATTATCAAATGCCAAACTCGGGCTCACTGACACTGCATTTTTTTTGCGGCACCGGGGGTTGACGTATCGGTACGGGGTGGCGAGAGACACGGGTAGGTTGCTGCGACCGCCGATGAGATGTCCACATCTGGTAAAAATTCCGGACTCGGGCTCACTAACACTACACTATCCCTTGGGATAAACAATCTTGCTAATTATTCTTAAAACTCGTCATTCTTCCACACCTGTCACCGTAAAATTATTCTAACTGCACTAACGTAACTGACAGACAATAAGACACCTTTACGTGTACTTTTAACGGCGGAATATATTAAATATCCCTATAAATTAGGGAAGGATAGTGAGACCGACGAAGAACACGTCAGGCTGTCCCGAGAGCCCGATCTTTTAGGAAGAATGTTGCAAAAAAGCATTTAAAATGGAAAATGCATTGAGAAAAGCATTTAAAATGCAAAATGCAAAATGGTTTTCAGAAAAGCATTTAAAATGCAAAATGGAAAATACCCATTTTGCATTTTGCATTTCCATTTGAAATGGATTTATTTGAAATAAAGCACATCTCTGGTTATAATACATAATTATGTATTTTAGTTTCTATGATGACCTTCATTGTCTAGGGGTAAAGCTATAGACTAGCAATCCGGAGGTTGCAAGTTCAAATCCCGGCATGTGCAAGTAAAGTTTATTTGATTTATTTGTGTAATATCATATTTTTTTAAATTTTAAATAGTATAGATTTTCAGAGAAAAATATGTTAAATATCAAACACGTCATACGAATGCACGTATTACTGTTGTATGAGTAAGTCCCTCAACTGGCTCCAGGCGGCTGGGAGCAGTTGAGACTATTGTGAATAAAAATAAAAAATAAAAATAACATCCTTTCCAACCCCCGTTTTCCCCCTCTCACCATACCCTCCCCATACCCCACACATCAACCTCCCTCAGCCCCCCCATCCTCCCTCAACACCCTCATTGGGAGCAGTTGGGACTCTTGTGTGGTATCCAAATAATATTTTTTTTTAAAACCCTCCTCCCCCTTTTAAACCCCCTCCCCCGCCAAACTCACACCTCATGACTCAATACAATAATATCCCATACACGAAATGTAGCAATATGGTGCAAACACACCAACCACCTCACACCTCACAGCTCTGGTACAAAAATGTCCCATACAGGAAATGTAGTGATGTATTGCAAACACACCAACCACCTCACACCTCTGGTACCAAAATTTCCCATACAGGAAATGTAGTGATGTACTGCAAACACACCAACCACCTCACATCTCTGGTACAAAAATGTCTCATACAGGAAATGTAGTGATGTACTGCAAACACACCAACCACCTCACACCTCAGGTACAAAAATGTCACATACAGGAAATGTAGTGATGTACTGCAAACACACCAACCACCTCACACCTCACAGCTCTGGTACAAAAATGTCGCATACGGGAAAAGTAGTGATGTATTGCAAACACACCAACTACCTTACACCTCACAGCTCTGGTACAAAAATGTCCCATACAGGAAATGTAGTGATGTACTGCAAACACACCAACCACCTCACACCTCACAGCTCTGGTACAAAAATGTCCCATGCATGAAATGTAGTGCCAATACACCAACCACCTCATTTGTAGAGTTACAAATAGGTAGCACAAATACATTTAGTGAGGTAGTGGGACATTTTGCATGTTCGTATCGGACATTTTTAGTGCTTCTTGAATGAGGTACTCAACACTAGTGATAAGTACTAGGTAATAGGTGTTTGGAATAAGTATTTTTTTCATACTCGTTGTTCCTAGTATCAAGATGAGCTAGTACAACTCACCTTTAATAGATGATAGATGTATGGTGATTGGTTTATTTATGGTGTGACCAGAGACCATGCATTTTGTAGACCGTCGTCTCTGAATCTTATCTGTATTACGTAATATGTACATTGTTTTAAGTTTTTCTTTAATATGATTACAATGTTCTCACTGAAGTGCACTGCAGTCAAAATATAAATGTAACCTAAGAGTAAAAATGATGAAACTGTAAAATAAAATATCAATCATACGAACATAGGCAATTTTATTAATTTTGTACACCCTCTTCTACCTACTCCTATTCCATTATCAAAATAATCATAATAATTCATCTACATGTAAGTTATGTGTAAGTAACTGAAAACTACAACCGTTGTGACAATTCATTTCAGTTTCTGAGTAACCATTTATATTTCTGTGTTGCGAGAATGAGATCTGAGTCACTTGAGACATAAATATATAAATAATACTAATCTAATACCAGGAATAAAGTTTTAGATTTGTTAAAAATCAAATCCAAGCAGCCCGCCCCAAACACACAGACAATCTTCTTTACATAAATCGATACAGGGATCATTCAAATGTGGTTATCAAATAATGTGATAGAGTTAAAACCACAATCTTTGCACCTTAGTACCCTACCCTTAACTAACATTTCCAGAATAATGAGTGTACCGGACGTTGTACCTCGACCGACTTTAAATTAATTTGCATAAATTTGAATTTACGCAGAGGTAGTTCCTTTACAAACTTACCTCTGCGCATCTTCGAATTTATGCAACAAATTCCTTCTCTAAACTTGTATAAACTGTAAAATTGATTAATAAATAAAACCACGGGGTCGAGCAGTCATCATTATAGACAAAAAACAAAGGCTTGACCCCCCAAATACCCTCTTATAATTAAAATACCTAAATGTTCAAAATTTGTACAAAAACATGGATGACTTGCATGAAGTTTGAATTTGTGCAAACGCAGTTTCCTTTACAAAACTCGCCGTTTGCACAAAATCGAAATTTATGCAAAGCTTCACTTTAAAATATCTATATGTAAATGTCTATTTGTGCAAACTCACAAAATATCTGAAAATAAAATATGACCCGGGCAGGCGGATTGAGGAAACAGTCAGGGGACCCAGGCAATTTTGTCCGCTAGCGCGTTTTGCAACAACGGCGCGTTCATCACTCTGCCCTATGAAGATTCCGGGAACTCGAAATAATTCTCGGAATCTCTCGCAAACAAAGGCAGAGCAGGGTCCGTTGGCCCTTTAAAAGGCGGACAAATTGCACAATTCCGCAGAGATCCAGAAACCATCGCCTCGACAACATCTCTCCTGGACTGCCCCTGACTGCCTCTTCAAGCCTCTTTTCTGCCCTGGGACCTTCACTTCAACCTGGCCTTCTTCTTTCTCCTGGCTCCCTGGCACTCACCAAGAAGAAGCATTTTGCAAAAGTCGAAACGTCCTTTGTCAGGGCGCAGGTTCCCCCCTACCTTCCTCCCCCCTGCCTTATACCTTTCTCCCATAATCTCCCACATATCCCCATTTCTCCCTTTCCTCATATTTTTCCCCATTTTCCCCACATTTACCCAATTTTTCCATTACCTCATATTTTTCCCTTTTCCCACATTCTCCCTCCTTTTTCCTGACTTTTCTTCCTAGGCGTCGAAGCGGCCAGCCGGCCATTCCCGCTACATCGTCTGTGCGGCCGGCGACTACAGTGCCGTCCCGTACAATGAGTGTCAAAATGATATCAGATATGAATAGCCAGGTAATTCCAAACCCTCCTCTTTCTCTTCCTATACTCCCTTCAGCCTCACAACAAACTCAATATGGGATCAGATATGAAAAGCCAGATAATTCCCAACCCTCCTATTTTCCGGTCCAGGGCGGTTTGGCCATCTTGGTTCATTAAGAAGCGGTCGGCACAGGAGACAGCTTAAAGAAAATTGTGTATTATGATTATTATTTAATGAACAGGTAGCATTCTGCTGATTGTTTTAAATTCAAAATATCCTTACTTCTCTTCAAATAAGAATCCATTCCGGCTTTTAATTGATTTCTATTAGAGGAATGGATGACATGTTGTGGAAGTTTGTTCCATGCTTCCACTACTATATTTGCAAGGAAGTGTTTCCCAGGTTGGATGCAAAAGATGTTTTATTAATTGTTGTCGAGTGTCCATTGAAATAATACGTGATTTTGGAGTACATGCGAATGGTAAGAAACTACATCAGATCTGAGAATGATTTGTGCACATCTCAAACATCTCACAGGAAGGTATTTTTTTCACAAAAAACGATCCTACTGTTTGTGGCAGCCGGTGACAGCTTGTCTGACCGACGGGCTTAAGTGCGATACTAAACGCAGTAAATCACCAGTTTGTCCACTGGACCCAGTTCAGTACAACTACGCGTGTTGTTTCAGTAACCCATCTTCCCATTTAATTCATTAAAATTATTTGCATTTTATTGCAATGCGAAAATACTCTGACCTTCTAACAGAATAGGCCAGAGACCTGAGAGGTTAATACATTGCTTTTATTAATAATCTGTGACCAGACAGTTGGTGATCAGTTCTGGATGGCCAGGTACTTTCCAACCTTCCTCCTCCCCATCCCCCACCCCATTTCGGTGCAGCGATATTCCTTAAAACAATGCTATTTTTTATATTATGGTGAATCTATGTATAATGCTTGTAGCAGGATATTGTTAGTATAATAATTCACTACGTGGGCTCACAAAATAACATTCCGATCAGTACCTAATGTCACTGGGTTATTTTTGTTAAAACATGATGTAACTATTTCGTTAAATAACGCTATTAAGGCGATGCACTACGTCGTGTAATATTTTTAATTGAGCCGCTATCAATAACAACCCTTACATAGATAGCGATAAGGTTTAAATTCCCGCTTAACACCATCCGCCTGTTTTGATTTATGCAAGAAAAAAACATGGCCAAAAAGTGCCTTTTATTTTATTTTGTGGATGTTCAGGCATAAATATTTAATTTTTTTTCGACCATTTTATAAATAACTTAATTTGCCACATTATACAATAAAATCATAACCAAAAATGGGTTCGTAAGTAGGAGATTTTGAACTTTAAAGCAGTTTTCATAGGCCTTTACATTGTTTTTTTCTGGGCTTATAAAAAGACTTATGTAAAAAATACTCGATTATTTCAAAGGCCAAGATGTATTCTACTCGCAGTATTTAATCTGAAACATTTCTAGGCGACCAAATTTTCAAACCAAAAACACAAACCAAAAACAAAAATACACAACTGCTGACCCTGTACAAATCGCAAGTGCGCCCTACTGTCGAATTTGGCAGCCATCTCTGGTCCGGAGCCCCTAAATACCTGAAAAAAAACCCTTGACTCTGTGCAAAAACGGACGGTCCGTTTGATAGATTCCCCAATCTTAAAAAACGGACTGCAATCTTTAGAGCACAGGCGTCAGGTAGGTATGCTGTCCTTGTTTTATCGGTATTACAATGGAAGATGCTCTGAGGAACTAGCGTCATTGATCCCTTCGACACCGGTGCGTAGTCGGGATACACGCCAAACGCGCGCCCAACATTTGTACACAGTTGACACTTGTCACATGAGAACGGGTCGCTTCTACGATTCGTTCTTAAGTTTAACAGCTCGGCTGTGGAACGAACTGCCGGCCTCTGTGTTTCCTCCCTCCTACAACGTGGGACTCTTCAAGACCCATGTTCACTCCTTCCTCTCCACAAAAAGACCCTCCACACAGCATCCCCAAAGATGACATAGGCCCTGAGGGAAATTATTTTCTTCAGGTCTCCTGTGTGGAGTTGATATAAAAATTAAAAAAAAACATGATTTTGCATTACTACGCATGGCATCGCGTACCGGGTGGTTCTTGAAAAAATTTCATTTTAGATTCGGATCGGTTATGGATTACATACCAGATACCAGATTTGAACATCTATTTTGGGTATTTTAATACATACGCATAGGCAACCCTGACGGTATTATATATTCTTGTACCTAAAAAGCCCTGAACAGGGCATTCGTGCGATTTTCTATGAATGGCATTAAAGTCATATCTAGAGTGAAGGGAAATTGCCTGGCAGCCATCTTGTATGCCTACTTTTGATTTGTTTGCAAAGTGGTTGCATAATGAACTATTCTTCTTTTTTCGGTTGTTCTTGATTTTTTGGAGTATGAATAGGAATAGGATACGTCATTAAAAAAATTAAGTAGATTTTCGCATTTCTATACATCTTCCCCCGAACCCCGGGACTTCAAATTGTTGTCAAATTGCTCCGTCCTAGGCATAATGCACATAATTTTAAAAAGTGGGTTGTTGAGAAGCTCATACCCAATATAGCAGAGCCCTCCATTATTGTCATGGATAATGCGCCTTATCACAGTGTTGTGAGAAACAAGGCACCAACAACCTCAACGAGAGTTAATGACATAAAAGCATGGTTATTACATAACAACATTGTTTTTGACAATTCATTAAGGAAACCATCATTGTTGGCTCTGGTTAAAATGCATAAGCCAGAGCCTGTATATGATATTGATGAAGTATTAGGAGAGCATGGTCACACGGTTGTAAGGCTTCCCCCTTACCACTGCGACCTTAACCCGATTGAGCTAATTTGGGCACAGGCCAAACGAAAAGTTGCATCTCAGAATATTGGAAACACGGTCAATATAAAAGAGCTGACAGAAAATGCTTTTAATAGCATAAGTGCTGATGATTGGAAAAATTGTTGCAAACACGTGATGAAAATTGAGGCAGAATATTATGCACGAGGCAGTACTCTGTATGATGATATCGATGAACTGATAATACGTTTAGATGAAGATGAAGATACGGAAGAAGAAGAATCGCATGAGGACGAAGATAATAATTACATGTCAGGTGTTGAATTAATAGACTCAGATTTTTAAATACCTTTTGTACCTACGTTTTTATAGCGAAATAAACGCCCACTTAAGACTTGTTTTGTTTTATTTTACTTCCATTTAAATTACAGTTTTTTGTGCAAAATTTTTGAAAATACAAATACGTTATGAAATATGCATTTTGGCTGAAGTGTTTTTTTTTTAACATACATTCATTGTCCTATGAGCCATCTTGGTGTTGCCATTTAAAACCTAGAAAACGATTGCAGCGCCATCATTTGTTTTCTACACTTAAATGTCGAGCTGTATTTATTTGTCACCCTAGCAACGCCACAACAACGATTGAGTCTACCGCTACCGATTTTAGTAAACAATCTACCGATATTTGTAGAAAACCTTTTTTTTGTAAAAAAAATCGTGAAAATCAACCGCAATTTTCAGAAAATCTGAAAATTTGTGAAAATCAACCGAAAATTTCCGAAAATCTACCGAATTTAATCTGGGGAATTATTATTTCAACACTGATTTAGCAGAAAGTGTTGCCAACAAAGGCGAGTTATCGCCATTTAGGCTACTCAGAACGAGAATCGGCGACAAAAAAATCTATAAGGCGACTGGTCGCCGATTAGGCTACCTCAGATTTTTTAATTTTAATGGAAAAATGTGAGGAATCTTTCGAAATGGAATTCCGTAGCCACCCCCCCCCCCCCCCCCATGGATTTCAAATATTTTGTGGGGAGTACCTCAGTTTGAAATATTTTTGTGGGGAATTATGTTTCACAGAAATTCTCTAACAACCCCCCCCCACCATGGATTTCGAAAAATAAAAGGGGGAATCAAGCTCACGTAGAATATTTGTGAGGAATATGTGGGCAGAATTTATGCGAGTTCATTAGAATTACTGCAATTGAAATTCGGCTACATTAGGCTACTAAATGTTTGAAAAACGGTGACATTGGGCCAAGATCCGTTGGCAACACTGTTTAGCACCTATAAATATTTTGACTATTTAACTAACTAACTACCGATTTTTGTCTGTAATCTACAGATTTTTTTTTCACCTAAATCTACCGATTTTCATTTTCAGGATCGTGAGGTAGTGATGTGCAGGATCGAAATATTTACACAATCGAAATATTTAAAAAATAATAATAATAATGATTGGAATATTTGTATAGCTCCGTTTTCGTAAGAAAATCACTTCAAGGATGCTTAACAACTTAATTTGTACATTTAATTTATTCCTATCTCTTAGGCTTATAACTTATTATTCTAGCTTTTAGCAAAGTTTCATAGCTAGAGACTTATAATTAAAATTAATGTCGAGTAATTTACAACTAAGACTTTTAACTAATGACTTAAAACTATACATATATTTATGACTGAGTGGGTATTTACACAATACCGCTATAATATGACTTACATACCATAGCGATAATATACGGATATAATATATGCGGCTTGAACTAGATATTTACGACTAACATACAAATTTACGTTTACAAAAATAGATTATTATGAATTCTGCCCGTGGTGTAAGTGGTAAGGCACAAAATATTACAAAAATAGTTTACGCATAATAAATGGTTATTACATTAAAGTGGGTAGTCAAGGAGAAAAATCCCCTGGACTGAGCAATGAGTTACTACTGAGAAAAAAGGTCATTATTCTAGATACAACAAGCTGAAAAGGTGAGTCTTTAGTTTTTCTCTGAGCTCAGATGAGCTGTCGATCTTTCGCCAATGTGGAGGGAGTTTGTTCCAAGCTGTTGGGCCTGCTACTGCAAAAACCCGATCTCCAAAATTGGTATTGGGATTGCGCATATGTACTTCTACATATGGCTGTTGAAGATGTTGATTGAAGGGTTGCTTGTCTAATATGAACATCGTTTAGAATGCACAGTTCCGACAAGTATTGTAGCGCCATGTCATGTACGGCTTTGAAAACCATCCAACAGAGTTTGAATTGGATTCTCTCAGGGCACTGAAGCCAATGAAGGTTCCGCAAATATTGTGAGATCTGCGAATATTTGGAAACACCGGTTATCTGCCTTGCTGAAGCATTGAAAACTGACTGAAGTCTGTCAGTGTATAATATAGATATACTTGCATATACGCTATAATTGCAATAGTCGAGTTTGATTGAAAAATCAAAATAATCGAGAGATTAATCGATTTAATCGCTCGGAGTTTGGCGGGGGCAGTAGCTTCAAACAAAGGCTTGCTTGCAGATAGCAACGTAATGATCGTAATATTACTATAATTATGTGAATTATTACGAATTTGAATGCGTTTCATATGACGTTAAATTAAAAATATATACATTTAAACTAAATAAATAATATAAATAAGTTTCGTATCTACTTCTAATTATAAGGAAATACTAGGTATATACTTGAATATTCCTACTGGAAGTTTTAAATCTCACATTTCTCATTATTCCGTGAAACAATTCTTCAATAGAAGAAATGATTAAAATATTTAATCCCCACGGACATAAAAACATGGACATTATAAAAATACCGAATATAATATTTATATATCAGGTCGATGGCATCTTTCCCAAAATATACATACGTAACCTTAAAAATACATTCAACTTTAAAATTATTTGTGGAGCGCTCTCGAGGTGATTTTTCACAAAAATAACACTATAAAAATTAATATTTTATGTTTATTAATAATCTTCCCAACTTATTATAAGTCAGAATGCCATTTTTTAGACAAATTGCATGGGCGTCGTAAATTCCAACCTAAAATATGTTCACATACTCGTAACTTCTTTGGATGGTAGATAATATCTTTGACAATTAGAAAAGAATAATTGCGTAATCTCAGATCCCAGTTCCCAGTGGATATCAAATACGTAGTACGTAACACAATATACCACGGGAATAATATCTGATTTGTCTAGCAATCCGAGATATTTTGGACTTTTCTCGGAGTTGGGTATAGTTGGGTTAGCTGGAAGAAATAGGATTATACCTATAAGCTATACCCTTTGTACTCTTTTTGTGCAATAAATATTTTTTTGAATTTTATTGATTTATGTTTTCGAGTAAATTCTGACGGCTGTGGTTTCAAATGATTTTCAAAACGATTTTCTCGGACTGTGTGATGATTTTTGACAGAATCGATTTGTCCATGATAATGAATCTAAATATTTCGATGATCAAAAAGAACGAGTAAATCATCGATTGTGCCCATCGCTATCGTGAGGTTTATCTATGGAGTAGTATATCTGACAGATCTGATTGGTTTATTTATGATCTGACACATGGCATATCTGTGCTTTTAGACCATTTACATAGACATAAAATATGCATAAAATACACAAAACGAGAGTGGATGGAGAGTGGTATATTCAAAAACACAATACAAAATACAAACGATTTGAAACGACGTAAATAAGCTTTTCCTTTCCGTGTTTATTTGTTAGTTTTTGAAGATGTTTTCTAAATTTTCGCATAAACTGCTATTTAACCGTTAAATCTTGCGACAATGGAGACGATGTACGATGCTGACCGAATTGTTTCTTCGGAACCCGTAAACCCGGCACATTTCTTACAAAAGTCATCTGAAAGTTTCATGTTTCCCAAGAAACCTTACGATATACTTTCCCGTGATAAAGAAATAAGAGAATTGATGGGAATATCACTAACTGGTGAGGAATTCAACAACGTTGCACTCAATTGCAGGTAAAATCCATTTTTTTACTATTTTTTTCAATCAACGTTAAGTTTTAAGGTTAGGAAATACGCATACATTATTAAAATAACCCAAAATAAACCCTAAAAACTTATTTTGTGCATTTGCAACTTAAATACTTGTATGATAATGCTAGAAAAGTTAAAATCAAGTGCTGTTTTTTTAAAGAATGAATGAATGAATTCTTTGAATGCAGCGGAATTCCACAAGCTTACCCATTATTTTTTATTCATTAAGTCATATAAAATTTTGGTATTTATTTAGCTAACTGCCACAATTTTAGCCACAGGTTATGGAAATTACAATTCGTTTCAACAATTACTACAAGCCACAACTATTTAAATTCATGATAGTTTCTTAGTTTGGTTAATTAAGTAGTTTATGCATATTTAGATTGAAACGAAACTTTAGCAAAATGTCACTTCATACTAAAAAATAGTCCAAAATGACAGCTAACGGATTGTTTTATAAGGTAAATTTTTAACATTGATTGAATAGAAATGGAATTACAATGCATCTTTTATCATCTCTGGACGTAAATATTTGTTTCTTGTAATAATTAATAACAATAAATAATAATAGATGATAAAACCATGTATGATCGCATGAGAAATGTGGAGATCCGCAAAGAGTGCAAGGCTGATGTAAGTTTAATGAGTAAGATCAAGAAAGGGATGCTTAGATGGTTTGGGCATGTAGAGCAAATGAGCGAAGAAAGGAGTGTAAGGAGAATATACGATGCAAATGTGAATGGTAGCAGAAGTCGGGGACGCCCGAGGAAGACATGGCACGACCAAGTGAATCAGATACTTGAGTCGGGCCATGTCAAGAGTCAGAATAATAGAAGAGTATGTATGAATGTGAATGAGGCAAGGTCCTCTCTGCCCACCCCTGCGGGGAAACGACTTGATGGTTAGTTAGTTAGTTAGTTGAAACGAAGTGTAATTTCCATAATCTGTGCCTACATAAAAGTGCAGAAGTTAGTTAAATAATAAGTTAACCCTCAACTTTCTTTCACTTTGGTAAATATATTCGTCACTATCGGTTCTTCATGTTGAATATATTATTATAAATGTCATAACAATATTCGTCACTATCGGTTCTTCATGTTGAATATATTATTATAACTGTCAATATTATGTTTGTTTAATCCTAGTCCTATACCCTTGGATGGCTGTGTGGATAATTGGGACAGACTGAAAATTGAAGGTACCAGCACAAATAGTTGTGTCAAAACAATATTTAAACCTGTAGAAATTACACCGGAGTCGTTGAAATTTAATTGTGTCCGGAAGGCGAAAGCTCTAAGAGAAAGCAATATGTTCTCTTTTCGAACCTTGATGAAGTACAGCAATGACAAGTGCCCTGTTAACGAAGTAAGTGAGATTAATATTGTAGGTATCGCCAAATTCTCTACAATAATAATACGCCCAGCTTCTTCCATTTTTTAAACAATCTAGCGTCTCTAGCGGCATGAGTTATACTTGCTGTTATTCTTTCATACATTTTAAATGAATTTTCTGTGAAATATATTATTTTAATAAAATATAGAAATTATAGAAAATAAAAATAAGTTAATGGTAGATAACCTCATATGTGAAATATCGACGCTGGAAGAGCAAAAAGGTGTAAGCGACCAACTTCTAACATATCCCATACATTCTATCCTGCTGTTATTTTTATTCTTTCTTTTGTCAACGCTTTGAATAAACTGGACATATAGTGTCAGTTGTGCTGCGGTTAGCTGCTCTGCGCACAACGGATACATATTTTTATGGCACTACCCACGTAAGATTCTTAGCTACGTGAACCAATTTGTATTCATAGGTTACAATGTAAAATTGTCATAAAATCTGCAAAAGTCATGCAAAATTTGAGCTTCGCTTTGAGTTATGCAAACCGGTTTTTAAAAATTTGTTTCCATTTAGGAAATGCAAAGTAAATTAACCAAAACTCTATAAGAAATGTTCTCAGCCAGGGTTTTCAAGAATTACCCAAAAAAATTAGATTAATCTCTATAGCCAAGTGGGTAATATGGAATTGACATGCGGGCCGCTAAAATGAGGCCGCGAGTTGTGCATCACTGGTTTGTGACGAGTAAAATTTTACAGACGAAAACCAAAACAATCCCGCAAGATAGTTATTTATGATAAGTGCGATTTTACAAGCGATAGGTACAAGATGCACAAGGTTGTGATAATACGATAGACAATTTAGTGATATTTTTCTTGGAAGCCTTAAACCAGTCGATGATAGTTATAATACATTGATTGTTTTGAGGAGGAAATTGAGAAGCATGAAAGCAAAATCTTTAAAACAATCATTGATAGTAAATTTGAGTAATAAAAGTGTATTTTCTTAATTTTTTAATTTTATTAATAATACCTACTCTATTTTGAAATATACTTTTCTTTTGAGAGGCAGGTAGGTAAGTACATATGACTTATAAAAAACCTTTTTTTGATATAACGAGTAATGGCTATAAGAAACAAATTTAGTCAGTCCCCTCGTTCTCATTATAACCATGTTTGACTTACATAAATCGATTTTTTTTTTAAATTAGGTAATCTACATATAACCTTGCTGCTTTATTTGCTCACACATATTAATTATTAAAGCTGCTATTAACTTTGTCTTTGATGATTTAGAAAGGTAATAAAATAGTTACATAATAAGGTAAAAAATAGTATAAAATAAAGTCGCTATCCGTGTCTGTCTGTTTGTGCGCTTAGTTCTTCTAAACTACGCAATGGATTTTGATAGGGTTTTCACTCGCATTCAGAGAATTTCTTCCGGAAGGTTAATATATATAATACATATATATTATACTTATAGAAAGTAGAGAATGTCGGTGTTTTGTAATCAAGTTGTAAAAAAAAATATTTTCAAGCGCTTACATTGTTAACGATGGCTAAAGCTTTTGAGATAAATCGAAATCTTGTACTACGGAATTGTATATGTTAAACAGGTGTAAGGTCAACACTGCAACTGCAGGGCTTTAAGGGTTAAAGGCAGTCTAGCTGCGATAGTGTCATATCTGAATTCTATATTGCCAATTGTTTTTTTGACATATTTTTTATGCAATTTAGACCAAAAATAATATTCCTCCGGATTTGGTGCCTGGCAGTGATCTTCTCATCAGAGTTAGGATCTATCACCCCTTCAAACATATTGTAAGTTTCCACAATTTCTCTTAAACTTGTTTTGAATGGGATAAGTTATATTTTTGATACAGGTTCCTACACTGAATGAGAAAATACTATAGGGTTTTCCAATAAGAAGTGTTATTTTGAATATCCCGCTATTTCGGTAGATGTTAATTTTGTAGCTGTCATTTTTTGACATTTGACAAGTAAAAACTAGGCCATTAATAAAAATGGAACGATAGACGCTTCAACAATGCATTGAAATTATTAAAATTCACTATAAAAATGGTGAAAATTTGGCAGAGATGGTTCGTAAAACTCAAACATTTTTGGGTCGTCGTGAAGCACCTTGTCGGACCGCAATACAGAAATTGGTGGAAAAATTCGAGATGTTGGGACAACTTAGTGATGTGAAGAATAAAACCCGTGCACGTCGCTCAAGAACAGCCGAGAATATTGCTGCTGTAGCCGAAAGTGTTGAAGAAAACCCAGGTTTGTCCATTCCTCGTCGTTCTTTGGAATCAGGCATTCCACAAACGTCATTACACCGTATTTTGCATAAAGATTTGTGTCTTAAGCCTTATAAAGTTCAGTTAACACAAGAACTCAAGGCGGCCGATCATCAACAATGTCGTGTCTTTGCTGATTGGGTCTTTGAAATGCGTGAAAATGATCCGGAATTCCATCGAAACAACAACGCATTGAAATGATTAAAATTCACTTGAGTGAATCAAATGCAAATCATCTTGAGTGATTAGGCCCATTTCCACCTCGGTGGCTTCGTCAACAAGCAAAATTGTCGCATCTGGGGCTCGGAAAACCCAAGAGTTATTGTTGAAAAGCCTCTCTATCCTCAACGTGTGACTGTTTGGTGCGGTTTATGGTCCGGCGGAGTCATTGGACCTTACTTTTTCGAAAATGAGGCTGGAGCAACGTAACAGTTACGGTAAATCGATTGCGCTATCGAGAGATGATTAATGATTTTTTATGGCCGGAATTGGATGGTATTGATCTGGACAACGTTTACTTTCAAAAAGACGGCGCTAAGTGCCACCACACAAGCAACGAAACCATTGATCTTTTACGGGAAAAATATCAAAATAACACCTTATTGGAAAACTCGGTAAATCATTGTGCATTAATGAATAAAGAATAAGAAAAGTTCAATGTAGGCAAAAAGTAAGTGACATCTGCCCTTAAATTTCAAATACAGAAATTCGTTACATCTGTAGATTTTCAACTTTCGTCAGTTATTCACTGACTGACTAAAAAATGCTGTGTTGTTCAGTGTGCCTTGTATTTGCAGTAAACATGTAGATGGCATTTTGGTCTTCGCAACAAAACAATTTAAAAACAAATCTCGTCTAGTCAAGAACCTAGTACCAGCGCACTTTTACCATGTGATACTCACGGTCTTTTACTGTACAGTGCTCTGGGAATGTGTGGGAATATTTCAAGCTGTAATGTTATTCACTTTTTAATTGATGAAAATTTGATATTCTATTATTTGAATAAAAATCAAGACAGTCATTGTTTTAAATCTTCCGGAAGCTTCTGCAACAAGATGGCCGCCGTTTGACAGTTCATCTGCTTAATTTTCAATTGTTTGATTTTCGTTTATAGGTTGGTGTGAAAGCTTTTAACAATCCCCAGTTCTACCATGATTTAGTTGTACTCGGAAGTGACAGCCTCGATGTGTTGAGAGATAAAATATTATGCCCCAATGACATGGCGTGCAATACTGACGTCAGTGAGGATCCTGAAGCAGAACCTACCGTTCTCACAAAGGTCAGTATCACTCATAAATAAACCACTCTCTAGATCGATATCTTCGGGCTTTTTGTATCCAAAAAGTTTATACAGTACTTAACCACAGATATACAAGCAGCACTTGCCGTGCGGAGCGGAGAAGTAGACAAGGTAGAAAAAACTCAAGGCTATTTAAAAAAAAAGATGCAACCATAGACAATATATTTGCTCTCGGCCTACTCCATTCATTCACTAGCCCAAAAAACTATTTTAAAAATGAAAATTTCCAAAACATGACTGTCTGACAGTACGACAATGAATTCCGACATTTTTCTGCCTATTTTGAACTCATGGTTACATATGTTTAAAAATCTTTAATTTCACCAAAACAATAAGATAATACAGGATAACACTAATCAATAACATGAATTAGTTGGTCGATATAATAAATCACAGTTATACGTTGTGGAGGAAGCCATGCGAAGTATGAAGCATTTGTTAACAAAAAACTGAAACGTAGGAATAACCTAAAACTGTCAATTCACTTTAAACTTGAACTTACGTAGGTAGGTTGAATATATGTTTGTAACTCGTTAACACTACACTGGCTTTATAATTTTATCACGAAGAACTTTAACAAGCAACATTTTCGACTCGAAATGATAGTATTTCGACAGCCCGCGTCAGGGGGGTATAACTCCGAGAAAAAAGTGGGTCAGAAAAAAAGACACGGTAATCTCTATGGGTGACTTGTGACGTATATTTTCCACAAACCAGTACGAACTCCATGCATGTTTATAGGCCGCTGTCACGAACTTCATGCATGTTTATAGGCCGCTGTCATTGGCCGATTTTAGGCTAGCCAATGGGTTGGCTCCGAATGAGAATTATATTGTCTATGGTTACGCCTTTTTTATAGTTTCTATCCTAGTCGATGGTGAGTATGTGTAGTAGTGACGTATATTTTTCAGTTACAGACTTTTATCTATGGCAAACATTAGGACCCATGGGCTCAGTACTAAAAACCCGAAGATATTGATCTAGTGAGTGGTTCATTTATGGCCCGCGTGCATAAATAAACCACTCTCATTTTATTTGAATGATTTGAAAACTGTCAAAAGACAACATTCCGTCCTCTCTTTTTGTTACACGAGTCACTATGGTAGAGAGCGAGAGATTAAACCAATCCTTCTGCTGTAACCAATGAGATCTTAGCTTTTAGCCACACTATTCGTTTTCTATAAGAATAAGGAGGTGGGTGCGGCGGTTTCAAATGGGTTTCAAGGTCAGAGCTTAGTTAAATGCCCCTGGTATCACTACTGCTACAGTATACAACATTGAATATATCTGAATGCTATCCCTGCATACTGCTGTTACAGGGAGAAGTTACAATGGAGCTCACGGTGGTTGACCTTATCCTAACCTAAACTAATTGAATATTGTAGTTTGTACGACTGTCCGGAGCCAGTTAGACTGGCATCTCCAATTGGGAGATATTGCGAGGTTGAAGGGGGTAGGCATAGAAAGAAAAGGTTGGGAAATACCAATGACAATACAAAATTTATTTATTCATTTTCCGGAAATCGACAGTTTACATATAATCAGTTTGTACATAAGTATTATATAGTAAAATAAAACCAATTATGGATTTCTTCCTTGTGACTTTAACTGAGACAGCATAATATGGAATAAGTTATTTAAATTTGTGAGAAAGGAATATGAATTAAAAAATTTATACAAAACAAAAGATTATATAAAACGAAAAATTTACAAAACAATACATTTATAGCCATGGAGAGAGGTTGTAGATATAAATCAAATCATAATAGAGATATAAACAATAGAGACATAAAAATTATTCACAAACTATCAGAGAAATATTCTTTTATGGACCTCTTGTATTTGGTAAGTTCGCAACTGAAAATATCAACCTTAGATATTATTGCATAGTCTGTTCAGGCGAGAATTCTGCTTAGAGTTCGTTTTGCTTTGATCAACCCTGAACAAGACACAAGAGCGTGTTGAATGCGCAGGTACATTGAATGGAATCTTGTTTAGCAACTCTGGGCATTGAATATTATTGTACTTTATACAGGAAAAGTGCATAGACAATTTAGGGTGTCCCAGGACATAAGGAAGAATTTTTTTTTCATGAATTTAAATATGCATACCCTCTTATTTTATTCCATTTGATCCCAATAACTCATATAATAAATATTATTTTGATTAACCACCGGCAACCCGTGCCGACTTGATGCCAAACATATGATACAGAGTTAATATGGAATTATTTTCAACTTTCATTTTTGTCGGATAAATAAAATTTAAAAATGCACAAATGTTCAATTATGTAGTATTTTATATTTAAAAATGGTTTATTGATTAAATTTTTTCTTCATAGTTTGTTTTTTACAGTCAGGATAAATCTTCCGGTGTTCCTGAACGCATCGTAACAAAAATTATTTTTGTTCCTCTTTGACCGTGAGATTAAGCCTTGAAAATCTTGCATTAACTTAACAGTTCTTTCAGCTGTATCATTCATTACCCTCAGCGGCGACACCTTCTTTCTGAATTCTTGATACGAAGCATTATTTGACCACATCGTAGGGAATTCGTTAAAAAAACTGGCATCTGTGTTCAGACGATCAAACAAATACTTGCTCTTGACTGAAATGAAGTCGTAAATATTTTTCTCTGAAACAAAAGTCACTAAATTATGATATGAACAAAAACCTCAATACAAAACATAATTTAAACTACTTAATAAACTTACCATACAATTTACCATCAAGATCTTCCTTCGATGGGATGTAACGTTTGTCATGGGTTGATAAATTATTTTTTTGATATTTCGAGCATTTTTATTTTAGTTGCTTGATCCACAGCGTCGTCAAACAGCGATAAAATAGATCCTTCATCGGTCAAATACCATAACTGCTTACTGAACAGAAATAAAGCTGCCATTGAGATGTTTTCATAATTTTTTTCTTAAGCCTTCATCGATTTCAAAAAGCACAAGTCCTGGTATGGTGCTTTAACTGCTATAATACATTGTAACCATGGCTTGACATAGGATGTTACTATGAACAGGCAAACGTCTAAAAGTGCCGCCTTATCCTTACCGGTAATTTTGAATTGCGCACAAATTAATGATATTTTCAAGGAATAAAGCGCCTTTGCCATCCATCGAGCACCTGGAGGCCGAATCTTAAATTTTCTCGCTGTATCTCTTCCTAAAACTATCACACAGAGCTCTAAAAACTCTCAATAGTCATCTAAAAGTATTTTTGTTGTCAGTGCAGTACGGTAAAAGTCAAGCAAATCATCGATTTCGGAAGCGGTTAGGAGCAATGTGAGATTTTCTCTGTAGCACTGAATTTTATCGGGATCAACATTTTTACAGTTATCTCGAAACTTTTTGAAGAGTGGTATGTCATGGCTTGTAGTCACTTGACTGATTTTTACTTCAAACACAGCTTTAAAAAACCAACTATGGCTATATTTGGTATATATTGACAGTTAAATTCACTTTCCGGATATTGTAAAAAAAAATTTCAAGAACTTGTCCATTAGATGGCAGTTTTGAACCCGATATTTGGTGTTTTACGACTCCTATTAAAAATATATTCTTTTTAGAAGTGCATAAATCTAACAAAATCTTGCCTGAACGAGTGATTTTCGTTTACTAACAAAATAGCAAGTTACTACAAGCTCATCACCATGTTTGCTCGCTTTCGTCTTAATGTACAAGTACTGACATCTTTTGATGCAAGTCGGCACGGGTTGCAGTTGTCCAAAGTAAACGAAATTTTTTTTATAAGTGTTTTGTCATTATTAAAACAAAATTAGAGGGTATGCGTTCAAAAATAACAACTTTAATTTTTTGGGACACCCTAATATATATATATATATATATATATAGTATTAGAAATTTACCTTTCAAATGAACGCCATGTGTAAACGTGAAAAAACCTCTGACGAGAATTTAAACAAAAGAAATACACATTTCAAATATAGAATTTATAATTAAAACAAAAATTAAATCATTTTCCGATAATAGGTAGATGCCTACTTTGCGCTTGTTTGGACTGAATGCTATAGACATGAGATCCCTGAGGCATATGTGTGTAAAACCATGTATGATCGTGTGAGTAATGAGGAGATCCGCAAAGAATGCAAGGCTGATGTAAACATAAGTAATGAGTATGATTAAGAAATGGACGCTTAAATGGTTTGGGCATGTAGAGCGAATGAACGAAGAATGGAGTGTAAGGAGAATATATGATGGAATTGTGAATGGTAGCAGAAGTCGCGGACGTCCGAGGAAGACGTCAGAGAAGAGTATGTATGAGACGATGTATGAATGTGAATGAGGCAAGGAGTGTGTGCCAAGACCGAGTTGTTTGACCGTCCTTCCAATTTTGAACATTTCGTAACCAATTTGAGTTACAAAACCTAAATCAGTATTTTTGATATAAAACTTATTTAGAATGTTTCCCAAACACTTTGAGAGTACCATTAGAGAAAGTGAGATAGCGAATGTAGCAACAAACGAGGATAAGGACAACCTACTGGCAGTTGAACGTTTCGTACCGCATACCGTATATGTCTTAGTGGGAATAAACATATTGTCATCTCAATCACAAATTTGATGTAGATTGTAGTATTTCACACCGCAACTTTTAAGTACGTAAATGCAGCCTGGTTTTCAGGAATAAAAAAAAAATTAATATACCCTATTCTTCGTTGGCCATTTGACCCTTTTTCTTTGTGGATACGGCTCCCAACCATCTGGAGCCAGTGAGACTACGGCATCCCCAATAGGGGTATGTTGTGAGGCTGAAGGCAGTGGAGAGGGGAAGGAGATGATGAAGAGAAAGGTGGGGGAGTACCTAGCTAGATCTAGTCACCAAACACGGTTAAAGCTATTTCAAGCAACGTTTCAATTCTGAATGGTGGTCTTACACCAGGGCGATACTGAGAGTATCTTCCAATCTGGAACGTGATGCAAGTACTTATACAATATATTTTCGTTTTAAATGAATGAATTGTGAAATAACACTAATTCATCAAATAAAATTTACTTGCGTACGCCGGGATTTGAACCTGCAAACTTCGGATTTGCTAATCAAGAGCCTTACCCCTCGATGGATGTGGAATTTATCGCAGCCGCAGTAATTTTTATGTATAGCTTGTTAAATCATTAATCATCGTAATTCGTAAACGTAAATAATCATTCACGCAATATTCAACACAACCGCCTCTGTTGAACGCGTATTGCGATCCGTGCCAACATGTGAACGCTCTTTGTGGGGTGGCCGCAAGATCCTTTGATGTGTGCACTAAAACTGACAATAGTGGGGTTGGCCGGCCAACGTTGGCGGTCATCGCATGCAACCGCCAAGTCGTCCTGTATACGTTGGGCCAGCGCGTTAAAAACTAAAATTACTGATAACAAATAAAAAAACAAATTTTATACAGTTTCATAAATTTTTCTCAAGCGGAATTTTTGGTTACATGGAGGTGGACATTTTAATTATTCCGTGGTTAACTTCAATATTTCAATGTACAGCTTAGTATTTTTTTTTTCTAACACTGTTTAGTTCATATTTCTTACTATGATGGTAAGGAGACATAACGATTTCTATAAGATCATATGAGCTGTTCCGAAAAGCTAACGAATTGGCTTTACGGATAATAGCTGTTTGTTTAACCCTAGATTCATAACCTTATCTAAGAGGAACATTATTCATAAACATTCATCTCACAGACGACTAAATTTAAGTGACGAGTTTTGGGGTACTTGTAAATAAAATAAATAAATTAAGTATGGCACTCTTTAATATGTTTAATTAGGTAACAAAAAAAATAATAAACGAGTTAAAATTAAATTTCATCGGTACATTCCACACACATGAGGACGCGATGGTCTATGCACATATACTTTTTGCATTGCTTGCATTGGAACCTTGTCATATGCCGTTTTTTATAATCACAATAACCACAAACCTTTTTTTGAGTACCACTTGGACCATGTGTGGCAATGGTAGGCATTTCATCTAAAACTTCGGCGATTTTCCTTTTTAGGCATCTCTTCAAAGTTGGCATTTTGTGTCTTTTACGTAACCATGTTGTTATCACTGTCGGAATCTGTCGGGACCATTTCATCTAATTCCACATGATCTTCGACATTACTGATTTCTTCATACTTTTGCTGACTAGTAAAATCATCATCACCAGAATCAGATAAATGATTCAAATAGTCATCAATTTGCCGATCATCCATTCTAAAATAAAATAAAAGATTTGATGTAAAATACACACAATAATACATTTTGAACGATAAAATAAGATGTAACTATAAATAATAACTCATATAATAATAGAATAATATCATATACTTACTTTTACTTTGTATAACCAGAACTCATCAAAAACAATGTTTTCAAAATAACTTGCAGTCTCTTCAAAAGTTACACTATTCATAAACATTCGTCTCTCAGACGTTCAAAGGTCTATAACTTGTCCACAAGACTTCACTACGAGGCAAGCGAACCTGCGTTACTAATGAACAAGCGATCTAGGAAGGTACTTGAGAGATCATCATTCTATCTCTTTGACTCGAGACACTAGAAACAAATTTACATTTTGCCCGGTCTGTGGGACGAATGGTTACGAATCTAGGGTTAAAAAACCGAACAAATTAGCCTGACGAATGAAAGAACAACTGTGTTTATAAGTACTGGGTTAAAATATATAAATATGTAATACGAATTTGCCTAACACTAATATTCAATTACGATTCATGAAACATTATTTTTTTTCAGGAATACTTGAAATCCGGATTCTTGTTCATTCAAGGAACATTCTACAATGATCACAGAAACGCCAATAATATAGATTACAGCGAGTGCATCAGGAACTGGGCCAGTGAGAGGAAAATCGGACCTCTCTCAACAGCTGTAATGGAAGAAACCACTTTTAATCAATTGGAAATTAAATTAGGATATCCACAGGTATGACTAACACTACAAAATCAAAATTAACCACTCGGCCGTTCTATATTTTTCCGGGGGTGACCGGTTATGTCATCAAAATGACAATTCAACACACCTCCAAAAAGAGACATAAAGTCATGAAGAGTGATGAAACAAAAACTTGGTTAAATAGGTTACATACATTGATGTATTATACTAGATTAGCCCTGTCTAGTTAAATTCATTTAAAAAATAACGCCACGTAGCGTACGTCACAAATATGGAGATTAACTTAACAACCCAACTCTGTTTAAACTCCTTGTACAAGCGTTCAAACTCGTAAGCGAAACCACGGAGAATTTGTTGTCAGAGGTGTTGTAATATGGACATAATTCAAATTTGAATATTTGGAACTCGGTTATTTTTGTGATTGAAAAAATGAACTTGCCCAGCATAGCCGAGAAGCAAAATAGCTTACTCTAGACCAGGGGTCTCCAAACTACGGCCCGCGGGCCGTATCCGGCCCGCCAGTGTCTTCCATCCGGCCCGCGACATCTTATGACCAGTGTCATCAAGGACCCGCGACAGCTAATGGCTAAGACCTTGCTCAGAAGGGGCAAAAACTCCGCGAATTTTTTCGTGCGAATAAATAAATATGCTCGTTGGCGAGGTACTTGGCACCAATACATTGCGTCCACAAGTATCGCGCGAATATATCAAGAGGATTTTTTTGAAAAATCTTTATTTGATTCGCAATGATATCAAGGTCTGAGAAACGAGTATCAAAAATTATCTTCAAAGCTACGTTATCTAAAGCTATATTTTCATCCCTGAAAATTGTATTGTCTACCCCCCCCCCTCCCTAGGACAGAAAATATGGGTGTCTAGAAATTAAAACGGTTTTGGCCCTCCGAACTCACTGGAGTAGTCAATGTGGCCCTCCGGCTGAAAAGTTTAGAGACCCCTGCTCTAGACCAACAAAAGGTAAAACGCAATGCACAGTGCCCATTTCGCATTGCGACATAATGCGTGGGCCTTTTCATAAATGTGCATGTGAACCAAACCAAAATTGTGTTGGGGTTATTTTCAAATGAATATGCCGTGTCTAGTCTAATTTAGTCTATGGTTACATAGGTAAATAAATATAAATAAATTCAGACACAAAATGTATTAAAGAACAAAAAAGAAAATAAATTACCAAAATTTCATAACATAAAATAATAAAACTTACACGTAACACACAAAACCAATATAAAACACACATCACTCACAAACACACAAGATTATATTTATTTATCTTTGAATGTATTATGCATATTATTTTTTTTACATTATAAAATGAAGGCCTCAGCACGGGTAAGCCACCCAGTGAGGCCAACATTACTGGATAACTATGAAAAGTAAAAAAATGTTGTACCAAAATAAAAAATGACAATATCACTTTAAAGGTGTGTTGAATTTTTATTTTGATGAAATATCATGGAACTTTTTCCGGGTGTTCGTTTTTCCATTCGGCCATTTGATTTAATTAATATCGCTTCCATGATAACTCGACACAATGATAATTCAACATGCCTTTAAAATACAAACTATAACATGGTTTAAATTCATGTTGTGTGTAATATAAAGAAACATTTAATTTTTGTAATCATATGGCTCCATGATAACTTTACACAATGACAATTCAACACACCTTAAAAGCGGTGAACAATAAACTAACCTATAAACCTAAACCTATTTAACCTTGTTTTTTTTCATCACTTTTCATGACCTTATATCACTTTTAAAGGTGTGTTGAATTGTCACCGTGTTGAGGTATCTGGTTACCCTTATTTTCATGGTGTCATGTCAAACTTTTTGACAGTTAGCTGAATATTTCAAGCTCCTTAGCCCATGATGGAAATGATGTTGTGAGCTGAAAATATTTGCATTGATATTGACATTACAAACTTTAAAAAAAAAAAAATTATGTGTAACTGCACAAGAGTCCCAACTGCTTCCAACTGCCTGGAGCCAGTAAGACTGACCTTTTCAACGCAATGTATCTCATCACGCGGTATGTTTTGACGTATATAAATCACATATGCGACGGCTGTGTAAATAAAGATATACATCACTGTCGTCAGAATAGATAGATATACCATAATGCAAAATCTGGGTATCATTTCAATGAATATACATTAATGCAAAATCTGGGTATCATTTCAATGAATATACCATAATGCAAAATCTGGGTATCATTTCAATGAATATACCATAATGCAAAATCTGGGTCTCATTTCAATGAATATACCACAATGCAAAATCTGGGTATCATTTCAATGAATATACCATAATGCAAAATCTGGGTATCATTTCAATGAATATACATTAATGCAAAATCTGGGTATCATTTCAATGAATATACCATAATGCAAAATCTGGGTATCATTTCAATGAATATACCATAATGCAAAATCTGGGTATCATTTCAATGAATATACCATGATGCAAAATCTGGGTATCATTTCAATGAATATACCATAATGCAAAATCTGGGTATCATTTCAATGAATATACATTAATGCAAAATCTGGGTATCATTTCAATGAATATACATTAATGCAAAATCTGGGTATCATTTCAATGAATATACCATAATGCAAAATCTGGGTATCATTTCAATGAATATACCATAATGCAAAATCTGGGTCTCATTTCAATGAATATACATTAATGCAAAATCTGGGTATCATTTCAATGAATATACCATAATGCAAAATCTGGGTATCATTTCAATGAATATACCATAATGCAAAATCTGGGTATCATTACAATGAATATACCATAATGCAAAATCTGGGTATCATTTCAATGAATTTATTTATTTATTTTTTCATGTTCTCCATGAAACGGTTATACACCAATATATCATGGAGAAGATTACAAATTAAAAGGTTTACACAGGCAGTTTTACTATTTTGTCACATGCGTTATAAGATAGTTACTGAATTGTCTGTAGGTGACATTGAAAATGTCGATGGCTAATGCAGAATCGTTAAGCAGTTGAGTCGCTCTGTTTATTGGCGCGTTCTGATAGGCAGAAGTCCTCGCTTTCGGAGCATATAAGAGTGCATGGGATCTCCCTCGAGTATAATTGTTAGGGACATAAAAGTTAACCTCTTTCAACATAGGCGGATTATGTATTGTACCAGAGATTAACTTAAAAAAGTGTTTGCCTAAAAATATTTTTCTGCGGGCTTCTAATGTATTGAAATCGAGCATTCCTGTTAAGAACAAGGATGGATACAGGAATGGATAGTATGTATATTCCCTCATATACAGGTAACGCATAAACCTTTTTTGTACTTTTTCTATTTCTAAGATATGGTTTTGTTCAGAAGGGGCCCAAATAATGGAGCTGTATTCCAGGATACTGCGGACAAGCGCTTCATATATTCTCCGTATTGCAATTCCATTAGTAAATGATCTCGCATTACGAAGAACAAATCCAAGCATTTTGTTGGCGCGGGAGACAATGTCATATATGAATATACCATAATGCAAAATCTGGGTATCATTTCAATGAACTGGAGGCAAACCATGTGACAATCATTTAGGCTCCAGGATGGTTCCAACATTTCTTCAATAAACCACAACATCAGTTCAATGTGGGACTTTTCTGTGCATGGTCCGTCTAACCAAATCGGGTTGCATAGCGATGCGAAACTTGTTTACTGCGGTGAGTAAATTATAAGACAAGTATAAAAAGGGTCAAACTAAATACTCCAACAAAATATTCAGATTTTGTAAATAAAACGAACACCCAGCACCGAACCTTTTTTCACTCGATCTGGGATTTTTGGTTACGATAGACACCGATAAATAAAGCAAGGAATTAGCACACCATTTTAAAAAAGACAGTTTTGTTCATAAGTATATTTAATTTTCGAAGACTAAATAGTATTAGTACAATGCAAGTTGCGTGTATATTGTGGGATTTATTTTGTTGTTTGTTCCCCTCGTTCTTATGGGCGGGTCCATGATTTCCTTGGTATGTGGTATATACCACATTTTATTATCAGTACCTGAAATTAGGAACCTCGGTATAATCTTTGATAGTAAATTATCATGAAATAAAACAATATTTTTTGTTGAAAACCACGAATTTTTATTAATTTTAAGACCGACCGGTTTCGCTTCACTCGAGCATCGTCAGGGTACAAAATTAAACTAATCAATAATACAAAATGTGTCATTATATCTACATACAGAAGGAGAGAGAAAGTAAAACCAAAATGAAACAACAATATATTAAAAGAAAACGATTAGTGTACATAAATATTATAATAATAGAGAATAGGCATTAATAGTTGTAAGGTGATTAAGGGATACTGGGAATTTTACAGTTTACAGGGAATATTCCCAGTATTGGGCTTTTTGACAAATCTAATTGATTATTCAGAATTAAACTTTTGGTTTCAATGTTTTTATATCGGGAAGACAACGCGCAATGTCAACATTAGGATTAAAGAACATCTTAGATGCCTAAATAGGCATAATAGCCATAATTACTTTACGTAATTTATTACTTTTGTTTCCTTTTCATATTATAATAGTATATATTTTATTCCTTTCATTTTCTAATAGTATATACCTTTCTAATATCTTTATTTTTATTTTTTACAAACTCTTAATGCCTTTTAGACATTTTATAAGCACTTCATTCTTCCTTATACTACTTTATTGTATATTATTACATATAATTTCTTACTTTGACTTAATACTTTACTACAGATTGCTACTTATATTTTATTTATATCTCTTTTTTCATACTTTTAACCTTACTACTATTTACTGATTATACCGTTATACTTACATTTATATTGTTGCATTCCTTATGTTGCTGTACTATTCTCTGTAATTTAGTATGTGAATGGCACATGTTGTGCCGTATATGTAAAATAAATAAATATATAATGACTAGTGGACCCCACAATGCTTCGCTATTGGTAATGTCTTTCTCGGGCGTCTCCGACTTCTTCCACCATTCACTACGGTACACCACAATGTTACTGTTAAAAAACTACATTACATCAACTTTAATTCGACTCTGTATCTCATTCCGGTACAGAGATATTGCGTTAAGTATTCCTCGGGCGTCCCCGAATTCTTCTACTATTCAAACTACTCTCCAAACGCTCCTGGCTCTAATGAGAACAAACTTTAAAGTGTTCAGTGATATTGGTCAACTACTTTTCAAGTGTTGCGAGTACAATATTAAGAATAGCTGATGTGCACCCGGCGTCACTCAACTTTTCTCTACTTTCTATGAATATAATATGCATGTATTTTATATATAAACCTTCCAGAAAAAATTCTCTAAATGACAGTGAAAACCCTATCAAAATCCATTGTGTAGTTTAGAAGAACTAAGCACACAAACAGACAGACGCGGTTAGCGTCTTTGTTTTATTCTATTTAGAGATTATCTACTATCATTTATATAGAATCACTTCAGACTTCAAAAACGTAAATACCCTTAGAACTCTTTACTGCTCCTTGGTTCGCCCCCATCTTGAATATGCTTGTGTTATCTGGTCTCCTTTTTATTCTGTCCACATTCGACGCATTGAATCTGTTCAACATCGATTCTTAAGAGGGATTGCTAGGAGGCTAGGTTTGGAAAAAGGCAAATACTCATATGATGAAATTGAACTAACTCTAAACCTCTCTCCTTTGGAAGTCCGTCGGGAAAGAAATGACCTCATTTGCTTCTTCAAAATTATAAATGGTATTATTGATTCACCTACTCTACTGCAACTCATTCCCTTCAATATCCCCTCGCAAAGACTCAGAAATAATGAACTGCTCTTCCTCAACCATCATTCGACAAATTATGGATATTATTCACCACTGTCCAGAATGTGTAGACTGGTCAACTCAAGTCAAAACCTTAACTTTTTTGGGATAAGTCTGAATGATTTTTGCCAGTCGCTAAACAAGTGACGGAATATTATAAGTTTAGTGTCCTGTGGTCCTGACCCACGGCGTATTCTTGACTTGATTCGACTTGTCACTTTATTTTCTTATATTATATCTACCATATGTCTTTGCTTTCATGTACCTTTGTCTACTCCTATATTTTTCATTTTATTTTATTCGTGTTATTATTTTGTAATTTGGACGATGTCCGTTAATAAATAAATAAATAAATTATTTCCAGGTATACCAGCATCTCGGCAACTGCGAACATCTCTTCACCTTTTCCGACATCGAGATGCTCCAGCCCTATCACAGCTGCCACAGCTCCAGTTATCCCATGTACGCGGCCATAGCGATTAGGAAGGCCCAGTACTGCATCATGTGTGGTGACTTTGTGGCCAAGTGGAAGGTTGAGCAGAACGAGCGGCTTCCGTTCGACCCGTCGTTTTTCTGCGACGGCTGTTTCTACAGCTATAATTATGTGGACGGGGTCAAGGTGGGGCATTTCAAAGCGTACCCTTATTATGACTCCGTTGTTGCATTGTAACTTATAACAAAACTGTTTCTCATTCTACTCATACATCATTGTCAAATGTTTCTGTGTCAAAAGTGCCAGGAAGTTGTTGGTATTTTCCATTGAATCATTATTCGTAGTAAACCGTGAGCACAAACGCTCCATCTTCAACATCGTTGACCCATAATACTGCAAATCTTTTTGAATTTCACTTTTGTTTTTTTGAATGATTTAATGCAAATCTAAGAAGCGAAAATTAACCACTTCCCGATATACAATCAAGGTGAAATTCGGCAAATAGACTCGTTGTCAGAAATTGCATATGCGTCACTGCTTTTATAGTCCGTGCTGTTTGGTCATAGCACGGCGGCAATCAGAATGCTTCCAGGCCATATCTTCAATGTTTCTAATATCTTTTGGTATTTTCTCATCAATTAGAAGTGGAAATTAATGTTTTTTTGTTTCATTTTTACGATTAAGTGTTGCTGGTCTGGGTGTTGAATTGGGATGTCGATTTAAGAATGAGGTGTACCTTATACCGTGTACAACAACTGTGATTAATAAATATACATTTAAGAAGTTTTTTTTTCTCTTTATTTTGACAACCTCCATTGTATATTTGTTGCATGTTCCAGAGTGGTAAATACTCTCAGTATTGCCCAGGTGAATGACCATCTGAATTATATTCCGAAAAGGAATGTTGCTTGACTAGCGCGACTTATTTAACCAGGCCTGAATAGCCAGGTACCTACTTCCCAACTTTACTTCCTTATCTCTTACCACTGATTGAGACCTGCATTTGTAATTGTATAACAGAAGAATAACAGGGTAGTATGCATTAAATACTAACAATCATCAAGATTGCGAAATTGTATTGATCAAACCCCTCCATCGTTTGAGGGTCATATATGACCGGGTGTCCATATTTTATAAAAGTATTTTTATCTTTTTTTTTATCATGCGAAAAAAATTTGAGGTTAGAAAGAGAAATCATAATTCTTTCTTTAATCCTGAAAATAGTCAAAATGGATAATTCATATTTCGCGCTGCTATCTTAACAATCGGTTTAACTTTAAAACTTATTTCTAATTTTTTATTATGAACGAGATAAAAGTGAAGGTACAGTTTTCTTATAAATTCCCCAAACAAAACAAATGTGTTATGAAATATGGAGTTCTCTCAACTTCTCTGTGATTGGAGTAAAAAAGTAAGTAAAAATGTGTTTAGCGTTTTTGACAACATTTTTCATGTTTGATATAAAAATTTTATTATTTAGAAATAGTCATGTTTATTTTAAATGCATACACCGGAAAGGTAATTTTATCTAATTTCTAAAACAGTATTTGCTTTTACGGAAAATTAAAAAAATGATATGTAAATTTATTTTTCTTTTTATTTTTTTTTAAATATGCATTACATTTAAGCTTTTGACTGTCCAACTAGGAAGGTTTCCCGCTTTAGGACAGTCAAATTTACAGGTTTCAAGTTATCCTAGAGGAATACAGGATTTAAGAATAGAGAAAATAAGTATGTTAATGCGAAGACACATAAAAAGATACATAAAAAAGATACATAAAAGGCGTTCCTGATAAATAATTATCAAATAACATTTTTTAGTAATATTTCGGAATCAGTCCTGCCTAGATCTAATATCCATTTTGTTATTTTTGGACCGAAGGATGACAATTCACACAGTTTCAGCTGAGAGGAGATTTTGTTATATATTTTAGGACTGAGACATGAGAATATTTTTTGATAAGCCGCTCTGTTGCTTGTTGGAACGGAAAGTCATTTCTTCCCTTACTTCTGGTTACTACTGTTTGTGTTCGGCTGTTTTCATTTTGTTTATATTTTTATGAACGTGGATTACTATTTTTTTTATTTAGGGGCCGTTCAAGTATTATGTAAGCACTAAAGGGTGGCAGGGGGGTCTTTGCTTTGCTTATTTTTGATGACATGGGGGGTGGGGGGTCGAGATAGTGATAACGTCATCACTGCTAGCACAGCAGTAGTTATTTTTTTTTTACACATTGGCAACCCACACATTGTCTATGTTTGAAAACCGAATACATATTCGGGGATTCCCACAAATAATTAATACGTTTAGGTACTCGCTAAAAAAACAGAATACATTAACAGAAAAATGCATATAGGTACCAATTTTTACGTAAGCATGGGAGGGGGGGGGGGGGGGGGTAAGAGCTTTGCTTACTTTTGATGACAAGGGGGAAGAGGGGGTAAATAATTGTAATAAATCTGCTTACGTAATACTTGAACGGCCCCATAGCACTGTCGGACATTTAGTACATTAAATTCCTTGAAGAGAGCGTCACTCGAATATTAATAACACGTAAAATAGATTTCTGTGCCTTCAATAGCGGGCTTAATGTTGTTCTTCCTGTACCTCCCCACCCAATGCAACCGTAGGTTATGATTGAGTTACACAGCCTGTAATATATGTTTTTTAAGTTGTTTCTTAAAATTTCCCGTAGTGAAATAAATAAGTGAATCAGTGTGCGCACTCTTTTAGCTACATTTTCAATCTGGTTCTTCCATTTGAGGTTATTAATTATATCGCCTAAATATTTAATAAATTTAACACACTCGAGGGCTTCACACTTACATGGAGAGTTATTATTTCCAAAGTTACAGTTAATTTTATGTATTTTAAGGTGCTGAGTATTTATTTTATTAATTTTATGTATTGTAAGGTATGAGGTATTGTATATAGCGCATTTGAAATCCACAGAAAACATTGCAAACTGAACAAATGTGATGAATGTACTGAAGGTTCAAAAGAAGAAAACTGCAATATAAAAGGTGTTAAGGGACATACTTTAACTTTAACCAGTGATTCCTGACATTATTTGAAGTAAAAAATGTGAATGAAATTTTGGTCTCTATTAATTTTTTGATATACAGTCGAACTTAGTTATAACGATCATGAATATAGCGAGTTCATGGCTATAATGAGCAATTACAAAACAATATTTTAGTTCAGCCTTATTTTCATGTTTGTTGACTGTTATAACGAGGTCGATTCACTGATGTATCGAACAAACATTTTCTGAATACATGAACGGGTCATTGGTCTGAAAAAATAGTTGGGAATTAATCAAGAATTTCCTATCCCGTTAGGGAAGGATTCATATTTTTATGGCACTATCTGTGTAAGATTGTCGGCTATGTGAACCATTGCTATCTATCGGGCACAATGTAAAATTGTCATAAGACCTGCGAAATTTGAGCTGCACAAATTCGTTCCCTTTTTACGTCTTCTTTTGTATTACAACTAATCGTCAATTTTGTTTTTAAAACCACAAATATGTTTATGAAGATACCAAATTAGCTTTGCCTATTTTTCAAAAAGGCCGCAACCCACAAGTGGATTTTTCTGTTTTCTTTAAGGGGGAGGGGGTTGACAGCGATATTCAAGATTTAAGGTTTCTGTTGATTTTATTAAATTTTGTGTTATGCAAACCGGTTCCTCAAATTTGGTTCCATTAGGAATGCAGCGTAAATTAACCAAAACTAAAATAAAAATAAATATTTTCAGCTAGGGTTTTTAAGAATTACCCCAAACATTTAGATTTTTCTTTATAGCCAAGTGGGCGTATGAAATTGATAAGCTGGCTGCGGGTTGTGCATCACTGGTATGTGACGAGTAAAATTTCACAGCCAAAAACCAAAACAATCTAGTAAGCTAGTTATTTATGACAATTTTACAAGCGGTAGGTACAGTAGGCAGAAGATAGTGATAATAAGATGGACAATTTAGTGATATTTTTGTTGCAAGCCTTGAACCAGGTGAAAATTCAACTGAGTACGTCAACGTCTCACATTGACCCTAGCTGTGCAATTCCTGCTGATTATATATGTTATAGTTGAAAACACTGTCAAAAATGTCACCGGAGATCAAAATTTCATTTACAATTTTTTCTTCAAATAATGTCAGGAATCACTGGTTAAAGTAAGTCAAGTATGTCCCTTAACACCCTGTATACACTGTGTACGGAAACTCGTAGTACAAGTAGGAAACTTGTGAATCTGGGTGACTTTTGTAGTCAGATTTTGTGGTATACCTTTTTTTGATTTGAGCTTTTATTTTTGAGTATATCGAGTCTGAAACTGGATTTTTTTAGGTCAAATTTGAACTTTTTTTTTTTTAAATTTGAATTTGAAATTTTACCCTTTTGTTGAAAAAAAAAATTATATATCAAAATGTTTGTATTGTAAAGGACACAGTGTGCAGTCAACATTATGAGCAATACCAAATGTGTTACTTTAACATTAACCCCACTCATGAGGCCCTGATGAAAATAATTTCCCCCAGGCCCTATGTCATCTTTGGGGATGCTGTGAGATGTATCTTTTTAGGGAGAGGAAGTTCTGGGAAGGAAAAGGTACAAGGGGTGGGTAGGAATCTAAGGGTGTGTCCAGGAGTGACTGACAAATACCAGCTTGTAGCGGTAGGAACCGTCCGCTTACATATTTTCCATAGGACTTCTAGACATTCGTTGTCAGTGGTTTACGGCAGTCACTCGGTGATACAAAATTTGTCTGCGCTTTGAGTTCCAGAGAAGTTGGGAGTTGGGTTTCGAGGCCGGTGGAAACGACACGTGGGAATGAGCTGCTTGATTGTCGGAAGATTATTCACACACGTGAGACATTTTTTGATAATCCATAATGAAATAGACACATAATTTGGTTGCCTTCTTAGATATCACCCTGTTATAAATTAGTTAAGAATAGATTCTAGACTGGCCCTCATTTGGTGATGTCTTATTTTAATGATGAATTTAGTTAATAAATTTTATAAGTAAATGTCGTTGCCAACTTTCATATTACGTTTGTGCTTACAAGTAGCCAACCACCCCTGTTTTACTACATGTGAGTCCTTGCTCTTGTATTAAAATTTTAATTAAACATACACATATTATTTATATCTCAATTGATATTCCGCGTTGTCATTTTAATTCCTATGATATTGCTGCAAGCTATGGTGGATCACTTGAGTCTTTAATCACATATGGTTTGTAAGTGCTGTAATCCAGGAATACGGTAAGATAAAAAAACGTTACAAGCTGGAGAGTTCAAAAGGTGTCCCCCAAATTGGCCTCTCATGATCCGGCCCGCCACGCAGCTGGTGGGCAGACGAATCCGCCGCCAAAACCTGACACTCATCATCCAATGTACCCGGGCACCTTTGCTAAGTCACCAAACGTAGTAAACCATTTGGGGTGACCTATGGCAGAGGTCCTTGTTAACAACTAAATGGTTCCCGGGGCAGCTGTACCCATACCCGCCTCCCAAATTGAAACCATGCAATAAGGGTTGCGTGGTTTTTTTCGTAACATCACTTATTTGATTCCACTCGTAGAGATTCATTGAAAGATTTTAAAAATATGCCTTCTTTACCTAAATTTTCATAACGGAAATCCATGTAACTCGAAAATATCACGGCTAGACTGGATTGTTGAAATCTTCAAATGCGCTTTACACAACTGAACCTTTTTTGGGTTGCATGGTTTTGTCAGAACACGGCAGATATATACAATTGTTTTCAAAAAAGCACTTTTTCTAGGACAAGGTTTTACAATAAGAGGTGTTATTTTGAATAGCCCGCTATTTCGGTAGATGTTACTTTTGAAGCTGTCATTTTTTGACATTTGACAAGTAGAAACTACGCTATGAAATAATACACGCTTCAAGAAAACATTGAAATTATTAAAATTCACTTGAGTGAATCAAATGCAAATCATCTTGAGTGATGAGGCCCATTTCCACCTGGGTGTCTTCGACAACAAGCAAAATTGTCGCATCTGGGGCTCGAAAAACCCAAGAGTTATTGTTGAAAAGCCTCTCTATCCTCAACGTGTGACTGTTTGGTGCGGTTTATGGTCTGGCGGAGTCATTGGACCTTACTTTTTCGAAAATGAGGCTGTAGCAACAGTGACGGCGCTACGTGCTACACAAGCAACGAAACCATTGATCTTTTACGATTGAATATCAAAATAACACCTCTTATTGGAAAACCCTGTTCAAGGACATTTAAGTGATTATCCAAAATAGGAATGATGGAAGTCCCCACACTTTTTGAATTAGAAACTAGGCCAGTTTAAGGCTACTCGTCAAAAAGGCCACGCAAGTACCCGGTACTCATGTTACAAACTCACATTGCAAACAACTTGTCATGCCAAGTCCATACATGTTTTTTACTGAAACCACGAGACCTTCATTGCCACCAATCATTGTCACTAGAAGCACTCGCGTTGTGACTAAATATCTGACACAATTTATTTATGTTATGGAAAAAAAAACAGTACATTGGTTACATCAAACACCCTAACCAAATCGAAAAAAATTTGACAGTATTGGTCATCAACTCTGGCTGCTAGAGGCGCTAATGAAGCTTAGCAAAGTCATAAAATCCATTAAAATGTATGAAAGTAAACCAAGCCTCACAACTCGTGCCGTTAGGAGGCGCTAGTGTAGCATACTGCCATCAGAATGTCGGCAATATGTGTCTATGTACAAACCTCTGTGCATACTTGTGGTGGTAGTCACAAAGATACTCGAGTCTCAAATATTGGATAAATTTTTTTTTTTACATTTGCTCAACCCAGGAGGCCCTGAGGAAAATAATTCTCTTCAGGGCGTGTGTCGTCTTTGAGGATGCTGTATGGAGGGTCTTTATTAGGAAAGGAAGGAGAGGAACATAAAGAAACTACTCACGGAAGGAGAGGAAGTTCTGGGAAGGAAAAAGGTATGAGGGGTGGGTAGAAATCTGGGGGTTAGTGTGTTCAAGAATAGCAGACATATGAATTCATCACTCCCACCGTGGTGCAAGGCGATGTTCCGAGAAAGACCTGTTGGAGAGGTCTTTTCCGGTCTAGGCAGTCGCTTCCGCCACAAGACCCGGACAAACCTTAATAAGATACCTACTTGGGAATAATATTAGCCTCAAAGATATCTCTTGTAGAACAGATTAATAAGATACCTACTTGGTAATAATATTATCCTCAAAGATATCTCTTGTAGAATAGATTAATAAGATACCTACTTGGGAATAATATTAGCCTCAAAGATATCTCTTGTAGAATAGATTAATAAGATACCTACTTAGGAATAATATTAGCCTCAAAGATATCTCTTGTAGAACAGATTAATCAGATACCTACTTGGGAATAATATTAGCCTCAAAGATATCTCTTGTAGAACAGATTAATCAGATACCTACTTGGGAATAATATTAGCCTCAAAGATATCTCTTGTAGAACAGATTAATAAGATACCTACTTGGTAATAATATTAGCCTCAAAGATATCTCTTGTAGAATAGATTAATAAGATACCTACTTGGGAATAATATTAGCCTCAAAGATATCTCTTGTAGAATAGATTAATAAGATACCTACTTAGGAATAATATTAGCCTCAAAGATATCTCTTGTAGAACAGATTAATCAGATACCTACTTGGGAATAATATTAGCCTCAAAGATATCTCTTGTAGAACAGATTAATAAGATACCTACTTGGAAATAATATTAGACTCAAAATATCTCTTGTATAAATAATAAATATTCAATAATTAAATATAACAATTTGAGGTTTTACTCGTTAAGTTATTCCAAAAAAATAAATATTCATCCTAGACTTGCAGAAAAGTCAATAGATGTCGCACATAAAAATAAAAATAAGATATGTTTATCTAAAGACACTGTCTAGATTGCCTTTATTATGGGTTAAATCTTGCGATCAACCAATAAAAATGTGCGGTGAGAAAAATTAAGACGATGTTGGTAGTTCTTATTCGAAGTATGATACAGTTAAATAGGACTGTCTGAAATCTGTTTCAGATTTTCGTTTGGGAATTGCTAATACTGTCTTCAATAATTAAATATCTTTGAGTCTAATATTATTCCCAAGTAGGTATCTTATTAAACATTTCTACAAGAGATATCTTTGAGTCTAATATTATTCCCAAGTAGGCATCTTATTAATCTTTTATACAAGAGATATCTTTGAGGATAACATTATTCGCAAGTAGGTTTCCTATTAATCTTTTCTACACGAGATATCTTTGAGTCTAATGTTATTCATAAATAGGTATCTTATTAATCTTCCCTGTGCATCTAATATTATTCCCAAGTAGGTATCTTATTAATCTTTTTTACGAGAAATAAAAAAAATTATTCCCAAATTAAGCATATTTAAAGATACATCTCAAATCATGCAATGTAACAAATATTAAAAATTAGCAATACGTAAATTAAAATGTATGTTTATACTAAACCACATGAATTGGATCTATTTCAAGTTTAAAAAATACAAATATGAAAGAAAAAACTACCGACTATGGGCCAGGATAGGTCTGGTAAGAAAATGCAGAGCAAAATGCAGGTCACAAATTAGAGTTTTACGAATTTTACCAAAGACATTCAAATTAACAGACTTGTCATAATATGAAATCTAGTAATCATTTCGATGAGATGGAGGCAAACCACGAGACCATATTTTTTGCACCAGAAGGGTTCAAGAATGATTTGAATAAACTATGACATCAGTTGTACATTAACCACCGACGAGCACACATTGAATTAACCAGACTAAGCGCAGAAAAGTAAAGAAAGGTAAAGGTTTCGAAGCGTTGTTGTCCATTGGGAAATTTTTCTGCGCAGTATCTGAATATTCGTTCTTAAACGAATCGCCTGACGAAGCGACGCTTTTCAGTTCAGTTCAGTTTCAGTGCCGGCAACCCGGGCGTTTATTTAATTTCATGGTTGTTTACATTGTTTTCTTTTCTTTTACCCGCCTCACTAGACAACGTCTGTTCCGAGGCGGGTAAATCACATATTATATTTGTTCCAAAAGAAATGTATGTATTTTAAAAAAATATATATATATATATATATATGTATGTAAAAAGACAAAAAGATAAAATTATGTGGTGGTATATTAAATATTTACATACATACTTTTTTTTATTTTTATTTTTTTTAAATTTTTTTTTATTAGTTACATTCCATGAGAAGATTGCCTATGTAACATAGATAAAAGTAAATTAAATTTTGTGACAATTGAATATAGATATAGCGGTTACATGATAATTAGTGTTGCAAAAATAATTACATGATAATTAGTATTGCTTTAGAAACACATTTGTATCAAAATATAAGATTTAAACAAGTCTGAACTTTTTTTTTATCAGAAATTGGGATACTTACGTAGTTAAGTTTTTTACGTGACCAGCAATTTCGCGTGCCACTGTAAATATGACTAGTAATTAGTAAGAATGTTTTTTTTTTGAAGACCTAATGGTGATATTACAATGTGAGTTGGCTGTATACTGTCAGATTCATTTATTGACAAATCACCGAAAGTGGGACGGTCACACCACCTCTCGCACTCCTCGCAAGATGGTTTGTTTCCCTGATTTTCATCAAAATGAAAATTCAACAAGTAAAAAAATGACATTTAATTTTATTTCGTTTTTCTCAATCTCTGGAACAAAATGTCCAAGTTACATCAAACAAAATTCTTAAATATAATTCAAATCAAAATAGCCAAAAGTTTGTCATAACACAACTGGTATTGGTACTAGAAGTACAAATTAGGATTTTTTTTGTATTAATTACTATCTAATAAAGTAATTTGTTAATGTATATATTTTTTGTATTTTATTTAATCACCCAATAAAAGCAATAACAGTTTATACATTTGAAATTGCTCTCGTGAAAAGTTGTTTTTGATTTATACTTTGTTAAAATTAATTTAACACATGTTTATTGCAACTATCTCAGGGATCTCAAGTTCAGGCCATCTCTCAAGGAACCATCAAAATGAAAACACCTTATACAGTTATACTGCATTTATTTGGCAGCAATTTTATGCATATTATTACGAAATTATCTTAAGCCTATTGCATGGAACAATTGTATGCTGGAAGTTACTGGCTCTGTTTCATTACGTTTGTTAAAGGTACCTCATATTTAAAGCGCTTACTGCTGTGAACCGATGTAGGACGCTTGGGCTGCTTCTTTGGTCTCCATCGCTTGGTTCAATCCTCCAGAGTAGAGTGTAAATCAGCTTTTAGCCTTGCCGCTTTGTGGGGATGATCATCCACACAGCGGACGGCGGCTCGTCTCCTCACTCCTACAACTGAAGTCCACGGCTCTCGAAACTGAAGTGACGAGTTCTCCCAGCTCAGGTGCAGTCCCGCCGCCCTGTCTGTTCCCGCTTCCCCTCCTGTTTTGTCTCTCTCCCTCTTATTTCCCCCTCGTCCGTAGTTAACCATTCCTTTTATAGGCATGATTTTTTGCGTTTGCTGTTTAGCGTCGATCACCATATAAGGTGAGCCAAATGCCGATTGGGAAGGACCGACATTTATTTCGTATGTTAACTGCTCTAATGTCATCCAATCAGCGAAATGCGTACGTCCGCGTATGTCCGCGTGTGCATGCGCGATTGCCACCAAAAGTTGATAGAATGCATTGTCAATGATATCTTCCGAGTTTCAACTCGATCTCATGTCGGGAAGTTCGTTAATTTCCACTTTCAAGATTTCCATTAATTCATTCACAAAAACAAAAGTGAAATTTAAATAGATATATTTAAAAACTGGGAAGACCCTGATCAAGTGGGTAGGTACGGTAAGTAAGTACCTACCAATTATTGAGCATAAATAAAAACCGCAGAAGAATGCATAGGTGGCTAAAATGCAGTATTCAATGAATTGATGACAATGCGTGGTGATCTGTGAATAGGGCGGAATCAGGCCACGACTCGTGGTCGCTAATCAACTGATGGATTAATGGAGGCACAATGGACCCATTTCAGTTGTTGCAAATCGAAAGGCTGACGGAATAATTAGTATGTATTAGATTTCGAATTGTTAGATCTGTAATTTTTTTTTGTGGATACCGTACATCCCAGCTGTCTGAAGCCATTGGAATTATGGTATCACAAATTTGGGGTGTGTTGTGAGGCTGGAGAAAGTATCTATCTATTCAGATATGTTCACCAATCACGACTAAAGCCATTTCAAGCAAACTTTCAATTCTAAATAGTGGTCTTTCACCAGGGCGACACTTATAGTATTTTCCACTCTAAAACGTGGTGAAAATATTATACAGGGTTTTCCAATAAGACGTGTTATTTTGAATATCCCGCTATTTCGGTAGATGTTACTTTTGAAGCTGTCCTTTTTTTAACATTTGACAAGTAGAAACTACGCCATTAATAAAAATGGAACGATACACGCTTCAACAACGCATTGAAATTATTAAAATTCACATGAGCGAATCAAATGCAAATCATCTTGAGTGATGAGGCCCATTTCCACCTCAGTGGCTTCGTCAACAAGCAAAATTGTCGTATCTGGGGCTCGGAAAACCCAAGAGTTATTGTTGAAAAGCCTCTCTATTCTCAATGTGTGACTGTTTTGTGCGGTTTATGGTCCGGCGGAGTCATTGGACCTTACTTTTTCGAAAATGAGGCTGGAGCAACAGTTACGGTGAATGGATTGCGCTATCGAGAGATGATTAATGATTTTTTATGGCCGGAATTGGATGGTATTGATCTGGACAACGTTTACTTTCAACAAGACGGCGCTACGTGCCACACAAGCAACGAAACCATTGATCTTTTACGATTTACCCTGTATTATGTCGAAAACCGAACAAATATTTATTTTTATTTGATCATTCGGAGATTAGAGCCTGCGACCTCTGGTAGGTATACTAGATATTAGGTAGGTATATATCTTTTGTTATGTTTTACTTCCTGATATTGCTTTATAATTTTCCTCTATGTTATTTTCATACCTACAAAAACTTACTTTAAAAAATTAACATTCTTACAAAAAGAACTTGAACAAAACCAAGAACACTGTGACTTTGGAACGAGGTACCCTAGTAAGATCACATTCTTTTCGACTTGAGTAAAAATTTATTTAAAAAAAAGTAATAATAATAATCGGTTCCATGATAAGTCAACACACTGACAATTCAACACACCTTTAAAAAGATATATAAAGTCATTAAAGGGGGTAACAGATTACGCTCAATCTACAATCCTATACACACCTAAAAATATGATATGTGTTATAAGTGTGGGCGTGGCGACGATATGCGCTGTGATCTGCTAGCCAGGCTACATTTGAAAATAATGCGACACCCTCTCCTACCTACGGCAGGAGAAGGGGTCAGAAAAAAATAGGGAGCACTGTAATTACACGGCTGTCATCTATCAAAGTGACAGATTCCATACAAAGAAATGATATTCCGCGGCAGTCCCCCAATTGATATGACCTCCTCTCCTGAGTAAGATTATAGCGTAGTGTATCACCCCAACATGTAATACGTATATGCCACGCCCAAATTATGCGCGCATAATATAGCGTAATGCGTCTTATATTTAATGTTGCCGTTTTGATTTTTTCTACGTGTCATCTTTATTCCTCACTTTCTTAGAAAAATACTTTATTCTAACTTTAAAAACTGCTGTTGTGTCGATTTTTTCGACTTTAAATTGCGAATTTCATGATATTCTCGTGAAACAGCGAGATTCATATTTTTTGCGTAAAAATTCGCGCAAACGCGAAATTTTTAGGTCTCTACTCATTGATTGTTATTAATGTCTTATTTACTGATACAAACCCTTGTGCATAAGACAGATTTCTATGCGATATCTACGTGCACAGCGATTGGGATCAGCTACGCCTCAGGGATCTCATTTCTACAACATTCTGTCTACTTCAGATAGGTTCATGTCTTTTTATTAGTGACTCCCTCCAAACCCACCAAAAAACATCAGTACTCAGTACTCCGGTAAAATAGTTACCTGCATATAACTTCTATTTTAATTTGACAGCAAATCTTGTTTCAGAAATTAAATTACCGTTTGAAACTCGATTTTGACATGCGTTTTAAGTGGCATAGACGTTCAAATTTATAATGGCATTTATTTGATTAAGTTATTAGGTTATTAGCATACCATTTGAAGGCAATATATTTGGCCAAGTGTTCTACATTCATATAATGGGCCATTATAGAACAATTATTGTTGAGGAAGTACTGGGGCCTTTATCTAGGAATGGCTGACCATTGGCGCGTGAAAATATTCCAACTATTGGATAGAGGAGCGGTGATGCAGGCGGTTCATCGCAGCCTCTGGCTACTCAGGTAAAGCAAGGTTGTATCGATGAAGCTACCGACTAGCTCATTCTCTGTATCCCAATATGTAAAATTAAGTCATTTGAGGCATATCATTTTTTTATTAAAACTATAAAGCAAAGATACAAAAATTAATAACATGTTACATAACATCTTCTGACATCTACCTGGCGTTGCTGGGGGTTATCCTTGTGAGATAGACATATACCGTTATGGACTTTTCTATAGGCCTGTTCAAGGTATATAATTCCGTAGTACGTTATTTTGATGTATCTTAATCTTGTGTGGTTTAGCCAGCGTTAGCAATGTAAGCGCCCGAAAATATTTCTTTACGACTTTATTATAAAACATCGAATTTTCTCTACTTTCTATACCTAAACATAATTTACATGTAGGTACAGGGTTTTCCAATAAGAGGTCTTATTTTGATATTCAATCGTAAAAGATCAATGGTTTAGTTGCTTGTGTGGCACGTAGCGCCGTCTTGTTGAAAGTAAACGTTGTCCAGATCAATACCATCCAATTCCGGCCATAAAAAATCATTAATCATCTCTCGGTAGGGATCCATTCACCGTAACTGTTACTCCAGCCTCATTTTCGAAAAAGTAAGGTCCAATTACTCCGCCGGACCATAAACCGCACCAAACAGTCACACGTTGAGAAAAGAAAGGTTTTTCAACAATAACTCTTGGGTTTTCCGAGACCCAGATGCGACAATTTTGCTTGTTGACGAAGCCACTGAGGTGGAAATGGGCCTCATCACTCAAGATGATTTTCATTTGATTCACTCAAGTGAATTTTAATAATTTCAATGCGTTGTTGAAGCGTTTATTGTTCCATTTTTATTAATGGCGTAGTTTCTACTTGTCAAATGTCAAAAAAGGACAGCTTCAAAAGTAACATCTACCGAAATAGCGGGCTATTCAAAATAACACCTCTTATTGGAAAATCCTGTACTATATATAAACCTTCCGGAAGAAATGACCTAAATGATAGTGAAAACCTTGTCAAAATCAGTAGCGTAGTTTAGAAGAACTAAGCGCACACTACTATTTAGATTGGACAGTAAATGAATAAGTGATGATAAAATACTCCAGATGATAAAATACCCGAATACAAATTTAATATGACCACAAACTTAACAAACTGCCAAATCACACAAAAGTGTTGCGAACAAAAATTACTTTCCTTAGACACTGACAAATCCGCTGGCCCAGACAACATTCTACCAATATTCCTCAAAACATGCTCTAATACATTATCTAAACCACTTACATTACTATTTAACCGTCTCTTGTCCCTTGGACATTTTCCAGACCGCTGGAAATCTAGCTTCATTACACCGATCTACAAAAAAGGAGACGATACTGACATAGCTAATTATCGCCCCATTTGCATACAGTCAGTACTGCCAAAGCTTTTTGAATCATTGGTCCTTGATGAAATCTATCCCAAATTAATAAAATTAATTAAACAAAAACAGCACGATTTTATCAAAGGAAGATCCACCGCAACTAACTTAACGGTATTTCAAAACTTCATTATACAATCATTTGCAGAAAATAAACAAGTCGACTGTATATATACAGACTTTTCGAAGGCATTCGACAAAGTATCCCATAAACTACTAATCCAAAAACTATTTGCTCTAGGAATAAGGGATAACATGCTAAAATGGTTTAGTAGCTATTTGTCAAATCGTAAACTGTTCGTTAAAATAAAATCTTGGATGTCGAAAGCTTTCCGGGCTACCAGTGGCCTACCGCAAGGTAGTCACCTTGGCCCGGTTTTGTTCCTCATTTTCATCAATGATATAACTAATTACTTCAACGATGTCGAGGTATTGCTCTTTGCAGATGACGTCAAACTATACAAGAAAATAACTGATATAAATCATTGCCATATACTACAGTCAAATATTAGTAAGTTTAGAGATTGGTGCGTTCAAAATAATTTATTTTTAAATGTAGTAAAGTGCAAAACCTTGACTTTCTTCAGAAACAAAAATCCTGTTTTATTCGAATATTCCATCAATAACATAGCTTTAGAAAGAGTCACGGAAATGAGAGATCTTGGAATTATTTTGGACGAAAAACTAAGTTTCACCAATCATATCCATCAAACTGTGAACAAAGGTATGAAAACACTAGGCTTCGTATTAAGAACAACTAAAAACTTTAATTCTTTACAAGCCATTAAACTATTATACGTATCTCTAGTAAGAAGTCTAATTGAATATAACTCAGTAGTTTGGTCTCCATCTTATAAAATTCACATTAACAACATTGAGCGAATACAAAAAAAAATTCTACGTTTTATAAATTTTAAATTAAATATCCCTGTCGAAAACTTAAAATACAATTTCTTATTAAATACTCTAAAAATACATACATTAGAAGATAGACGTAAAATAAACGATTTAACGTTCTTATTCAAAATACTTAACTCTAAATTCGACTGTTGTGAACTCCTGCAACTTATAAACATACATACACCCACAGTAACAACACGACAAAATACAATATTCTACAGCAGCACACATAAGCGTAACTACATTGCCCACTCTCCGATACAACGACTTCACACCATGGGAAATCATTACTTGGGTGATGTTGACATATTCAATACCAACTTGGCAAGTTTTGTGGATCATTTAAAACATTTATTTCAACAATACTCCTAAACACATCATGTAAACCAACAAATAGCTGTAATTTTCTGTTTTTGTTTATTGTGTTTGTATGACTTGTTGCATAGCTTTTATCAAATGTAATTTTATTCTTATTTTTTATGTTTGAAAGTATTTGTCAAATTAAAATTATACTACCAACCATGTAAAAGCCCTCTGGGCGTTAAATAAATAAAAATAAAAAATAAGTGAAATACACAGAAAATAGCAATATAATACATATATCTGAAAATCATCGGTAAAATATCATTCTGTTGGTTTTGGATACAAATGTAACAAATTTTAAAGAAAGTAAAGTGCGTACCTTAACACCTTGTATAAGCCTCGTAAATTTGCAAAACTGACAATGTCCCTTTTTGCATCAGGCCACAGAATTTTTAATGCATATGAAATAGAAAAGTGTACAGAAAATACAAAAATTTGGTTGCGATTGAGACTTGAACTCGGAACTTCTACTCAATTCTATCCGGGAGTAATGCATACCAAAACTTTTTAAATACTGTCAAAAATAAAATAATGATATTGGTTTATCAGTTTACCATCTGATGGTCCATCTTGTCTTCTAATTCCTGGATTTCCCAGGGATCCTACTCTTCCCATTCTGGGTCCTGAAGCTCGCTGACAATGAAAAATTAAAGCAATTAAATTAAAATTATCAATAAATAGTTTATTTTCTCGCAATAAAAGACAGTGTAAGCTCAATTACTTTTTAATACATCGACTTTCATACTACCGGTAGTTCTTGGTGTATCACTCCATGTCCAGCAGATGCTCGTTGCTCATTTAAAACAACTTAAGGCGATGCACTACGTAATAATGCAAAATCACGTGTTTTTGGTTTGTGAATTTGGTCGCCTAGAAATGTTTCAGATGCTTTAATTAAATACTGCGAGTAAAATACATCCTGGCCTTTAAAATAATCGAGTATTTTTTCTTTAAGTCTTTTTACAAGTCCAGAAAAAAATAATATATAAGGCCTATAAAAACTGTTTAAAGTTCAAAATCTCCTACTTACGAACCCATTTTCGGTTATGGTTTTATTGTTTAATATATCAATTTAAGTTATTTAGAAAATGATCGAAACACATTTAAATATTTGTGCCTGAACATCCATAAAATAAAATAAAAGGCACTTTTTGGCCATGTTTTTTTCTTGCATAAATCAGAAAAGGTGGATTGTGTTAAGCGGGAATTTAAGCCTTATCGCCATCTACGTAAGGTGTATTATTGATAGCGGCTCGATTCAAAATATTATACAACGTAGTGCATCGCCTTAATCAATTTTCTTACATCAGGTAAATTGTTAAATAGCTTTGAGACTAGGTATTATATAGTGTTTTGCAGCTGTCATGTTGCATCTAGGTACAAATATATTCCCAGATTTTCTCGGTCTTACTTATACAACGCGTTGAGGATAGTTCGGATTCTTTAAAAACTTGACATTCTTCAGATTGAGGCACTAACCTACCAATAGTTATGGGTATGACACTGAATAATTAGATAATAATCAGATTGTTACGCGATGGTTAAGCATTGGCAGGTATTATAGTTATACCCAGTAAGACTGTTTTAACCACGGAGGAAAGACTTATTTTTATACCTACGCCATAATTTATTTCACTATTCCGATCTTACGCACTTAATATTTACACCACGATTATATATAAGAATGAATATGTGTATAGGGTTAAGCGTACCTACATATAGGGCAGGGGTTCCCAACCTTTTTTTAATCTAGAGCACATTCTAAAATATCGGTAGGGTGGCGGGCACCACCTATTTTTAATCGACAAACTCGGGGCAGCAATCGCAATCAAAATGACAACAACGCGGTTCCAGGCGGGGAATGCTATTTGCACATCACTCCCTGTACACGTCGAAAACCTGAAGTGAGCCGATGATCGCCGAACCGATCGGGACGGCACGAGTTCGTGACTACTGTCAGTTTGGCTGTCGGGGCCATGCTTATTGCTTTAACTGACAGACAGAGCTGGCAGAGTCATGTGCCATATATTTTGGCGCCTTCGGTGTTCATCGTCTCAGTTCGTGGCATTCATTCACTTATGGTTTTCTGCGTGTACAAGGAGTGATGTGCAAATAGAACTCTCCGTTCCAGGCTAGCGTGAAGAGTGCAGTCTGGCTCACCGCTAGACAGGTTGCGACAAGTACCTACTGTCTGCAAAGGAACCACTCATACATACAGTATCGCAAACATACGAACGTATTTAATAAACCAAGACAATCAAAAAATTAAAACTCTAACAAATAAATAAAAATAATTCATATTTTTAATTAATGTTGATGAAAAAATTATTTCACTGTCGAATAGTGGCGGGCACATACGAATCGTTCCGCGGGCGCCATGGTGCCCGCGGGCACGGGGTTGGGAACCCCTGATGTAGGGTATAGGTAAACATCTCAGAATTACGATTCGTAATTATTGAGTTGTTGTGGAAAGCATTTGTAGAATTATTCCTGTTTTAACTTGACAACTTTGCATTTCGTCTAATTGTAATTTTTTTTACGTTCAGTGTCCGGTAAATCCGGTCAAGATGGTAGCTGTGTTTGAAAGTACATTTTAATTCCGCCAGAGCGCTTGAGCGTTGCAACGAACACGAAGGCCGGCAATTCCTACAAAGCTTTTATACAGTACATATATGTATACGCCTCTTTTTTCTTTATTTTTCTGTGCATTTTTATTGTTATTATTATTATTTTATATCATCAAGCCAATCTTCGTACTGCAGATTGCAGCCCGGTTCAACTCAGCAGAATTGCACTCGTACCAGTCTTGTGTGAGTTATGCGGCCGCTTATCCCATTATACCCATTACAAGATCACGTTTTTTGGCGATGAAGAATAACTTCTAAGATAAATACCCTATAAGGTTATATCAAATTAAATTATTCACACCTTCTGTTAAATCTACCAAGAACCGGCTATTGTTTTAATTCTGCAGACTGTTCGTTCTATTTTGTCGTTAACACTTGAAACCTAATATTATCACTTTTCGAAGCCAAATGGTCCAGCTTCGGCAAATGAAAGCACAGCCCTGCGGCAGTTCACTGGATGCTAGATCATTCATGCAAACCCGTCGCACAATAATTCACAATGAGCCATTAATACTAAATGTATCACCAATCACCAATACTGTCTGTCGCTACAAACTTTGCGGTAACAATATTCTGAGTAGTACATTACATACATGAATCGCAAACCTTTACAGGGTGTCTTGAACTTTGTGAAGGATTTATATTATTTATCAGCTATTATGAATTTATTGAACCTCATCAAGATGATGCGGCACGAGTTGTGCGCTTTGCTTTCCTTTCATTCTTTTTAATGGATTTTATGTGAAATATAATATAATTTATTTTACGTGAATAAATTGTAGAAATCTAAAAAAAAACAGTTAGCCTACATCCAACTTTATTGCTTTTTTTTAGCTCATACAAAAAACATATTACAGCGGCTATTAAGTCTGTCTTTGATGGTTTGGGTAATTAAATCATTATAAATACAAATGTAAATGTTCGTTTGTTCAAAATCTTCAATCTTCCGAAGTTCTTCACCTTTAATTTTTTTTACACAAAGTTGCATTTGAATACTATTGTGGTTTTATAAACCTATATTATAAAGATGCCACCTGTGATAGGTAAAAAATGTTTTTTTGTCATCTGTGATAAAAAAAACAGACAGTCTGGGGTACAGCTAGTACTTAAATAAATGTGAGAAATTGTACAAAAAGTTGTAAAATATTTACTAAAAGGAATATGTAGCTGCAGCTACTGGAATAATACCTGGTACTCACGCATACACCTTACCAACTCCGCATCAGCGTGGAGAGAGGTGCCCACCATGGTTACTCTGGAGCAAACTCGGCTGGTTGAGCAACGCGTTCGCCGGCCTCACCTGTGTTGTGAAGGATCAGTGCCACATTCAAAGACTTTCACGCTCAAACTATTAAAACCTTTTCCTTTCATCGCAGCCCTTAGCGAGCTGCTGGAGGGGGATTGTTGTAGCGGCAGCTACTAGAATAATACCTGGTACTCCCTCGAAATACCTAGACAATGATGGGCAAAGTACGGCCCGCGGGCCAAGTCCGGCCCGCCAGGCTAGTCAATCCGGCCCGCGACATGGTTTTGAATAACCCTACCACAATTTACCAATTGAAAAAAATGTATTTTCTACGTAGATAGAATAGAATACTTAACGGTTTCCTTCTCATTGTGTTTTAAGTACGGTATTATTGCATCTAATATTAGTTTGCACAGAACCTCACGCTTTGCAGACCGGTAGCATGGCGAATGCATGGCAATGTGAAGTGCAATGCGTGTGTTGCTCGGCTAAGTTCGGGACGAATCGGGCGCTACCATTTTCGTTTCCTCTGTTGTCAAGGTCAGTGTTCAATCGTTCAATGTTCATCAGTGTAGTTCGGACAGTCACGATGCGACGTCACGTGCGTAGTCAGTGTCAAGTCACCTCTGCGGCTGTATGCCTGGCTTGTGTTTCTATGGTTGTGCTTTTTTGGTAGTGTTTTTGACATTTTTGATCGTTACAATGGCAAGTAAAAAACGTAAAGTTGATTCAGAATGTCGTATTTTTAAAGATGAGTGGACTTGGAAATACTTTTTTACACATATTAAGGATAAACTTGTGTGCCTCATATGCAATAAAGCTGTAGCGGTATTTAAGGAATTCAACCTCTCACGACACTTCATGACAAAACATAACAACGCCACTTATGAAACTATGACCAAAGAGGAACGGAAGCAAAAAGCAGAAGCTCTACGTAAGAAACTGTCAGGTCAGCAAAATATTTTTAAAAAACAAAGCTGTTCTCAAAAACTAGCTACACATGCCAGTTACGTTGTAGCATACAATATTGCAAAAAGTAACTAAGCATTTTCTGGTGGTGAATTTCTAAAAACTTGTTTGATCCAAGTATGTGACATTTTGTGTCCTGACAAAACAAAGGATTTTGAGACAGTAAGTTTGTCTCGAAAAACAATTTCTTCTAGAATTGAAGTAATTGATAAGCAGTTTGTCTCACAACTAGAGTCAAAGATGAGCGAGTTTAAATTCTGTTTTTTTGCGTTGGATGAAAGTACGGACATAATTGACACAGCTCAGTTACTGATATTTATAGGAGGTGTTGATGACAACTTTTGTGTTACTGAAGAATTAGCTTGCATGCGTTCATTAAAGGGAACGACCAAAGGACCAGACATTTTTCAAGAATTTCAAGAAACTATCACGTCTTTGAAAGTACCTTTGACCAAAATTTGTAACATCACTACTGCTGGAGCACCGAATATGACAGGGACGAAATCTGGTTTCGTAGGCATGTTTAAGGAATCATTTCCTGGGAACGAAGCTGTGTTTCTTCATTGTATCATACATCAAGAAGCTCTGTGTAAATCTGCTCTAGACATGAAACATGTGCTTGATGTTGTTATTAAGCTTGTTAATAGCATTCGTTCACGAGCACTCAATCATAGACAATTTTGAGAGTTTCTTGACCCATTGCAGTCTGAGTATTCTGATGTACTTTTCTACACTAAAGTAAGGTGGCTCAGTGCAGGACGAGTTTTCGAACGAGTTTGGGATTTAAAAGACGAAATAATCTCTTTCATGGAAGAAAAAGGAATGGACGAATGTGAACATATGAAAGATATTGTATGGCTTTCAGACTTTGCATTTTTACAGATCTTCTCAGTCACATCAATAAATTGAACCTTAAACTCCCGGGAAGAAATCAATTAATCAATAATATTTGGGGTTATATCAGGAGTTTCAAAATGCAATTGAATCTATTTTCTAAACAACTAGTCAAGAAAGACTTTACCCATTTTCCAAGACTAAAAACTATTGCAGTTAGGGAGGACCAACTTAAGAACTATGAGAAAAGCGTGAAATATCTTTATGAAGAATTTGAACGAAGATTCCAAGACTTCAAAGTTATAGAACAGGACCTGGACATTTTTAGCATGCCATTTAATATGGATTGTGAATCAGTCAAACCAGAATTGCAGCTCGATTTGTTTGAGTTGCAATGTAACACTGAATTGAAGCAACTGTTTCTCAACGTTTCCAAAATTGAGTTCTTCAAGGCCCTGTCAAAATAAAGTTTCCTAAACCTGAAATCTCACGCTCAGAAGATAATTGCGATGTTTGCATCTTCCTGCATCTGTGAACAAGTGTTTTCTACTATGAAGCTTCGCAAAAACAGTGTTAGAAACCGATTGACTGACCACCATTTAGCTTCACTACTGCGAATCAGCTCATCCTAGTTTTTACCAGATTATGATAAACTTTTAGAAGCTCAGCCACAGTTTCATCTGTCACATACGCCTTCATACTCTTCTAAAGAATAATCAATTTTGTTACTTTTTTACCATTTTAGCATATAATGTACTCAATATTATGCATGATGTACAAATTAAAAAAAATAAAGTACTTATATCACTTATAAAAAATTATTTCATTAAATTTTTTTTCCGGCCCGCCTAGATAATTTTTATTTTATCTGGCCCTTTCCTTAAAAAGTTTGCCCATCTCTGAGTCCTAGGACATCGATAAATGCAACGCGCATCACATTGAAACTTACGATATGCGCGGCGAAAGTTCTTCGAAAGTATCTAGAATAATGGCGAAGCCGCCAGCCTGCCTACTCACGGCCTAAGAGGTTCTATACTCTACTAGGCGCGTGTGACTAATATATAAATACTTCACACATCTTTCATTCGTCTCCTTTACAGATCCATAAAAATATATTAAATAGTAAATATTAATACATTTAATATATTGAATAATTCAAAACAGATTTTACAAAAATGTGTTATCTGTCCATAGGTGCGTTCGGGGTTCCGCTCCTATGAACGGATTCTCACAAGGGCCATGTGGGCGAATGTAGCAATATTATTATAAATCATTTTTGTCTTTGCTACTATCAGGGAGTTATCTACAAATACGCTCCTTAGAGAATGCCGCCACTTATTAGCACAGTTAGTTTAAAAAACGGTGAACGTATTGTGTGTTTGGCAATGTCTCTTCGTTCCACTATGTGACTTCTTTAGTATGTTAGTCTTTTCCCCATCAAAGCACTATACTTTAAATGAATCGAAGTTTGTTCATTCTCTTCACATTTCTATAGATATTGGTGTGTTCCACTCCCAACTACTGCATGACGTGTCTACCAGGGAAACTAAGTCCCTTAGAGAGTTTCTTTCCATATGGAGTACTTTTCTGTACCGGGATCAATTCCATTCTTAGCTTTTTTCACTTTCGCACTAACATTTATATAACATTCTTTTCGAATGGATGCCTTTAATAAAAATTTCGCATTTAAACATTAGTAGAATTTCTAAGCTAAAAATTATCATAAAATTGAACAGTTAAAATGTTAATATCAGGTCCGGCCCTGGGCAGGCGCAATTGGAGTCCGCTCCATCGCCGAATTGCCAAGGCCCCAATGCGCAAATAACATCTTACCTAATACATCGCCCTTGTGATTACTGTGATCTCCTCCCTGGGTTTTCCTACGCGTCTACTAGTTTTGACAAGGGGCGCCAAAATATTACTTGCGCCAGGCGCCGTTTGGCTCAGGGCCGGCCCTAATTAATATTTAAATATCATTTTTACTTTTGCCACTAATCTTCTTATCAATGTAGATACCTAATATCAATATTAACTTCTCAGGCCTCTGTTATATTCTGTCAGAAGGTCAGAGTATTTCCGCTTTGCAATAAAGTCCAAATCAATAGGCAAAATGTGAATACTCAATAGACAAGCAAAACCATTAGTATGTGAGCACATTAAGAACATTTTTGGACTGTGATCAATAGCAGTATTATTTTGGATTCCGTGACAGAAATTACAGTTGTAAAATATGGAAATTTGTAGTTGTGGTATTTGTTGATTCTTTATTGAAATCCATTTGAGGGATGCGTTCATTATTCCGTTACCCGTGGCTTTCAGATTCCTACCATTTTCATTGCAATCCATTTGAGGGATGCGTTCATTATTCCGTTACCCGTGGCGTTCAGATTCCTACCATTTTCATTGCAATCCATTTGAGGGATGCGTTCATTATTCCGTTACCCGTGGCTTTCAGATTCCTACCATTTAAATTGTAATCCATTTGAGGGATGCGTTCATTATTCCGTTACCCGTGGCTTTCAGATTCCTACCATTTTCATTGCAATCCATTTGAGGGATGCGTTCATTATTCCGTTACCCGTGGCTTTCAGATTCCTACCATTTAAATTGTAATCCGTTTGAGGGATGCGTTCATTATTCCGTTACCCGTGGCTTTCAGATTCCTACCATTTTCATTGCAATCCATTTGAGGGATGCGTTCATTATTCCGTTACCCGTGGCGTTCAGATTCCTACCATTTTCATTGCAATCCATTTGAGGGATGCGTTCATTATTCCGTTACCCGTGGCTTTCAGATTCCTACCATTTAAATTGTAATCCATTTGAGGGATGCGTTAATTATTCCGTTACCCGTGGCGTTCAGATTCCTACCATTTTCATTGCAATCCATTTGAGGGATGCGTTCATTATTCCGTTACCCGTGGCTTTCAGATTCCTACCATTTAAATTGTAATCCGTTTGAGGGATGCGTTCACTATTCCGTTACCCGTGGCGTTCAGATTCCTACCATTTTCATTGCAATCCATTTGAGGGATGCGTTCATTATTCTGTTACCCGTGGCTTTCAGATTCCTACCATTTAAATTGTAATCCGTTTGAGGGATGCGTTCATTATTCCGTTACCCGTGGCTTTCAGATTCCTACCATTTAAATTGTAATCCATTTGAGGGATGCGTTCATTATTCCGTTACCCGTGGCGTTCAGATTCCTACCATTTTCATTGCAATCCATTTGAGGGATGCGTTCATTATTCCGTTACCCGTGGCTTTCAGATTCCTACCATTTAAATTGTAATCCATTTGAGGGATGCGTTCATTATTCCGTTACCCGTGGCGTTCAGATTCCTACCATTTTCATTGCAATCCATTCGAGGGATGCGTTCATTATTCCGTTACCCGTGGCGTTCAGATTCCTACCATTTTCATTGCAATCCATTTGAGGGATGCGTTCATTATTCCGCTACCCGTGGCTTTCAGATTCCTATAATTTAAATTGTAATCCATTTGAGGGATGCGTTCATTATTTCGTTACCCGTGGCGTTCAGATTCCTACCATTTTCATTGCAATCCATTTGAGGGATGCGTTCATTATTCCGTTACCCGTGGCGTTCAGATTCCTACCATTTTCATTGCAATCCATTTGAGGGATGCGTTCATTATTCCGTTACCCGTGGCTTTCAGATTCCTATCATTTAAATTGTAATCCATTTGAGGGATGCGTTCATTATTCCGTTACCCGTGGCGTTCAGATTCCTACCATTTTCATTGCAATCCATTTGAGGGATGCGTTCATTATTCCGTTACCCGTGGCGTTCAGATTCCTACCATTTTCATTGCAATCCATTTGAGGTATGCGTTCATTATTCCGTTACCCGTGGCTTTCAGATTCCTACCATTTAAATTGTAATCCATTTGAGGGATGCGTTCATTATTCCGCTGCTTGTAGCGTTCAGATTCCTCCTATTTTCACACACTTATAATAAATTTTGATACTGTTGAGTTTGGTGATAAAGTTTTTCAAGTTTTCGTAATTTTTTATCACATATATTTAGTATTTCACATCAAGATTATGACGGCCGGCATAGTCCAGTGGTAACGCATTGGACTGCCATTCCGAAGGTCGCGGGTTCGAACCCGGCGTGCGCAAATAAATTTTATTTGATTTATTTGTGTTATTTCACAATTAATTAATTAAAATAATATATAGTATATTTGCGGCACGTTCCAGAGTGGAAGATACTACCAGTATCACCCTGGTGTAAGACCACCATTCAGAATTGAAACGTTGCTCCAAATGGCTTTAGCCGTGTTTAGTGACTAGATCTGAATAGCCAGGTACTTCCCCACCTTCCTCTTTCCCTTCCCCACTTACCTTCAGCCTCACAACATCCCCCAATTGGGGATGCCATAGTCTCACTGGCTCCAGACGGGAGCAGTTGAGACTCTTGTGAGGTATTCACTATAAAAAAAATATAAAAAAAAGTACCAGTCACCCTGTAGATATAATTTAGCTAGGCCAGTTACGATTTTATAAGCTGATGATCTGACAACTGAATCTCATTACACATATTATTGTATAATCTGAACAGAATTAATTATAACGTTAAGATATTCCGTTGCTCCAATATATAAACAATACCATAAGCACTTAATAAATTTTATAGGTATTGTATAATAGACACGTAACTGAAAAAAATAATTAATTTTCTTAGATGTTTATCATTTCCTACCCTATACAATACCCTAAAATAAAGCCAGAATCTTAAGACGAGACAATATCTTAAAATAAAGTCAGAATCAGAGAAAATTCAACCGTAGGTTTATTTAATTCACAAGAACCGCGCGTCGCATATTTTTGTGCACAGCTTCTTCACTTACGTCGTTAATATTCTAGCTTTATTTTAGTGTATTGTCTCATCTTAAGTATTCGTCGGGCGTCCCCGATATCTTATACCTTTCAAACCACTCTCTAAACATTATTGGCACTAATAAGAACAAACTTAAACATTTTCAGAGATTTGGTCGACTACTCGTCGAGTTTTGCGAGCACAAAAATACATTGGTTGAATTTTTTTATATATTAATATTATACAAATACTAAGCCTTTACACAATAAAACAATTGTCAAAATTTGCTTATGATAAACCCATTATGCCTGTTACAGACCACGCTAACAGGGGCGCCATATTTTTGGAAATTACTATTACACTACCAGTGGGATTGTATGGCGAGCGATAAGCTGAAATAGTAATGTGTGGCCTAACTTAATATAGTGACAAATAAGACACATATGTTAAAAGGCGTTTATATTTTTCTGAAAAATTTTATTTATTTTTGTGATCGTTTGTAAGTACCTACCTACCTAATCGTTTATCTCTACTAATAACAACGCAAAACTGAAATCTTATACAGGGTTTTCCAATAAGAGGTGTCATTTTGAATAGCCCGCTCTTTCTGTAGATGTTACTTTTCAAGCTGTCATTTTTTGACATTTGACAAGTAGAAACTACGTCATTAATAAAAATGGAACGATACATGCTTCAACAATGCATTGAAATTATTAAAATTCAATTTAGTGAATCAAATGCAAATCATCTTGAGTGATGAGGCCCATTTCCACCTCGGTGGCTTCGTCAACAAGCAAAATTGTCGCATCTGGGGCTCGGAAAACCCAAGAGTTATTGTTGAAAAGCCTCTTTATCTTCAACGTGTGACTGTTTGGTGCGGTTTATGGTCCGGCGGAGTCATTGGACCTTACTTTTTCGAAAATGAGGCTGGAGCAACAGTTACGGTGAATGGATTGCGCTATCGAGAGATGATTAATGATTTTTTATGGCCGGAATTGGATGGTATTGATCTGGACAACGTTTACTTTCAACAAGACGGCGCTACGTGCCACACAAGCAACGAAACCATTGATCTTTTACGATTGGATATCAAAATAACACCTCTTATTGGAAAACCCTGTATTATTAATTTTATTCAGTTACGTATTGTATTTAAAATATAGTGTATATGTGTTTCCTATTTAAGGTGCTCCATATCAGTTAGCCCATAGGCGATCATCGAGCAGTAAAGTAAAGCAGAATGGTGTATGTTTTGTCGTAAAATAAATACAAAAAAATACCTACTGTAATTATCAAAAATTGGTTTAGTTCTCTCCCGACGCACGTCTTATTTTTCAAAAAATATTTATTATAACCCTTTTTATGGCCTTTCACATATGAATAGTAAAATTTATACAATATTTATTTTACATAACTAAACTGCCCAGTAACATCTTTAAATTGAAGATGTCCACTGACTCAGTACAATTATTTCCCTCCATAAGTATTCTGGACAGTGAGGAATGCATGTGGTAGTTAGTCCAAGAATTTCTGCACATAAATAACTCCCGACTTCTAGTATTACGTACTGGAACCCGAAAGCTTATCAATCGACTGAAATTGATACCTATTCGATTCACCTAAATAGGTAGGTACTATAACGCTATCTGCATAAAAATTAAGTTTCATATACACCGATGCGGGTGCATATACATATACCTGTACGTAAATATTTACAAATTAGAAAACATCTCACTAGGTATTATAAGTAACTAGGTATTATTTTAAGTTACTTGTAATCTTCAACCAACTTTGATGACTTGCGGTTTTTCTCTTATTCTTGACTGTTGCACTAATATTGAGTAATCAATTTTTCTATACGGTGTCCGGAAACTCGTAGTAGGTACAAACAGGAAACTTGTGAATTATTTTGGTAACTAAAAAACATTTCTTTCGATCTAAGCATTTCGATTTTTATTTTTTTCCTTTTCATTCGCAACAAAGAGGTTAAAACGTTATTATTAAGATTAGATAGCTGATATAAAGCCTGCTGCGAACATTTTATCAAATTTGATGTAAAATTTCCAATTTCGAACTCGATTTACTAAAAATAAAAGCACAAAAAAAGTTATACCATGAAATCGACACAATGTGATGTAGATTCATCAGTTCCCCAATTGTACTACGAGTTTCCGGACACCGTGTGTAGTTTACTAATTATTATAATTCAAATTTGCGTATAAGCAATTCTTAATAAATATGCTCCTACAGATAAGGTTGGCATATAGATATATGCATTTGTAATATAACCTACCTTGATTATCATTGGCCGTCAAATAACTAACATTTTTTTTTTTAAATTTTAAAATTTATTAAAATTAACCATTTTATGTTATAAGGAATCATATGTTATAATATTATTACGGTAAATTGTTTGTAAGAATATTCTTATATGATTTCAAAGGTAAAGCATTTTTGTGATATATTTTGGTACAATGCATTGACTAATCATTTTGTTTATGGCTAATAAATAATCTAGATTCGCGAAGTTCCAAGAAGATCCGTACACAATACCGTCTTCACCATAAGGGCACACGGGGCCCGTGCCCAGGGCCCCCATTTTCAGGGGGCCCCGAAGGACTGACAAATTCTCTCGCGAAACGCGATAATGCGGGCGGTGTGTGCGCATGCGCGCGGAAAATTTTTTGAATGCGATTTTGACCCTTCTGTGTAAAGAATTTGTATAAAGAACAAGGTCAGAATCGCTTGCGCCAACATCACTGATGATATAGCCACTAGTTTCTTTCACCTGGCAACACCAGAATATTTTTAAATAATTTATCTTTGAAATCGTAATGTCAAATTTGCCGCGATGCAAATCTGATGCGTGATACTTGACGAAATGTTCTTGTTCTAGGAATGTGTTTCAGTCATTGATGTAGTCTAATTTAGTCTATGGTTTCGGTCAATAAAATATATGATAACTCAAAATTAATCCACAAAACATTCCATTTAAAATTCAAAGTGGTGCGTTGTCAAAGGGAAAGGGAAGGGAAGGGGGCCCCATCAGGCCCGACCCATGACAGGTTAAACTTTCAGTCTGATAGGAGTGAAGAATAAAAAATGAATTGCGAACAACAATGTTACAAGAACGTCTTAGTAATTTGTCAATTATGTGCATAGAAAGTGATATCCTTCAAAAAATTGACTTTGAGGATATAATAGAAGATTTTGCTCAACAGAAATCCCGAAAGAAACCGTTATCGTAATCGTAACCAAAAAACCAGCAGCATTCTAATTTCATTAATGACATATTATATCATACTGTATTTGATTACCTATAATAAATGGTCATACTTAGTAAAAAAAATGGTATTATAATTTGCTTTTTTACTTTCCAAAAGGGCCCCAAATTCTTGTGTGCCCAAGGGCCCCAGCCTAGTTTAAGACGGCACTATCCGTACATCAGCAGTAAGAAGACTTCAGAGAGGGACGATTTAGCATAGAAAACTGCGCTCCCTCCCAACCGAAAAAAACCACATAGTAAGCGTTCAAAGATAAAAAGATGGTTTTGAAAGGAGATAATGTGTAAATAAGAAGATCGGAAACAAGGAATATTAACACCAACCAAAATTAACAACCAAAACCAACCAACAAAAAGTCTCCCAATTCGGCTGGTCCCCGCGGGAGTTATAGACCACAACCCTCTAACAACAAGAAGAAACAAAATACTCAATATTGCAACTTTAAATACGAGAACCCTTAGAACACAAGAAAGCCTACACGAGCTAGAAATAGCTCTCGAAGAAATAAAATGGGATATCCTGGGCATTAGTGAGATGCGATGAAAAAAATTAGAGCAGGCCTATGCCAAAAGGCAAACTGAGCTTCGGGATATACTATAACAAACAAAACATTTCTAATATTAATATACCTAACAGTTCAGAATAAAAGGCTACTTCCGATTTTATGTCCGGGTTTTTTTTATTTTTTTTTTTTATCATCAATTTAAAGTTTTTTTACAGGTTTTTTTTTTCGATGTCTGTCTCACTAGGATAAACCTGTGTCGAGACAGACGTATTTGATACATAAATTAATGTTTACATTTTTTTTATACATAAATATTTCATTACATTAAATAACATTGTGAAAAAGATAACAAATAATAAATAATAATAATAAATGATAAATATGTTAATCAGCATCTAGTTAGGTTAGCTTTAGACTTGTAAGTTTTTTCGTAAATTTACAAGTCTAAAGCTAGCCTTGGAGTACATACTTATGAGGGGATTTTTATAAAAATTTTGATCTTGGATCTGTCTTGGCTGATGATCCAAGACTTGATGTCTGTTTTATATTTCAAAAAAAATTTATTCAGTCTAATGGCTAGTGGGAGAGCATTATATAGCCTTGTTGCAAAATATCTAAAATTTCTCTGGCCAAAAGTTGTTTTAGCGAAAGGGATTTGTAAGTCCTTTGGTTCTAGTATCACGAGCAGTTTGGATATTGTCAAAAGTAGTTTTGTGTTTGAAGAGGTATGTTAGTATGTTTTTGGCATAAAGTTGCCTAATGTCCATAACACAGATTTTCCTAAAGATTTCATCCGAACTGCTTGTGATTGGTAGTTTGGAGATAATCTTTATTATAAGTTTCTGAGCTTTAGATATTGGATCAATGGCGGCAGCGTTTGTTCCTCCCCATGCTATGATACCATACTCTATTAAAGATTGACAAAGTTCATAGTAGATTGTTTTGAGCTGGCTTAGGTTGAGAAAGTTGCGAGTTTGTCTAAAAAAGTAAATGAATTTTCTAAGATTGTTTGCTGTAGTGGTTATATGTTGTTTCCACTTCAAATTGCTGTCAAAAATAATACCTAAGTATTTAATTTTAGTTACCTGTTCTAAATAATATAATATTCTAATAATAATATAATAATATAAATATTCCCCATAGGAAAAACTCAACCCTTCCACTCACTTTTCTCCACACGATCATCTAGTCAATCAACACTATGCAAGTGCATTATATAAGCAAAATAAATACAAAACAATACAAGAACAACAAGTCAACTCACCAGAGATCAAATGGGAAAATAATTCACCGACTCCAGATATTTTCATATCAGAGGGTTCGGCTCGGTAGAACTTCTAACAGGGCCTATAAATCCTACTGATCCCTCAACATAAATATTTAAAAAATCTTTTGTTATCCTACATGTATTCAAAATGACCGATTTTTGCATCTTTATATATAAATTTGTTGATAGATCTAATACGCCTAAATTTTTAATGAGAGAGCTAGGTATAATGCCAGTAGCCAAAATAACGAATGGTATTTTTATAGTCTGAGAATGCCAAATTCTTTTTATTTCATTTCCTAAATCTGTGTATTTTCTTATTTTTTCATCAACAGATTTTTGAATATTACAGGAATTTGGAATAGCGACATCAATGATATAAGTTATTTTTTTTAATTTTGTCATGTAAAACTATATCGGGTCTGTTATGACTAATCGTTCGGTCTGTTAGTATAGTTTTATCATAATATATTTTATAAAATTCGTTTTCTAAAAATTAATTTGGTTCGTTTTCATTATACGGTACTATATTACGGCAGTCAATCAAGTTATTTTTAATTACCAAATTTTGGTGAATTATTTTTAAAACTTATTAATGTGTAAATACGATTGTAGAGAAAAAAATATTGTGATTAATAGAAGTAAGAGCAAATATTAAAAAATATTTACGAAAAACACAGAAACACTGTATTTTATTTCATGAAAAGAAACAAATGTGTTTTATATTATTATCGGAGCCATACCTTGCGATTTACTGTCTATGGATGAAATTTTATTATAATAACTTTTTCAACTCGGAATTTTTCGAATTTCGGAGTGCCAAGTCTTAATTCATTGCTGTTTTAATATTATGGAGACAGTACACGCCTGTGATAAACTAAGTGGGAAGGTATGCAGACAAATAAATTTATGTCAATCAAAAAAACAGCCTTCAGTGTCCCTGATTTGAGATAAAATGTTCAGCATTCTGTCACGACCAGAATATATCTGGTGTTTGAATCATTCTTCATCAATTCTTCTTTGAAATTATCCAATTGAAGCCGACGTTTACTTCAAAAATGCGGAATCGGAGCACTTTTCGCAGATGAGGCGGTGGGCAGAGAAGGCCGCAAGGATTATGAAAAGTAGGGTAAAGCGGTTAACTTTGCACCATTTTTTCATATTGGAAAAATCGGAGCAAAGTTTGTAATTTTTATTTGTATTTGTATTTTTTTTTAATTTTCTTAACAAATCAATCATTTAAAATGATGAAGAAATGAAAAAGTGGTGATTTTATAAAATTAATTTTTATTTAAATGTGCAAATTTTCAAAATTTTATGGAAGATTGGAATAGAGTTCATCTCGGGCAAAAGCAAAGTATCATAGAAAGATAAAAAAATACCATTTTATGCATGGATAAATAAGAAAACTAGTAGTTCCTTCCACATAATTTAATCAAATTTGAACGGAAATAATGTTCCAACACGTGCTTTGTCTCATTTACACTCGCTTAACACCGTAGATTTCCATCTCGTTTGAATTTCGTGACCATGGTGAATCACAGTTTTTTTATAGAAAATTTAAGGCCTGATTGGTTAAATATTTGCATCACGAATCAATAATCTATATAAATAAAAAAGATAGTTTTCGTTTGTTCTAAATCTTAAATCTCCAAAAGTTCTTCTCTGATTGCTTTGAAATTTTGACACAGTTACATTCGATTACGCGTATGTGTTTATATATACTTATATTATATAGATGTCACCTGTGACAGCTAAAATATGTTTAAAAAAACAGCGCCATCTGTTGGACGTAAAAGCAAAATCGCTATTGTTTCTCTATCTGCACAGACAGACTAAGCCACAGCAACTCGTAGAGAAAAAAGATGAACACGAGGCATTTCTTATGCTTTTTGTTACGTGCTTTATGAACATCAAGGCGGTTCTTCAGCGACAATATTACAATAAACATTAAAACAAATGTTTGTGCGAATATGACACATTAGGGCAGTGCCACAATGTTTTTGATTTCTGTGGCCGATGGAATAAAAAAAATGTTGTGACCTCGACCCAATGTTTTTGTTTTTGCCCGTTGTTTTGAAAACATTTGGTCTCGAAACCGGACTTAATGTACAATTTGTTATTAAAATGCACATTTGAAGTGAAATATACAAATGTTACGTTATTATTATTGTTATTTATGTTTGTTTTAAATTAGACGCCCCTGTAGAAAAAAAACATTTATACATTACCTGCAAACTGTAACTTTGTAATTAATTTAGTATGTTTTATAAAATCCTGATGAAGATTCAGATCGAATCGAAACAGGTTATTTTATATATAATAATGTGGTATTCAAACTAAGTAATTTTTTTCTGACGATAAAAACCTTCGTATTGTGGTTTTTATGCCACTCTCTTTTATTTTCATAAGAATTTTCTATAATTCGCCTTTTGTGTAAGTTTTAAAAAAGTGCAATAATTTTCTTTTCAAATGCGGCAAAGTTACCGCTTCAGGAGGAAAGTAAGTAACTTCTACAGTAAGTATGCAACAAGTACTATGTCATCACGTTAAGTGATCGTAAACACTTCTTATAAAATAGTGAACATCGGGACTAACGAAGAATCGCCCGAAGTTCTGTCAGATAGTTGGTATCCGCTATCTGCCGAGAACATAGTAGTCTCGAGTATTGCTCCGGGGAGATCAGTTGCTCGTTATTCGTTAGAATCGTTAGCTGCCAGTTCGTTAGTTCGTTAGTTCGCTTCTGAGTCCCGGTCCGTTCGGGTGTGCTCGCCCTGTCAGTTCTCCGTATCTATCGCGCCGGAACTTTTCAACTTTTGACTAACTAAACATTCGCAGATAAACCGAGATAAACTTTACTATCGCGGATCAGCGGCACATCTGCACGCACGCACACGCGTTTTATTTGAATAATTTTATTTCAACACAATCGTTCCGGGTAGCGCGGCCATGAACGATCGACGTTTTGGAGTTTTATAAAGGAAAAGTTCGCGCGGTTTTTCCGAGGATTGAGCAAAGAGCTTTCTTTCGCGCAGCGAGTAAGTAAAACATTTATATTTATATATTTACAAAATTTCATCATACTCCGATCATAAAATTTGATTGTTTTTAACATATTAACACATTAAACCAACAATTATCTACCTATCTTTAATATCAACTAAATAATACGAAAGTTTTGTAAAAAAATTATATAATATTTTTTGCACTGCTTTTGAATGAGCCATGAATTAGACATGTGTTGGAACAATTCTATTGATAATTTTATCATTTGTAAATAAGTCTCAAGTCTACCAACGACTGTACTGATAGTAAATGTACCATTCAACGGGGTAAAAAAATCTGTTCCCACTTTATCGTTTGACCTAGACTAACAACATATTGATAGTCTCATTAACGTCAGAAATCAAGTTTAAATTACATCTAAAATTTACATGAATTTTTCGATTACTAAAAAAATATTTTTTTTTGTTCTTAGATAAAGTGTTAAAATGTATACGTCATTTTAACACTGATAAGAAAAGAAGTGTGTAAATTTATTTTTTAATTAAAGTTTAAACTTTTTTGTGTTGAATTCAATATTCGTTTTGTTCCACGCGGTTAACAGCAAGGAACATCAGCGTCTATAATTCTCCTGATTAAAACAATGTCTAAACAAATTAATGATTCATTTTAATTAAAGAAGCGCTGGATGTTTAATTAATTGGCACACAAATGATAGGCGGTATTATCCTCCGCTTAGGTACCCGCTCCTCCCCCCACCTACCACCCACCACCCACAACACTCCTCAATATCACTCAATTAGTCCTGTTTCATTTTACTCTGGATCAAACAAAACGCAGGGCTTTCAGACAGATTCTTTCAAAAATAAATTGAAAAACAACACATTGAGTGCATGGTTTTAACGTTTGAACAGATTAGAGAATTTAGAAATAATTTTTTCTATGAACTTTTTTAAAGGATATACCCATCAATTAACCCATCAAACACAGAAAATTAAAAAAAAAGCACAACGGCCACAACTAGGAATCGAATCCAGGATCTCGTGTCTTACTGGGCCAGCGGTACATAAATATAATAGTAAATAAGATGTTTAAAAATAGGTCCCAATGGTCGAGTGGTTAAAACGCTGTCCCGAGAAGACAGAGATCCTGGGTTCGATTCCTAGTTGTGTTCTTTATCTTTTTTTTTATTTACTGTGTCTTATTCTGTTTCATGTTTTGCTTAGATTTGTAAGTATTATCTTCTTCTTCAACGATAGATTAGAGAATACTTGGAATATTTCTAATAATCGTTACGATCCAGCACCTTTGCTTATTCAAAACAAGTGTAAGATTGCGTAGTAATTACTTTAATCAGGGGAATCCCTGACATCATATTATTTTTAGAATTGTATGAATTCAATGACTAGTCCATCATCATAGCAACAATAACCACAAATTTAATGGTTGCCATTTGAAATTACCTGCAAAAATACTAAGAGATATTTACTCCCGGTCTGAAAAGACTACCAGGCGACTTTTTCATAAATTGGTCACCGCTTCATAAATTGTTGTCATTAGAGGATAAACATTGTATACCTAGATAGATACCCTGCATTCAATGTGTTCTTTCATTTGATTATTTTCAGAAATTAAACCAATTTTAAACATGTTCCACTTACTTCTCTGTCTGGAACGGTTTTATACGGGTCTGGAATAGAGAAATAAAGTTTAAAATTGGCTTAATTTTACTTATTAAGATGAAATTTCAACAATTAGTTTTAACAGTAACAAAAAATAAATTAATAATTAAAATTTAATTAAAAGTAAGAAAAACATTCTCGGGTTACGAATAACCTGAAAATATTTGAAAATCTCCTACTCTAGTAAGCGGAAAATGTTGCTCGTGTCATGATAGAGGACTTTGTCAGTCAAGGAGTTGAACGACGCCTGGGTACGATCCAAACGCGATTCCAACTCAGCCACTGACCGGTCTATTTGATAATCTAACTAATTCGATTCCCTTGCTTTCTTAACCATTTAAAACCTGAATTAAAACTGACATTAATAGAAAATATTTTATGCTTTATTAAAATTTTAAGAGTTATTTGATGTTTTTTTTTTGCAGTTAAGTATTGCAAAATTTATTTGAAAGAACCTTAGATCTCAGAGGGCGTGATTCACATAGAATGACAATTTGTTCACTGTGTAAAAAAAATATAACATTTTATTCAATTTAAAAATATAATATTCTTACAATTTAAAAATATAACATTTTATTCAATTTAAAAAAAATTACATTTTTCAAATTAAACATTGAAAAAGTACCTTTTGACCTACTGAATGTTTGATTTGTGTGCATCGGTTGCACTTTACAGAAATGTGTGCAATGTGCTGTAGTCAAAACGATGTCATTCTTGATTCAGATAAAAATGACTAGTCGTGAGAGAATAACTGAAACAAAGATGAGTGGGTATATCTCATTACCAGATATAGCCGTCTATATTCCAAGAAATAATATTCTCAAATTCAATCTGCAGAATATCATATTTAGCGTTTTATGATATTCTGCTTATGGTAGTGATTTCAATAAGATACATAATTAAATTATCATGTAAGCAGTAAATTTATGAAAATAGAAATATGAGATGATATTAAAGCTGAAAACTTCAAAGACTTCACACTAACGAATATGAAATTACATAACAATGTTAATTGTTACATATTTGAACGTGAAGATGCCCTGAATCTAGATGATTGCTTTAATTAATTGTGCTACCGTTTAGTTGTATTATATTAAGATGCGTGTGGTTGATGAAGAATTCGATAAAGACTCAGGTCTAATGACAGAAATATTGGCACGATTTTAAACTCTTTCGGACCGTGTAAATACATAGATTAAAATAATACCGTTAAAAATAAATAGATTTAAGAATTTTTTTCACCTCATCTAGAGCTAATAAAAATTGACGTCTTGCGTTTTCCATTGCTGGCACTTATAACTGGCTTTACGCACTGTTTTTTTAAATTAGTTCTCAGCTAATAGTATGGCATCACAGACATATGATCATATGTCTATGTATGGCATGTAATGGCAGTAACCAAAGATATTAGAAGAACGAGATGTGCTATGAGCAGTTCATACTGTGTGGAATTGTTTTGCCCAGTGTCGCCGGTTTTGTTCACCAATACTACTGCACACCTTCGCTTACGCTAAGGTATCCGCACTAATACAGAGAACAGATTTCTGTGCGTACACGTCCCGATAGTATTCAAAGTACCCTAATTAGGTAGTACTCCGCCTACGGTCTGGCGGCCAACATAGCATATCTCGTTCTTCTAATATCTTTGGCAGTAACCATTTTTATATTTTGGAATGAGATTTTTATGTTCAATTTCGACCGAATTTTTTAATCATGTGTGTTTTGAAATATTTTTTTTGATGTACATTATTACTTCATCTTAGCTTCAGTACACATTTTTGTGGTAACAAATACATTTTAAAGCTTTACAGCTCACGATGAAAGTGAAATTATGAGCTAAAATAGTTGCATTGACTAAAAAATATCCGGACAGAAAAATTGATAACATACTGTTTGTGAACTGGCACCTATATTGTTACTATATTTAAATGATTACTGATAGCATACTGTTTTTGAATGTATCTATTTCATCTTACTTAAGACGATGCACTACGTTGTGTAATATTTTAAATTGAGCTGCTGTCAATAACAACCCTTACGTAGATGGCGATAAGGTTTAAATTCCCGCTTAACACCATCCGCCTGTTTTGATTAATACAAGAAAAAAACATGGCCTAAAAGTGTCATTTATTATATTTTGTGGATGTTCAGGCATAAATATTTTTTTTTTCCGATCAATTTTTAAATAACTTAATTTTCCACATTATACAATAAAATCGTAACCGAAAATGGGTTCGTAATTAGGAGATTTTGAACTTTAAAGCAGTTTTCATAGGCCTACACATTATTTTTTTTCTGGGCTTATAAAAAGACTTATATAAAAAAATACTCCAACATTTCAAAGGTCAAGATGTATTCTACTCGCAGTATTTAATTAAAGCACCTGAAACATTTCTAGGCGACCAAATTTTCAAACCAAAAACAAATGATTTTGCATTACTACGTATGGCATCGCCTTAAATACTTGCTGGTACCTTTATTGTTACTATGTTAACATGATAACTGATAACATACTGTTTTCGAATGTATCTATTTCATCTTACTTAAATACTTGCTGGTACCTTTATTGTTACTATGTTAGCATGATAACTGATAACATATTGTTTTCGAATTTATCTATTTATTTTTTTTTCTTTCTTGTCAAACTCAGTTATGTGACCAAAGCTGTATTTGCAAGGAAATTGATACGATGGTCATTAGAGTGAATTGTCTATTTGATTTTTAAGTATTAATTTGACATATTATAACCTTTTGGTTTTGATAACGTTTTTCGAATATAGTAAGCTAAAACCTACTACAATAAATAACTTAAACAAAATAGAAAATTTATTTTGTGTTCTTATTTCTATGAGAAAATAACTCAATTTACGTCGAATTGATGCCAACAAAGTTCCAATCGGAGCAAATTTTATTTTATTTTTTTATTTGAATACAAAAGTCCTAATTACTCCCGTATGGGTCCAATAAGACTATGGCATCCACAATTAATGAAGTATGTTGTGAGGTTGACGGTAGTGGATAGGAGAAGTAGATGAGAAGAGGGAGGTGGGGAAGTACCTGAATATTTAGTTATATCTGTTTATAAAATACAGCTAAAGCCATTTCAAGCAAAGTTTTAATTCTAAATAGTGTTTTATCATCAGCGCTGAAAGCATCTTCCACTCTGGAACGTGCACAAAATAATATGTATTCTACATATTATTTTTAAATAATTAATAATATTTTTAAACGTCACAAATTTACTTGCACACGCCTCGATCTGAACTAGCTATCTCCGGATTCATACTCGAGAGCATTTCCACTCGACCACGGAAACTGAAGCAGTAATCGAGTAGTTTTTTCATACTAACAAACTTTGTTCTTTGGAAATAGTTTTCGTGTAATGTGGTATCTGTTGCTTCTCGTAGGGTTAAATTGAGAGGCTAGAACACTTTTTTCATTTACGACAACTTATCGCAAAATTTCATATCAGCTATTACGTTTGATACCTTTTGTTTATATTGTGTTCAGGAAAGCCTATATTTTATATCATCTTTTACGTTTGGTACCTTTTGTTTATATTGTGTTCATGAAAGCCGATATTTTCATGATTTTCAATTTAATTGTCACTCACATTTTTAATGTCTTGATTACTTTTTAATTTTTACGTTTTAAACATTATATTTTCAGATATTTTCTTTCGTAGCTCAGCAGTGCCGTAAAATGGAGTGATTTTGTGAATTTTCAATTTCACAATTAAATAAGTTTTTTAAAATAACATTTTCATCGGAATTTCATTACAATGTAAGTGACACAACACTGTTTTAATTATTGAGGAATTTATAACATTTATAAAATTTTATATTATATAATATTTAGTCACCAAAAGTATCTAAAAAAAACGGCTTCACAATTGACACACAACTGACAATGTGTTTGGTATCCATGTTGCCAGAAAATTTTTTTTATATATTTATTAACGCCCTTTTTCGGAGCTTCTACAAATGAATATTAAGAAATATACATTATTTATTGTACATAACTGAATTAACAACATTTTATTTTTGTATAAAGATAAATTGAAGTCAAGTCCACTGACTTGGTATAATTGTTTCCCTCCATCAGTATTATGGTCAAAGAGGAATATATATATGGTAGTTAGTCCCAGAATTTCTGCACTGAAATAAATCCTGACTTCTAGTATTACGTTTTGGAATCCGAAAGCTTATCAATTCTAGCAATACCGGACTATCAACTAAATCATTTAGAATTTTATATAGAAATACCAAGTTAGTGAAAATTCTTCTGTCTGACAATTTGAGCATATTCATATAATTTAACAGAGTGTTGTAGTTCAACATAATTGCTGGAATACCCATTTTAAAATTTATAAAACATAAGAATTTGTTTTATATTCTTTCAAAGAAGATTTATTTATTATTTGTTTTTATTATCGCAAAGAAGCGAGAATTATTGCAGGTATCCGTTATGTTCAAAGTTGCCCTACGATTCAAATGTTACCCCATGTTACTGTGTATGGTTTTTCTACACATACACATCGGGGATCTCTTTTCTGCTGCATTCAGAATACTTCTCTTTTAAAAAATCAGCTTCCTTGTTATCTTCTCCCAACTTCTTGTCACACTAAAACCCACTGAAAACGTAATCCCTAGAAGTGAGGTCCATACTGATTGGAAAGATAACTTATGTTGCCAGTTTAATTTCTGAGATAGAAAACATTTCTCTGACTCCTAAGCCCCAGAAAAACCAAAATAAATTAAATAATGGTAACCTTCTTTTCAAAACAGAATTTAAATATTTTTGATTTTTTTTGTTGTTATTTTATGATTAATATCTCAAAGATTTGTTTCACGCCTTTGTGCATTTATAAAATTGCACTAATGGCAAAAATGTATTTTTCAATGGAAAAAAATCAAGATAAAAATACTTGTTTTTTTAAAAAATATTTATTCATTTAGTACAGGATTTACATATTGTAAATTTTTTAAAATGTTTTGACTCTCCAACTAGAAGGAATTCCCGTTTTAGGACAGTCAAAATTTGGACGAATTAGCATTTATATTTTTTACAAAAAAAAAAATTGTGTGCATATTTTTCGGTGCTCGATTTTCTTTTGAGAGAAGTTCGTATCTTACTACTCTTTTCTCGCGAATATTAATTTTACAGTGACATCAAAATAATCGAACCTTTAAAAAAATATTTTTTTTAAATATTATGGTGCTTAACATTCACAAGCCCACTTATACAGGGTTTTCCAATAAGAGGTGTTATTTTGATATTCAATCGTAAAAGATGAATGGTTTCGTTTCTTACATTGCACGTAGCACCGTCTTGTTGAAAATAAACGTTGTCCAGATCAATACTATCCAATTCCGGCCATGAAAAATCATTAATCATCTCTCGATAGTGCAAGCCATTCACCGTAACTGTTGCTCCAGCCTCATTTTCGAAAAAGTAAGGTCCAATGACTCCGCCGGACCATAAAACGCACCAAACAGTCACACTTTGAAGATAAACAGGCTTTTCAACAATAACTCTTGGGTTTTCAGAGCCCCATATGTGACAATTTTGCTTGTTGACGAAGCCACCGAGGTGGAAATAGACCTCATCACTCAAGATGATTTGCATTTGATTCACTCAAGTGAATTTTAATAATTTCGATGCGTTGTTGAAGCGTGTATCGTTCAATTTTTACTAATGGCGTAGTTTCTACTTGTCAAAAAATGACAGCTTTAATAGTAACATCTACCGAAATAGCGGGTTATTCAAAATAACACCTCTTATTGGAAAACCTTTTACTTCTATCGGACTGTATTTAGTGCTAAGCCGATCAACTTGAATTACATATTCATGACGTCATTCACGCTTTTCAAACCATCCTTCATCTAAATATTGAAGTTGGTCTTGTTGGAATATTTCGGTTTGAACCCGATCGACTATCCAGCAAACCCGCCGAAGTGATGATTAGTCTTGGTCGCCTGGTTCGGCTGGCGGCTGACGCTTGACGTGTGACAGGACCGTCCAAGCATTCCGATTGCAAAACAACCGGCCCATTGTTAGCCAGAGCTTTGGCCTGTTGTGTTTTGTGGCCTGTAGTCGCCTATAGTTGCCTGCAGGCTGGATGGTGTGGATGGGATGATGGGTTGGCTGGAGTTCTGTGGTGGGGTACGCCACAATAACATTTTTGTGTCCATAACATTAGTCCACCTGGTCTATAATGCAGTGGCGTATCCACACAGATTACAATAGACAATATACAAATCATAAGGGTTTTTATTTAATAAATAGAGTTAATGATATCTTCACTGGTATTTCCCATGCTGAGGATTATAAAAAAATAGTAGTATGAATAATGTGAAGTTATTATGAATATAATATAATTTTTTCTGAAATAATTATAAATACATTATATGCTGTTTTTTTACAGTGACATTGTATGTCATCAAAATGACAATTCAAAACACCTACAAAAAGTGATATAAAGTTATGAAAAGTTATTAAACAAATATTAGGTTATACAGGGTGTCCGGAAACTCGTAGTACAAGCGGGAAACTGGTGAATCTACATCACATTTGGAGTCGATTTTGAGGTATATTTTTTTTGATTTGAGCTTTTGTTATCGAGTAAATCGAGTTAGAAGTTGATTTTTTTTTTTAATCAAATTCTTATAAATTATTACTGAAGATCAAAGTACCCAACTAATAAAAACTATTTGAAAGTAAAACAAATGAAGAAACTCGGATTTGAAGCATTATTTTGAAATCACCCTTCATTTAATCCGGTGTAATCATAAAATATTTCTGCTCTGCAGGGTTAAAACATCTGTTGTTCAACCCTAAACACCAGAAAAAACTTTAACCCTAAAATAGCCGAAAAATATTTTTTTTTGGTTTTTTTTTTTTTGTGAAAATGCTTAAATCAAAAAACTTTATGTTTATTTGGGTTCCCCATGTGGTGTAGATTCTCCAGTTTCCTGCTTATACTACGAGTTTCCGGACACCGTGTATAGGTAACTGTTAAACCTAGTATTTATTTCATCATATATCAATAAATGACTATATCACTTTTTAAGGATTTCGTTATTGTGTACTGTCAGGACAAATGCAGGCGCATGAACACGTGTTCCGATATATTATGAATGTATTAAAAGTTTATTAGGAAACGGCATGCTATTCCATTTTAACAGGATTTTAATAAATCAGCAATACCCATTTTTCCCCGTGTACGACTAATTTGAATTCATTAATAAGATTTTTTTAAATTCGTCACACTTTCACCCATTTGTTCTCAAGGCCACCACCGCCCCCTGGATCTTACCCAGAGGGGCGATATCGCCCCCATAGGGAATGACTGCTCTGGAATTCTAGACTGTCTCGCAGACCTAGATGTCACCCTCTGACTCCCCTTCCCTCACCATACCAAAGAAGATCTACATATTTTTACATGCGTTGGTAATAGATTCGCACAACGAAAAGATCGATCCAATAATGCATAAATAGTTGGAGTCCATTGATATAAAATTACCTTCTTACAGATCTGCTTATTCCCATCATGAAAATTAAATTCAAAAGATTTTAACTAGTAGTTCTGTGAACAGTTGTAAAACGCGTTATGTTGATTACTCCGATTTGACAACTTGTAACGCTCACGCGAACTCTGGCGGACTAAAAAGGTACTATCCAACACGACTACCATCTTGACAGAATTGACCGGACACAGAAAACACAAACAGACAAAATGACCTTTATTCCATTGGTAATAATTGGTACGCCACTGACGCAGAAATCTGTATGTAGATTTTGTACGTCGATAAATGAAATCATTGACGAGCTTAACCGCTTGAAACAAGCACCATTCCTCCAACACGGGACCGATACGTTTACCTGGTACGCGATCATGAACAATCGATCACAATTTCCTATTCTGTTTGATCAATCGCGGCGTTATGGAATTTATAAAAAAAAAACTAAAAAATTCTTTGTAATTATTGCCTAATGCGGTAGAACGTTCTTCCTTCCTTTAAACTTTACCACCCATCTTACCAGGGCCGGATCCAGCATTCTTAATTTTTAAATGCTTTCATTAGAAGCATTAAGTTTCTAGGCTTTAAGATAATCACTATTCATTGACCGAACTGAAAAAGAAGTATATAAAATTCCGTCGATAAACAAAAATCGCAAAGTATGCTCCGAATATAATAAAAACACACCTCGTTCTGTTATTTGATTGGTTATATATAATACACGGAGAAAAATGAATCAAAATATTTTTAAAAATATAACTACATGACCATTTCATAATAAAATGTATCTTAACACGTGTTCACGCAGATGGGCTTGTCCGAATAAATATAATGGACGAGATACGAAAATACAATGATTTTTAAGAACGCGTATACATATTCGTACTTTTCTGATGGTTTGTTATGAAATTTGTTAATTCATTCGTTGTAGGCCTCCAGTCCCGTTTTTAACAGGAAACGAATAATAAGTTTAAGTTTTCAAGTTCCAAAAAATAGAAATATTTTTGAAGATAATATCTATACATTTGTGATGCCGAAACATTAATTATATGAAATTCCCTCGATAGAAAATGAACGCAAAGTAGAAAATTATCACAACACGTTTTGTTCTGTTATTTAATATGTTATATGCATGAAAAAATTCACAGTGTATCTCCAAATGCAAGTAAAGCATTTCAAGAGAGATTTCTACTCTATTTTAAACGAGTCACGTTTTATGAAATATTTTTACAATTTTCGTTTAATTATCATCGTTTTTTTTTACATTCGTTTTTACATATCTCCCTTTCACATCATCTTTTAACACTTTCTACGTGGCCTAAAAAGACATTTGACGCGGAATTTTCGCTCTATTTTAAATGGTGACAATGGTGGGATAAATCATCACAATGATAATTCATCACATCTTTAAAAAGTTTTATAAAGTCATGGAAAGTGATAACAAAAACTTTATTAACTGGGTTAAGTAGGTTAGGTTAGGTTAGGTTAAAAAAAAATCATCGTTTCTAATGACTTTATATCACCTTTTAAAAGTGTGTTGGATTGTCACTGTGTTGAGTTATCATGGAACCATTTTAAATAAGTCATGTTTTATATATAATATATTAGCGTGCTCCCTCTAATATTCGTATTTTTTATTCATTAAAGTATAGGGTTTTCCAATAAGAGGTGTTATTTTGATATTCAAAGAAAAATGCCATTTTTTAATATAATAGATCGAATGTTTATTTCATTATAAAGAAGAAGGTATACCGTTAATAGTGAAAAATAACATCAGTCAAATGACCACCACGACCACGCCTACAGGACCATATCCTTTTCATGAAATTTTCCATAACCAAACCGCAAAGTGGCTGCCTTATATCCTCGATAGCCTCACGAATTCCATCTTTGAGGTCTTGAATCGACGCTGGGCTGTTGGCGTAGACCTTCTCTTTCACGTGGCCCCAAAGGAAGAAGTCGCAAGGTGTTAAATCACAAGATCTCGGTGGCCAATTGTGATTGCCACCTCTTCGAGAGATAACACGGTCCGGAAACTTTTCCCGTAAAAAATCAATGGTTCCGTTGCTTGTGTGGCACGTAGCGCCGTCTTGTTGAAAGTAAACGTTGTCCAGATCAATACCATCCAATTCCGGCCATAAAAAATCATTAATCGTCTCTCGATAGCGATCCATTCACCGTAACTGTTGCTCCAGCCTCATTTTCGAAAAAGTAAGATCCAATGACTCCGCCGGACCATAAACCGCACCAAACAGTCACACGTTGAGAATAGAGAGGCTTTTCAACAATAACTCTTGAGTTTTCCGAGCCCCAATTCCGTCCATAAAAAAATATTAATTTCTTAATTAATATTCAAAACAACACCTCTTATTAGAAAACCCTATATATGTGATGGCAGGTAAGCATTCGTTGGAAGTTAGATTTTTGACGAATGAAGCTCTTTTGCAAGGTATTATTAATAAGCAGCAATATCTATTCTAAGATAAGCAGGTTTTAGGGCTACTTAAATTTCTGTAATATGTTTGGTCCTAGGTCTCCAATCGAGCCTTATTCTTATTCAACTGTCAGTTGTCCTTGACCACAGTTTCCAGTCCTCGACCAGTTTACCACTACTTGAGTTAGGTCACATTTTCAACGAACTTCTACGACCTTTGTTTGCTGATGGATCTGTTCTAATTACATCTAATTCTCAGTACAAAGTTGAAATGTTTCGAAATTTTCTGCACCCAAATATGTGTCAAAATTAATCAGTTTTTCAATCTATTTCAGCTCCTACTACTAGACTACTCGTAACTCTACTCAAATTTAGTACATTCTGTCTGCCTTATTGTCCTTTTCTTGATTATTCCTTAAGGCCCTGTATTAAGCGTTCAAAGATGGTTCGAAAGGGAGAGATGTAAATACGAATGTTAGAGGGAGCGCGCTAATATTAAAAAAAAACCGATAATAATTAAGCGAAAATGGTGAAAATATTTAATAAAACACAACTCGTTTGAAATAGAGCAAAAATCTTTCAACAAATGCTTTAGTTGCGTTTAATGATACACTGTGAATTAATAACAGAACAAAACGTGTTTTTAATAATTTTGATGGAATTTCATATAATTAACACTTCGGTCTAACTAATGTATAGATGATATTATCTTTATTTTTTTTTTGTAACTTAAAAATTAAAGAGTTAATGAGAAACTTGCTATAAATCGTTAGGAATTGGGGATGCGGGGTATATTCTTGGTATACCTTATATTGTAGGTAATAGGCATTAAAATCGCTTCACAAACGGAGTCTAGAAACGTTCGATTTCAAGCACAAAGCTGGTTTTTATTTATTTTGTAAATAATTTTATGTGAGAGCAAAAAAGTTAATCAAATGAAACTGTCACAGATAATCTTAGCTGTAATATTGTATTTTTTTAAAGTTGTTTCCTTTATGCGTTCATACATTTCTATTGAAAACATATATTTTTTAGTAGTTTACATTTATATTTGTTATTGAGTAATTTATTTATTTATTTGTATTCTACTCGATTCCTACATGATTTTGTTAATAACCTTAAATAAAAATTAATAAAAAAATTAAAATAAAATAAATTTAAAAAAATAACTTATATCATTGATGTCGCTATTCCAAATTCCTCTAGTATTCAAAAATCTATTAATGAAAAAATAAGAAAAAAAAACAGATTTAGGAAATGAGATAAAAAGAATTTGGCATTCTCAGACTATAAAAATATCACCATACCGGTTACCGGTTTCGACACAACCGTGTAATTAACTAGCAATCTGAAAACTAACTTAAAAATTATACAAGGGAGGGGGGGGGAGAAGGGTGCGAGAAAGGTGGGAAGAGTCGAAAAAAAAGTCTTTATTGTCAATAAAGGTGACTTACAGGGTGCTATTATTTTGTTGACTAAATTAATTTTTGTTAGTTTCTAAAGCGCACTAATTGAAATACGTATTAACTAAAGCTATGGCCTGTCTCTATTAAATGGTTAGCAAACTCAAAATAGTATTATATTATTTCGTAAACAGAGTTCATGTTCTCTGATTCTAGTTTAAAAATTTCTAGTAGTCATACCTACATACTGTGCGTCACATTCATTTCATTTTAAAGTGTATAAATTTTTTTTTTAATTTATTGGAAACATCCTTGTTTTTTTTTTATTTAATTTGTATTTTTGAATTAAAAGCTGGAGAAATATGATTTGCTAACATGCGGTATATTTTTAAGGATAATTCGCCTTATAAATATTTTTTCTTTTTTTTATATTAGGTTGTTACTAGATTGGATTTTATTATTTCCACTATAAATGTACTTTTTAGTAAACAACTTGTTTCTTATTGACTAAGCGGTTAATTATTTCAGGTTTATATCCGTTATTTAGGGCTATTTGTTAAATTATGTTGATTCAATTATTATAATTCTCAATGTTTAAAGGGAAATTAATAGCCCGATGTATCATCGAGTTGAAAAAGGCGAGTTTATGGGACAATGTCTGAAGTGAAGAGGATGGTATGACACAGTCAGTGTGTGTAGGTTTCCTATAAATGTTAAAAACACACTTATTATTATCTAAACTAATATTTAAGTCTAAAAAGTTTAAATTGTTGCTGTCGTTATGTTTTAGTGTAATTTTTATGTTTTGATGACAAAAATGTTAAATTTTAAAACAAAAATGTTTAGAAATTATTACTAGTTAATGTCCAAAATAAAAAAAAAATGTCTAGAAGTCGTTACACAGTTAATGCCCAAGTTAAAAAAAGCGTCTAGAAATTGTTACATAGTAAATGGCCAAGATCAAAAAATGTCTAGAAGTCGTTACATAGTTAATTTAATGCCCAAGATAAAACAAAAATGTCTAGAAATTGTTACATAGTTAATGTACAAAATAAAACGAAAATGCTTAGAAATTGTTACACAGTTAATGCCCAAAAAATACAAAAAAAGTATGTATTTTTATTTAAGTTATGTAAATTGTTTCATGTGTATTGTATTAGGAAAAATAAAGTCTATCAGACAGTCATGAGCGTGATAATGTTCTTAGAAGGTATCATTCGAAGATGCAGGAATTTTCTGAGTACATACATTCGTGGCCTATTTCCGACCACGGTTTTCCATATCAGTCTGCCTAAATCAACAGAGTGCGTAGATACAAAAGCCATTTTCATCTCTACGCGTTATGCAATATTAGAGCACCTTATTCTTGGTGATAACAATTCTGTAAAGGTAGCCACAATCCAACACCTTGTAAAGATAATTTATTCAAATATTGTTTGTGTAGTACAATTCAGTGGAAAAATTGGTATCAAAAACCTTATGACGTTTCGTAAAAAAATTTTAAATTTTTTTGGATCTACATTACTCGTGATTGAAATGACGTTGCTAGCTAAAAATAGTAACAGAAAAAATCACAACGGCCCATACATTACCGAAATAAGAAATGTTCTGTTTTATGTTTAAGATTTGTATGTAGGTATTAGGACAACGAATGAAAACTGTTGAGATTTAATTTTTATGTTATAAAATGCAAAAATCGGATTACCACCTAAATTTCATGCTACCCTCATCACCATAGCATCACTGCCACAATCCTTGGAGTTCCAATTCCTAACGCCAAATTATATTTTTCATCTTCCACCCAGTCACAATGCTAAGACCTCACAAAACAACACTATTATTTTCTGTTCATTAATTTGCTCCAAGCATCCAGTATATCCAAGCAATTCTGCTACTCGCTAATAACCTAGTGGTCCCTTTAAAGCCTTCCAAAATATCAAATGAAAAACTTCAAGGAGTGGCACGGCTCATATCCGGGGTTTCTATTCGCATATTTCAGAACACCTTCGTAACCTTCACAGTGCCTTGAAAGAATACAGTACAAATTGGGCTGGGTGGTGTTTAAATGAATCAATGAAATGGCTACACGTTACCTTTCTGAACTATACGTCCCGTAAAACACTGATCTGAGGCAGTCAACTCTTAGATCAGCTAAAGGCAGACTGATGGAACCTACGCGCAAGCCAAAAGTTATGTTTGGAGTATCTGAAGGGTTGAAATAATCTCCCCCCGAAATTAAGATGCATAACAAGCCCAACAGAATTTTGGTCCAAAATAAAAACTTTTCTGTTTACTCTTTCATACCCTTAAATTAAATATACCTACCCGAGAGTAGCATTCTCGTATTGCCTATAATGTACCCTAATCACACTTTTCTTATTGGATTTACATCACACGCGTATACCTCAATCTATCTTTTACTGCGGGATTAATCACATTTAGAAATATCAATTCTAATCAAATCCCTTGTACCGCCCATCTTAAATTTCCTTGGATTAAATAATAGCATTTTCAATAACACGTGTTCAAAATTATGTCCTCTGCGTGCGAACTACGTGTCTAAGTTTCTCTAGTAAATACGAACAGTATTAATCTCAAGTGAGCTCAAAATTATGGTCCTGTGTATTATCTGCCGGTACAGTATATAAATAAAGAATATATATGTACATTTTCACTCAACATCACGTAAATTGATAAAGGGAATTTTACATATAGATTCATATTAGTAATTAAACACACCTTTAAAAAGTGATATAGGGTCATTAAAGATGAAACAAAAACTAGGTTAAATAGGTTATATAGGTAACTATTTAATCTAGTTTTTTTTTCATTACTTTTCATGACTTTACATCACTTTTGTAGTTGTGTTGAACTGTCATTTTGATGAGATACCCGGTCACAAATTATTTGGTCCTTCCTGAAAAGTGTGTCAGTTTGTTGTGCCTTTGAGAAATAACAAACGTTTAATCAGTTTATTTATTCATTTTATGATTACTTCACATGGGTAATATTGTTTTCCAACGTAACAAGTGTTATAGTAACAAGGTTGATAACTTGAGAGACTGCATTACATTAGTGTTATAAATGGTAAGACTGAAGTTGGTAAAACGCAAGCAGGCACGTTATTTGTCTGAAATTATCAATCACTCAACTTCTTTAATTTATTTACAGGTATTCTTAATTGTACTAGCAGATGTATTGGTATATTGCTATTGATTGTTCTCTCATATTAGGTTATGAACTGTCAACAACATTGTCATGCACCATTTATTTTCTAAAATAAATTACTCACCCACCTCTCACCATACTTCAAAACGTGCCAAATCGATTCGATTATAAATCCACCTTCTTATTTTTTATCATTAAATTTTTTGCATAAGTCACTCTCATAGGTCATAGTTGATAGATAATAATATAATATGCGGAAAACATCATAATAACAGCAATATCTAATTAATATTACACCAAAAGGGTTACCTCCGAGAACAATGAGAATGGCAGATTTATTGAAATACATACTTAAAAAACATGATAACGATTCATTTTCTGTTAAAATATTAGTCTATTCAGAATACATCGGAACACGTGTTCATGGAGGTGGCCTTTTCCTGTTAAATATATATTTATTTTTATTTTTTATTTTATTTTTTTACTAGACAAATGTATTGGAAACGTTTTATTTATTTTACGCCTAATTAAGGACGAATTGCGAAAATATTCGTATTTATACGCGTGTAGTATTAGAATACGTGTTCCGCCATCCTCACAATACATTAGCGTTTTACTGATGCTTGATGAAATCTATAAATTCATTTGTTAAAGGTATGCAGTCACGCTTTTAACAGCAATACGAATAATTTCACCAGATTTGTAATAAATTCGCAATATTTTCAGTAAGTTTCCTACATGTATTAATCCTCTGAAATCATATTTCTTAAATACCTACCCATATAATTATAAACCATATTTTTAAAAATTTTAAATGACCAATTTTACGATTTATCCAAAAAACGTCACAATTTCAAGGACAAATATTTTTAAAAAAATCTTAGGGAAGGTATGCACCATAATGAAAAAATAGGAATGAGAAAGTATAAATATACACGACGATTTCACATTTGAAAAAATTATCCTTATTGATCCATTAAAACGGCCACCATCTTAAAACGGAAACGGAACGTAGACACAGATTTACCGACATACTAAATGAAAAACGATCGATGTAAAACAGGACTTCGCTACGCTCTGTAACTAACATAATAGCGGCTATACAACCAATATCAACCACTGACTAATTTCAAATGCAGAACTAAGGAGCAATATCACTCAATACTCCTTTATAGATTATACTACAGGGTTTTCCAATAAGAGGTGTTATTTTTATATTCAATCGTAAAAGATCAATGGTTTGGTTGCTTGTGTGGCACGTAGCGCCGTTTTGTTGAAAGTAAACGTTGTCCAGATCAATACCATTCAATTCCGGCAGTAAATAATCATTAATCATCTCTCGATAGCGCAATCCATTCACCGTAACTGTTGCTCCAGCCTCATTTTCGAAAAAGTAAGGTCCAATGACTCCGCCGGACCATAAACCGCACCAAACAGTCACACGTTGAGGATAAAAAAGCTTTTCAACAATAATTCTTGGGTTTTCAGAGCCCCAGATGCGACAATTTTGCTTGTTGACTAAGCCACCGAGGTGGAAATGGGCCTCATCACTCAAGATGATTTGCATTTGATTCACTCAAGTGAATTTTAATAATTTCAATGCGTTGTTGAAGCTTGTATCGTTCCATTTTCATCAATGGCGTAGTTTTTAATTGTCAAATGTCAAAAAATGACAGCTTCAAAAGTAACATCTACCGAAATAACGGGCTATTCAAAATAACACCTCTTATTGGAAAATCCTGTATTTTATCTCTCCTGCACTGCATAACACTCCTTTACAGAACATAGTAGCTCTCATGTAGCGCAAATAGTACTCGTTTATATAACATAAAATTTTAGCTCTCATGCAGTGCAAATAGTACTCGTTTATATAACATGCTATTTTAGCTCTCCTAAAGTGCAAATTTTAAAAATTCCTGCTGACATTTTATGCCTCCATGCTCCTCTGCAAACGATAGTGGTTTTACTCTAAGGTACAGATATAATGCATGTTTTTGGACCCTTGTATTTAATTCCATACTACAGCCGTATTTCCTTGTGGTAGTAACAGTTATTGAAGTAAAAATAGTCATATTCAGCTTCAGAAGTTAAAATATTATTTGTTTATCTAACTCCGTACAGGCGGGGGCGGTCACCATCTGACAGGATTTCCGTATTTTGTCAGAGTGCCACTCACACATCAACGAATCTCTCTGTAGTCTGCATTGTTGTAAATATCTTGTGTGTTAATGTTGTGACAAATCAGCAAACTGGAACACTGGAGTCGTGCTTGATAGCGTGCAATCAAAAATCACTCTTCATTCTGATAGAAGTGTAATGATTCATAAGAGATCACGCTGGATTTATAATATAATCCGCGTGCAAATTGTTTGAAACGTCAGAATACGTGACGTACGTCACATCACATACTAACACTTCAAAGAGTCACAATTCCTCATTTTATACAACGTTCCCTTACTGTTTATCCTATATGTTGTATTTTTTCCTTCTTTTAATGACAAAATTATCGTATGGATCTCTTGGAAATCTAATTTATGTTACACTGAGAAAAATTAGTTGATTTATTGAAATCTTATTAAAAATATGTTTGCAATCCATTTCCTAATAAAATATTAGTCTGTTCAGAATATATTGGAACATGTGTTCATGCAGGTGTCCTTTTCCTAATAATTATCACGATTAAATGTTACAATATTAGACATCCTAATAAGGGTTCCATGATAACTCAACACGGTGACAATTCAACACACTTTTAAAAAGTGATATAAAGTCATTAGAAACAATGAAAAAAAAATTAACCTAATCTAACCTAACCTAACCTACTTAACCCAGTTTTTGTTTCATCACTTTCCATGACTTTATATAACTTTTTAAAGATGTGATGAATTATCATTGTGATGATTTATCCGGTCACCCCTAATAAGATAGTCTTCATTAGTTAACCAAAAAATAATAATTAATATTTGACAAGTTCTAGTATTTTCACAAAAAAAAAGTATACAATTTGTCTCGACGCCATCTAGTGAGAGAGTTAGCACTTACAATGCCTTTCTCATATAAAATAAAGTTGGTTGTTTCAGGTGAAAAAAATGTAACAAGCAGTAATTGTTGAATGAAACACTAGTATATATTGAATTATTTCGCGGATAAGAGATAAGCAGCCATAGGTTAGTGGTCAGAGCTGTCGACCGGAAATCGAAAGGACACGGGTTCAAGTCCCGTTGGCGTCATGTATCTTCAGGAGGTCATCAGGAGATTTTTCAATATGGATGAGTGTTTCAGGCTAGTAATTATTGCTTTTAAAAAATAAGATATTCTTCTTTTGCCGACAGTTTGTTAAGCAACCTGTCGATTCATTCGTTAAAAATCCCACTTTTAATAGGCATGCGAATAATTTAATCAGATTTTTAATAGGCATGCGAATAATTTAATCAGATTTTTAATAGGCATGCGAATAATTTAATCAAATTTTTAAAAAATTACTAAATTTCATATTAGTCAGTTTTCTCCGTGTTTGGAGAGAAGAGAGCTGAAGTGAGAGAGAAGGTGGGAGACAAGGTATTTTTTAAATTACGGAAAATACAACAGTACCGTCTCCGAAGTACAGCGGTTTTATCTGTATGTATGGTGTAAATTTGAACCTGTATTTTATCTGTACCTGAAATTATTTGATTGGAAATGGATCTCTTTGGCAAATGTGTTTTAAATCACGCACACCTACATGAATGACGGATCCGAAAAAATGCAAGACCTATGTAAGGTTATTTAACAAGGAAAAGAAGCACTGTTTGGACAATGCGTAAAGCTTATGGACGGAGACATAGATGCCAAGTTAATTATATCAAGCATAAGTGGATGAAAGAATAAGTCGTTGAAGCCGCTGAAAAACATAGTACAGTAAATCAATGAGACCCGGGTCCTGTCAAGAATCGGTATTACAGAATAGATGTGTATGAATATTGTGAAGCAATATAACCCTTCGGTCCAAAAATAACAAAATGGTTATTAGATCTAGTCAGGACTGATTCCGAAATATTACTAAAAAATGTAATTTGATAATAATTTATCACGAACACCTAGTTGTAAAAAAACTAACTAACTAACCATCACGCCGTTTCCCCGCAGGGGTAGGCGGAGAGGACGGACCGCCAAACAACTCGGTCTTGGCACACACTTCTTGCCTCATTCACATTCATACATCGTCTCATACATACTCTTCTATTATTCTGACTCTTGACATGGCCCGACTCGAGTATCTGATTCACTTGATCGCGCCATGTCTTCCTCGGGCGTCCCCGACTTCTGCTACCATTCGCATTTGCATCATATATCCTCCTTACACTCCTATCTTCGCTCATTCGCTCTACATGCCCAAACCATCTAAGCGTCCCTTTCTTAATCTTACTCACTAAGCTTACATCAGCCTTGCACTCTTTGCGGATCTCCACATTCCTCACACGATCAAACATGGTTTTACCACACATACGCCTCATGGATCTCATTTCAACAGCATTTAATCTACTTTCATCCTTTCTTTGCCAGTTCCATGCCTCATTTCCATACATCAGGGTAGGTACCAACACTCCATTGTGGACTGCTAACTTCGCTTCTTTGGACAATTTTTTGTTAGCGCCAACGGCGTTCAGTCCTCCATTAACGGAATTACCTGCATTTACCCTTCTTTCAATATCTCTGTCAGCCTTCCCATCTCTCGTAAACATACTTCATAAATACACAAACTCATCCACCTGCTCCAAGTATTCCTCATTCACAATTATATTGCACACTGTTTTCATATTCTCTCTTTCAAACACCATTACTTTAGACTTACTTACATTCATCATTAACTTATTCTTCATGCATACTTCGTTCATCCTAGACACGAGAGGCTGTAGATCATCTATACTATTAGCAATCAGCAGTTCTTAGACTGATTCCGAAATATTGCTAAAAAATGTAATCTGATAATTATTTATCACGAACGCCTAGTTGTATCTTCGCTTTTACAAACTTATTTTCTTTCAAATTTTAAATTTTTTACCTAATGTTTCATTTTTCTTATATTTGCCATTAGTGTATTACCTACTCAATTTGCTTATCATACTACTCGTATTCAACAAGATAGTGTTACTATTATGTAATTGTGTAACAATTTTGTATTATGTAATGTTGCCGTTATGTAATTGTAATTGTGTACATGTATGATAATTGTTCTAAAACGGGAAACCTTCTTAGTTGGATAGTCGAAAGCTTCCTTCCATATAATGTAATGTATCTTTTCAATATAAATAAATAAAAGACATTTGTGCTAAGGCGAAGATGGACGACATTTAACTAGTTCATCCAGCGAGTACCATTTTAAAGTTCCGAAGCTTTTGGGTTATTATTACCATTAATGAAACGCTTTCATTTAATTTAAAGACTTGGCATTCATTGAACTTACAGCAGTGTCTTACAAAGAATAAGAATAGAACTGAAAAGTCGGTTGCCCTTTAAATTATTGGCGTTATTACAGTATGCTCCAATTCTCTCGCGTTCAATAAAATAAATGTAGAAGGTTCTCCATTGTCACAATATGCAACGCGAATCAAATGATGTTTTCGAGCTCTGGAAACCCTGTCGAAAATAATCATAATAATTCGTTGACTAAGATATATCTAAGTTTTATATGAGAGAAGTTTGGGGGTCATTTGAGATGATTGATCGCTTATTTTAAATGTCTTTTGAAACTTGCTAGAAGATTTTTGGTCTATGAAATTTGGTAACTAAGCCGTGTGAAAAGTACATTATTCCTAAGGTTTTCTTTACATTCTTTAATTATTTATTATTTTCTAGCCTGATCTTTAGTTTGAAATCTTGGTTGCTCACATTATGATTTTGAGAGGTAAAATATGATCCTAAAAATGTACCACAAAATTAGTAGCTACTTACAATCATGATTTTTTCTAGCTTACAAAATATTATTCCCTTTTATTAAATAGATCTATTTAACTTTCGATTTCGTTTCCTTGAATGAATGTAAAAATAAATGAATGAATGAGTGGATGAATAAATTAATGAATGAATGACCGAATGAATGAATCTATAAATGAATCAATGAATGAACTAATGAATGAATGAATGAATTAATGAATGAATGGATTAATGCAAGAATGAATGATTCAATGAACGAATTAATGAATGAATGATTCAATTAACGAACTAATGAATGAATGAATAAATTAATGCATGCATGAAATGGAATTAATTAATTAATTAAATAGAATCTTGGAAGCGGAAATTAACCCATGTCCCTACCTTCGATCGAGCTGAAACTCGACGGATAGACTCATTGTTGATGACAATGCATTTTTTTCAATGATCACAAGACATTTTAAAAGTTCTCAGCAGTTAAAAGACAGTCCCTGGGGAGGAACGTTCATCCTCGGTCAAATCAACAAATTATTTTAATGGATTTTGCCATGTTTGGTGACCAGACCTGAACAGCCGGGTACACACACCCCCACCTTCCTCTTCCCCATCTCTTTCCCATCTCCGCCACCTTCAGCTTCACAACGTACCCCAAATATTGGGGATGACATAGTTCACAGGATCCAGAAGGTTGGGAGCAGATGGTACTCTTGTGCGGTTTTTACATAAATTAACATGTATTAATAAAAATAACCATAGATAGCATTTTCGATAGTTTACTAGGAAAACTCTCAATTCATTCGTTAAAGTCCTCTAGTCCCGTTTTTAACCGGAATACGTATCATTTGAAGAGATTTTAGTAATATTGTTATGGCGATGTCGGAACATATGTTCATAAAAATTATAATATTTTCGCATTTCGTCATTGTTTACAATCAGGACCAACGCAGGTGCATGAACACGTGTTCAGAATATCATTAATGTACTAAAAGTTTATAAGAACACGGCGTGCTATCCCGTTTTTAACGGGATATTAATAAATTAACAATACTCATTTTTCTCCCTGTAGAGAAATGTAGGAACTGGATCAATGAAATTTCGGTAGGAATCAACCATATTCACATGTCAAGACAAAACACTCAATATTGTTGTTTTCTTTGTTGTTAGGTGTCTCTCTCACGCCATCAGTGTTGCGTCCCATGGGGTGGCTGACGATGCGGGGATGGCTGTGGAGCCTGGCGGCGATGGGGGCCCTGATAGGGCTCGCGGGGGCGGATCCCGCGCCCCCGCCCTGGCCCAGGAGGGGCAGCCACGAGAACGACAATGACGTTGCGCCGAACCACGTTGTTGGGTGAGTCAACATATTTTAATGGTTCTCTTTTAAAGAAGTCAAACCTAGGACAAATCTTGTAACGTTCAGTGTGTCGAGTTTTGGAAATAGGCCTCTCTCATATTGGTGGGTGAGTCAACATGTTTTAATGGTTAATGGCTGGAAGAATTCAAGTGATTTTGCCAAACCAAAGACAAGCCTTAAGATGCCCAGCTTTGGACACTCCATAGATCTCCCCTCTGAAACTGGCAATAATTTAAGTTGTCAGTTGTACCAATTTTAACCAAGACCAATATACTAACAGATACTTGACTGCAATGACATTATAAAAATAGAAGACACGTCATTTTCATACTAATCGAACACAAATGTTGGATAGCTTATAAAAAGGATAGTCATTCAAGGAATATGTGTGTACGAATGAAATAGTGATATGAACGGTCAGCTAAAGTATGTCTACTGGACCTAATTCACTGAAAGCACACTCTATTAATTAATCTAAACTTGACTGGAAGAATAAGAAACAAGAGGGAGGTTTAATTTGGCAGAGGAAGTAGAAGTATTAACTTCTGAAAATAATCAATCCACAATGATTCACCAAAATACCTGAGCCAGTTGCACAAGTGAAACCTAAAAAACCCTGTTTAGTCCTCACCTGTGCAGCATTGTTTTGGGAACATGGCTATGGGTGATCATGTTCTGTTGATGGATGTCCAGAGTTTACGGGTCAGTATCGTCAGCGTCTTTCAGTGGGGTCACCACTTTTTTTAGTCGGATCTTTTAATGTACATAGTGTAAGGATGGGTTCGACTACGGACATCATTGGACTTTCTCCGCATGTACCTAGTGAAAAAAGGAAATATAGAGGCCTTATCAAGGAGAAATCTTGATGCCGTGTGTCCTAGTTGTAATGTCCTCATGTTTCCAATTTGTATTCATCAGTCAGAATATTACAGTTCATTTCAACGACGGTGTAAGTATAATTATTATAGGTAGGCACGTCACTTATTATTTTAATTATTTGGATACTAAGATGTCGAGGATCTATTCAGAGGTGTAACATGCTTGACGTTTATCATTTTTTTTACTAAATTTACTAAACCTAATGCCTGTTGTATTGTCTGCATAGCATCTTAACAAAGCATCTATGTGTGTGCAAATGTATAGCATATTCTCATATATCATAAAGGTATAACTTACAACAATTATTATCTTAAATAGGTGAATGTATCTCTTCATTGTCGGTGTTTCTGAATTATTGAGTCATTTCTATCTTTAGAGTGTGGTTTCCGGATTTGGTTGTATCTAAAATAGTTGAATTTAAAAGCCCCCTACGGTACTATTAGTATTCGTATTGCATGATTTTTGTTTTGTTTGAGCATAAACTTGTCAGGCCATTTTGAATATTACATCAATTATGTAATCGCTTGTGGTAAATACAAAAAATATTCGTCGGCATTAAAGTGATTACTTAGAGTTCGAATAACAACAGCCATCAGCATATAAGAATTTATAGATAGCGTAATTTTTTTACAATGACAACAAAACTCGTAAACCAACGCATTTCTACGTTTTCAATACGCATTTTTGCAAGTCGTCAAGAACGTAATTATTCCGGTACGTTTGAGTTACTCGATACAGCAGGATTTCCACTGTGCACGGTGTACGAAAACTAGTGGTAAAAACGGAAAATCTACATTGCATAGATTTTTTTTGTTTTGAGCATCTTGATTTTTAATTAATTATTTAACGCCAGATATACGTTTCAACGCATTTTATAAGGACAACAAACAGCTGATGGTAATCCCGTAACAGCCGATTTTTTTTAAATTTTACAAAATAAAATCCAATTTGGGTCTTGATTTACTCGAAAACTATAGGGCAAATCAAAAAAATTTACGCCACAAAATCGACTCCAAATGTTGTGTAGTCACCATTTTCAGATACTACTCGTAGTTCCTTGACACCACATATGCAAAATTTTCTTGCTAATTTTTTATAACTGTAAAAAGAATGTGACCTTACTGGTTCACCCCGGTCTAAAATCACATTGTTTATGGTTATTTGTGAGTACTGTAGATTTATTTACCTATAATAAGAGGTAAATTGTAAAGTGATGTAATAGAAGAAAAACATAACATGACACAAGAAAAATATAAAGTGGAAAAACATACAGAAGAAAAACATAACGTTAATCTTTGTTAGGTTGCAATATTTAATCTATGTTCTTCCTTCCCGTGTCTATAATCCATAACTTAATACTTATTTTGAATTAAGTTATTTTAATGGTTTTTATTGCAAGGGGGATATTATCCATATAATTCACCAATAAATTTGATTATTTTTTATTGATAAACTAATGTTTATAAGACAAAAATTTTTATGCATAGCACAAAGGATAACAAATTATTATAAGCAAAGCCGACGTAGCTCAGTGGTCCAGAGCACCTGATCGGACCTCAGAAGGCGCGGGTTCAATTCCCGTCGGCGGCATTTGTTTTTAATCATGAGATATTTTAAACTTTATGAATATTTCAAGCGAAAATTATTGCTTGTAATAATTTGTAATATATTTGATGGTGTGAATTTCAAATTCATTTTGGTTTCTGTCAATAAATCGTATAATCTTGTAAGGCTCTATGAAGGCTGTATAAGGCAGTAGCCATTCACTTAAAAAGTAACTTGTACAAATAATATATTATTTTATATCAGGACAAATGACAGTATACAATTTTTTTTCGAAACGATTATTTTTATTCGTATCTTTATTACAAATAAGACAAAGGAACTTATCATAAATTTGTAAATACCACGGGTAGGTGGCACTTGTTTCGGTAGATGAATTAATAAAAAATACCCACGGAGTTGTAAATAATCGTATGCCTGATAATAATTATTCAAGCTAATTTGACGTAACCGGAGAGCAGCTTTCCATTTAGGTAACGTAACACCTCCGTCAAATAGTTTAACAATGAGTCTCTGGCTGCATCTAGCGCACTCATGCATCATGCATACTCATGTGCATAAGTGCAGTGGGCTAATCTATAAGCATATATTTAAATGCATTCTTGATAATGGCTCGTAGAGTTTAACATAATGATGATTTATCTAACAGCGCGTTGGAAAGGGAAAGTGATTGCAGTTAGCGTCTAATAATGTTGTATATTAATCAGTAAGCTTTACGGCAGCATTAGAGATTTTTCTTGTGAAGACATTAACCTATTAAAAATTGATTGAATACAATTTTTAAATTATTAAAAAAATATGCTCTTCCAGATTATCATCTGATAGTATAGATGGCTGGGATGTTTTGATTAATAATAACGTTATATACAATTTTGCTAAAAATTAAATTCCAAGGGGGCAATTCTGGTTTTACATGAGGATATGGATACCTTATATTTAATTTCCTTTTCGCTTACTAGGCGCGATTGCGGCTCTACTTAAGGACGGGGAATTGTCCTTTACCCTAAAATTAATGACTTTTTGGTTAACTTGAGGCGATTCCAGTTCTTTTTTTTTAATTTTTATATTTACTCCACACAGGAGGCCCTGAAGAAAATAATTTCCCTCGGGGCCTATGTAATCTTTGGGGATGCTGTGTGGAGGGTCTTTTTTTGGAGAGGAAGGAGTGAACATGGGTCTTGAAGAGTCCCATGTTGTAGGAGGGAGGAAACACAGAGGCCGGCACTTCGTTCCACAGCCGAGCTGTTGAACTTAAGAACGAATCGTAGAAGCGACCCGTTCTCATGTGACAAGTGTCAACTGTGTACAAATGTTGGGCGCGCGTTTGGCGTGTATCCCGACTACGCACCGGTGCCGAAGGGATCAATGACGCTAGTTCCTCAGAGCATCTTCCATTGTAATACCGATAGAACAAGGACAGCATACCTACCTGACGCCTGTGCTCTAAAGATTGCAGTCCGTTTGTTAAGATTGGGGAATCTATCAAACGGACCGCCCGTTTCTGCACAGAGTCAAGGGTTTTTTTCAGGTATTTTGGGGCTCCAGACCAGAGATGGCTGCCGAATTCGACAGTAGGGCGCACTTGCGATTTGTACAGGGTGAGCAGTTGTGTACTATTAAAGTATCTGCGGGCCCTGTACAGTACGCCCAGCTTCTGAGAGGCCAACTTTACTCTGGCTTCGATGGAGCCCCCGTACCTGAGCTGGTCACTTATAGTTACACCAAGCATATCAATGGAAGGCCTGTTCGGAAGATTGCTTCCGTTGAAGGAGACTAGATTATCATTTGGATCCCTTTTAGACGTAATCAGACAGGATTGGGTCTTTGAAACATTAAATTCGACGAGATTATTTTTACCCCAGGAGGAAATACTCTCGAGATAACCGTCCATTCTCTGCTTCAAAGCCCTCCGAGCCGTTGGAGTTTGTGTGCCCTTTGGGGGCTTATCAAACAAAAAGCTATCATGAACTGTACTGTCATCCGCGTAACAATGAATCGGTGCACATGTCAAAAGGTCATTGATGTGCAACAAAAACAAAGTCGGAGACAGAACCGATCCCTGTGGGACGCCAGCATTTATGGAGTGCGAGGAAGAGGTGAAACCGTCAGCAACCGCCTGAATCGACCTATCCTTAAGGTAAGTTCTACTTAAGGATAAGGAATTATCCTTAACCTTAAAATTAATGACATTTTGGTAAACTTGAGGCGATTCGGGTTCTTCTTAATGATAAGTAATTGTCCTTAACCTTAAAAATAATGATATTTTGGTTAACTTGAGGCGTTTCCGGTTGTACTTTAGGATAAGGAATTGTCTTTAACCTTAAAATTAATGATTTTTTGGTTAACAAGGGTCGATTTAGATTCTAATAAAGGTTAAGGAATTGTCCTTAACCTTAAGTTGAATCTAAATCTAAATAAGGACAAGCAATCAGAGGTAATCTCTTACTATTATTTTTTCAAAGTTCCATAGCTCCCCAAAGCTCGAGGCACGAATAACGTGGACCTAGTAATTATAGAAAAAAATCTGTTTAAATTTCATGACGCCAGAGCACTCTGTTAAAGTTTGTTTGTTCTGAAAGATAATGGCTACCAACAGCGATACATTGATGAAGGCGATTTCTTAAGGTTTTGCCGCATTTTAGCACATCTCGACGGGTATAGCGGCGATTTTCTCCCGAATTCGATCTTTGAGTTCTTCCAACGTATGAGGCCGATGTTTAAAAACATTTTCCTTCAGGTAGCCCCACAGGAAGATGTCGCAAATTAGCCGAAAGGCCCACTGGGTGGAGACGAAAGAGCGACCATTTTGAAGAAACGTGCCCACATGGAAGCCCCGGTGTTGTCCGGACCAAACCATGGTAACGACTGAAAACGGCACGACCCTCACTACACAATGAGACCCCTCCCAGGATACTGTTCCTTCAAATACATATTATTTAACTTGTACACTGTTTGGTCAGCTGTGCTTAATAAACTGTTTACACTAATTTACTTTGGAATAAATTATTTTCTTATACCAAAAGTTAGTGGCCAAATAGGTGAAACCTTTATATTTATTATTATTTAAATATTTAGTAAATAATATCCCGGAAAATGATTGGCATCAATTATTAGTCAAAGGAATGATTGATTCGTGATGGCGTCTCACTTTGTCGGCCGCGTGACAGCTGTCAAAAAGAATAATGTCTTCATAATGGTTTCATAGATGAAGCTTAATATCCTTAAAAAGGGATATCCTTAATACCTTTATTTAACTAATCAAGAGTGAATCGGTTGACCTTTTTAACCGAGGTATTAATTTTAAATTCAGTTCAGTTGAAGATTCGAGGCGTCAAGTATGAATGAACCGAGTAATATACTGGAAAAAGTAAATAGTCATTTTAAAAAAAAAACTGTTTTAAGTTTACACTTTGTGTGTTGAAGTAGATCTAAAATTACAATTCGATATTGGATTATAATAAAAATAAGTAGGTATTATTCAAAGTGTTTGTTTTGAACAGAAAGTTTTCCTTTGAAATTTTGTTAATTACCTTGACCTAATGATGGGTGATCGCATCGTAATTACCTTGACCTAATGTTGCGTGGTCGCGTCGTAATTACCTTGACCTAATGTTGGGTCGTCGCATCGTAATTACCTTGACCTAATGTTGGGTCGTAGCATCGTAAAGGTAAAGCATAATATTTTTATTTATTAAAGAATAATATTTTTTTACAAGTTATACTTAAAAGTTAGATAATTTGGACATGTTAAGTGGATGGACTGATTAAAAAAAAAGTCGGGGACGCCCCAGGTAGTAATGGCGTGAATGAGTTTATCAAATTCTTGAATCAGTTCATGTCTGAGGTCAAAATAACAAGAGTTTTTTTTTCATATTTTAGGATGGGGATGCTTAGGGTCGTTTTAGGGAGAGGAAGAAGAGGAAGTTGTGGAAAGAAAAAAAGTATAAGGTGTGGGTAGGAATCTAGGGGGGTGTGTCTAGGAGTTTGTTATCCAATAAATGGTTCCCGGGGCGGTGAAACCCATACTTGCCTCCCAAATAGACGAGTGTATAAACATTTTTTTAAGCTTTAAGCAAGGAGTGTGTGCCAAATAGATTATCTATAAAAATATCCCACCATTCCTGACTAAGAAATTAGCTTGATCTTAATTCATTAGACCGGTATATCAGTTGTTTTTAAGTTTGGCTTGGTTGTAATATTGGACATAGCGCAGCTTAGCACACAGTACGTATACAGGTCGTCAGCATAGATGTCACCAACATTCTATGATTTTAATAGAGGAACGTGTTTCTTTTTTCTTTGCAAAACCATACTACTCTCATCGCGATCTTTCAAAATGTAAACGACCTAAGTTTATTTTTATGCGGGTTTAATTTACGAATTGATTTTTGATTAAAGTTTCCCACTTCAATCAGCGTGCCATATGCGAGGATACTAATTTTAAATAGTATTTGTTATGAGGGAGTCCGCGCACCATTCCTAAAATTATGACCAACTAACCGTTGAAACGTTTAAAATCCCTATTGTAATACCTTACCGGACTATTGTAGATTAATTATCATTGATGTATTATATCTATGGTCCCTACTGATAAAATTAGGCAAATTACATAAATTTCGGAGAGATGGAAGTATGAATTTACTAACGTAAATATTAAGTTTGACATGTATTACTGCTAACGCCTCGGCGTCTAAAAAATGAACTACTCTGCGGCTTATCGAGGATTGATCGACCGCTTAAATTTGAGCGAGGAATGTCGTGTATATCGAGTATACAGACGGACTGACATACCGTGCCATATACAACGAATTTTTTCTTTAGATTTTTTAATGAAAATCAAGCGGCTATAAAGTTACATAGGTACTTAAACCCTTTTTGCTAAAGTCTTGTAAATTGTATCTCGGCATTGACGTTTCGATGGCGTGATGGTTAGTAAACCTTTTTTTTTCTTAAACCTATGATAACATACTTGAGTGCGTATAATCCTGAACCTCACACATCCAAACATTTGTCGGGGGCTTTTCATCTTTTTTTTATATTGTTATTAATTTAAACAGCCGAACGGCGGACAGGAGGTTCCTTGGCGTGAGCCGCACATCCTTCCTAACGGGTCGAGAATTATAATATTATATTAATTTAACTATTTCATCTCGTAAACTTCCCGACATATCATTGTTTGTTCAGGGAACAGGGGAACTCTGAATCACGTCACTGAGGGATGATAGAATATCCAGGAACTCCCCAAGACAAGAAAATAGTGTTATTATCTCTATAAAATCACGGCTCGAATGATGACTGAACCTTCCTACCCAGGAATTAGAGTCGATCGGGGAGGGCTGACATTTATTTCGCATATTAACTGATGTAATGTCATCCAATTTCAGAATCGTATATAACTTCGTATGTCATCACCAAAATAAAATGTCGTCGATAACGAGTATATCTGCCGAGTTTCAGCTCGATCGGATGTCGGGAAGTGGGTTAATTTTTACTTCCAAGATTTGCGTTCATTCGTTAACCAAGAAAAAATTGAAATTCAAATGGATGTATTTAAAAAGGATATTTCCTGACGAATTTATTTTTACTAGCAGTTATGAGCACTTCAGTTTCATTAGTTACTTCATTTTATTAATTTATTTTTACTAGCAGTTATGAGCATTTCAGTTTCATTAGTTACTTCATTTTATTAATTTATTTTTACTAGCAGTTATGAGCACTTCAGTTTCATTAGTTACTTCATTTTATTAATTTATTTTTACTAGCAGTTATGAGCATTTCAGTTTCATTAGTTACTTCATTTTATTAATTTATTTTTACTAGCAGTTATGAGCACTTCAGTTTCATTAGTTACTTCATTTTATTAATTTATTTTTACTAGCAGTTATGAGCATTTCAGTTTCATTAGTTACTTCATTTTATTAATTTATTTTTACTAGCAGTTATGAGCACTTCAGTTTCATTAGTTACTTCATTTTATTAATTTATTTTTACTAGCAGTTATGAGCACTTCAGTTTCATTAGTTACTTCATTTTATTAATTTATTTTTACTAGCAGTTATGAGCATTTCAGTTTCATTAGTTACTTCATTTTATTAATTTATTTTTACTAGCAGTTATGAGCACTTCAGTTTCATTAGTTACTTCATTTTATTAATTTATTTTTACTAGCAGTTATGAGCATTTCAGTTTCATTAGTTACTTCATTTTATTAATTTATTTTTACTAGCAGTTATGAGCACTTCAGTTTCATTAGTTACTTCATTTTATTAATTTATTTTTACTAGCAGTTATGAGCACTTCAGTTTCATTAGTTACTTCATTTTATTAATTTATTTTTACTAGCAGTTATGAGCATTTCAGTTTCATTAGTTACTTCATTTTATTAATTTATTTTTACTAGCAGTTATGAGCACTTCAGTTTCATTAGTTACGTCATTTTATTAATTTATTTTTACTAGCAGGTATGAGCACTTCAGTTTCATTAGTTACTTCAGTTTTTTAATTTATTTTTACAAGCATTTATAAGCACTTCAGTTTTATTAGTTACTTCAGTTTTTTTAAATTTATTTTTACTAGCATTTATGAGCACTTCAGTTTCATTAGTTACTTCAATTTATTTATTTATTTTTACTAACATTTATGAGCACTTCAGTTTCATTAGTTACTTCAATTTATTTATTTATTTTTACTAACATTTATGAGCACTTCAGTTTCATTAGTTACTTCAGTTTATTAATTTATTTAATTTAGCATTTATGACCACTTCAGTTCCATTAGTTACTTCAGTTTTTTAATTAATTTTTACTAACAATTATGAGCACTTCAGTTTCATTAGTTACTTCAGTTTTTTAAATTTATTTTTACTAGCATTTATGAGCACTTCAGTTTCATTAGTTACTTCAGTTTTTAAATTTATTTTTACAAGCACTTATAAGCACTTCAGTTCCATTAGTTACTTCAGTTTTTTTAATTTATTTTTGCTAGCATTTATGAGCACTTCAGTTTCATTAGTTACTTCAGTTTATTAATTTATTTTTACTAGCATTTATGAGCACTTCAGTTCCATTAGTTACTTCAGTTTGTCAATTCAGTTTCTGTATAAAGTAGAGCTGAATTCATTCCGATCCTAAGTGATTCATTGTATTAATTTGGTAAGATATTAGAAAATATTTTCCACCGATAATTATATTTCTGCAGGTACATATAATGTTCCGGGCCCCTAAGGTGGTCGGTAGTAGCTACGCCACTGCTTTACCTTCCTTCCGGAACCTACATTATTGTTATTTAACTGCAAAATGGGTCATGCAGTTAAATAGTACTCGTATTAAACATCGATTCGGTAACGATCGATTAGTTATCGAGGCGCCACGCGTGTTCGATATAAAGCTACTGTCACTGATAACTCCACCGTTAACATCTCTTTTCGTATCTTACTTCGTTCATGAGAAAGAGTGAGAGGTTGCGCCGGAGCTATGACTATTTGAACACGCATAACGTGCTGTTAGAATAATAACGCATCATGTAAAATTCTGACACAGCCATGTTCGTAAAATTAGATACATCGTTGGGTACATCTTCGAGATACTGCGGTGGCAACAGATGCTGGGGACAAAGAGATTCAAAGTTCCAATGAGAAGGAGTTAAAATTATCTTCTAATGATTGTTCTGCTTTCAAAACATCTTTGTGAAATATTAATATTGATAATTTTTCAATGGTGAAAATTGACTTTCCAACGAAAAGTCTGCACTACGGTAATTTAAAAGATGCCAAAACTCGGAATTTCCAATAATAATTACTATATCGATGATATACCCGTATACTACGTATGATTTAATACTATATCGATGGAATACCCGTATATTATGCATATTGTAATACTATATCGATGGAATACCCGTATATTATGTATATTATAATACTATGTCGATGGTTTACCCGTATATTATAATACTATATCGAAGGAATACCCTTATATTATAATGATCGTTTAAATTACAATTTTGAAAGAATTTGAAAAATCATTGCGTAAATGGAGAAAATTGAATTTATTAAGAATCTCTTCAAATTATTCGTAATCCGATTAAAAACGGGATTGCCGGTCTTTAATGAATTTATTAATAGGTTACCTAATTAACTTTTTAGTAAAATAACTATCACCATGTTGGAACACATAGGTATTAAGAAAAATCCTAATATTTCCGTATTTTGTCATTATCAAGGCAAATGAAAGAAAGAATAACATTCCCGGGTTACGAATAACCTGACAATATTTCCTACTACCACCATAGTAAGCGGAAAATGTTGCTTGTGTTGTGATGGAGGACTTAGCCAGCCGAGGAAATCACACTACGCCTGGGTGGGACCCAAACGCGATGTCAACTCAGCCCACCGACCGGTCATTCGATATATTCAAAATTTACTAATAGACGTGTTCCGATATATTGGAAATTTACTAAAAGTTTGGCAGGAATCGGCCTGCAATCCAGTTTTTAACCAGGTAACCAATAATTTTAAATGATATTTAATAAATTAGCAATAATCATTTTTCTTCGTGTACATTACTTTTACGTAGGTAAAAAACATATTTTTTCATGTTTCTTCGGAAAAGCTCTACCAAAACCAAAATTAGTTAAATATGGGAAGTTATTAAGAATGGAATTTCTTTTGTTTTACGTAAGACAATTTAAAATTTCTCGTTTTTCATATCAAAAAAGGATGATAACTATCGTGTAGGATATTATTGCGATATCACCGTTGTTGGTAAGTCAAAACGCAGTATTTCTGTTTTGTAAGAAAAAGCGCAGTATTTGAGTTTTTGTAAGTAAAAACGCAGTATTTATGTTTATGATGAAAAAATACAATAATTACGTTGAAATTACTGCATTTAGCTGCAATATCTGTCACTCTTTGGCGGCGTCCTCCAGATATGCGTGCGTAAGTAAATTTAGTCAATTTGTATATGTGTTATTTCGCACATATAATTATTATTATAAACTTGTAATATACACAATATTTGTGGCACGTTCCAGACTGGTGAAAATTTCATTTATTAAAAAAATGCTAAAGATATTATGTATTTTACGTCTTCGTATAAAAAGTATCAGTATTTGAATTTTACGTTTAATTTTTATCAAATCATATAAACGCATTGTAATTACGTCATTTGTGATACTAGATACCAAAGAAACTTTATTAATGTGATTATTATTTATTTATCTGTACATTAACAGTACATTTTACTACAATTTATGTTGTTTTAAATTAAAATATACATATCTAATATACCTGTTACGTATGTCCTTAAAATGTCTTGTTAATTTTATAGGTGTAACTAATGAATAACAAATAATTCTAAATAGGAAGAAGGAGTATGAAGGGTGGAAGAGTTTTTTAAAACCAATAATTACACAAAGCTCACGAATTGTAATTGACTATTAGTAAAAGTTAAGTTTAATAGTTTTTAAATGATTTGTCGCGTCAAAAATGTTAATACAATAGCTTTATACATTTGAAGAGAATCATGAAAAATGTACAGGTTTGGTGATTTTTCGTAGTAAGTAAATGTTGTGATTTTGTGAGTGATTGCTGAGTTATTTGCTGCATTAGTATTGTTGGCTTCTATGTGAAAATCGGTACGTCTCATTGGAACATTTAAACCAGATATCTAATCTGGACTCTCTTGAAAATTTTACCATCTAGCATGGTTCATTAGATTATATCTAACATATTTCTTGACGCATGAAATTATTTTTAAGCTTAATCAATAGGAAACTTAATGAGTATCTGAGATAATGTATTTTGTGCTATGAAAGCCTCAAAATTATTTCTGCAGATTTATCTGAAGATATTTTGAGAATAATTCTGCTGTTATATTTACAAATTAATTGTTCCAAATAGCTTGTGCAAGATTATGTTTTAATTAGCTATGAGATAAGGTACAATCTCGCTGTCCTGAAGAAGTGTACAGATTTAAAAAATATATACTTAACATGAAAAAGAACCCATTTGGAGAAATTCAACCATCGACGTTCCCCCTACAGTAAATAAATAATTATATTAACGTAAAGACTTCTAAAATCCCCTCGTCAAATCACATTGGAAGTGTACTAAGTAAACAATTGACTAGTCCAAACACTGGCTTAATATAATTTGAGATGACTGTCAACTGTCATCTCATCTTAGACAGATCTATCACTTAGTTGATTTGACAAATCAGCGTTCAACTGTAAAGCTGTTGGTGTGTTGGCCTTCGCTGATGGCTGGTCAACTTTTATTAAGATCAATATACTTAGACAAATTCTGAACTAACTTAAAGCACGTGGTGGCGATATAATTACTTATATTATAGTAAAATAGTACCAATAGATGGGGAGATTTTGAATTGAGAACAATCAGAAACATGTGTAAAAAGTTGCACAATTAAAAATATCCTGCCCAATTTCGTTGTCTTCACTTATCTGTGAGTAATTTCTTTTATCAACTCTCAACGTTACCGTCTCTATTGAGTTTGTTTCATCCTCTTCAAATTACGCATCTGCTTTTACAACAGCTGTCTCCTGAGATGACAGTGTCCTGTAATAGTTTCTAACCGTATTGCAATAATATTAGTAACTATTTACTATTTGCCATTATTTTATTTACTATTTTTTCGCTTTGTCAGCGCAACCAACGCCACGAAGTACCGATGAATTTCTGGCGGTTTCTATGACAATTAACCATTTTACGGCCGTTTAAAATGACATAATAAACAAATGGACAGTTGTTAGGCAACACCTTACGCAATAAGGTTTAACTGGTGCTTGGTACCTACTGGTAATGAATGCACATCCGAGACAAAGTGACATTTAAATATGTTTACGATTATTACCAGTTAAAATGGACAAGGCATTCCTAGGCGCGTTTTGAATGCCGTTTATTATTAACCATTGTTTGGTAGTTATCTTCGCTGCATATGAATAAGTAACTCTTACGTTCCATTTATTTCCCATTCCCATTTGTAGTAACTGACAACTGTCAATACGCCTGACATGGAAACTACGTAGTTAATTGTTTGAATATGGGAAATAATTACAGTTCATTTACAGTAAACGTCGATTTTAGGACATGTTGGTGGGCTATTGTTTATTGTAGACCTTTTTCAAATTAGTTTTGCATGAAAGCTTCTGTCTCTAGCTATTCACAATCGATCTAACACGCATCCGAAAAAGTTTTAAGGCGATGCTGTACGTAGTAATGCAAAATCATGTGTTTTTGTTTTGAAAATTTGGTCGCCTAGAAATGTTTCAGATGCTTTAATTAAATACTGCGAGTAGAATACATTTTGACCTTTGAAATGATCGAGTATTTTTTAGATCTTTTTAAGTCTTTTTATAAGCCCAGAAAAAAATAATGTAAAGGCCTATGAAAACTGCTTTAAAGCTCAAAATCTCCTACTTACGAACCCATTTTCGGTTATGATTTTATTGTATAATGTGGCAAATTTAGTTATTTATAAAATGATCGAAAAAAAAATATATTTATGCCTGAACATCCACAAAATAAAATAAAAGGCACTTTTTGGCCATGTTTTTTTCTTGCATAAATCAAAATAGGCGGATGGTGTTAAGCGGGAATTTAAACCTTATCGCCATCTACGTAAGGGTTGTTATTGATAGCGGCTCAATTTAAAATATTATATGACGTATTGCATCGCCTTAATATCGTATTATTACCCTTCGGTCACTTTTAACTGTATCATACTTCGAATAAGAACCACTAACATTGTTTTCATTTTTTCACCGCACATTTTTACTGGCAACTATCTTTATGTATGAGGGGAATAGGGTCCCATTAGCTCAGTTGGTAGAGCACTGTCACGGAAAGACAAGGGTCCTGGGTTCGAGTCCCAGATGTGACCGTTTCCTTTTCTGATTTTTCTGTTTCAGATTTTCGTTTAGAAATCACTAATATTGTCTTCAATATTTAAATATTACAATTTGAGGTTTTACTCAATAAAGTTATTCCGAAAAAATAAATATTCATTCTAGACTTGCAGAAAAGTCAACAGATGTCGCACATTAAAAAAAAAATAAGAAAATAAGATAGGTTTATCTAAAAAGACGCTGTCTGGATTGCATTTAGTTCGGGTTGAATCTTGCGATCATACATAAAGATAGTTGCCAGTAAAAATGTGCGGTGAAAAAATGAAGACAATGTTAGTGGTTCTTATTCGAAGTATGATACAGTTAAAAGTGACCGAGGTGAATAGGGTCCCATTAGCTCAGTTGGTAGAGCACTGTCACGGAAAGACAAGGGTCCTGGGTTCGAGTCCCAGATGTGACCGTTTCCTTTTCTGATTTTTCTGTTTCAGATTTTCGTTTAGAAATCACTAATATTGTCTTCAATATTTAAATAAAATTGACGTTGAAGTGAGTGGGAGTACAGTTCTTCTAAAATAGGTACAATTTAAATTGTAGATTTTTGTTCTGATAAAGCCGTTTTGTACGGCTCACAGGTTCGACTCAATTGAACGACGGCTCAATTGAACGAGAGCCGTGAGCTCAGAGCGTATGATCAATGAGAATACTACGCTCACCCGATATGGCTCCCCCGGTACGGCTCCCCCGCAACGGCGCTGCCGATACGTCTATCAGCGTAAGCGTATGAATGATCGCACGACTCTTAGTACCGGATAAGAGCTGCAAGGTTGTTAGTAGGTTTAGGTACATATGTCCAAATCCAGACGCCGGTCTGTCAGATGCCGTTCACGTCTCTGAGTACAATGAATACTAGGATAATTTTAATGGAGCCATTTTTCTAAAATATCTCCTAATAAAAAAAGAATAACCATTCAATTAAGCCGTGGTACGCTTTACCGGGAGCCGTACAAATGCGGTCTTCAAAAAGAACTAGCTCAATTGTGCGGCTCGCTCATGAACGACTCATCGCTACTTCTAACAACCTAACTATATTTCAATACATTTGGTATGTTTATTTATACGTTAACTATACCTATGTGTAGGTATAGTATACGGTAGTCAAACTTATTTATACAAAAGTTCTCGTGAGAATTGAACCTTCGTAATAAGTATTAAGTGTCTGTAAGATATTATCAGTGGCAGATCTTATCGACTAATCGATAAATGTTTTATGAAATATTTTAGGATGAACGGTATTCAAAAGCAGCGGGAACCCTACATGGCCATTAAATCAAACCAAACCAGATATAAACGTTTTAATTATCGGTTTTATTGAAGTGCGTTGTTATTCACATGACTTTCGTCCTAAAATGTCACTGTTTTTATTTATTAATAATTTGAAAGAAAATAAAAAGACTTTGAAATTTTGATTTGTGCATTTCGATTTTTTATTTTTTTTTCCTTTTTTCTCGGCAACCAAAAGGTTCCAAAAAGTTTTGGAGCTGGGTCTATGCTTCGACGTATTTTAAAACGCATAAAACTGCCCATATTAACCCATTAAATATCAATTTTAATAATAAAACTTCGAACTCGATTTACCCCAAAACGAACTCTCCAATCAAAAAAGTTATACGGTAAAATCGACATTAAATGTGAACACCTTTCCGCTTATACTTCTAATGTCTGGACTAGGGGTGAGGCGTATTTATCGTACCCAGTAAAAGTACCGGGTATTTTCATGCGATACTTTTTACTCGTCACAAATCTCCAAAATACCTGGTTCCAAAATACTCATAACCGGGACTAAATATTTTTAATAGGTACTTTTACCAGGCATTTTTGATAAGTACCTTTGATGGGTATTTTTAATAGGTATTTTTTGTGTGTATTTTTGGTGGGTATTTTTAACAGGTATTTTTGATGGGTAGGTATTCCTGATGGGTACTTTTGATGGGAATTTTTAATAGGTATTTTTGATGGGATAAATGTGGGGAATTTTTCGACAATAATTCCGTAGCTACCCCCCATGGATTTTGAAAGGGAATCAAACTTACGTAGAAAATTTGTGGGGAATATATGGGTAAAATTTATGTGAGTGCAGTTCAGAAATTACTTATTCTGAATCAATCCTCAGGTCGGAATTAAATACTTTTGAGTATTTTGTCACCGGTATTTTTACCAGTACTCATTGTACTCAGTAACGAAAAGTACTCATAGGACCCACCTCTAGTCTGGACACCGTGTATGTTTTTATATGAAAAGCACAGTACAGCGTCTTGTCTTACTTTTGTTTAATTATGTGGACATATTAAAACTTCTTAATATCGTCATGATAAATTATTAAGGCAAATCGACCAAATTTTTTTATATTGATTTTTAATTAATAAGACGTGTAAATTTATCGCGAGGCAAAAAGGGCAAACATAGATTTCTCTCCGTGCATAGACGTCTAAATTTTATAACCATCGATATATTATTGGTCGATTACTTTCCTTTGAGCTTTTGTGGAGAAAGCACACACGCAATAAACAAATAAACACATTCTTATCGCCGCACTGTAGTGAAGTGGATACGGAATTCCGATACAAGATTTAAAGAAGCTAAAATTCAATTCTATAATAACACTGTGCTTATTGCTTAGCGGCTCTGCCCAGCCAGCAAATAATTCACTCAAACACCGGGAATCGTGGGAAGAGGTGATCTCAAATACTCCTTAAGTTTTGTCACTGTAAGATGCAGATAAAGTGTTGATAGCAGTTAATTTATTTAAATTTTTTTTGTGATTTTTTGCAATTTTTTCTCTAATTATAAAATTTTAATACCACCCTAATTAAGGTACATTTAGAAAAGCTATCGGAATTCTGACCGAATCCATAATTATTATATAGTCACTATAGGCTTAGGCCATTCGTACTCGGAGATACTTACAAGCGACTAGAGTTTTGCGAGCGAAGCATACGTATCGTTTGTAAGTATCTGACATACTACTTTCGTCAAGTTGACGTCATTTCCACGCTACTGACATAGCTGGTAGCACGCAACGCTAGTTGCATACGCATCAACTACTACTTTGAATGTTAAATTTGGTATGGAGGTAGAAAAGTATTTATTTTCATATAACTATAATTTACCGGAATTTGTAAGAAAGGATTTAGTAGAGAAGGCGCTGAATTGAGGTTCCTTGACGGGGACGAATGCCTTACAATTTTTATTTATTTCGATTTTGTGCCTGTAATAAATATAAAGAAGAGAAATATAGTCTTCATCGCTAGAGTCCCTTGACATCTTATTAATGATGTTCAGGGTATTTCAGGTAGCGCCGTCTACGTCAAAGAGTAGCATGTCAGTAGGCGACTTGTGGTTGCATCACAATCACGTAGCTTGCAAGTATCACTGTGTACGAAGGGCCTTACACAGTTCGAGATTCACTTAAAAAAAAACCTTATTTCCAAATAATAAATTTCTTCCAATTAGTATTTCAAAATAATTGAAACATCGATTTTTAAATTTTTCACAATCTACTAATAGCTAAAATCGAAATTTTGTCGAACAATGAATGTACCGAAATAATATGTTGTGTCTTTTAATATATTCTACATTTACGGAATTTCTCGAACCTTTTTATGACAATTCCTTTTCCCTTAACAGAATCTATTTAGATATATACCCTGTTACAGGACATTTGTAATATTTAATACCTATGCAAAGGAAGCTTCATGATTTAATAAATTGATTAAAGTGTACGAAGGCATCACATAGATGCATTATTCTTGTATCAATTCGTTAAGGCGATGTCATACGTAGTAATGCAAAATCATGTGTTTTTGGTTTGAAAATTTGGTGGCCTAGAAATGTTTCAGACGCTTTAATTAAATACTGCGAGTAGAATACATCCTGGCCTTTGGAATAATCGAGTATTTTTTAGATAAGTCTTTTTATAAGCCCAGAAAAAATAATGTATAAGGCCTATGAAAACTGCTTTAAAGTTCAAAATCTCCTTCTTACGAACCCATTTTCGGTTATGATTTTATTGTAGGTATAATGTGGAAAATTAAATGATTTATAAAATTATCGAAAAAAAATGAAATATTTATGCCTGAACATCCACAAAATAAAATAAAATCACTTTTTGGACATATTTTTTTCTTGCATAAATCAAAACAGGCGGATGGTGTTAAGCGGGAATTTAAACCTTATCGCCATCTACGTAAGGGTTATTATTGATAGCGGCTCAGTTTAAAATATTACACGACGTAGTGCATCGCCTTAACAATAATATTCAATACCCGGAGTTGCTAAATCAGATTCAATTCAATATACTTGCACGCTCCACATGCTCTTCTGTCGTATTCAAAGTGGATTAATGCAAAATAAACTACAAAAAAAATCTTGGTTGAACAGACTATGTAATAATTACAACAAAATGATATCAAAAGTGGGCATCTTCAATTGCGAGCTGATTAAATATAAAAGTTCATAAAATATTGTTTTCTGCCGTATCATGTATAACTTTCCTGTTGTTGTTAATTCATGTAATAAAAGAAAATTGATCCCACGTACTGATTTTTTTTATATAATTTTATCTGAAATGTTCTATATAATTTATACCTATAATTGGTTGTATTTTTGGTATAATGTAAAAATGACATAATCCAACCCCTGGTTACCCAAATATTAATAATCTTGTTAGTATATATATGGTAACTAGAACTAGTTAATTTTTCTCTATATATAATCCACGTGATTGATATCGCAACCTTATTAGATAAATATTTTTTTAAGTTCAAAACATCATCAAAAATTTTACTGCCAAAATTATATCCCTTTGGAATCTTTTAAATTGCATTGAAAACCATTTTTTATAAGTTTATTCATTTCCGAAGACAACAATTTTTGTTCATCAAGCCGTGAGAACCAGGTTTCATATATGTCGAGCTCGATAAAATTCATAAGACAAAGTATAATTTTTAACAGACGATTAATTTTTATTCGATATCTACCTAGTAACTATATACATTAAATATATAATGGCTTACGTTAACCGACCATTTGTATATTTTATCGACTTTCTTACAGACAAAGGAATATATTATTGTGTTTTTTGAATGGGATATATTCGTGTTATCATTTCACTTTGTTGTCGGGAATATTGGATTTTGAAGTAGGTGAAATTCAAAAAACTTTTTTTCAATAAAGCGTCATAAACATTGTACCTCGAATTATTGTATATTATGATATAAAGATTATAATGAACAATTTTTTAAATATTGTATCAAATGATTTTTTTTAACCTTTTTTTAATCCCTATTCGGCTTTTAATATTGTAATTGTGTCAGGAAAAACGCAGGTACATAAATACGTTTTCCGATATATTATGAATGTACTAACAGTTTTTTAGGCAACGGCGTTTTTAACAGGATTTTAACAAAACAGCAATACTCAATTTTCTCCGTGAAAAAATACTTGATATTGGGTGTTAGATATTCGACAGCTATTTACAAAGTTAAACCACTGCTATATATAGACGAACAACCTCCTTATAGCACCACTAAACCAAAGGTAAGCGCGCTACTCATCGAAAATTTGGATGTATTGCCCCCAAGACAAGAACCACATTCGCTCAACGTTAATTCTGGTTCGTCGCCTACAAAATGTACACCGCACTGTACACCGACGTCAGGTCATCCAGTAGTTTGTCCCAATTTGATATTTAGTAATATTATACAAAAGTGGACACAATATTACAATTTCTGAGATTTATATCTGTTAAAAGTCGGAAGGATTATATCCAACAACCTAAAATTCATAAAGTGATGTAAGAAACATCAGCTATTCAATTTCCAAATGCAATCATTTAAAAATAATATTGAAAACAATAGTATAACATAAATATAAAAAGAAAAGACAATTATAAATAGAGTATAAGATACAATATACCAATGAAATTTGTATAAGAGTAAAAAAATATATACACAGGGTGTATCAGCACGTACCCGACAAACTTTAACCAGCTATTCCTTAGCACTTTGCTGTCCGGTAACATTTTTTTTAATAAAAAATGTACTATTCATATTTTCACCACATGTCACCAATGTTTTATCCTTTGTCAAAGTTTGAAAACCCATCTGCCCAATATTTTGTTCGAGTTTCGTTGAATAATGTACGTACGTACCTACGTTGGCGCGCTTTTACAATCACAACGAAATGGCGCGGCACCATTCGTCTATTTAGTGTGTAGGAAAGAGCGAGGACACTTTTTGACAAACTTGCCAATAACAGCTGTTGAACACGAGAAACAATGCAAATGACAGTGACGGAGTGTGGATTTTTTTTATTTATTTTTTTGTTTTTAATGGAAAAAAAATGTTGCCGGACAGCAAAGCGCCCATAACATTTTTTACTCCAAATGTGCTGAGGAATAGCTGGTTAAAGTTTGTCGGGTACTTGCCGATACACCCTTTATATACTTTTTTTTAATGATAAACTAACGTTTATAAGACAAGGTTTTTATGCATAGCACAAAGGATAACAAATTTTTATAAGCATCAATTACTCGCCTGAAATATCCATACAAATTGAAAATATCTCCCGAGTAAAAATAAATGCCAGCGACGGCAATTGAACCCGCACCTTCTGATGTCCGGTCAGGTACTCTGGACCACCGAGCTCGTCGGCTCATTCCCAACCCGCCAAATAATTCAATATGTACAAGTACTTCAATCGACAATTACTGTTTATCATATTTTTTTCACTTGTAAACAACCAAATTCATTTTGTAGGAAAGGCTTTGTTATTATTGAATTTCCCACTAGATGGCGTCGAGATACATTATATCTACATTTGTTTATGCAATATTTTGACTTGTCAATATATTATTAATTCTTTAATAATAAACTAATGTTTATAAGATAAGGTTTTTATGCATAGCACAAAGAATAAAAAAATATTATAAGCATAATATCCATACAAATTGAAAATATCTCCCGAGTAAAAGTAAACGACGCGTCGTTACTTTTACTTTTACGCGTCGCGACGCTGACTGAAAAAATTTTGTTAATAAGTATTCATAATATATTTTTTATGGTGACCGGATAAATCATCACAATGATAATTCATCACATCACAAAGTTATATAAAGTCATGGAAAGTGATGAAACAAAAACTTTATTAACTGGGTTAAATAGGTTGGGTTAGGTTAAAAAAAAATTTTTTCATTGTTTGTAATGACTTTATATCACTTTTTAAAAGTGTGTTGAATTGTCACTGTGTTGAGTTATCATGGAACCTTGTAAAAATGTAACTGTAAACTCACTATAATAAGATTTATTGTGTAAATAACCCGTTAGAAAAACTGCTAAAAAGTAGTTTATCGGGACTTTTTTGCTTTAAAATATTTAAAAAAAAATCCATTTATCGGACTGACAAATATGAGAAAATATCACCCCAATTTTAATAATTACACTTTGTTGCATTAGATCCAAAGCTGTGTATATTATTCAGTAGTTTAGGCTGGAGAAGAAATAAACCACAACTAATTATATCGAGTGATATAATTCAATCAAAACAAATACAGTTGCAGCAGTTTAGATCAATACTAATAAACAACATATAATTATATTAAATATAACCTTAGAGAAGTCCCGCAGATAAATTCCTTTCGGCCACTCGGAAAAGCTCGTATCATCGGCCAGTATCATCATTTATTTGTTTATGTGATGATTAAAGGTGTTGAAATGTACAAGCTTCAAATTTTATAGACACACATTTTCCAGCGGTTCTCAAATTGTTTACTCTTTTTGAATAAATATTATTTTTTTATATAAACATAGCGAAACATTTAATAACTTTTCGTTTATTTCAATTCGGTTAAAAATAAATTCCGTTTTTTTTACACTTTACAAATATAAGACAAAAAAGTCCCGATAAACTCCTTTTTAGCAGTTTTTTTAGCGGGTTATTTACATTATAAATCTTATTATAGTGAGTTTACAGTTATATTTTTACAATTATATAAAACAGAAAAATTAAAAATTTCACAGAAATATTTCAAAAGAAAATGATGAAAACATAAATAACAATTTGAAAAGTCTTTAGAATAATAATATATCGTTGTAAGCTAATACAAATTAATTCTTTCAGTAAGCCAAGTCTTCAGTAAGTTCATCAATTGTTTGTTTTGGGCACAGTTTTTAATTTCAGCAGGTAACATACTAAAACAACTGGGAATCAAATAGTTTAAATATTAAATGAATAAATAAGCTTTGGAATACACCACTTTTTATTGAATTAACTAGCTTTACCACGCCACGTGTTGCTGTATTGCAGTCTGTCTGTGCAGAAACAATAGCGCATTTTGCTTTTACGTTCTACAGATGGCGCTGTTTAAAATAACATGTTTTTAACTGTCACAGGTGACTTCTATATAATATAGGTATATAAAAACCCACGCGTTGTCGAATTCAACGTTGTATAAAAAATTCAAAGCAATCAGTTAAGAATTTTCAGAGATTTAAGATTGTTAACAAACCTTTACATTTTTACTTATATAGATATAAATAACTGACAGTCAGATAGGTTTAGCTTATCTCAAGCTTCGTCAGGGCTATTATACTAATTTTAATCACAAACAGACACACATTATATACTTAATAAAATACAATGAGAGAAAGAGACCAATAGTGAAGAAGACATCTTATTGGTGATAGAAAGAGATACAAATAAAAAAGAGGGAGACAAAAACAGTTTCAGCGGATGTTAACGGAACAAACTAAATATGGGACTATCAGTTAAATTTATTTGATTATTAATTATGTTGGAGATTATTGACGGCTCATAAAACAAACATTACCCCATGAACCCAGCCTCCACTGCTCAGTCACCAAATGTAGCAAGCCACTTGTGTGACATATGGCAGAGGTGATGGTTATACAATAAATCTTTTCCGGAGCAGCGATACCAATGCTAGCCTCCCAAATAAATAAATAAATCTTTTGTTCTTCCATTACAAGCATTTGTTCAATGAATCAATGAATCAAGAACATCTACTAACCCTGTAGTATCTACTACAGGGTTTTCCAATAAAAGGTGTTATTTTGATATTCAATCGTAAAAGATCAATAGTTTCGTTGCTTGTGTGGCACATAGCACCGTCTTGTTGAAAGTAAACGCTGTACAGATCAATACCATCCAATTCCAGCAATAAAAAATCATTAATCATCTCTCGATAGCGATCCATTCACCGTAACTGTTGCTCCAGCCTCGTTTTAAAAAAAGTAAGGTCCAATGACTCTGCCGGACCATAAACCGCACCAAACAGTCACACGTTGAAGATAGAGAGGCTTTTCAACAATAACTCTTGGGTTTTCCGAGCCCCAGGTGCGACAATTTTGCTTGTTGACGAAGCCACCGAGGTGGAAATGGGCTTCCATCACTCAAAATGATTTGCATTTGATTCACTCAAGTGAATTTTAAAATTGTTGCATTTTGGCGTTGTTTCTGTGCAGGACCTCGCATAGTATATTATTAAAGATATTTTTTGTATTATTAAGTAAACGCATATTTGTTTCTGATGCTTGTTTTATAGGCAAATTCAAAAGAAAATGTAACATTAAAGTGATGTTTTTGAAATACAATTGACCATTCCAAGCTAGAGAATGCGTCGTAAACCTTTGCAACAATTTATTTAAACTAATAGTACCTACGCATTATTCACACTTATTCAAGCGCTTTTATTGTATTAATTTTGTAGTTTCAACTGTCATTAAAAGTCACCAATAAAACTAAATAATTCAAAGTCATTGTTTATTAGTTCTAAAATTGAGCCCCTCTTTCCCAACAAACAAAAAACTATTAAAACAAGGAAAACCGTATCAAATTGCTGGTTAAATATAATCAGCTTTACGCTGATGACTCATTACACTCAATACTCATTAGCAATAGCGATGACGTATGGACGGCTTAATGAAGTCTAATGCAGGACAAGGGGTGCATTATGAGGCTGAAGCTCGGTGCAACGTACAGGCGCCTGCATACGATTCTGCTGCATTCCTACACATACTAGGTTGGGCCTAGGATGGCTTTCAATCCCCGGATCACTAGAATTTTCAAGCCACCGTAATCCCGGTGTTGAGGTTCTCTAAATACCGGAATGACTGCTGGTAGATTTTTAAAATTATTATTTTTTTAAATAACTTTGTGAATAAAACCTCAAATTGTAATATTTAATTATTAAAGACAATATTAGCGATTCCTAAACGAAAATCTGAAACAGAAAAAGATAGGTCACATCTAGGACTCGAACCCAGGACGCTTGCCTTGCCGGGGCACCTCTCTACCAACTGAGCTAATGGGACCCTATCTCCTTCGGTCATATTTAACTGTATCATACTTCGAATAAGACCTACCAACATTGTCTTCATTTTTCTCACCGCACATTTTTACTGGCAACTATCTTTATGTATGATCGCAAGATTCAACCCGAACTAAATGCAATCTAGACAGTGTCATTATTATTTAATTTTTTTTTATAGTGAATACCTCACAAGAGTCCCAACTGCTCCCGTCTGGAGCCAGTGAGACTATGGCATCCCCAATTGGGGGGTGTTGTGAGGCTGAAGGTAAGTGGGGAAGGGAAAGAGGAAGGTGGGGAAGTACCTGGCTATTCAGATCTAGTCACTAAACACGGCTAAAGCCATTTGGAGCAACGTTTCAATTCTGAATGGTGGTCTTACACCAGGGCGATACTGGTAGTATCTTCCACTCTGGACTAGATAAACATATCTAATTTTTATTTTAATGTGCGACTTCTATTGACTTTTGTAGGCATCAATAAGCCAAAGACATATCAAATCAAAGACAAATCTGACCGGTCAGTGGTTGAGTGGGCATAGCGCTTGGGTCTCACCCGAGCGTCGCGTGTTCGATTCCTCGGCTGGCTAAGTCCTCCATCACAACACAAGCAACATTTTCGGCTTTCTGTGGAGGTAGTAGGAGATTTTCAATTGTTGGGTTATTCGTAACCTGGGAATGTTTGTCTTTCTTTTAAAAAAAAAAAAAAAACATAAAAAAATATTATTGAAAAGGAGAAGGCAAATTTTGAATTCAAATCACAGCGTGGCGTAGATCTAAAAAAAAGACACAGAGGATTTAAAATCAGTACCACCTGCCATGCTAGCTTGGCATCTGAACGGGTGTTTTGGGGATGTAAGAAAATAGGAACTAAATTTCAACATTCATTTTCGGGTTCTGTGAAAGTCCCATTCAAGTTCTGTTATTATATTATTATAGGCTAGTTGTTCGACAGAACTGAAATAATAACAGAACTTGAAAAAATCTTTCACAGAACTTGAAAATTAACTTTGAAATTTGAAGAATTGTTCAAATTCTTCGAAACAACTCGTCCTAAGTGATGAAACCTTTGACACTTTGTGGTTTTGTTTAATTGAGGTCGTATTTTAAATCTCCATTGAGGTTTTTTTTATCGTATTTTGTTATTTTTTGTATTTTTTTTGGCATTCTTTTGGCATTCGGTACAGGGCCAAAAGTAGTATGGTATAAATTTGATCAATACGATTTTCACAAACTTCTGACATATCCATCAAAAAGCTCTGACGGTCCAGCCTACTGCATAGTGTACACTGCACACAACTGCATACGGCTGTACTCTTTTAACTGTCCTGCACTCTTATGCGCTCCTAATAAGATCTTGTTCAATAAGCCCTCTGTTTCACTAATGCAATATCCCCGCCGCCCATCAAAGGCGAGATAAGTGCAGGATAATGTTTCCGCAATTATAAGGTCTACCTCGTTAGTGTTACTTTGAGGTTTATTTGCGTGGTTACATCTCTTCAGAGTTCTGATAATAAGATTATCATATTACTACTATATTGCTCTGTGAAAGATCTCTAATATTGACTGGATTCTTATAGTAATCTATATTATGTGTGATGTTTTGTATATTTCAACATACATTAAAATATATTACAAATCCAAGTATTTAAGAACACATAAATTATATTATATCTTTAAGAACATAATTTATCTGTCTAATAATTGAAAGTCCACGTCAAAATAATATTGTATGTACATCAGATACAAATACTGTAATAAGAAACTAAAAACTTATTATTATATCTCAAAATTAAGATTTATGGAGATTCAATACTTTAAATCTAAGTCATCGATTTCATTTCCATAGTTTTTTGTGAATATTTAATATGTTTATTTATTCAAATATCATTTTAGTTTTCATAAAGTTTTGCATAGTTTATAATGGTTATAATGTGTTTGTACCAAAAATTAACTAAATAACGGACCAAAACCAAATTTAGCCATTTTATGCAATTCAAAATAGTATATAAAATCAAGAAATTACATACAACCCCAAAGGCCAAATCTCTCAAACTTCAACATCCAATATTTTTGATTGAAAATAATATCATTGCAAAACTATACATGTCAGTTAAATTATACGTACATTGTCAGTAGAAGAAGTGTTTAATTTTTATTTTTTTCTTGGGGTTTAAAAAGATTAGAGTCATTCTATTAAACTCCCCCATGATTACTCTAACCTTTAATTATATAGCTCTAATCCCCCCTAGCTTTCAACAACACCATAAAAAATGCTAATTTCAAACAATTTACTACGTAAGATTCACGGTACAAGTCATGTTACAATTTGAATCAATTTGACTATCAAGCTTTTTCAAGCCAGTAAGCTTTGTTATCGTGGGATTATGTGATAAAAATTAAAAAAAAAAACTATTATCGAAATAACATGCTAATGATTTTAATATGGTCTAATTTAAAGATCCAGGAGTACTCGTTGAAACTGCATCTGTGAGGGATTGGGTTTTTATAATCCAAACGAAAGAAATGTTGAAAATGCAAGATTTACATTAAAATAGACATACTTATATTGAATTCTGTCTGGCAAAAATAGGGCTTGCTTCGTAGTAAAAATTATTGTAATACCGTGCAATTTCGTGGCGATGTTGAAGTCGAATTGGTGTGCAGGATTCGGCGCCGGAAGCCAGGAAGCCCAAAAAAATAATCCTTCCTCAAGATTTTTATGTGAAATGCCAGTCCGGACGCAGGATTATCAGATATCTTCCAATTTCCAATATGCATGGATAAAGTCTCCAGTTTTAAAATAATTACGAAATTAGCGAGCGGATTCGTCAGTCCTCAGCTATGGACTGCTCTGGACTGTTGAACAAATAATTAAAATTGCTCCAAATTGAGCTCAAAGGTTTGGTGATACGATCGCGGGTTTTGCAACCGTAGTGATCCAAGAAAAATCCATGTTTGGCCATCTCATTTGTCCAATACACAGTTGAAAATCCGTCAATGCTGGAAGTACCACACACCGTAACCACAGATATAATATATGAAAAAGGATACACAAAACTTGTTTAAAATCCTTCATGTTACACCTTTTATTCAACAACCAATAAAACCATTAATGTAAATCTTCCTTTTCCATCATATGACCTTTGCAACTCCTAAAGTAACTGGGATCCTGCAGAAGACATGATAAATGTCCATCTTCCGATGCAGCATCCGATTATACCTTTTTTAATGCAAGGCAGGACCTCTAGATGACATACACAGCTTATATTGTCTTCCGCCCACAGGATACTTAGCAATTATACTTATTATCTCTTATCAAACGATGTCCTTGAATCGGGGAATAGACTCTGATGCTGCAATCCAATGTAAATTGCAACATCCAACGGGAATATTCAGGAATTATGTATTATTGCATAACCTCATCGCTTGCATCACTGTTCGTCCTGTCCGCGGAAACTTGGCTGTACCCTGATTAAAATTGTTACAAAATTATAAGCGATGGACTACTTCAGAGTTTGTCAAACTTATAAGCCGTTCCGCCTTCTACCATTTTTATTTTACTTCCCCTTGATGTGAACTCTGTGACCGACCGCACGCTCAATAATATTATCAAGAGTCGTTGGTATCTGACAAACTTAAACCAGCGATTCCCGAACTTATTTTAAGTAAAAAAAATGTTATGGAAGTTTTGGTCTACGGTTACATTTTTTTTATTGTTTTCATATATTTTTAAAAAATTATCACTACAATCCAAAAAAAAAAATCACTTGTCACTGGTTACTCAGCCGAGTCACCTACCGATTTTTTCAAGTCACTGGAGACAAAAATGTCATATTCATTCATTTCTTACTCCAAATAAGGTCAGAAATCAATCGTGAAAGTTTTGTCGGATTGATGATTTTTCTAAAAATTTTTCCATACAAAATTTGCAAAGAACGATTTGACTATTTTCACTGAATAACAATGGCAATGTTGAAAACACATCGTTCCTGAAATTTGAAACCAGGAACATGACATTTTTTAAATGCTTTTTCATGTTAAACATCGATTAGTTTTAATATGCTTTTGTAAATTGCATTATTTTACTATAATTTTGTTCAACGTCTTCGTATTGCCCTCGCCGCCACTTGCTCCCTCCAACGCCCCCTGTTACTACATCGCCCCCTTTGGGAATCGCTGGACTACATGCTCCACGACCACGAGTGTTAGTTGTGTCGGAGTGAAGCTGAGGACATGTTAACACCCACAGAGATGTGAGGCACGTACGAGTATCCTTGGATTAAACGGAATTGTAACGACCGCGGCAATTACACACTTCTGTGAAAACCAACTGAAATTGTGCCACGCAATTGGGTCAGCGATTTGCAGATCAACTTCCTGGAGTTTGGGCTATCCTACATACCCCGAATTAATTATATCAACGTTGAGAAACTATGTTAAACTCAATTCAACTGACCCATCTAAATAATATGTTGCAGATAGCTTTGGGATGACACTAGTTTAAATATTTAAAATACTGACGATTATAATTTGAATAGAACTACCTTTTTACTGTTGGTTTCTTCTATCGAACGCTAACTCAAAAAACTTCCAGAACTATAACAATTGAGTTTTGACCTCTAGTCTTAGACTTAGGACGGGTTATTTCGGAGAATTTGTTATTTCAGTTCTGTCAAGAAACAAGCCTATAGTGATATAATAACAGAACTTAAATAGAACTTTCACAGAACTCGAAAATGAACGTTGGAATTTGATGAATTCTCCGAAACAACCAGTCCTTAGACTTAGAGTTAATAATACGAATACATTTTGAAAACATTATTAAATACCTGCTCAAGAACAATCGCATCTCTAAACGAACTGAAAATAATTTTAAAACAGAAAATAACACAAGTATTCTTTGATTTCTTTTCCAGAATTGAAACTTTGATTCCAATTATCTCAGAATACCAAAATGTGCATTATTGAGTTACTTGCTCAAAAACTATCATATCTCTAAAAGAATTTTATTCAATTCGTAGAGAGAAAATATCTCACTCCTTTACCAGAATTGATTTTTTTTTTAAATTCAATTATTTCATAATGTCATTTTTTGAAATATCATAGAGCTAGGGGTGCGGTATATGTAAAAAAGCAACTTCAAATATCAGGGTCAATAATATCGTTACATAAGGGGAATATTAATGCAATGTATAGATGTAGTAGAGGATAAGGTTGCGCCTCGTTGCTTTGAAACTTACGTACATGATTGGCACGAACGTAATTTAGCTAAGTTGTTTAGAGGAAGATTACCCTGATGGTAACCAACACAGTAGAAACATCAGAAAAACAAGTATCAAGGAACTGTCATAGTGTGTGGAATGTATTGGTAGGAATGCATCTTCAAATGCATCCCGGAGGAACGTCAGGTGACTGGTGCGAACGTAGTTCCGTTTAGGTGTTCAGTGCTGCGGTCTAGAGGGTAAAGATTACCAACCGTTGATAGGAGAGGGTATTACAGGAAAAGAAAAAGCTTCAAAGGTCTGGAACCAAATTGAAATTCTTCCAACCATTAAGAGTGTGCCTATTACTTAGTCTATGCCTATTACATATCCTGGAGGAAAGCCACTCCAAAGCTGCAGAGTGAAAATTATTCTGGTGATAACCAACTTCCGTTGTTAGGGGGCACCAGAAGAAGTAAGTGAAGAACTGGCACAAGCATTTGTAAAAAGCCACCTTAATTGTGAGAACTTTTATAAACTGTTTTTTTTTGTATGAATACCTTTAAAGAGTCCCGACAGCTCGCAATCGTCTGCAACTAATGATACTATTGCATCCCCAATTGGGGTATCTTGTGATACTGAAGGTAGTGGGGAGGGAAAGGAGATGGGGGGAAGAAGGCGGAGAAATACCTAGCTATTCAGAACATGACACCAAACACGCCTAAAGCTATTTGGTGCAACTTTTCAATTCTGAATGGTGGTCTCACACAAGGGCGAATATACAATCACACTGAAACTATATTACACTCTATTAGTATTTATTATTTATTCTGCAGGAATGTCACACATTATTTTTATTATTATTAATTAATTTCAATAAGCAGATATAAATTATCGTAGATCTCGGTGGTCGGTTGAGACGAGATCATTATTTGCATTCGGATATGAAATCGGATAAATCATTGCACAATCCTGGAGAGTGACGCCATGCACTACGTATGTGTCTATTTAAGTGAATCACAGTGCACTGTACATTGTTATTTATGTGTCGCATATATTTTCATTTATAATCATGCAAGATGGAATGATTGTGATCATCGCTTGAGATGAGGCTTGACGTTAAAAAGGTTAGAATGTTCTGATTTAAACATTGTTGCATACATTATAATAATATTACGCACAAGGTAGCTTTGTAGATAGGCAATAAAGATTTCACAGCGTTTATGGGAATGAACCGTGATTTGTTGGTAAATTAACAATATCGTGGAGCAAAGGTGGATGAAGATGATTATTTATGTATTCATAGATTGTGAAAATACCCCATTGAGTTACCGAGTCCTCATAAAAATCGATAGTAATTATTTTCTATTCGAGTATCTTTTCGCGAAACGCCTCGTGACTAACAAATGCCCCGTTTTCTATTCAATGTTTGGAAATTCATTTTAATGTTGGCTAGTTTACAGCATAAAATCTTTATATTCTTCAACTTTTGACCCACTTAATTTCCTTAGAATAAGGAACAATGACTACATGGATATAATACATTTCAGGTTAATGGAAATGAACTTAAAACATAAAAAATAACAATATAACATGCGCTGCAAGCTAATTTTTTTTGTAGTTTTGTACAAGATGTTATAATCTGTGCAAAGTTCGTGGCATCAGAGCTCACCGTTCGAGACTGTTGACTCTTTATATACTGTGCAAAGATATTTTATGTTTAGTATTCGAATTTAACACAATGTTAACATTTTTTTAACACTTAATTAAAATCAATCAGTCTTATTTTAGGCTAGGAGATTCTTCAAACTGGTTCAGCCTTTTAAAATCTCAAGTATGCCTAAAAATTGAATTTGGGAGCCACCTCTGGGCTGAAGCTCCACAATACTTGATAAACCTACTTAATTCTGTGCAAAGGAGGGCGGTCCGTCTGATTGACAATCCATTGTTAACAGACGGATTGCCACCTCTAATGCACAGACAGCAGTGGGAATGCTGATTCTGTTATAAATAGGTATTTTAATGGAGCATATTCTAGAGAGCTAGCAGCATTGATCCTGTGTCATTGCATCTTTCCACGTACGTGAAATTTGACGGACAAGAGCGGAACACCCGTTCACAGTTGATTTTGGCTTCATGAGAACGGGCCGTTTCTTGGACTCGTTTTTGTGTAAGTCGGCTCATACGTGGAACGAGCCATCGGCATCTGTTTTTCTTTCTTCATATAATTCGGGCCTCTTCAAGACCCGTATTAATAAATCCAGGGCCCCTACCTTAAACCGCCTCACAATGCTCCCCAACCGGGTGGTGACATAGTACCCATGCCATAAGACTAATACAACTGTCAGTAAATCCTAAACATATATTGTCTTAATTTTATTAGAAATAACTTGTTGAAGCTTATTCACCTAATAGTCAGTCATTGATGAAGACAATATCAACAACTTCCTTATTCACCTAATAGTCAGTCATTGATGAAGACAATATCAACAACTTCCTTATTCACCTAATAGTCAGTCATTGATGAAGACAATATCAACAACTTCCTTATTCACCTAATAGTCAGTCATTGATGAAGACAATATCAACAACTTCCTTATTCACCTAATAGTCAGTCATTGATGAAGACAATATCAACAACTTCCTTATTCACCTAATAGTCAGTCATTGATGAAGACAATATCAACAACTTCCTTATTCACCTAATAGTCAGTCATTGATGAAGACAATATCAACAACTTCCTTATTCACCTAATAGTCAGTCATTGATGAAGACAATATCAACAACTTCCTTATTCACTTAATAGTCAGTCATTGATGAAGACAATATCAACAACTTCCTTATTCACCTAATAGTCAGTCATTGATGAAGACAATATCAACAACTTCCTTATTCACCTAATAGTCAGTCATTGATGAAGACAATATCAACAACTTCCTTATTCCCCTAATAGTCAGTCATTGATGAAGACAATATCAACAACTTCCTTATTCACCTAATAGTCAGTCATTGATGAAGACAATATCAACAACTTCCTTATTAACCTAATAGTCAGTCATTGATGAAGACAATATCAACAACTTCCTTATTCACCTAATAGTCAGTCATTGATGAAGACAATATCAACAACTTCCTTTCTGGTTTCTGTATTCGAGTCCTGATTGCGACTTTCATTGAGAGTTGTTGGTTTTATCATTATCTTTATTAATGATTAAAAATACCTTGTCCTATCCTAGAATGGATTCTTTCCCCAATCTTTAAGGCTTAAAATATTCTCCAATATTGTGGCTTTGGTCTGACCGGTTCCTTCCTAGCCTTTCTTTTTTTTAATATACAACTCTTTTCATCGAAGTTGCATGGTCCATGCATCACGCTAGTTCCCGCTTTAATGTCCCATTTGCTCCGAACAGTTCTCTCATGTGGTCAGCATAAAAAAAACATTATACCAACATAAATAAAGGACACCGAGGATCACAAGGCAATGCGCCAGCTCTAAAAAAAACAAATCGTTGCTAATATCTCCAGGCGATTGTATCTCATAATCCCTACAAATTAATTATAGTAGTTCGAAGTCTCAACATAGAAGATATTACAGAGATGCCATGGGTGGCAATTTGTGTAAAGCATTCCGCATTTTATCTGTAACGAGTGCTCCCTATTTTAATAACAGCGTACTGCGAATGTGACCGCGCTCACATCCCGGGGCGCCCAGCGCGATCCGACTTCTCTTCTCTCGCGTGACAAGACGCACTCAAGTGACAAAATCATACTCTATAATAATGCGTACAGGAAACACTCGTTTAACGCGATTTCTTTTAATGGATGCTTCGTTATTTTTGTATTAATTGCGTAGATTTGGGCTGTGGTGGTGGTTATAGAAAAAAATACCAAAACGTCTCTAGCAAATTGGGTGTAAACAATTCAAGCAAGGTATTCCCTAATTCAATAGTAGGTAGTCTATAAAACCGAGGTAATTATGCTGGTAATAACCAAATATTTGCGAATTCAGCTGTGAAAATCGACATAGCAACGAAGATGGAAAAAATACGTATGATCAATGTGAACCCTCACCCCCTTACAATTATGTTGTATATATATATATAAACCATAGTTTTAGGAATAATTGTACCAGTCTGAACATGGCCATAATAGACTAAAATCGGTAACGGTCAAAAATAAAATAAGTGGAAAAAAGCTTTACATTGTTACAAAATATCTGAATTTTTTTAAGTAAACCATCAAAAAATTTGCACGTAGACCGTAGATCACATAAAATCATCCGTCTTTGGCGTCAAGGAATCGTCCAAAATACACAATACCGAATAGTAGTATAGGTTTACAAACAGTAATAAACACGTGTTATAATCTATTTATCAATATTTTAAATATAAATTGAAATAAACATGCAACGTGTACACATTAAACATATACGTAAAATAATGACAAACAACAGTCGATGTCAAATTTGATAAAAATATCCGTCGTTTAAACGTCTTTTTTCATCACGAATTCTATATTGTAAAAATACTGTATGGAAACTACGACGAAAAAAACATCGCGTAGAACTCCATTGGACACCTGATTTTCCCAGTGTTGTCTCGGGCGACCAAATTGAACATATTCTCTAGAATTGTCTATTGAATTCTGTTGTATTTTTGTTGGTATCGTGAGCACATTTGTCCGAGTTATGTCAGCTTTATAAATACATCTTTTTGAATTTTACTTTCGAAGTCGACAGATAAGACTCGTTTTCGATAACAATGCATTCTATCAACTTTTGGTGGCAATAACGCATATGCACGTAGAAATACACGCATGTTTCTGAAATTCGATGACATTACGGTAATAAATGTCGGTATTATTCAATCGGAGTTTGGCTCAGTTGGTAGAGCTGTTAACTTATTCCTGAGTATGAAGGTAGGTTAAATTACCTGTTAAACTTTTTTTCAGTGTGTATCGAAATGTTCAGTTTAGCGGTGAAAGGTTTTGCTTGATAATACCTATATTTTACTCATTTTACAAGTTTGCTATCCAAACTGCTCGAGGTTATTTTAGAGACCAGGAAAAAAGATTCAACAAACAGCATATAATAGTTATCAGAAAATGTCTTCAGTAAAATTGATACTTGGATGTCCACTAATCAATATATGTTTAATGCTCACTCGGATTCAAAAAGGCATGAATTTGATTCAATAAATGATCTCATTTCATACATTTTATCCTGCATCACAATGAACGTAGGCATCAAAATATAATCAGGAATCCTGAAATGCATAATCTATCATCTTTACTCTATTCCAGTGGCGTAGCTATCCGATAACCATCGTCTCAGGACAGTACGTTTACTAACAACTAATGACTTTTAGTAAAGTTTAGCTATAACTTTAACTAAATCAATCGACAAAACGAAACAATAACAGTCTTACTAATAAACGTGGTGAAAATTTAATTCAATTGATAATCGACCGTGTATGTGAAAGCCTTACAAATAGAAACGTAAACTAAAAACTGACATTTAACAGCCATAAAATAGTGAAAAATATGCATTATTTATATGGGAGAAAACAGAATACATTAGACGTACCAGTCAAGAGGGTTGTTTATCAGTTGTATAAGCTGTTAATAATAATAATTTATCATATAATTAGAACTAGATAAATTACCGTTTAGATTTTTCCATTTAAAATATACTTTGGTATTTAAAAATTAGAATATTTTAATATTATAAAAGATGAAAAAAAAAACATATATATTTACTCCGTATGCCAAAAAATTGTAAAGGTTACGAAATTTAGAGAACAAATTCCCTTTATCTCGTGTGTAAACTTAAAAATTATAATAATAACTTCTAGAGAATAACCAAAAAAATATGAAATTATGGTTGTATTGGTGCGCAAATATAACGTTGATTTCTTGAATTTTTATATACCTACACATGCATAAGGCATTTGTGTTATTAAAAAATATAATTTTCATGAATGTTTATTATATAGAAGCGGTAAAAGTGAATTAAATTTTTTTTTCAGAAATAGTTTCGCTTTTTCCGATAACGTGAAAATAAATTCATAGTATAACAATTAACGGATTAAAACCATTGATGTATTATACAAAACTGATGAAAAATAACACAAATAATAGTGAATTTAAGACAGATATAATTTAATACGATCAGTGCTTCGAAAGAACTGGCAACATTGCATTTTGGCATGAATTTCTCGGCGAAATGACAGTTTTAACATATTATTGCGTGTCGAAGATAATCTCCAAATGATTCCAGTCCGTCCAAAGCCAATTCCAGTAACCGCATATATTCTTATAGTGTGGTTACTGTGCATTAGAATCGCAATCGTTACATCACTCTAAGCCTATTACTTTTAAATTAACATTAGTTGTGAAGAGGTAAAGGCCCGGATAATAGCTTGCCCGGGGTCCTGGAAGTTACTGACCTCGCCACTGTACACAACTCATTCCATTAGGATTCCGGTCTTCCTGATCGAGTCTTCGTGTACCTACAGCATTATAATTCCATGTTCGTCATAGCACGACTGTTTAATCATGATCTTCTGAAGAAGCAAACATCGTGTAAAGGCACACGTGTCACCTTAATCCACTGAGCTCAGGTGGACAATGTGGACATCTTACGGTAACAGTTAAATCCCATTGTCCACAAGCATTGTGATGTAGAGTTCTATGAAGTACCACATAGCTGCAGCTACGTCCTAGATAGTTATCCTATAGATAGGCTGTACTGTAGTAGTGCCTATGTCATAGATAGTTATCCTAGCGGAGGCTCTAGTCGTGAGATTAGGAATAAGTAACTTCGATACATTTTTTTTTGTTTTTATATATAATAGTACCTACCTTTACCCAGCACAGGAGTGTTCTGTGATAACTTCTACATTCTAAATACTGTCATAGGTTCTTCCTACGGCATATTTTATTATATTGAACGAAGTATCTCCATTATTATGTTAGTTATTAGTGTTATTTTTAATGCTTCGAATGTTCGTTTTTTTTCCGCTAACTACATTACAAATATTTTGAACAGCCAATTCAGATTATTTGGGATAATGCAAGTTTTTGTTTGTGTTAAGAAGATATTGAGTGTGTTTTGCGCTAGGTAAGTTTGATGATTTTTAGCGAATGTTGATTTGATATAGGGTACTCGAAAGTGTTTATTTATTTATGACTTTATTAACGCCATTTTCAGGGGTTTTTATATATGAAAAGTAAAAATGATATAATAATACAGTACATATTTATTGTACATAACTAAACTGTGTCAGTAACAATCTTTTGTAGTTGTTAAGTGATAAATTAAAGACGTCCACTAACTCCGCAAAATTATTTCTCTCCATACGTATTGTGGGCAATGAGGAATACATATGGTAGTTACTACCAGAGTTGCTAAACTAAAAAAAATCCTGACTTCTAGTATTACGTAGTGGAATCTGAAAGCTTATCAATGAAAGCGATTTGGAATTTTTTGGCCATGTTTTTTTCTTGCATAAATCAAAACAGGTGGATGGTGTTAAGCGAGAATTTAAACCTTATCGCCATCTACGTAAGGGTTGTTATTGATAGCGGCTCAATTTAAAATATTACATGACGTAGTGCATCGCCTTAAATTGTCTGACAGAAGGTTTTTCAATGACTTGGTATTTCTATATAAAATTCTAAATGATTTGGTTGATAGTCCGGTATTGCTAGAATTGTTAAGCTTCCGGATTCCACAACGTAATACTAGAAGTCAGGATTTATTTCAGTGCAAAAATTCTGGTACTAACTACCATATGTATTCCTCTTTGCCCAGAATACTAATGGAGGGAAACAATTATACCAAGTCAGTGGAAATCTTCCATTTATCTTTAAACAAATATAAAATGTTGTTAATGAAGCAATTCAGTTATGTACAATAAATAATGTATATTTCTTAATATTCATATGTAAAAGCCACGAAAAAGGGAGTTAATTAATAAATAAATATATCATCAGGGCAAATGCAGGTGCATGAACACGTGTTCCGACACATTCGAATGTCCTGAATTTTACTAGGAAACGGCCTGCAATCCCGTTTTTAACCGGATTTTAATAAATCATCAATACCAATTTTTCTCCGTATATGAACAGAAGTTAATTTTATTCTGAAAATTTTGTTTTTTTCTGCTTTCTTTTCCAACGTTCTCTCTTTAAAAATATATTACAAGATATATTATTATAATATATTTTTTTATATCTTTGTATCTTATATCTATAAATTATTGTTCTTAGACACATAAAGAACAAAATATATAACCTAACGATACATCTAGAAATGTGTTTGTAATGTTTAGACATAAAATTATTATGAGATCCATCTGTCTACATAGTCATTCGTTGGTTCAATATAAAAGGAAAAAATATGATTCAATATTTTTGTAGTGGAATGACGTAATGAGTAAAACCTCAAAATGTCATTTTTAATCATTGAAGTTTTTAATATTATCTTCAACGATTAAATATTAAATTTGAGGTTTTACTCAATAAGTTATTCTGCTATAAAAAATATTGGGTATTCATCCTACTTGTGAGAAAGTCAATAGATGTCGCATATTAAAAAAATTTTTTTTATTAAAGATACTATTTACAGGATTTTCCAATAAGAGGTGTTATTTTGATATTCAATCGTAAAAGATCAATGGTTTCGTTGCTTGTGTGGCACGTAGCGCCATCTTGTTGAAAGTAAATGTTGTCCAGATCAATACCATCCAATTCCGGCCATAAAAAATCATTAATCATCTCTCAATAGCGCAATCCATTCACCGTAACTGTTGCTCCAGTCTCATTTTCGAAAAAGTAAGGTCCAATGACTCCGCCGGGCCATAAACCGCACCAAACAGTAACACGTTGAGGATAGAGAGGCTTTTCAACAATAAGTCTTGGGTTTTTCGAGCCCCAGATGCGACAATTTTGCTTGTTGACGAAGCCACCGAGGTGGAAATGGGCCTCATCACTCAAGATGATTTGCATTTGATTCACTCAAGTGAATTTTAATAATTTCAATGCATTGTTGAAGCATGTATCGTTTCATTTTTATTAATGGCGTAGTTTCTACTTGTCAAATGTCAAAAAATAACAGCTTCAAAAGTAACATCTACTGAAATAGCGGGATATTCAAAATAACACCTCTTATTGGAAAATCCTGTAGTAGAATCTTGCAATCTTTAAAAACCTATGATAATGTTGTGGGATCTTACTCGAAGTATGATACAATCAAATATGATCTAAGGGGATAGGGTCAGATTAGCTCAAAGCGTCAGAGGTCCTGCATTCAATTTCTAGATGCCATCGATTTTGTTTTGTTTTGTTTTTTTTTCTCTTTAAAGTTTTTTGTTTGAGAGTTGTATAAAGTCCTGACTAAAATTCAAAAGAATTATAATTAAATTCTTTGATTTTTAAAGCACTTTCTTGAGCAACCATATAAACAAATATTATACACCAACCAGTTTCGATTCAGCCTGAACGATCCTTGGGGCTGTATAAATATTTATACTAAAATTAATACAGAAGTAAAGAAGTACGTTTTCTGCAATGGGGTATTTTCACTAACCGCGGATATAGTTACAATATAACTAACTAACAAACTAACTACGAAGCCGTTTCCCCGCAGGGGTAGGCAGATAGGACGGACCACCAAACAACTCGGTCTTGGCACACACTTCTTGCCTCATTCACATTCACACATCGTCTCATACATACTCTTCTATTACTCTGACTCTTGACATGGCCCGACTCGAGTATGTGATTCACTTGATCGTGCCATGTCTTTCTCGGGAGTCCCCGACTTCTGCTACCATTCGCATTTGCATTATATATCCTCCTTTCTTCGCTCATTCGCTCTACATGCCCAAACCATCTAAGCGTCCCTTTCTTAATCTCACTATTACGCTTACATCAGCCTTGCACTCTTTGCGGATCTCCACATTTCTCGCACGGTCATACATGGTTTTACCACACATACGCCTCAGGGATATCATTTCAACAGCATTTAATCGACTTTCTCTTATGGAAGTTTTAAAGTTATTTTTTCGAATTCTGATCATTGCTCTAAAAATGTTTTGACGTAAAAAATTTTATAAAAGATCTAAAATCTCACATTCCTAAATGGTTCCAACTGGCTACAACGTCATTATAACGCAGAAAATGCTACTGGCTGGTAAGACGGCTGTCACCTACATTGATCGGCGTGAAGTTAACAACGCCATATTCAAGAACAAAAACGAACACGTCGTTTTGGCGGCAAATCAAAAATGGCACATTCTAAGTCATTATTGAAAAATTATTCGTAAACATAGTATATAACAATGCCGTCGTTAAAATAATGTATTTCTTTTATTTTGTTCATGAATAAAATACATAAATATACCCTTTGTTGTATTAATTTTAGTAACCGAAGTCGTTTGGCGTTTACAATTGATTAAATGCTCGATATATAAATTAAAATTATGATTATATCTATCTACAAAGTGTTGTTACCGTTGAAAGATACAAAAATTACAGTCAAAGTGAGATGGGGGGAAGAAAATCACCACCAAAAACTAATGCCCAACAATAACCTTGCTTTCGCAAACTAGGCCAACCGTTTAACGTTGATGTTTTATCTCATCTTCTAATTAATTTGCTGCACAATTTTCTTTACACTCTCGTGGGAAGATGTAACAAGACAAAGAATTGGGTCACCGGAGAAATTCTGTTTAATTGCGTAGATGTTTTGTCAATAATTTATGAATTATGAAATGTCAACATTTCAGAATCTCTTGAGTATTAATTTTTAAGACTAAAGGACGGGATAAAAACAGAACTTGAATAGAACTTTCACAGAACTTGAATTTTAGTTTAGAATTTTTTTGAATTGCTCAAATTATCTTGAACGACCCGTTCTAAATAAAATTAAAATCATAATAAAATTAAATATATTTTTTTGTATCTAAAAAAAATTAGACTTATACAACATTGTTGCTTACTATTTTGTAGGTACTAGCTCAGAACCGTGATAAATCACGGAATATTATAATTATTGTAGCATTGTTTGATCATAGGTTTCCTAAAAATCGCAGTATCTTGAAAAATAATCTTACTATAGTTACTTTTCGAGATAAACCCTAGAAAATTTAAAAAATAAGTGCATAAACATTTCAAATATAGAATCAAAATAATTTTCTGGTTAATTTTTTTATATTGTAGGTAGATACTTTATCGCTTATCTGAATTCTTGACACAAGCAGTTCCAATTTTGATAATGACACTTAAATTCATAACTAATCTGGGATCATTGATCCAGAGTTATATCACACACAACCGAAATTACCGTCGCGATGGTGAAAATATCCTTGCCAAACGTCACTGAGAAGCAGCATTTTGTCTTGCTTCCGCCTACTTTTTTTTTTTACTAGTGAGAAAGGGATAACAAGTACCCACATTATCATTAAATTTAAATATTACAAAAGTTTTACAGTGTGTTCTGTTTATTCTTTTAAAAAATACCCTTTATGAAACTTCATTCTACGAATAACAAGTTAGAAACATGCTATATATGTATTTCAAGTCTTTTTTGCGATAAGTATAGTAAGTAATTATTCACAGTTTATTTACATAGTACAAATAATAAAGAAGAACAATCACAAGAAATGCGATGTGGGCGTGTTTCGTGATGAAAAAGTCTGGCCATTTGGGCCTTAAATTTAAAATTCCAAGAATCGCTTTCAGTACAAATTGAAAATCAATTGGAATGGAATATATACTTAGAATGACTCGCAAATGAACGTTAAAATTTGAAGAATTGTTCAGATTCTCAGAATCAACCCGTCCTAAGAGAGATAGAGCGCTGTGTTTTCGTTTGCTCTCTCGGGGCTGGGTCTAAAGGTACGAAATCCTCGGTTTCCATTCAAATCTACGTGGAAGACACTCTTGTTTGAAAAAGTGTATGTGTATTTTCTATTTAGTGAGTTAGGGTCATCACAGAATTTGAACAATTACAAATTTCAAGGTTGATTTTCAAGTTCTGCAAAGGTTCTTTCAAATTCTGTTATTATACAAAAATAATAACAGAACTTGAAAATTATTTTTGAAATTTGAAAAATTGTTCAAATTCTGTGAAGAAATTAGCCCATGGTACAGCATTTGCAACGAAACAAAAAAGTTTAGTACAGTGCAATTTATTGGATTGATTCAATGCTGATTTTAATGTCCTTTTAATAGTTGTAACGCTGGTTTGACACAGTTCCACTATTACAGACCAATTTCATATTGGTCGTAAACTTACCGAGCTACTTATTTGGCTGTGGGTCAACATAAATGTATTGAAGAAACAATTTATTATGAGCGATAACCCGGCAACCTCGAACACTTGATCTTTTGGATCCCTGTGGATCTGAATTCGCAAACACAAGACGAATTTACAGGCTAAAACATAATACTGTTAGTTAAAATATTGAAGTTTTATATATTTATGTTGAATGTAAAATGCGATTGTTTTTATGGCCTTCGTAATTACTAAAGGTCAAGATCACTGCGACTGCTCCAAATTGATCTGTGCCAACTAGAGCTGGCCAAATTAATGTTTAATAGGAAGCTACAAACCAAAAATGTGTATATTCTTGGTATACCTTATATTAAAATTGCTTGACAAGCGGAGTCTAGAAACGTTCGATTTCAAGCACAAAACTGGTTTTTATTTATTTTGTCAACAATTTTATAAGAAAGCAAAAAAGTTAACTCTCAACAAATAATCTTAGCTATAATTCTGTATTTTTTTAAATTGTTTCCTAAGCGTTCGTACATTTCTATTGAAAAAAATTTTTTTTTAGTAGATTACATTTAATAATTTATTTATTGAGTAATTTATTATTTTATTTGTATTCTACTCAAGCGAAACGATAGGAAAACGTCCAATTTATTTAAAACATATTTTTTGGTATTTATAATGTATACCAATTCGTTATAAATATTAATCAAAATAGTGATTTAGCATTATGCTTCGCCTTAAGCCGATTTGTGAATTGAGGGGATTGGTGCAGCCACCCCAGGAGACACATGTAGTTGTTCGGAGTGCAAAACACCAATATATGCAGGAAAATGTGAATAGGATGAAGAGACTCCATTTCACCTTTGGTGCCAATGTCCAGCCCGAGGGAATAAGTCACAGATACCTGGGAAGACTCATTTTTGAACCAGGAGACAGTCCGATGACAATCCTAGTGAACTTTATAAAAGAGACCAGCTTACTGTTAAAGGAATTAGTTGAATCTGGAGATGCTGTGGGATGCTGTGTGGACTGTATTTTTTTAAGGAAAGGAAGAAGAACTAACTTCAGGAATGGTAAAGTGAATGAGGGTTTGGTAGGAATTTAGAGGTCAGTGTGACGGAGTGACGGATATATGAACATATTCCTCCCACTGCGGCGCAAGGCAATGGGTCGAGAGACCAGTTGGAGAAGTCAAAGGGTCTTCTCAAACCAGCCTTTCCTGAAATGGCACGCCACGCAAGTTAATTTTTTAAAAATCAATAACTAGGAGATAATTATCACCCTGTTTATTGTATTTTAAAATGCATTGAAACGTGCCAAAAAGTGAAGTTGCCAAAAAAAAAAATCTAAATGCTCAGGTCGATTGTAGTACCAATTTCAGGACACCGTGTACAAATATACGTTAGTATTAAAAAAAAACTTTACAACTTTTTTAAAGAGGCTAGCTAAGGTGACGCTTTTGGAGACGGGTAAGTAATTTTAAACCCCTAATTTGAATTGCTTTTAATTAGGTACTCATGTATATTGACTAACAAAATACATACTTCAAACGAAAATCCAAACTGCCAAAAGCATTTTGCTAGGGTAGGTACAACGCATTGTCACCGTTGTTGGTCCCACGTTCCTGTCTAACCATTGTTTAAATTGGCCATGAGAAATTCAGGAATTAGTGTGTAAAATTGAATTGTGTCTCAGACAGAACTTAATTTTTTAACTCTTTCCCAGACGGGGTCACCACATCGTTATGGTAATTTTTTAATGTCTGTCCTGTTCTTGTGGTGTGAACTGTTTATGATTAACTTCACAATTTACTTACAGCACTTTATAATTATATGAGATGTTTTCTTTTAAATTGATGGTGTCATCCGATTTCCTTAGCAAGGGATTTCTTACAAAAATACCTCAATCCAAAAATAACGTTTACCAAGAGTTAAAGAAGTTAAAGGGATTAGTAAACCACGAAAAAGCATACATTTAACCTGGTTGTTGTTATTTTACCCCAATAAGCTAACCATTCGACTTTTTGACTAACATATTTTGAAAACCTATTTTTTAATTAGATTTTTATTTTATGTGGTTACATTTAGAATGATAAGGTTATACTATAACAAAAAAAACTGTATTCAAGTTTCAGGTAAATAATAAATTACATGGCACTATTTTTTTTAAACATAAATTTTTCCTTTAATCACAAAATGTGTGACTTTAATTGAGAAAAATTGATTTTTTTCTTTGCCATCGTGAAGAAAAAAATTATGTAAATTAATGATGACATTCGAATTACTTATATTTTTTCATGCAAATTGGACAAAATCATTAAAATCGCCAAAACCATTGAACTAACCATTCGCGAAAACGACGAGTGATCAGTAATTATCTCAAGAGGTAAAGAATTTTTTTGTTTTGTGAATACTGTACGGTATTAAAGCATCCCCAATTTTGGTACGTTGTAAGGCTGAAGGTAGTGGGGATGGGAAAGATATGGGAAGAAGAAGGTGGGGAAGTGCCTGGCTATTCAAATATGGTCACTGAACTAATTTGTATTTTATTTGATGTTCGTAATTTTTACGAACGTTAGTTATCTAGGGTTAGAGATCAAAATGTAAGCAAGTCAAGTAAAATGACATTTAATTCCGTCGCATTCATCATCTTCACTGTATAGCTTATGCCACTCTTATAACAAGGATTTGTATTTGAGTTCCTGCGTATGTAAACGTAATACGATACGATAGGAATTTCAGGTTTCGGTCACTGAAAGTTTTTTAAAACTAAAATTAAAACAATTGCAGTGACGGTTGGTTGACCAACCTTAACACCAGTCACCTATTCAAGTCTATAGTCCCGAGTCTAAAGTAATTTTCTTATTGAAAAAAAATTAAACTAGTAGTTCCGTGAACAGTAGACCTCGCCTAGAAAAAAGTAATTTTATCTAATATTTAATATACAAAACCAAGATTTGTAAGTAGGTACTTAAATACCTCCAAACTTAATTATAAACCGTATTATATTTTATTTTAAACTGTTTTTATTTCATATTATGAATCATACGAATTGTCCAAAGAAAATTTCGTATGTACCATAATATTAAGCAGTTGAGTCAAAGTTAGCCATGAAGTCAAAGTAAATTGAAAAAATAATTTTTATCGAACCAAAACAGGCCACCATCTTGAAACGGAAACGGAACGTACAAACAAAATTACAAACAGACAAAATGCATAACGGTCGTGATAAAGCTATGCTTAGTCAAATTGATGAAGGTATGAAATGAAAATTAAGTTTAGTATGTTGACTAGTACAAATTTCAAAGCTTTATAGCTCTTGATGGGAATGACGTTTAGAGCTGTTTTTCATTGCTATGTCGTAAACATTTCAGATAGAAATATATTTACAAATTTAATTACTTCAAAGCACACTGCACAAGGGATCTTGCTGCTTCAGATACAAACAAAAAACTGATATATTATTTAACTTTTTCATAATCAGGTATAATGCTGCGTATAGACATGAAAGACACGCGCGAGCCGAGTCACAAATTGCGGAAAAGGAATGAAGAAGTTGCAAGCGACTTTTCGCTCCCCTTTTGCCCTAATGTGTTAGTTGAAAATGTCTATAAATATCTATTTTGTTAAATTTATAGTTTCTGTTAAAAGAAATCAAAAATATAATGCCTACTACAAGAACCTCGAAAACAATTAAATTTTGTCTATTAAATGAATGACTGAAAATGAACTCGTCGATAAGAAGCAATTAAACAAGAAATATATAACTCAATTCCAAACGATTCCCGGAGTTTGAAAGATGTACTGAAATTATTAAGCAATTAAATTTAAATGTTTTTATTTGTACTTAGGTACTTCGTGTCGAGGAAAATACTTGAAGCGTGTGTAAGGACTCTTAAATCTCGACAGAACACTCCGAGTGATGTATTTGTGGTTCACACGTAACATGGGATCAAATTCATTCACTGATTTGTTAATCTGTTTCCATGTGAACGAAAAATATTGATATAATTGGAATGCTGTTTTTAAAATTTAATAGTATTATGTAATGTTTTAATCAAAATATTGCTTTCTGTAATGTAAGATTGAGACGGCCTCCGTGGTTGAGTGGTTACGATACTTAGCTATGAATTCGGAGGTCACGGGTTGAAACAAGAACCTTAAACTTGTCGAGACTCTGCTCTAACCGCTGAGCTAATTTTACCCTATTCTCTTCGGTCATACTTAACTGCATCATAATAATAGGATAAGATGCTCCTATAGCCGCTGGCCCCATGTGATGATTCTGCGATGTGTGAACGAATCACTACACCTCTTACTGGCCGCGAAATCAAAGACGTCGTCTCCAAAACCTCAAAAAGAGTGTGGTTCGTCTGACCTTGATGATCAACGAAGAAGATATCGAAGTCTCCCAAAAGAGAGTCCAGAGGATATTGGCTGAGGAGAACCTCCTTGGTCATCGGCCAGCTAAAAAACCTCGCCTCACAGTATATATGAGGAAAAAACTACTGGAATGGGCCAACGCGCACCAAAACATGACTATAGAGAACTGGAATATGGTAATTAACATTTTTGTGGTTTTCGAGCTTTCAAAAAATTCCATTAGTTTGATTATGGCCCTTTTTTAAGGTGTGCTTCTCTGACGAGTCCATATTCCAAATTTTGTTGAATTAATCATCGTTCGTCCGATGACGCCCAGGAGAGAAATTTCATCCGGACTGCCTTGTAGAGACAATAAAACACCCTACCAGCATCATGGTGTGGTCAGTCATCTCTTCCAAAGGGATGTGGCGCCTCCACATCGTGCAAGGGACTATGAGGCAGGATCAGTACAGACAAATACTGGAAAATTGATTACTGCCTCGAGTCGGAGAATGGTTCCCTGGTGGCCAGGAATACGTCTTTATGCACAATTCCGCACCCAGTCATAAAGTCAGGACTGTCACTGCATTCCTGGCTGAAAAAAATGTGCAGGTTTTACCTTGGCAGGGGACTTCCCCAAACATGAACCCTATTAAAAACCTGTAGGAGCTCACCAAGAGGGAGATTGCCAAGGAGGTGATCACAACGAAGCAGCAGCTCATCGAAACCCTCATCCGGGTGTGGCATCATTCTCCTGACCTAAAGATTACTGCAAAATTGTACATTGAGAGTATACCACGGCGTGTACAAGCTGTTATTACGGCTAAAGGCGAAATTACGAAATATTGACTTTTTGTTCGATATTGTTTAAAAATAATAAAAAAAATAAAATAATCGTAGAGGACAAATACGGTGTTTAATTTTTCAAAATTCAATGTCCTTGTAAATAAATAATAGTAACCGCACCTAAAATCATAAACATCTGTGTTTTATGAACACAAAGTGTAAAAAACACATTTTCCATAGGTGTCCCTATTAATATGGCAACCCACTGTAGGTGGGTTGTAACATACTTTGACGAAGAACAACATTATCTTAATTTTCTAGGCGCATATTTTTATTGGCTGCTGTCTTTATGTATGATTGCAAGATTAATTCAGACTAAATAGTGTCTTGGATGAATATATATATTTATATATTTTATTTTAATTTTTGACATCTATTGATTTTTTATGAAAGTCTATAATGAATATTTTTGAATTTGAGATTTTACTCGTAAATTTATTGCAAAAAAAATGTTATTCCACAATTTATTCATTTTAAATTACATATAGTATATTGCGGCATGTTTCAGAGTGGTAGATACTTTCAGTGTCGCCATGGTGTAAGTATACCGCGAGTACGAGAATCTTCTGGACTAAATCGTAAAATATTGCATATATACTTTCGTCTTACCAAAATTTACGTAAATTGCCTACTTTTATCAATATGGACTTCAATGATTGTTCTAGCAATGGTGAATGTAAAACAGGTATCAAAGTGAGAACAGTTTGTTTTCAACGGTTAGTTCGTCAATTTCATGAACAGTGCACTGTCTTCAGCAAAACGTTATATACTATTTACAATTGTTACCCCCGTATTAGCACCATGGCAATTTAATTGGGGAACTTTATCAAAAATCAACTCGTCAATTAAATAAACTAAAAATAATCTGCGGGCGTTGACATTTTCAAACATCGTGATGACATAAGTTTGGTTTTGCAAAGAAAAAAGAAACACGTTCCTCAATTAAAATCATAGACAAATACGTATGCCCACGACCTATATACGGATTGTGTTAAGCTAGACATAACAACCAAGTCGACTGCTCTACCAGTGTATTTAATTTTTATGTGAGAACCCAACCGTCTGTAGCCAGTAAGACTATGTCATCCCCAATTGGTGTATGTTGTGAGCCTAAAAGTTATAGGGAGGGGGGGGGGTGAAGAGAAAGGGGAAGGTGGGGGAGTGTCTGGCTTTCAGATCTGGTCACCAAACACGGTTAAAGCCATTTCAAGCCACGTGTCATATTTGAATTATGGTCTTACACAAGGGTGATGCGGATAATATCTTGCACTCTGGAACGTGCAACAAGTATACTATATATTATTTTAAATGAATGGATTGTAGAATAACACAAATTCATCAAAACAAAATTACTTGCACACGCCGGGATTTGAACCCTCTACCTTCGGATTGCCGATCGAGATCCTTACCCCTCGAACACGAAGTCTACAGTATTTAAGTCACTCACCTCATTTTCAATATTTCTACAAAGTGTAGCATGAATCGATATATCGTACATCAACGTTGCAGAGGTTCGGATTGTCCAGCATTCGATCCAATATTTGTTGTCACCTCTGATTTGACCAACATATTGTAGTTTTTGCTTTATAAGATTGGGTGATATCAATTTAAACCATTTAGTAATGGTAGTAATAATTTAAAATCTAAAAAAAGTACCATCTTAATCAATATATATATTATGAAAGTAAGTGTACAATGTGCGTGCCGCTAAAACTCATAAACGAGTCCCGGTACGATCAAGCAAGTTATATGGTGTGGTAGCCCTCTATCCCACATCCATGAAGAAGGTTCCCGTTTTTACCTGAAGGGCGTGCTTTTGAAGATATAAGGGCTGGAAGTTTCGCCCTCTAGAAGTTTCTAGGACAGTCCAGAACATTCGCGAGTATTTGAGAGCATTCCACTATATTACATAAATAACTTGCGATAAAGATTACATACATTGAATATTTTCGCAACCGAGTGTTTGAACGGACGATATTCTTTAATCATTCTGTTAACATTATTTTATCTTGTTTGCATTCTAAAAGTTTCTTGTCTTGTGCAGTTGAACGGTAGGTAACTGAAATTTCCCAGAAGCCTCACATTTTGCAATAGAAACTTGATGAATTTTATAGTATGAGATCAAATGATTGTTATCTATTGATTTGTATAGATTATTTAAAGATTTCATTCTACTACTTGTATTTCGCATCGGTTTTTCTTAGCTTTTATCTGCGCTACCGTTGTCGTGATGCGTGATGAACTCTGCAAATTAACAAGTCAAACAACAAAATAACAGAAACTGGAAGGCACTGCTAGTGCTATTTTTTACTGTAGGACTATATACAATTTGTAACTAACTAAAATTACCATATATTTTGTTGATATTTGGCAAATAAAATTTACTTGCACAGAGCCTTAACCCTCGAACACGGAGTCTGCAGTATTTAAGCCACTCGCCTCATTTGCAACATTTCTACAAAGTGTAGCATGCATCGATACATCGTACATCAACAATACAGAGGTTCGTATGGTTCAGCATTCGATCCAATATAGGTACGTTATTTAAGAATGGTACATCGGTTTTCACCTACATTTAGTACAATAATAATAATAATAAATAAATCTAAATTATGCATTTAAACTGTTTTGCTTCACTAAACACAGGACACGATAAATCTATTCTTGTTTTAACCATTTGTTAGTAAATAAGCGCGGGAGTGATTTGAGATTCATAGCTTCGCGTCTAAGAAAAATTGCGACTGTTTCTTTAACGGAAATCACTAGAAAGAGTTGCAAGAGCGAGAAACAATAGTCTACCACGTGCCACCATAAATACTTCAATACTAATAATAAAAGATTCTTGATTTCTCCTACTAAATAGTTTTTTTGTAAATTTAAGGTTAACCGCGCTACCTGAAGACGTCATAGCAGATCAATAAATGTTTGACTTTTTTCTCATGTAGTATAGAGTTAATGATTAAACATATAGTGATTTAGATATTCTAAAAAGGAAAAAATTCACTCCTGCCATCATAGGTTTATGATTATCTTCTAATGTGTGTATTTTTACAGTGAACCCGCTGTATCAGGGAATGTGCAGTTTTAATTAGGTACGCTGCAGTAGAATAGTGTATTTCTCGGCTTGTTCTTGCGATTATCTTCTGTTGTGTGTGTTTTTAGGATGGGTTGTTCCACAAAATTTGAACAGTTTATCAATTTTCAAACTGATTTTCAAGTACTTTGAAGGTTCTATTCAAGTTCTGTTATTACATCATTATTCGCCAGTTATTTCTCAAAACTGAAATTAAAACAAAACCTGAATAGAAACTTCACAGGACTTGAAAATCAACTTTGAAATTTGATGAATTACTCAAATTCTCGAAGACTCTCTAAATAATATAAAATAAAGTCGTTATCCGCGTATGTTTGTGCGCTTAGTTCTTCTAAATTATAGAACGGATTTTAATAGGGTTTTTACTATCATTTAGAAAATTTCTTCTGAAAGGTTTACATATATAATACAGGCATATTATATGCATAGAAAGTAGAGGAAAGTCGATGTTTTATAATCAACTCGTAAAAATATATTCCTTCAGGCCCTACATTGTTAACGCTGGCTTGTAAAGTACATCAAAATAATGTACTACGGAATTGTATATTTTAAAAAAGCCTACAGAAAGGTCTGCGATGGTATATGTGTCCTAAGGGATTCCATGATAGATCAACATAGTGACAATTCAAGACACCTTTAAAAAGTGATATAAAGTCATTAGAAAAGATGAACAAAAAAAAATTTTAACTTTTGGGTTATGACTCCTGGCTATCCATGGCATTCCAAGAATTCAACATTTGCCTCCACAACCATAATCTTCTATAGTCAGTCCTATCCACAGACATAGGAATTAATAGACGAGAAGATAATGGCGAGGGGTAAAATCAACTGTTGAAGAACGAAGGGAGTGAAGCTGACTGTGATTCGTCAATAAATCAATCTGACAGTAAATAGGCATCTCGCATTATAATATCACCATTTACTTCTTAAAAGTAAAATCTGCTTTTGAATGAATAGACATTTTTACATGGGAGCGCAAATTACTCGCCACGTTATGAACAAATTTGCGAAGTCCAAATTCGGCAAAAAAATTCGGTTCTATTTTCAGAGTCGAATATTTCGTTTAAGTATTTAGTTAAGACACTTTTATAAATGTTCATAATTTACTTCCCAGCAACCAACCAGCTTTGTGTTTCGCGTCCAGACGTTTCTCGATGTGATAGTAACAACTGATTCATATTATACGATGTGAATATGCTTAAAATAAAGTAAAATAATGCTTATATATGGAATGTAATACGACAATTGGGTTTATTCTCTTTTTCACATCTATTTTTAAAAGTTTTCATAGTACAAGTCAACATTTTGCCGTGTTATTTCGTAAAATGAACCGATGATGCCTCGACCATAGTTCGCACAAGAATAATGATGTCACGTTTTCAAATTTCACTTGAGGCCATACGCGAGCACAGCCGGCTCCAATGGAACCGGTATGGGGAGTGGGGATAATACGCTTTTAATCACTTAGGGCAGGTCTACTAATATTCATATGTCTATGGTCCTATCACATATTCTGTTTGCTTCTGGGTCGCTTCCATTGGAACACACACTTGGTCATTATGTTAGTCGTCCTGTCATCTGGCATTATTTTTACATACCCAAAAAATCGCAGTCTTTGTACTCGTATATCTTACGATGGTTACACCTAATTAATTCATACACTATAATATACCAGGAACTATTTTTAGATGTGTACTATCTCACACATAATTCACGGAGAAGATTGTTTGACCTATTCGAAATAAAACATTATCTCGCGAAGCACGTGATGGAACTGAACAAATAACATTATTATCAATACATGGTATATATATTTTTTTACATAATAAACGTACTGAGGTAAAATATTACAAGAGGCGTTGTAGCTGATATCAATTATTATTAAATAACTACGTATTACACGAATTTCCGTCAATAAAAAGGTAAATAAGAATATTCAAGAAATACTGATGCAACCACAAAATAAACATTTTTAGAAATTTTAATAGAAGTTCTTCTATTCTGAAATTGTTATTTTTTTTTAAAGAAAGACAAACATTCCTGGGTTACGAATAATCTGTCAATATTTGAAAATCTCCTACTACCACCACAGTACGCTGAAAATGTTGCTTGTGTTGTGATGGAGGACTTAGCCAGCCGATGAATTGAGCAAACTACGTCTGGGTGGGACCAAAACGCGATGCCAACTCGGCCACTGACCGGTCAGTGGTCATTGCTTCCTTAACTGAAAATGATTTGTAATATAAAATGTTTTCGGACAAGGTTAAGAATGCTTTTGTACAAATAGGAGGATAGGATATTTCCAATTTTGGAGGTGGGTATGCGTACCGTCGCCCCGGGAACCAATCATTGGATAACAAACACCTGTCCCACATGCCACCCCCCGTGGTTCTCTTCGTTTGGTGACTTAGCAGGGTGCCTGGGTTCATGAGGTGTGACGGGCCGGATTTGAAAAACTGGTTGAGGGAGATCTTTTTACCACTCTAGCAGTACTCTCTCGACACATCGCTTTGCACCGCAGTGCACGCAGAAAAATGAACATGGCTTTTTTAATCAAGATTCTGTTAAAAATTTTATACTAGTCCTTGTTCGAATAATTATAATGGACGAGATGCGAAAATATTGTTATTTTGAAGAACACGTGTTCCGACTTCCTTATAACACATTTGTGCTCTACTGATTGAATTTGTCATATCATTCGCTAAAGGTCTCCAGTCCCGTTTTTAACATAAAAATAAATAATTTGACCAGATTTTTAATAAATTAAGAATATTTCAAATCACTAAGTTTTCTCCGAGTGTGAGGGATAAATTCAAACGTCATCACTCCTGGATAAACTGACTCCCAGATTCCTAAGCACATCTCATACCTCTTTCCTTCCCAGATGAACCTCTTCTTCCTTTACTTAAAAAAATCCCTCCACACAGCAAATCAAAAAACGACATAGCTGCTGAGGTGAATAATTTTTCTCCTGTAAATAACGGTGACCGGATAAATCATCAAAATGATAATCATCGCATCTTTAAAAAGTTATATAAAGTCATGGAAAGTGATGAAACAAAAACTTTATTTACTGGGTTAAGTAGGTTTTTCATCGTTTCTAATGACTTTATATTACTTTTTAAAGGTGTGTTGAATTGTCACTGTGTTGATTTATCATGGAACCGTAAATAACATTTCCAAGCTTTCTTTCTGACCAACTCTCACAGTCCTATAAATTAAAAAGCTGAGTCATAGGTACCTACCTACGTTGTATGATATTGTACGCATGATACAGTGTTAGACCCCAGAGCAGGATTCGATGGGCCACATGTAAATACATAAATTCTGAACCTTCTCCGCCAAGCGCCACTCCTGAGTGAGCGCTGGACCCAAGCTCACTCAAGACCACGCCCTACTTGGTTCTCCTTAATTGCTAATTTATTTTTTCTTTGTGGGATTGCACTAACCTCGTTTTTTTAAAACAGTTTTTTTTTTCAGTGTGGATTGTGATTATTCATGATTGTCTGAATAATAAATAATCTGAATAACGTTTTGTTGTTTTAGGAAATATACACTATTTACTGTACATAACTGCTTCATATAAAACATGTTATATTTGTTTAAAGATAATTGAAGATGTCCACTGACTTGGTATAATTGTTTCACTCCATTAGTATTCTGGGCAAAGAGGAATACATATGGTAGTTAGTCCCAGAATTTCTGCACTGAAATAAATCCTGGCTTCTGGTATTACGTAATGTAACGTAAACAAAGCTTTACTTTTTAGATTAGTAATGCATGTGTTCGGATAACATATAATGCTTCGTTAAAACAGGACATAATTACGGCGAGTTGAGCCACGAATTATGAGAAAGGAACTCCGCTTGAGGTTGCTTTATCTGGAAAACTTCTCTTGTTTATACGTAGCGTGAGAGGCGTGAAGTACGTACCTACATGGCTAATAGCGGTTATTCATTTGGAATTAAAATTATCGTTAAAAGATAAACAAATAATAAAGAACTAATTCAAAATCAAAGTTAATTTTGTTTGAACAGAACAATAAAACAGCTGACAGAGCCCGGAGAAATAAAATGTATGAAGTTGTGTTTTTTTGAACGCTTTGTAAGCCATACAAAAATAATACATATATCATACCATTGGGAACTAATGAAAAAATTTCTGAACATATTTTGAAAATTTTCGTGAATTGCCAAAGTTAGGCCATATACGGATAAAACACTGTGTATATGATATGTCATTGTCATCAGCCTTGCGTTATTTGCATTATTATATTTCTCACACGATGATACATGGTTTTATCACACATACGCCTCAGGGATCTCATTTCTACACCATTGGGAGTCAATCGTACCAAATACATCCATGTTTGATATTTTTATTTATTTAGTGTTTTTAAAATTTTATTACTTATCATTAATCCAGATTCAATGAATAGTATTTTATTACTTATCATTTATTCCAGATTCAATAAATAGTATTTTATTACTTTTCATTTATTTCAGATTCAATCAATTGTATTTTTTAAGACGGTACGAATTTATGAATCAAACTTCAATGATTCATTGAAAGTGTTTTGTGCATAAAACATGTTGTAGGTACTTCAATATTTTTTATTGTTTGTATTTAATTCGAATTCATAAATCGTGAAATTTATCGAAGGGCCGTTTGGGTGGGCCTATTTTTGACTCCCAATTCGCCCCTGCTTGATACACATTTGAAAGAACCATAAACGCCTTAACGCGATAAAGATTTGAATGTGCTTTTATCGTTAAATATTAAATACATTAAGCTTTCCTTTCAAACCGCCCAGTCACAAAGCCACAAGGAGTTGAAACTATTAATCGACTTCGAAATACTCTTGCCTCAATTACATTTCAAATATGGGTATGTCAGATGTAATAAATTAAGTAAATGTACAATTAACCATCCATCGTGGCATAGCGGAAAAATAGCCTTGTCCGACTTTAACCGACAAAATTAAAAAATAAATAAATAATGACTGTTTAAATTAGAATGAGGCAGTTTCCTACAACTAAAATTCATATTAATTAGAGTATGCTGAATACAGAACTATTTGAATTTTTGGAAAATATCTAATGGTACCATAGACATATTATGTCTGTGAATGGTACCAAAGATATAAGCTCACGAAAAGTTGATATTTGCGGCTGATGGAAAAACATGAACGGGATATGAATGACTAGCTGACGTGTAACCAGCGTTGCTGGGGATTATCCTTAGGAGACATATACAGGGTTTTCCCTGTCTGTCTGCGTCCGCGTCTGTCTGTTTGTGCGCTTAGTTTTTGTAAACTATGCAACGGATTTCAATAGGGTTTTCACTATAATTTAGAGAATTTCTTCCGGAAGGTTTATGTATATAATATATGCATATTATACTAATGGAATGTAAGGAAAACTGATGTTTTGTAATCAAGTCGTAAAACATATTTTTCGGGCGCTTACATTGCTAACGCTGGCCAAACCTTATAAGATACATCAAAATAATGTTATACGAAATTGTATATCTTGAAAAGGAAACCTACAGAAAAGTCTGCTATTGTACAGGCTTTTCCAATAAGAGGTGTTATTTTGATATTCAATCGTAAAATATCAATGGTTTCGTTGCTTGTGTGGCACGTAACGCCGTCTTCTTGAAAGTAAACGTTGTCCAGATCAATACCATCCAATCCCGGCCATAAAAAATCATTGATCATCTCTCGATAGCGCAATCCATTCACCGTAACTGTTGCTCCAGCCTCATTTTTGAAAAAGTAAGGTCCAATGACTCCGTCGGACCATAAACTGCACCAAACAGTCACACGTTGAGGATGGAGAGGCTTTTCAACAATAACTCTTGGGTTTTCCGAGCCCCAGATGCGACAATTTTGCTTGTTGACGAAGCCACCGAGGTGGAAATGGGCCTCATAACTCAAGATGATTTGCATTTGATTCACTCAAGTGAATTTTAATAATTTCATTGCGTTGTTGAAGCGTGTATCGTTCCATTTTTATCAATGGCGTAGTTTTTAATTGTCAAATGTCAAAAAATGACAGCTTCAAAAGTAACATCCACAGAAATAGAGGGCTATTCAAAATAACACCTCTTATTGGAAAACCCTGTATTAAATTTATATTTTGAGTGTATTTTTTAAGGTGAAGTTTAAAATCTTTCTGTTGTTATTTATATTTCGGATTTATGAATTACTTAAGTATATGGATCGTATATACGATTTTTTCAATTCTAATAGATTAGTTAGTTCACCTCCATAACGATTGACATTATCCAAAAAAAAAATTACATATTGACAGCTTATCCGACATTTGATTGGAGGCCGCGCTAAAAGTAGCGGTTTTTATCTACCGACTGTCGGAATCATATTCTGACCGTGCTCGCAAATATCGCTAACTGACCATAGATGACGTAAACTTCCAAGAACGTCTCTTTTTTCCACTTTGTCTATCCTTTTTAACACATAAACATTTACATATTTCATAATACGAACATCGAACGCACCACGTAGGCAACGATTACGTTTCCCATAAATCAAAACAAACACTTCATAAAAAAACTCTTAATTAATTAAATCCGTTGGGATCGTTCTTGGAAGTGGATTTATTGGATGCCCCCTGAACAAAGTGAACATTCCTACTCCCAGAAGGAATGCAATGTATTTTATTACATGTGTGAATATTATTTCATCCGTCTTGGTGTGTACTAATATCCATGTACATCGGTGGGAATATTTATCGTGACGCAATCGGGAGACCTTTTTGGGTGGTCAAATACAAAGAAATAGATGCGGCGGACTATTGATATTTACATACGTACTGCTTGTAATCCTACACGTTTTTAGCAGATGAATTTAATGGTAACATTCTGAGAATATCTTGGGTACATAGACAGAGTACAAAAAAAATGGCAACATTATAAATTTATATGAACCAAGGGCCTCTATAATATGCCATATATAAATATTAACGATTTAAAAAAAAATAGAAAAATATTATGAAGGTAGGTAGTACTTAAGCCCCCGCATATGTCCCCAATTTCTACCGATTTATAAGAAGTTTATCGTTAAGAGGAAGCTACAAGCCGAAAATGTGTATATTCTTGGTATACCTTATATTGTAGGTAATAGGCATTAAAATCGCTTGACAAACGGAGTCTAGAAACGTTCGATTTAAAGCACAAAACTGGTTTTTATTTATTTTGTAAATAATTTTATAAGAAAGCAAAAAAGTTAATCAAGTGAAACTGTCATACAATCTTAACTATAATACTGTATTTTTTAAAAGTTGTTTTCTTTATGCGTTCATACATTTCTATTGAAAAAACATAATTTAGTAGTTTACATTTATATTTTTTATTGAGTAATTTATTTTTTTATTTGTATTCTACTCAAGCAAACGACGGGAAAACCTTCAATTTATCTAAAGCATATTTTTTGGTATTCATAATGTACACCAATTCGTTATAAAGATTAATCAAAATATTGATTTAGCACTAAGCTTCGCCTTAACTCCTTAAGTTTTTAAATTCCAAAAAAAATATATATTATTCTTGAAGATACATTTGTTATGTCAAAACGTTAACTATATGGAATTCCCTCGATAAGCTCCGAAAATTATTTAAAACACGTCTTGTTCTGTTATTTAATATGTTATAGGCATTGAGGTGATTTTGCACCAAAACAGCGCTTTACAAATCATCCAAATATTATTATTATTATTTTATGAAAAAAATCACAGTATATTTTTAAATGCAACTTAAACATTTTTCGAGAGATTTTTGCTCTATTTCAAACGAGTCTGTTGTTTTGTTATATTAACTATTTTCACAATTTTCGCTTAATTATTATCGTTTTTAAACATTAGCTCTAACATTCGTATTTACACATCTCCCTTTCGAAACATCTTTGAACGCTTACTACAGGGCTTTAATGGCTGAATTACACATGTCGACCAATTTATTGGAGAGTAGAGGTAATCACACGCAGACGTAGAAGAAACGGTGGGCTAATCAATTTATTGAGATTAGTTTCAATTGCTGTTTGAACTTGGTTTCACGATGGAGGAAAAATATCGAAATTAAGTTAGTTTTATACGTTTTACAACAACAAACGTCACACTTTTTAATTTTTTTTCTTTCCCTGGCTGATACGGTTGATCACACTGATCAAGTGGAGAGCGAGTAAAGCGAAGACTTTAGTATTCAGGTGGAATTATACTTACTCGACCGAGTCATTGGGCCACTATTGGGTTTTTCTATTCACTGTCTCGCCTGAATCACTCACTCGCTACTAGGCCAAGTTTGACTGCACTGATCGCATCAGCCGAAAACTCGGAGAGAAGATAATATAAGTTAAGAGAGAAGTTTAGTTTTTGAGATACTTTGGAAATTAAAAGTGTTTAAAATTGGGAAAAAACCGCAGATTTTTAAAATTTCATTGTAACAATTGAAATATGAAACAATTTCCAGACATTTTGTTTTCGCGGAGTTTTATTTTACAATGTTGTCAAATGTCAAATTCATAAACAAAAAAAACAGATGTTTTCATTATGTAGGTATCTGTCACATAAAAAACCGTAGAAACATCATAGATTCTACACAGGTGTCTTCTTGCGAGATAAAAATTGAATCTATATCTGTAATAAAAATATGTAACTGTTTACATGTGTAGCAATCAGTTTGTGGGTGTACGTAAGTAATTAGAATAAGATAACTTTGTTTGAATACTTATTGTGTACGAAAAAAGGCAACTGACGAAACTGTAACAATCTGCGTAAGTACCTACCCTAAATAGGACCTATTTCCATTGATAATAGAAATATCATGGCATGGAAGCGTGCTGACTGTCGCCGAGCTACAACCAGACTGCACGAACTGTTAAAGCGGTGCGACAGAGACAATGAAAGATTTATATGTGCTGTATAGGTACTACCCACGGAGGAAGGAAGAGACTTCCTTCCTTCCTTCCTTCCTTTCTTCCTTCCTCCGTGGTACTACCACAACACGAGCATTAGCCTAGTGTGATAGTCAAAGGAAAATGTACTGCATCATCGCGTAAAAATTTATTAAAAAAGAAACAAAAAAACAACAAAAAAAACAAAAGGCGGGACTGTGTTTACTCTGTGCCGTAAACAAGAAACTGGGCGTCTTGTATGGAACTAACAGATTCTTCAATAGTGACCAGCTGCTAACATTCCAATGATGTCTTGCAACCCCTGGAATAGATACAATACACTTGACAAATATTCATAAATACACTTGACTAACTTATTTGATTCTGTGCAAAGGAAGGCGGCCTGTCTATTGATTGAAAATCCGTTGTTCAGACCGATTGCTATTTCTAATGCACAAACGCAATGAGTCTGTTACACAGGAACTTCAATGGATCCTGCTCTAAGGAACTAGCAACATTGATCCCCTGTGCATCGTATACCCACTCACAATTGACGGCATCTGTTTTCCTTGTTCATATAATCTGGACCTCTTCTAGTAATAAATACATTAGTACAGCCCGTACCACACTGTGCCAAACAGGGTGGCGATATAGTTTCCCTGTCGCATTATTTTTTTAAAGTAGTTATCAAGAACGATGTTGACGACACTTTTGTGCGCATGGTTTCATACTGTTAATGTTGCATTAGCCATCTCCCCCCTCGTTTTTATTGTCTATGCCTATATCCGATGTGATGATAAATATAAATATAAAAATAAAAACTAAAACTTGAACTATTTTTACCCTTTTCAAACTATGATCGAAAATAAATCAGGATTTAAACAGCCATAAATCATTCAAGGTATTAAATGTATTAGTCGTCTAATCTCCATTGTCACGCGTGGCTGGCTGATATTTACGGCTGCAGTTATGTTTTGACGTTTTCAAATACTTTTTAATTGGATGCAACCGGAGAATGTGGAATGTTTGAGTCCAAAATATGGCCGAAATAAACTTGAGTAAGTTGCTCGTAAAATATCTAAAATCGATATCATAAATATGGTTATAATTTAATATCGTTTTCTTTTTAGAATAATTTCAAATACTTTCTTCTCATGATGTGACTACCTACTAGTAATTTAAGGATATTAAAAGTAGCTTATGTCACTTTCCAGTCCTCCAACTATCCCCATGCAAAAAATCATGTGGATCGGTTGCTCCGTTGTGATGTGAAAAAAGGACAAACAAACAAACAATCAAACACAATTTCGCGTTCATAATATTAGTTTGAATTTTCTAGATTTCAACTCACAAATAATATATGTGTAGATGTATTAGTGGCGGGGAGTTATTGATAAAAAGAGCATGTATTTCTTTTGTTTTATGTGAGAAAGAAACGTTTCCTAATCATTACTATAATTCTCGATCTCTGTCTTACCGGGACAACGTCTATAACTAGTAGCTTTATTATTTTTGTACGTCTTGTTTCATGTTTCGTATAGATTTATTAGTATGATCTCCTTCTTAAATGTTATATTACATTTATGGGAATAACCATCAAAAGTTATTCCAATAGAATCAAATAGATTTCAAAAGAATCAAAAAGATATCAATAGACTCAAATAGATTTCAATAGACTCAAATAGATTTCAATAGAATCAAATATATTTCAATAGAATCAAATATATTTCAATATAATCAAATAGATTTCAATAGAAATAAATAGATTTCAATAGAATCAAATAGATTTCAATATAATCAAATAGATTTCAATGGAATCAAATAGATTTCAATAGAATAAAATAGATTTCAATATAATCAAATAGATTTAAATAGAATCAAATAGTTTTCAATTTCATATTTGTGTTTCAGGCTAATAATTATTGTTTATAATCAAACCCTTGCTAGGTAGATTTTGCAATAAAATACCTCGTGACCTGGTTGTTAGAAAATTGATGTGACACCACTAAACAAACTGAGATAAGCAACACGTGGGTGTTTTATTTAGATATTAAGTACCCACGTAGTTTAAATGCGTGATGCACTATGTAATTGGGTTGCATTATCATTATTATCGCGGTCCATTGTTGCAGCTCACAGCGGCCGTTTTCCGAGATGAGACGCGTCTGACGCGATGCGTTTTATCCGGCGTGGGTACAACACCGTTCCTCAATTGGCTTTCAAATTAGAAAAGAGCAATTCGCATGCAACGCACGCCGCGGTACGATTAGCGAGATGATTGTTCCTGCTGAATTAGGATATAGGATTATTCGGCATTCCTTCGTGCATCATCTATGATTGCTCGTCGACTCTGCAGTGTTTATGTAATGGCTATTTATAAACTTGTACCCTTTGGACACATTTATTCACTATTAAATGCAGATAAATAAAATCTTTCTAGTTTAATAAATGAGTGTAATATTTTCATATTAAGCCCCCTGCATTCCGAATTTATAACATGACCACTTTTTTTGACAAATTCTTACAAAAAAATGTTTTTCTTGAAGACAATATCTATACTTTTGCAGAGCCGAAACGGTAATTATATGTAATAGCATGCTACTAAAATTATGAAAAACACATTTTATTCTCTTATTTAATATGTTATAGGTTTGAAAAAATTCACAACGTGTCTTTAAATGCTACTTTAGATTCGTTCTCTATTAATTAAACGTATGTTTATATAAGCGCACTCCCTCTAACATTCTTATTTACATATCTCCCTTTCAAACCATCTTCTTCTTTTTAAACGCTTACTACGGAGCCTTGAGGGGATGACAGATTACGCTACATACATCAAAGCATTTTAAATAACTCCATATCGCTGTTTGTACAATCGCAAACAGACTTGTCACACCTGACAGATGATGTGTTATAAGTGTGGGCGTGGCGACGATGATGCGCCGTGATCTGATAGCCAGGCTATATTTTAAAATTATGCGACCCCCTCTCAGATCAATTCATCTCATCTCAGATCTCAGGTCATCTGTGAAGGTGAGAGATTCCATACAAATAAATGATATTCCGCGGCAGTTTCCCAGATGATCTCACCCCCTTTCCTGAGGAATATTATAGAAATTATTTCTCAACTTCAGTCCATCTAGTCCATGAGCGATCTCTATTTCTTTTCCCAATCAAGGACACTATCCAATGATTAGAAAATTTCAACAGCCATGCAACGTGTAAAGCTTGTAACAGAGTAGATAACCTTTTATTTATTTATTTCACATTTAAATTATTTAAAATATAAGAATACTGTAAACATTTCCCAATACGTATATGCACACCGATTTGGAGTTATTATAACCGGATACAACCGAAAATTTGTCATTTTTAAATCGAATTCTAGACGTATCGATTGTTTCTATAAATAGCATAAATTGATTTCTAAAGATTATTATTTTAGCAGAAATTTTACTTTTTAAATTTTTGTTGGTTGTTGCCCAGAATTGTTAATTTTTCAAACAAAATGTTATATAATACAACACATATGTCAAGTTATACAATCATACTGTCATAAATCAATACATTATCTAATTAATCAACATTCCAAATATTAAATTTAGTTCATATAAAATCATTTAAAAAAATTCAACAATGTGTTTTGTGACGAAAATCTTTCTGCTAGTCTATTTATTTACGGACTTGCAAAATATTTATTAATAAAAATTATAAATAATGTTAATCAAAAAATTATTTTAAAAATTATTAATTTTAATAAATTAACCGTCTCACGTTTGAGCATTTTTATCGCTAACGCGAAATCTACAGTCACTACTAAAAAATAAATTGTCTAATACATTGGAACAGACTATGCAATAATTACAATAGCGTATTATCCAAGGTGGATATTTTCAGTTGCGAACCTACCAAATACAAGAGTTCTATAAAATAATATTTCTCTCATGGTTTGTGAATAATTTTACCTATGTCACTATTATTTATATTTCTATTATGATATGATTTATATCTACAACATCTCTCCATGGCTATAAATGTATTGATAAATGTTTTGTTTTGTAAATTTTTCGTTTTATATTATATTTTATTTTGTATAAATTTTTGTTTTCATATTCCTTTCTTACAAATTTAATTTACTTATTTCTTATTATGCTGTCTCAGTAGAGGTAAAGTCACAAGCAGGAAATCCATAATTGGTTTTATTTTGGTTACATAATACTTATGTACAAACTGAAATAAATGTAAACCGTCTATTTCCCGAAAATAAATAAATAAATAAATTGTTAATTTATAATAAACACTTTAAAATATTTTCAAAATACACTTCTACTTACTTCCGTCACAACATAAAATGTATATTGTCTATGATGGTTATAGAATAGCAGATTTTAATACAGTGGTAAACAACCTTTTAAGCCAGAGGGCCAATTTTTTAATCTTCATTTTTGCGGGCTGCAGGGAGTAGGGTACATACATCGTGACATAGTTAACTTCGCAGTTGGCTGAAATAATATTTTATTTTTTATCTTCACCGCAGTAAGCGGAAAATATTGCTTGTGTTGTGATGGAGGACTTAGCCAGCCGAGGAATTGAACACACTACGCCTGGGTGGGACCTAAACGCGATATCGACTCAGCCACCGACCGGTCAATCTACTATTACAAATATTTTTTTCTTTTTACAAATCTGATAAAGCGGCTTATTCAAAATTTATAAAAAAAGTTTATCGTGAAACCCTTTTGTATTTTGTAATACCGATTTTGAAAACGTTAAATATTTGATCACACACGGATAAAAACGACTATTGCTAATTTATTAAAGATCTCTTCAAAGTTCTAGTAATTAGAGAAATTCTTAAATAAAAAAGGATTTCAATTCAAACCGATAACCGGTCAATATATAATATATAATATCAAATCGGATCGCAAGAATGATGCCTGTAGTGTAAATTGATTCGAAATAAATACAGAACCAGTGTACCCAGTTAAAAAATAGTGACGGATTTACAAGATCATTTTTTAATTTCTTTTGAATGATACCATTTTTACCAAATTTTAAATGAATATATATATATAAATGATGGGCTCAATCATGATGTCAATTTTCAAATTAACGACAATTTTAGTAATAGAAGTACCTTCCTGCACTAATTTTATAAGTAATCATTGAAATGCAATAAACAATTTTGGCAATCGGCTGACATAAGAAATGCCCATCTTGTACATTTAAAAAAAACTATAAACTTTTATTCAGTTGTTTACATACAATTTTGTATTTTATACACACTTATAAATCTAAACATTCAGTTTAAGTGAAAGAAATCTCTCATTTTTCATATTTATTTGTTTACAAAAAAATACTTGACTTAATATTATAACACTTAACTTAATATTATGACACTTAACTTAATATTATAGTACTTAACTTAATATTATAATACTTAACTAGACTGGTCGGTGGCCGAGTTGACATCGCGTTTGGATCCCACCCAGGCGTAGTGTGTTCAATTCCTCGGCTGGCTAAGTCCTCCATCACAACACAAGCAACATTTTCAGCTTACTGTGTGGTGGTAGTAGGAGATTTTCAAATATTGTCAGGTTATTCGTAACCCGGGAATGTTTGTCTTTCTTTTAAAAAAAAAAAAAATTATAATACTTAACTTAATATTACAGAACTTAGCTTAATATAATAATAATTAACTTAATATTATAACACTTAACTTAATATTATCGTACTTAACATTATGATACTTAATTTAATATTATAATACCTAATATTATGGTACTTAACTTATTAGTATGATACTTAATATTAAAAGATGTAGGTATTTTAGAGCGATGTTAAAAGTCTAATTTTTAACTATTTTATTGCGGTATGACTCCATATTGCTATCTATACATAAATACAAATACATCAGTTTTTTTATCATTCTTCGAAGTTATTTTATTTTAGAAATTCGAAACATCGGATTATATCGAACTTCGATTATTCCCATTACAGAAATGTTCACAAAGGTGTGGTTGAGTTAAACATTTTTTTACTATCCACCAATACCGGTTTTTCTTTAGTTTTCATAAAATTACCAATAAAGCGAGTATTTTTCGTATCGGTTTCGTTTCGGTAGGTAACTTTTCATTTTAAGTCCCCTAAAAATGTTCTAAAATGGATTGCGAGATAATTCGCGTAAAAATTCAGTACCGGGAATCTATACAAGGAAATTAGACAAAGTTGTAGATAAAAAATACTGTGTCCTAATTCCTAATGAGATCTTTTAAATCGAAGCCCATTAGCTGCAGCCCTCTATAGTGTGTCGATAAATACGGCACTGTATTTGTATAATTGAACATGTTGAGATCTACATTGTTCGTAGTCATTTAAACACCTGTGTTAACCGAATAGTCGGTGCTACGTAACACAATCCTGTTAAATGGTGTGAAAATAATTTCAATTAAATAAAGGATAGCAGGTATATTCCTGTTGGGTTGATATGTATAATTAGCTAAGAAAGCTGATTATATTATATTGAGAGAGAGTTGGAATTACATTGATAATATGTTGGTGTATTCACTGGATGTTTATTTTGTAATTACGTAATTAGAAAGGTTTAGTAAGTATGTATTTGTCTTAACTATCCCGCAGCCAAGTGGGGGAGTAGGAAGTACCCAAAATAACTATAGGTACTCTTTATATTAGCTTAAATACTTGACATATCACTTTGGTACTTTACGTATTTCTGCGCAAATACATAAATTACCATTAATAATTGACTGAATAATTGGGTTTTCTATAGTGTAAAAGCCCATAAGACAGAAAAATGAATGGATGGAGAATGGGGTCGTCGGAAGACCCACTTGGTTGCAGACGTTTTGTTTGGCATCTTGGCCTGTCAAGGGTTAATATTTTTATGAATTGTGAACGCCTGGTTTAGTCTATATTCTTCCAAAACAGCTTTATTTCGTTTTCTGTCCACTCAAGCCCATGATATTATACGTCTTGTACAATATCTTAAATTTTATTTTATTTTTAATGTACACAACAGCCAAAGGATTCAACTGTTAAAAATTACAAAGAAAAATATCACCCGTCCATGCAATACGTGAGAATAAAACAATAGGTGTGCAAAACCAAAAAAGTTTGACCGCCTTTGTGGATGAGGGGTAAGGCTATCGACTAGCAACCCGGAGGTCACGGGTTCAAATCCCGGTGTAAGCAAATTGTATATAATTTTTTTTATTTTTTTTTATTTGGTACAATATTTTTTACATTTCAAAGTTTTCCAGTAATGTTGGCCTCACTGGGTGGCTTGCCCGTGCTGAGGCCTTCATTAAATTTGTGTTATTTCACAATTTAGGTAGGTACTGATTTATAGTTTATTTGTGGCACGTTCCAGTGGAAGATACTATTAGTATCGCCATGGTGTAAGACCACCATTCAGTATTGAAACGTTGCTTGAAACGGCTTAAGCCGTGTTTGAAGACCAGATCTGAATAGCCAGGTAATTCTCCACCTCCCTCCCCATCTCCTTCCACTCGCCCTCGCTCCCACGTTGGCCCAACGTGTACTAAAGGCTTAAAACAATGCGCCTGTACCTATCTAGGTATGTATATTTGACTAATAAATATATATTTTTTAAATTAAAAATATATGTAAGTTATGTTTTACTATAATACATCAATTTGTATTAATAAAAAATTCTTTTAAATCTTCCTCCCCAGGGACTGCAGTCAACCGTGCTAACAACCCAATCGTTTAGTTCGGCATTTATTTCGTGTATTTCATGTAATGTCATCCTATTTCAGAGAAATGTTTAGATTTCCGCGTCTAAATGTGTAATAGAATGCATTGTCATCGACAATGAGACTATCTGGCAAGTTTAGGCTCGATCAGATGTCGGAAAGTGGTTTAATTTCCACTTTCAAGATTTGGATTCACTCACGAAAAGAATAATGAAATTCAAATATAATCTAAAAATTACGTCACCTTTAGTTCATAAGATCCGAGAAAATATTTAATTTCCAACGAATTGGTAAAAATTTAATCATCGAAAGTTTATTTGAATTTCTTCACTACCGCTCATCTCTATAATTTATAATTCGCATAGCATAACCCTTCCACACCATAAACACTCTATATTCCCTTTACACATCATATATTCGCCCGCACCTGGAACACTGTACACCGATCTGGACTCCTTTATACCAAGCCCATATTGAAAGAATAGAAAGAATTGAAAAAAAAATTTTAAACACATAAATTATAAACTGAACTTACACTTCTCAAATGATACCGAATCCATTAAATTTTATAATTTTAACTCCCTCCAAACACGACGTCTAATTTTTGATCGAATCTTATTGTTTAAAATCCTAAATAATGGTCTGGACTCACCAGAACTTACCAATTTAAAAAATCTTCATATTCCGTCTGGATCAACCCGACAATCTGATTTATTTTATCTACCCTCGTGTAGAACAAACATTCGAAAAAATTCCCCAATTTCTCGTATATGTGCACAATACATATAATACAAAATTTTACAGCATTGACATTTTTGGTAATAACCTAAAGAAATATCGATATGAAGTAATGCGTACGATCGATTATTAATATGAGAGTATGGAATGTATCGGGAGCATCTCCTATCCTCTTCCTATTTTCCTCTTCCTCTCCCCTTCCTTTTAACACCAAATTAATTTTAAGATATTAAAACTTCATTTCCAATGAACTTTAGCATAAGAAACTTCTGTGGCTTGACTTCAGTTAACTTGTATATTTACATCTATCATTGTATATTATATAAAAGCTGTTTGTTTCTTACAAAATAAATAAATCTCTAAATAGTATAAAACAAAGACACTATCCGCGTCTGTCTGTTTGTGAACTTAGATCTTTTAAACATGCAACGGAGTTTGATAGAGTTTAAACCAGAGGTTCCCAAACTTTTTTACCACATAGACCACTTGCCATTTTTTTTTCCGTAGACCCCCTGCCTGCTGAATATTGAATTTTCCTAAAACTATTAACGTCTCATGTCATAATATTTATTTTTTTAGTAAAAATATTCCCTTCCCTTGCCTGCCCAACAACCGGGTGGCGGTATAGTTGCTCTGTCTTTACATTGTGCAGACAGGGGCACCTACACCAAATGAAAATGAAGCAGGATAAGCAACAGGAATTTCTTTCTTTAGCTAGCCCTACAGAACTGCCCCTTAAGTTCTTTGTCAGTGCTTATTCCGACCAGTTCTTCTTGTCACATGATATCCGATTCTTCAATGTTGCATTTTCATAGTCAAAATGTCCTCAAACTTAGTTTCGAAATCTGTGTGAAGTGCATTTAAATGTTGAACGTCATTATTACCCTGGACGTTTTTCAAAAACAAGTTGGGGAACTAAGAAAATTTGCGGCTTCCAATGTGCAATGTTTTGCTTGAGTATATTAATTCTGACGAGAAAAGGAACGTAGACTCTATTTATATACATCGATTAACAACTTTACCAAATATAAAAATACAAATATCAAGTAAGTAATTTCTCAGTCAATTATATTTGTGTTAGGTCTATTGTGTCATTTACGGAATTCCTAAATGTTGACTTGAGGTAAATAAGGGTTCGCTCATATGTACCCCCATTTGAATCTCGTGGACCCCCAAATTTTTTTCTCGCTGACATAGACCCCCAGCATGCCGATATCGACCCCTGGGGGTCCATATAGACCACTTTGGGAACCTCTGGTTTAAACTATCATTTAGAATATTTCTTCCGGAAGGTTTATATATATAAAACATGGAAATTATATTTATTGAAAGTAGAGAAAAGTCGAACAACACCGGGTACACATAAGCTATTTTGTTGTATTAGTTAGTTTTTCCTTCAATGATAGTGCATGTTTTACTTATTGAAACTTATTCATAGCAGAGGGTAACCTAATGATTAAACACGCACAATGATTAACGTAGAATCATGTCCGTAATTGATCTAGTGATAATTACTTTCATATAAATATCTAAATACAGGGTTTTCCAATGAGAGGTGTTATTTTGATATTCAAAGAAAAATGCCATTTTTTAACATATATGATCGAATGTTTATTTCATTATAAAGAGGAAGGTATGCTGTTAATAGTGAAAAATAACATCAGTCAAATGACCACCACGAGCACGCATACTGGACCATATCCTTTTCATGAAATTTTCCATAACCAAATCGCAAAGTGGCTGCCTTATGTCCTCGATAGCCTCACGAATTCCATCTTTGAGGTCTTGAATCGACGCTGGGCTTTTGGCGTAGACCTTCTCTTTCACGTGGCCCCAAAGGAAGAAGTCTCAAGGTGTTAAATCACAAGATCTCGGTGGTCAATTGTGACCACCTCTTCGAGAGATAACACGGTCCCGTAAAAGATCAATGGTTTCGTTGCTTGTGTGGCACGTAGCACCGTCTTGTTGATAGTAAACGTTGTCCAGATCAATACCATCCAATTCCGGCCATAAAAAATCATTAATCATCTCTCGATAGCTCTTTGAATATCAAAATAACACCTCTTATTGGAAAACCCTGTTTGTAGTATTAATTATGGATGCGCTGTACGCATCTGTCTGTTTGTGCACTTAGTTCTTCCAAACTACGCAACGGATTTTGATATGGTTTTCACCATCATGTAGAGAATTTCTTCCGAAAGATTTTTATATATAATACATGAATATTATATTTATAGAACTCCGAGTAATAGTTTAGAGAGGCGTTGCTCGACTTTTCTCTATTTTCTATACATATATGCATGTATTATATATTTAAACCTTCCGGAAGATATTCTATAAAGATAGTGAAAACCCTATCAAAATCCGTTTCGTGGTTTAGAAGAACTAAGCGCACAAACAAACAGAAGCGGATAGCGACCTTGTTTTATAATATTTAAAGATAAAGAAGATAACAAGGAAATCAAATAATGATTCTAATCGTAATAATATAAAAAAATAAACCCGTAAAACAGTTTTTTTTTCTATAATACATCTGTTTTTATTAATACGGCGGCCTCCGTGGTTGAGAGGTAAGCGACTCGAAGATCGCGGGTTCAAATCCCGACGTGCGCAAGTAAATTTTATTTGATGAATTCATCTTACTGCACAATTTATTAATTTAAATAATATAGTGGAAGATACTCTCAGTATCGCCTTTTCAGAATTTAAACGTTGCTTGAAACGGTTTATTTTTTCAATATATATTTGTGTGTTCAGGTTTATAATTAATTATTGCTTAAAATAATTTATTATCCTCTGTGCTTTGTATTAAAAACCTTGTCTTATAAACATAAGTTTACCATTAATAAAAAATATATGTATTTATTATTTTTAACCAATAATTATTAGCCTGAACACCTATACACATGCTCTTAGAGCACCTTACCGCCAATCAGAAGGTTGCGGGTTCAATTCCCGTCAGCCGCATGTATTTTTTCTCGCAAGATTTTTTCAATTTATATATGTGTTTCAGGCTAATAATTATTGCTTAAAAACAATATGTTATCATTTGTGCTATGCATAAAAAACCTCGTCTCTTAAACATTAATTTTATTAATTATTAATTAAGTTTATCATTAAAAAATATTTATTTATTCATTAATTCAAGAAAACAAAATGGTTGTAAATTACGCCCAAGTTTAAGCAAACTTCACAACGCATCTGTTAAGCTTAAGTTTCTCAGAAACTCTTTTATTACCGAGATTTGCCCTGAAACAAACAATATATTTATTATATAGCGTCCATTATTTTTAAATTATGATACTAGTTTCTCTCCGTGTTTTGACCTAAATCAATTTAGACCTCAACTTAAAAAATCATTTTATAATGCCTTTTTTGTGTGTGCATAAGATATCTCTGCTTCTATCCTAATTGGAGCGGATATACGGACATCGCCAAATATAGAGAAACAAATGACCCATTTACCAAGTTGATTTTCACAAATTATTCTCTTGAAATGTAAATTGCATTTCCCGCCAGTTCCGCGGCCGCGCGGCGCCATTACATTTAACGATCTCAGACGCGAAATTATTTTTCTACAACCTACCTTTAAATGTCTTCAAATTAAAAAAAATAAACACACCAAGAGAAAGAAAAGATCCTACCCTTTACAAATGCCAGAATTATTCAAGGTCGGGATAATAATACTATAAAATTAACACTTTGAAAGACAGATAAAATTACTAAAACCTTCTTTCCCAATGACGTTGTACTATAGATGTGCTGTAGAAATCTCAAAGTGGCGTGAAAAATTTACGTCAATTGTAGTGCTTTCAATTTAGTAGTTTTAGTCCTAAACTGTTACGCGTCGCATAAGGCGTTTTTAATGAGAAAGTGTTTTAATTACTCGGAAAAGTCAAGGAATAACATTTAATTTGTAAATAGACGCAAATTACTTATTATTTTAAATTATATTTAATGCGTCATTAGATAAAATTCAAGGCCGACAGAGTAAAGATCTGGTCGCGCAACTGCCAAATTACGAATTCACTGCTGTAGCTAAATAAACTTCAGTCTTGTCTAATCACTCTGTTTATTTAAATGCTTGCAGTAAAACAACATAAGAATTAGCAGTAACAACGAATATCAACAAAAATCGCCGCCATTTGTAAACTGCCGTTGCTCTATTATGGCACTGAGTTAATTCATTCGTGCAGACATTTTTTAATGTCTATCTACAAGAACAAAGTTTGAATTGATGAACTGACTGGAAACATAAGAGTTTTTCATACTTGCCACCTTTTTTCCTCATTTTGCTAGTCAATAACATAATTTCCTTTCCCGCTTGTAAAATGAATTCCTACATAACCTATAATTACAGTACCTACCAATTCTCAATACTCAATCAAACCAAACTTTATTTTTTTTTAAAGTTTTATAGGCATCCAAAGCACTTACAATTCAGTCGATTTCAGTTTCATATGACGCGTAGATAAAATTTAAAATAATACGCATTTCCACCCCGGGTTAGTATCGAATCTCAAAATTTGCAGCCTTGGGTTATTAATAAACATTGTTTGAAAGAATATTTTATACCATTTTTGACTAAAATCTTGTTTGCATTTTTATACGACCATAAATAACTGAGGTAAAAATTCTTCATTGTTGGTAGGGAGAATTTTCGCATACTTACTACGTACCTATATATTTTATAATTACATACAATATGCTTTATGTACTTTGCGGAATTCCCGACATTCTTTTGAAAACCAATGTTGAATGAGGAATTATAAACATAATCCAAGGACGTTTGATTTTCGGTTGAAAAGCAACAGAGATAACATTTTTATCTACAGATAATAAACGCATCAAAATGCAAAGCATACGTTTCGCAAAAGAATTTAGCTAAAAAAATAAACATGCCACAGTGTAGGAACACTTCACATGGGGAAGAAAATACAGAAACAAAAATGAATTGATAATTGGATTGGTCGGGAGTCAGTGTGTGGAAATATAGGTACATAATACGTAATACCCACGCATACTCACAATTTACACAGATAAATTGTGAACATTTTATGTTAAAGATTTTATTTTCCACTGTCATTGACAAAAAATACATACAATATAATGTTATTAGGAAGTAGGGGTACCTACTTATCTTTCTGGTAATATTTTGGTTCAAATCTGAATTGTGTTCTATTTTTAAAGTGCGCTAAACTAAACCAAATAATTTGTTTTGACAGGAGGGAAAACAAAAGAGTGACAAAAGTTTGGGGTTTTTTAGGTTGAGATTTAAAAAACTATGTTCGTTATTTTATACAAAAAAAAACTGTATAGATACATACCGAACACGTAATATTACTATTGTTGTAAAAAAACTACTAGTCTTAGGTATAGTTATGGTATAGTTTGACCGAACTTGTTATTTTCTTGCCTTTTGAATTTAAATTCTAAGACATGTCTTAATTTCCCGTTAGGGAATTTTCTTCCGCTTTTTCAGGTTTTACTTAGTGTGTAATTTAACAATCTCTAGCAATTGACAAACAACGCGAGGAGATAAGAGACGCAAAGGAATGTACCCACCACATAATCTGATAAAAAAAATTCGGCAACAGAATATTTACACGAATAATTGGGTCATAAAGATAATGTTGTGGACTTGGAAAATGTACATTCCATTCATAAAATAACTAGTGTTGGCTATTTCGAGCGCAAATTGTAAAGGACCTTCTACCATTTTAAAAATAATATCCCAGTTTCGAAAAGTTTTCAACCAATAAATGATTTTTAATTGCTTAGAAAAATAAAAGCTTCCATTCAGTTATGGGCATTAGCTAAATAGGTATGTGTATCCATTTGGTAATAATTATCTCTGTAAAATAACAAAATTATTTTGTTTATTAAAGCGATTAATCTAAACATTTCAATAATGATTACAATTGAACCATTACAATTCGTTAATAATTTTAAAAAAATAATCGGTCACTGTCTACGGTGATATATGTTCTTGATCGATGTTTACAAGTTAAAACGCAACCATTTTCATTAAATGAAATTGAGCACTTTTTAAATTCTCACGACGACGGCAACGGAACGCGGCGTTTCGTTTATAACGTGTGATAAGATGTATGCATAAATATACCACTCTCGATGTATGGTAATGATTGCATTTCTTCTTTGGCCGAAACAGAAATACCTACGTACATTTTTTGTCTCATTTTCAACACGCTCTTGTGTAGCGTCTAAGAAAGAGCTGCAGCATCATTTTGATAAAGAACGTACGTTTTTTGTTTTATTTATGCCGTTACTGTATCAATTTTAAAAGCGTCCAAAGTCATTAAATGATTCTAATAAAAAAAATTGTTTAAAACCTATGGGAAGTTTAGCTGTCATTTTTTGAGAAAAAAATTCCCGATGTTTTATCTTTGTGTCCAAGCGATTATTTCGTAACATTTACAAATTATTTCAACTTTTCTAAATCCTATTATGATATTGCAAAATGTGTCATTAGACCATCACCGTAGGTACTTCAACTTAAATACTTGTAGGATCAGGGCCGGTTTTAGTACCTACTATCAGCGCCCTGGGCGAGATTTTTACGGCGCCCCCTAACTGCAATTCAATTCCATACGAAAAAAGGCAATGGGTATAATGGAATAACCGTTTATTAAAAAAAAACTATTTATTTAAAAAAACTTCACTTTTCTAGCCTTTCTATCGGCGAACTCTTTTATAAGGTTATCAAAATCGATATTTTCAGCAATTTCATTTTCGATTGACAAAGTTGCCAAGTTTGTCAATCTAGATTGTGATATTGTCGATCGCAGATAGGTTTTAATCAGCTTAAGCTTAGAAAAACTCCTCTCCCCACTAGCAACCGTTACAGGTATAGTCAATAATATACGCAATACTATCCACACATTTGGATACAGTTCTCGTAGGTTGCGATCTTTGATAAAATTTAAAACATAAGCAGGGGTAACCACATTCTGATTAGGCAAAAAAGATTTCAGGCTTACGAGTTCATCACACAACATACAACCATCTATATCAGATTTAGAGTCTACAGTTAATTTCAATTGGAGATTACCACAGAGTTTGACAAGGTCGGGTTTTTCCGGAATCTGTTTTATATTGTACAAAAAAGACTAAGATTCCGAGTACTCATTTAACTGTTCAAATCTTTCATTAACTGAAATTAATGTAGTGTCCAAGAGAGAGTTGAAAAGTTCAACCTCAATTTTTTTTCTGGAGAAGTTATAGGCTCGTCGTGGGCAGTTTCACCAGCTTGACGCTTAACAAATCGAATTCTTGTTGTGGCTCTAAACACAGGTTCAATTTCTAGTTCTTCAGCTAATCCCTTCGCAGTTAAAATGGCGCTTTTAAAGCCAGTATTTCTATATTCTTCCAAGAAAGTGCAGCATTTTTTCAACATTTCTGTACATTTACTGATATCCATATCTGTTGATTGTAGAGAATTACTAACGACATTAATTTTAAAAAGTATGCCATACCAAACAACCAACGAAACTATGAAGCTGAAATCTTTTAACTGTTCGGCTAGAGTAGTAGCCTCATGAGAGACTTGAACATCAGTTTTCTGAGTTTCAATAGCCAAAGTAATTAAAGCGTCATGGATGGCACTAATTTGATAACGGACTGCTTTAACACTGTTTATTCTTGCTTCCCAACGTGTGTCACTGAGCTTTTTTATAGTATATAATCCCAAATGATCGGTTAGAATTTTCCATCGATGAACAGAAGCTGAAAACAATGTGAACAACCTCTGAAGTACCCCAAACAAAGTGACTGATTTTACGGATGACTTAGCGGCATCGCATAGTACGAGATTGTAGCTATGACAACCACAAGGTACATAAACAGCTAAGGGATTTATGTCCAGAATCCTCCTTTGAACCCCAATATTTTTCCCTTTCATATTCGCTCCGTTGTCATAACCCTGACCCCTAAAGTCGTTCAATTCCAGTCCGTGTTTATTTAAAACATCAATAATAACTTCAGTCAGTTTTTCACCAGTCGACTCATTTACAGGTATAAATTCTATGAAATGCTCTTTTACTGATACTTTATCGTCATCTGATGATAAATCAACAAATCGTATTGTCAGTGAAAGTTGTTCTACATGACTAATGTCCGGAGTACAGTCAGCTTTAATAGAATAATATTTTGATTTCTTTGCGCGAGATATGATTTCTGACTTTATTTTTTCACCGATCAACTCTATTAATTCATTTTGAATGTCTTTTCCGCAGTAGTGGTCTGAAACATCACCCTTCATAGCTAATCGCAAGTGCTCCTGCATAACTGGATTAAATTTGGCTAGTAGTTGTACTAAGCCCAAGAACTTTCCGTTATTTGGCGTATATAGTTTGTCAGAAGTACCTCTGAACGCCATATTGTTTTCAGCTAAGTAAAGTGTAATATGCATCAACTGTAAAATACGCCAACTCTTTTTGAATAAAAATGAAATATTAAAAAGAGATGGATAATGTTTTTTATTGTTTTTCTCTATGGTTGCCAATTGGTTGGGGATTCCCGGTAAAATGAACTGCATGCGGTGCAATCGAAGGTTCCATTCTAGATTCTAGCGTTGCAACCATAACAATTTTTTCCTTATATTTAGGGAATTTACGAGTAAGTAGTTAAGTAGGCCTCGTTCAAAGAACGAGGGATATAAAGAGGCGCGCCGGGCGCCTGTGGCGCCCCTTTAAATCCGGCGCCCTGGGCGGTCGCCCAACTGCGCCCTACCCTAACGCCGCTACTGTGTAGGATAAAATAAATGGGAGAAAAGGGCTGCTTTTAAAATCCTACGATAACGGCAAGACGACGGCAACGGCTTGCAACGTCTCATTTCTTTAAAAGTGCGAAGGAAATGCCAGAAAATAATTTTAAAAAATCCTTTGCAGGAATCAGACTTACGCCGTTCGTTTGTCTCACTATTATTTAGTGTGTAAGAAAGAGCTGCCGCATTATCAGGGCCGCCCTGAGCGAAACGGCGCATGGCACGAGTAAAATGTTGACGCCTATGTATGTAGGTGATCACTATAATCAATAATATTCGGACGATTTGTATTTTTGTGTAGCTGTGTTTTTGTGAAAAATAATCTCCAGGGTGATGTGTTAGGACCGTTAGGTATTATCAGCGCCTTGACAATGTGTGCCGTTGCCGCGCCGTCGCCGTGGGAATATCAAAAGCGCCAAATATGTAATTTCTCGGGATTTTCTTATTTTTTTATGATGGCAATATAAGTTCGTAAGTTGACGTTTCGCAATTTCGCTCTCAAAACTTTTCTCTGTTTTGAATTTAAAAGAGTAAATACATTGTTTTGATTGATTTCGTGATTATTGAAATTGCCTAACGGTAGGTAGGTATGTTCATTGATCTATTAGAATGGGTTGTTTCGGAGAATATGAACAATTGTTCAAATTTAAAAGTTAATTTTCAAGTTCTGTGAAAGATTTTTCAAGTTCTGTTATTATTTTAGTTCAGTCGATCAACTAGTTTATAATGATATTATAACAGAACTTGAACAGGACTTTCACAGAACCCGAAAATGAACGTTGAAATTTGATGAATTGTTCAAATTCTCCGAAACAACCCGTCCTAAAGTTTCGATCGTTTTATAACAGCAAGTTGTGAGTGGAATTAGTGTGTCGGAAATTTGTTTTTGAATAGGTTTCATATTATTTTTGGAAATATAAATGTTACGAGGTACCAGTGACCAGTTCAAGTTTGTCACATTTTTTGCTTTGTAAATCAGATTGCAAGATTTAACCCATGAAACCCAGCGAAAAACAGCGCCATCTGCTGGATGTAAAAGCAATGCGTGCTATTGTTTCTCTATCTGCACAGACAGACTCAGCCACAGCAGTGTGGGGTACAGCTAATAAATAAATAAATTGTTAAATCGTAAATCTAAAATGTATGTTATCCCATAGATAGGGCTTTTGACAGCTTATCGTGAGGATGGTGGTAGTCATAAATAAAATTTTACCATTTAAGCCTGTCGGCCCACTGGCTCGGTAATAGTAGAGACTCGACAAAACACGAAGACCCCGCGCCGAAAAGTAAAGTTCACTACAGTTTGCTTGTGATATAATACATATATTAACAATTTATTTTTCTTTCTTTACAGACCGAACGTTTGTCGAACGAGATCAAACCGAACCCATTGCTGTCCGGGATGGACCACGAAGCCACAATCTTCACTTTGCGTAGTGCGTAAGTGGATTAATTGTCTTAGAAACATATTAACGAAAGAAATCTGTTGTGTCCACCACAATGATTTGTATGGAATTTTCATCATCACTGGACTCTAAGGACGGGTTGTTTAACAGAATTTGAAAAATTCATCAAATTTCAGTTAAAATTCAAGTTCTTGGTTCAAGTTTGGGGTTCTATTCAAGTTTTGTTATTATGTAAATATTGGCCAGTTGTTTAACATAACTGAAACAATAACAGAACTTTAACAGAGCTTGAAAAATGAACTTTGAAATTTGATGAATATTTCAAAGTTAATATTCAAGTTCTGTGAAAATCCTGATCAAATTTTGTTATTATCCAAATAGTGTAAAACTACAGACACATGATGACATAATAGCAGTACTTGAATATTACTTTCACAGAACTTGAATTTTAACATTGAAATTTGATGAAACCAACCGTCCTCAGAAGGTGTCAGGTTAACTAATATTTTGGAAGTAGTTCCTTCTTGTATTGATATTTGAAATATCTAATAATGCAACATTTGTTTTTATTACTTGTCAAGTCATATGTTTATTTGGGAATGGCGATTGCATAATGAGGTGTGATAATAAACTAAAAAAATAGCATTAATTTCATTAAGAATAGCACATAACTGCTTTTTGTCGAAACCCAAATAACCACATACCCTTTTGGTTTTGTAATGATAACAAGAACTCTTATTTTATATTCTTCACTTTACACAATTTCCTACTTAATTCATAAGATGTTTTTGTTATGCTTAGTTTTTGTATAACAAAGCAGTTAGTAACATAGACATTCTAATTTATAGACGAGCCAATCAAGGAAAAGGAAACAAACTAACTTGCGCAGAGCGCAGGAGGTTGCGTGACCGTCCCACTTTCTGCGATTTATCAATAAATGAATCTGAAAGTATACAGGCAACTCGCATTGTAGTGTCATTATTCGGTCCTCGAAAACAAAATCTGCTTATAAATTACTAGTAATTTTTAAAATGGCGCGCAAATTTGCTGGCTGCATAAAAAATTAGCTACATATCCCAAATCGAGTAAACAAAAGTTCGGACTTGTTTCCAAAATTTTTTACGCTATTAGTCAATGTACATGACTGACGTCAAAGTTTATTCAAAGTATTCTCGAACTCTTCCGGTGACAAAAGTATGGTCACACGGTTTGCCTCCAGCTCGTCGAAACGATACCCAGAATTCATGATAGGGCAAGTCTATTCATTTAAATATCTATGGTTAATAACAAAATTGATGTAAAAACTCAAATACATTATTGCCAAACTATGGTTGAGAAAAATATTTTTATTATATAATTATTTACTGTTGGCAACGCAATTGTTATTGTTGGCACCTTATTTTGGCAACACAATCACAACTTTCTTCCTGTTTAACGGTTAAGTTCACATTATTAGCACTTTCGTTAGTGCATTGTTCAGAAGTCAGGAAGATTGCAAATATGCGCCAACACTAATTTCGACAGCGATTCCTTATCAATAAAAGTTCAATGTCACTTTTTGATATAACAAACACAACACTTAATAAAATAATATTTTGGCCTAAATTTATTAATTTTAATAATGAAAATTATTTTATCAACACTTCAAACGTTGAATAATATTTTTTTTTTTTTGAAATGCACTTGTAATATCTTTCATTATTTCTCATGAAATGTAATTAGATTTGTAAAATCTCATTACATGTTATTTAAAATATCATCCTAAAATTGTTGTGAATATATTTTTCTGTAAAGACACTGTGATAATGCTGTCCAAAACTTTGGCTAAAGTAGGAGGTTGTGCAACACAGTATATTACCCCGAAAATAAATCACAATGATACTTTTGGCCATGAGAATTTCAAATCATATCCTATTAGTAAAATTGTTTTAAATTTTACACAACTGGTGAACAACCATTTATCATACATTAATGTTTGTTTATCAGTTGTGTAAAATTTAAAACTCGTTACAACATGTGGCGCTGTTTTTTAAAAAAGCATGTTTTTGCCTGTCACAGGTGACATCTATAAAATATATGGGCATATTTTAATATAATAAAAACATACGCATATTTTAATGCGCCGTTGTGTCAAAATTTCAAAGCAATCGGAGAAGAACTTTCGGAGATTTAAGATTTTGAACAAACAAACATGTAAACGCTGTTTACTGATAAAATCACCTAGCTGTATTTATTTTGTTTTCTATGCTGTCAACTTCCTTCTGTAAAATGTGCTAATCCATTGATAATGATTATTGTTTAATATGTATTTAATATTGGAGATCATCTGCTTATCTTTCATAACCACTCAGATCTTAGGCCGGTTGTGCTATATTGTCTAAGTTAAGTATCACTATGATTTGTCTAATATTACACTGTTTGATGTTTTAGCACTGTGCCCCAGGACTTGTGGGGGCCCGGGGGTGTGTATCCAACCTAATCTGTGTCGGTGTGACGGTGGATTCGAAGGTCCCTCTTGCAACCAGCACAGTATCACCAATTTCAAAAGTCAGTGCACCAAATATCACCATACTTTCCTCTTACTGTGCAAAAAAATGCCTTTGTGTTCCCATGATGTGACGCAGGGTTACCATCGGAGTTTTGGATCTTATTACCCATTTCTATGTCGAAATATTGATCTTAATAAATTTATATGTATGCTAAAATATCTGGTTTAGGATTACCTACCTGAAATATTGATTTTATTTTAAATACAAGAGATATGGAAAATTTTAAGATCATGGTAAATTATCGTTTCATCATGGACATGGAAGATTAACACCCTCACTTAATCTTAATATAATTTATTATTGTTGTATTTTTTCTTTCTTCACCTAAACACTACTTCAATACAATCTCCCTAAACAGAGGGCTGAATTAGGCCCAATGACCTGGCCAATGGGTGTAATGAGACACATAAACAATATTTTTTGGTCCTACTGCCATCTGTTGATACAATTTAATACTATAATGTCCATACTTTATAAGATTTAATAATAATAAAAATACATAATTTATTATCTTTTCTCACTGGGATCTCCCATTACTGTATTTTAACGTTATTCAATTCTATTACTTGTTAGATTTTATTATATTATTAGATTGTAACACTTTATTAGATTGTACTTATTCCTTTCTTAGATTGTATTACTTTTTTAGATTGTATTACTTTTTTACATTGTACTACTTTGATAGATTGTATTACTTTATTAGATTGTATTACATTATTAGATTGTATTACATTATTAGATTGTATTACTTTATTAGATTGTATTACATTATTAGATTGTATTACATTATTAGATTGTATTATTTTATTAGATTATTTTATTTATTTGAGTCGAGGAGTTGCAAAACCCGCTTTGTTAACTTTTAAAATCTGGAGATAGTCTGAAAAACTGTTTGAAAGGTGTTTCAATATAAAAATAATTAATTTTGCCAAATGACAAATAATAATTCATTACTCTTTTGATGTATAGGTTATTTAAATGTGACCCTTGAAAATTTCCATCTGCCCTTTTGATATGCAGGCAGTATTAGGAGTTCAGGATGTGTTGATTATCCCCGATTATTTGTAATGGAGCATCAATATTTTTCCAGATAGAAATCGTGGTGGTTGCAAAAGAATATGTATGAATGGTGGAACATGCGTGAACGCAACCTGCTCATGTGCTCCTGGTTGGACCGGGGAATTCTGCATAGAACGTAAGTAACAAACTGGTACTTTTATTTACACAATACCTTTCATATTATTATGACATGTCTAGTTCATATCTTTCTACATACATAATGGTAACACCATATATTTTTTTCGGTGACCAGGTATCTCATCAAAATGATAGTTCAATACACCTACAAAAAGTGATATAAAGTGATGAAACTAAACTAGTTTAAATAGGTTACATAGGTAACTATTTAACCTAGTTTTTGTTTCATCACTTTTTAAAGGTGTGTTTAATTGTCATTGAAATATCATAAAAACCATTTTTTTTATTTCTTCATTTGAATAAATTCTCAAAGTTGCAAATAAATATTATAGTAATTGACGAGCAATAAAGAAGTTTTTACCACTGAATAGATAATAGAAGTGCCGTTTTGAAAGAAACCCACTGTACTAACTAACACCGAATTGAAAATTTCATGACGATAGTGAAATGAATTTTTGCATTTGAAATTACTTAAGCAAAGAATGGTCAGACTTTTGAACCACGAAACGGGCCGCATTGCATTTCTTGCGTTCTTCTTTATTCTGTGCTATTTACCTACATACTTTTCATATAACAGGGTAGGAACTAGGAATAATCTACTGTAGTAGAAATATTGGCAACACTAGATTGGTTTTAATCACAGACATAGGAATTAATAGACGAGAAGATAATGGCGAGGGGTAAAATCAACTGTTGAAGAACGAAGGGAGTGAAGCTGACTGTGATTCGTCAATAAATCAATCTGACAGTAAATAGGCATCTCGCATTATAATATCACCATTTACTTCTTAAAAGTAAAATCTGCTTTTGAATGGATAGACATTTTTACATGGGAGCGCAAATTACTCGCCACGTTATGAACAAATTTGCGAAGTCCAAATTCGGCAAAAAAATTCGGTTCTATTTTCAGAGTCGAATATTTCGTTTAAGTATTTAGTTAAGACACTTTTATAAATGTTCATAATTTACTTCCCAGCAACCAACCAGCTTTGTGTTTCGCGTCCAGACGTTTCTCGATGTGATAGTAACAACTGATTAATATTATACAATGTGAATATGCTTAAAATAAAGTAAAATAATGCTTATATATGGAATGTAATACGACAATTGGGTTTATTCTCTTTTTCACATCTATTTTTACAAGTTTTCATAGTACAAGTCAACATTTTGCCGTGTTATTTCGTAAAATGAACCGATGATGCCTCGAGCATAGTTCGCACAAGAATGATGACGTCACGTTTTCAAATTTCACTTGAGGCCATACGCGAGCCCAGCCGGCTCCAATGGAACCGGTATGGGGAGTGGGGATAATACGCTTTTAATCACTTAGGGCAGGTCTACTAATATTCATATGTCTACGGTTTTAATATTTGAATTTAAGAATCCTGAACAAAAAAAAAGCTTTATTTTTTGGTGTATTACGATTGTGGTATTTTAATTCTTTGTAATTTTTATGATTGCAATATTAAGTTTCACCGGTATAGTAGTCCCAGAGAGAGGTAGTATGTACATCATCGACGATTCTCAGGACTACTTTACCTATGTGCTTATGGTGATCAGATAAATCATCAAAATGATAATTCATCACATCTTTAAAAAGTTATATAAAGTCATGGAAAGTGATGAAACAAAAACTTTATTAACTGGGTTAGGTTAGGTTTAAATTTTTTTTTTTATCGTTGCTAATGATTTTATATCACTTTTTAAAAGTGTGTTGAATTGTCACTGTGTTGAGTTATCATGGAACCGTGCTTATATATCTACCATGTAACTTAGAGGGTTCAGTGATAACTCAACACAATGACAATTCAACACACCTCACCTATTTCACCTAGTTTTTGATTCATCACCTTTCATGACTTTATATAACTTTTTAAAGGTGTGTTGAATTGTCATTTTGATGAGTTATCCAGTCATCAAATTAGACATGTTACTTTTGCCCGTCTGCTTTTCTGAAATTGTTTTTCAAAACAGCCTCTTTCGTATTATCCTGTTTTTTTATGCTTTTGTTGTTTGAAATATGAGCAATGAAATACAAACCTTAGAATAGCAAATTAACAATGATCTTTTGTTTGTTTTTATTCAATGTGAAACGAATTAGTATGTAAACCATTTAAATAATGTTTTATTGTTTGTTTCCAGCTATTTGTAGAGAGCCATGCTTGCACGGAGGAAGATGTATTGCCCCTGACAGATGCGTATGCTTCCATGGTATCAGCGGGAAGCGGTGTGAAATAGGTGGGATTTCTTTATTATGCAATGTTTTGGTTTCGTATCTGCACAAATGTTTTAAATGCTTCTTTGCTCCGGAGTTAACAGTGTGTTTACACCAATCCGTGGTTTTTTTGTTAAGCACTTTACCCTTATTTCTCTACAAATTATGTGTGTACTAGGGTTATAGATAAAATGATTGTATACAAAATTATCGCATACAAAAAGATTGTAATCAAATGATCGTAAGCAAAGTGATCGCAAATAGGTAATATATGTAAATATAATAATGCACTTACAGTATATAAAGAGCATTTAAAATTTTTCAATTAAAGAAAGATTGAGTTTAAATTTATGATCAAATGGTAATTTATGATCAAATGGTAATTTATGATCAAATTGTAATTTACGATCAATTGGTAATCTACTATCAAATGGTAATTTACGATCGATTGTGAAATTACGATCAATTGTTAATTTACGATTAATTGTTAATTTACGATCATATGGTAATTTACGATCAAATGGTAATTTACGATCAAATGGTAATTTACGATCAATTGTGAAATTACGATCAATTGTTAATTAACTATTAATTGTTAATTTACGATCAAATGGTAATTTACGATCAATTCGTAATTTACGGTAAAATGGTAATTTACAATCAAATGGTAATTTACGATCAGATGGTAATTTACGATCAAATGTTAATTTACGATCAAATGGTAATTTATGATCAAATGGTAATTTATGATCAAATGGTAATTTACGATCAAATGGTAATTACGATCTTTTACATATAATCTTTTGCATACAATCTTTTTGCCTACGATCTTTTTGCTTGCAATCATTTGATTACAGTCAAAACGTCAGTTACCGTGAACTATGATTAAAAATCAATTAGTCTGCCTAAAGTTTAGAGTAACCTTTTTTAGTGTCAACACTATTCAAGTGACTCATAAAATCGTTATTTTATTTGCCGAGGGAACTGTCGAATCAAATTCTATTTGAAATTTAAAATTAACATAGGGATCTTATATTTGAAAATTTATTTGAAACAATTTGTAAACGAGTTGATAAAATATTTAAACAGAAATATAATATCTTCATATTACATTTTGAAATAGCTGAGACAATTTTTATTGGACTATCAAGAAATTTTATGTATAATATTCCTGAAAATGCGTACTTACACTCAATCTTAATTTTTAATCCGTCACAATCTCTGTTTTATGTATGATTTTGATTACGTTATGGATGCTAATTTTAATATTGAAAAAAAAAATTAAATATTCTATCAAACCCTTGGACCACTTACCCTGAATTATCTTTAGTATCCTAATAAGCACCATCACATAATTTTTATTTTTCAAATTGTAACACTGTGTTTGTGAAATTTTGCACCGTTTACTGAGTGTCCCTTCCCATCCCAGACAGACGCACGGGGCCGTGCTACACGGACATTCGGGGCAGCTTGTGCACTAACCAGCTGGAGGGAGTGGTCTGCACCAAGAACCTGTGCTGCGCCACTGTCGGCAAGGCCTGGGGGCACCCCTGCGAGCAGTGTGCTGACCATATGGACTGCGAACAGGGATTCCTCAGGAATCTCAGTTCCGGAGAATGCTTAGGTAAGTTTTTGAAGTACCTGCACACTGTGACTAGTGTCGACTTCCCCATTGAGATGCCCCATCTCTGTGGTGTTTTGGGAGACCATCTTGGATGGTGTAATTTTATCATAAATTTGTTGAAACTTTGTGCCTTTTCAATAAAAGTATTGTTCTGCTTACACTATATTTTGAGCATTTAAAAATGAAAATCTATAGATTGGATTTTCATCACAATTCATTCATGGGTGTTTTATCTTCAAGGTTTGGACGGGTTACATTAAAAAAAGTTCCTCTCAGGGGCTGTTCAAGTATTATGTAAGCACTATAGGGGGGCAGGGGGGTCTTTGCTTTGCTTACTTTTGATAACATGGGGGGGTGGGGGGGTCGAGATAGTGATTACTCAGCACTGCTCAGCAGTAGTTATTTTTTTTTACACATTGGTAACCCACACATTGTCTATGTTTGAAAACCGAATACATGTTCGGGGATTCCCACAAATAATTAATACGTTTAGGTACTCGCTTAAAAAACAGAATACATTAACAGAAAAATGCATATAGGTACCAATTTTTACGTAAGCATGGGAGGGGGGGGGGGGGGGGTAAGAGCTTTGCTTACTTTTGGTGACAAGGGGAAGAGGGGGTAAATAATTGTAATAAATCTGCTTACGTAATACTTGAACGGCCCCTTATGTACTTATTTATTTTGTCGTCCCTTACACATACTGCAAAAAGCGTTTTTACAAATCCTGTGAATGTCCTAAACAATTAATCGAGTGTCCCAAGAGGCTAAGCAGTATTTTTTGTGGCTTTACCTTTCTGTTTGTGGAACCTATTAATTTTTTTTTTTTGTTAACACCTCTTCTTCCTGGAGATATTTAGATTTTACCAATGCATTTAGCCTTTTGGTGGTAGCTTTTGTCATAGTCCATGTTTCGATGCCGTAGAATAAAATTGGTAGCACACAACACCGCACAATTCACGTAATTAATTCAATCAACAAGTTACTTTGATTTTGAATTGTTAAATATCTACATAAGTGACTTTAATTAATCAATATGAATTTGTTTTCCAGATATTGACGAGTGTGCCGCCATTCCCGGCCTGTGTTCAGGAGGAAAGTGCGTCAACAGTATCGGTTCCTTCTCCTGCGAGTGTCCGGCCGGCCAAACCAGAAACATTGAAACCAACAATTGCGAGGATAAAAATGAATGCGAAGATGAGAATATTTGTAAGGTACGTAATTCAGCAAGTAATCAATATTTCACATGTTTTGAGCAGTCTCGTTATATTACATCTGCAGACTTACATTACCTAACATTAAACTAAATTTATCCGATATTTTTTTTTTATTGAAGAAGATAATGCTAACAAATTTAAACGAAACATGAAACAGAACAAGAGAATAAAATGATAACGGTCTCAACTGGGAATCGAATGCAGGATCTTTGTCTTACAGGGACAACGTCTTTATCCACTCGACCATTGGGACCTAATTATTATTCAGTCAAACTTGGTTATAACGAGCACGAGGGACTGACTAAATTTGCTCCTTATAGCCATTAATCATTATATCCAAAATAGGTTTTTTAAAATTCATATGTACCTACCTTCCTCTACTATCAATATAGTTGCATAAGTTCAGTATATTTTCAAAATACGAGTAAGTACATTGATGTGTATCTCTATGAGTAGGTACTACTTATTAAAAAAATAAATTATAAAAATACACTTTTATTACTCAAATTTATTATCAATAATTGTTTACAATTATTGATAATAAATTTGCTCAATTTACTCTTCAAAACAATCAATGCATTATAATAAATTATCATCACCTGGTTTAAGGCTTCCAAGAAAAATATCAGTAAATTGTCTCTCTTATTATTACTATCTTATGCGTACTGTAACTACCGATTTTTTGGTAGTTTGTTGCGATTGTTTTGGTTTTCGGTATTAAAATTTTACTTGTCGCAAACCAGTGATGCACAACCCCCGGCCCCATTCTCAGACCCGCATGTCAATTTCATACGGCTCACTTGGCTAAAGAGAAAAATCTGAATGTTTGGGAATATTGGCTTGAGAACATTTTTTTAGAGTTTTGCTTAATTTACCCTGCATTTCCCGAATGGAACCAAATTGCAGAGCATGAAAAAAATCAACACAAACCTTAACTCTTGAATTTCGCTGTCAACCCCTCCCCCTTAAAGAAAACAAAAAAAATCCGCTTGTAGGTCGCGGCCTGTTTGAAAAATAGGCAAAACGGCACCCCTCTGCTGAAAAAGTTGTGCATCACTATAAAAATTTACCCCGTGCAGGGATGTAGGTACTCGAAACTAGGTACCTTCATAAACATATTTATCGGTTTTTAAAACAAAATTGACGATGAGTTGTAATACAAAAGAAAACGGAACAAATTTGCGAAGCTCAAATTTCGCATAACTTTCGCAGATTTTATGACAATTTTACATTGTGCCCGATGGATAGCAATGGCTCACATAGCCGACAATCTTACACAGTTAGTGCCATAAAAATATGAATCCATCCCTAACGGGATAGGAAATTCCCGCCAGCCGCCGTTGTGTGCCGGATATTCAGCTAACCGTTACTTCGAGAATAATTTTTGAATAATTCCCAACTATATTTTTAGACCCAACGCCCCATTCATGTATTCAGAAATTGTGTTGACAAAATTATTTGCTCGGTATAGGAGTGAATCAACCACGTTACAGTCTCAAAGTACAGTCTATAATTTTATGAAGATAAGCCAGAACTAAAATATCGTTTTGTAATTGCCGTGATCGTTATAACCAAGTTCGAATGTGCGTCGTATTTGCCAATCTCATATTTCAAATTCAGAATTAACAATATTATCTTGCAACTAATTTTTCCCACAAATTTTTTTGATTTGCAGAATGGTAAATGTGTAAATACGGAAGGATCATATTACTGCCTCTGCAATCCTCATTTCATCCAGAGTCCTGATAAGAAGTTCTGCGTTGGTAAGTAACTTTATCCTTTTGTAATATTGCTGGATAATTCTTTATATTTGCTAGATTAGATTCTTGATAGCTTTATTGTATTTAATTGGTATGCTTAAATTGAAGTAGGTACTTTCGTAAATATTTTAATGTGCTAGTTATATCTTTAAAGAGGTTTAAAGTAAGGTAGGTAATCATTTTGAAAGAAAAGTTGTTTTAATGGAGGGAAAATACAAGGTGACGCAAAAGTAATCACTCAATGTTTTTTGGCTGTAATTTTTTTTATAAATGAAAGGCTTTGGTTCTGCTTGTGGATTATGTTTATTTGATGTCTGAATTTTTTTTCCATGGCATTATTTATGGCTATTTTTTAGATTTATTTAAAAAACTTTTTTTATGCATAGCACAAAGGATAACAAATTATTCCAAGCAATAATTAGTCGCCTGAAATATCGATGGAATTCCCGTCGGCGGGATTTATTATTACTCGGTAGATATTTTCAATTTGTTTGTGTTTTCGATATTTCAGGTGACTAATTATTGCTCATAATAATTGATTATTATTTATGGCATTATTTTTCCATCACTTTTGCCAGAACTTCCGGCAATAAGTTCTCGCATTCGTGACGGATATTCTCTTTGAGGGCTTTAAGAGTCTGGCGCTTGTTGACATAAACCCGTGACTTCAAAAAACCACACAAAAAGAAGTCTGGAGCGGTCAAATCGGGTGATCTTGCTGGCCCATACCAGAGATGAATTATTCCGCAAAAAAATGGAAACAATTATTCCGCATTCTTGAGGAGTACAGCGTTCCATGACTCATCAACGTGTGTTCTGCATCTGTTTACTTCACAAATATCCAAGCAGAATTGACATTTGCCACCATTTACAAAAATTATAGAATCTTCCAAAAGGGTGATTACTTTTGTGCCGCCTTGTAGTATTGAGGACGGTAAAAAGTGTAAGGTGAAAATTTGGGGTTAGATTGTAAATTAGTTACAATCATGGTGTTGGTGAAATGATGCGATAAGTTTAATTTTAAGATGATTAGGAAAGGAAGAGAATTCTTAAATTTATGCAACATTATGTAACTCAATTTAGTTGATTAGTTTGTTGTCAATACAAATCGATTAAAAAAAACTGCAATAGTTGATTCAAAGATACTGTTATCCTCTTGGAACCATTCCCATACATTTTGTATATATTGCAACAGGTGTACAACTATTGACTCATTCAAATGGCATTTCAGGATTATGTATTTCGCTTTCTTAACTTAACAATCACTTATTGTTTTTCAGATGGTCGCCTTAGCACTTGTTTCACATACAGATCTCAAGATGGAGAGTGCTCCAATAGTCTGTCCATGAGATTGTCCAATAGAGATTGCTGCTGCGGAAAGAACATGGGGAGAGGATGGGGTGACTACTGTGAACCTTGCCCGCAGCCTGGAGAAGGTACCATAAATACTCAAGATATAGAATCATTGTAATGTCTATGAGTTGGTTTAACTTATTCCCAATAAACTGCAGACCCCGGGTGACAAACAGCAAATGAACATCTTTATTTTTATCTACATGGATTATTTAAAAAAAAAAAATCATTTGTTTCATACAGGACGCCCTGAGGAAATTATTTTCCATCATGGCCTATATCATATTTGAGGATGCTGGGTCTTTTTTTTATACACATAACTTTAAAAAGATTATGCTTTATCTTTACGATGCGATCACCCAACATTAGGTCAAGGTAATTACGATGCGACCACCCAACATTAGGTCAAGGTAATTACGATGCGACCACCCAACATTAGGTCAAGGTGATTAACAAAATTTCACAAAAAAACATTCTGTTCAAAACAAATAATGTGAATAGTTACCTACTTATTTATGTTACAATCTCTGTATCTGACTCCAATAGCTAATTGTTTTCTAGATCAACTTCAATCTTACAACAAGGTGTAACCGTATAAGTATAGAGTGGAATATACTCTCGGTATCAAATCTGAATAGCCACATACTTCCCAGTTTCTTCTTCTCCTTCTCCTTCCCCTCCCCAGTGCCTTCAGCCTCACAACATACCCATATTGGCAATGCTGTAGTCTCACTAGCTCCAGACGGTTGGGAGCAGTTGTGACTCTTGTGTGGTATTCACATAAAAAAGGAAATATAGGAGAGGAAGTTCTGTGAAGTTTGAGGGAAGTGGGTAGGGTCAGTGTGTCCAGTAGTGACAGATGTATGAATAGCTACAACCATTGATGTATTATACTAGATTAGCCCTGTCTAGTTAAATTCATTTTAAAAATAACGCCACGTAGCGTACGTCACAAATATGGAGATGAACTTAACAACCCAACTCTGTTTAAACTCCTTGTACAAGCGTTCAAATTCGTAAGCGAAACCACGGAGAATTTGTTGTCAGAGGTGTTGTAATATGGACATAATTCAAATTTAAATATTTGGAACTGGGTTATTTTTGTGATTGAAAAAATGAACTTGCCCAGCATAGCTGAGAAGCAAAATAGCTTACTCTAGACCAACAAAAGGTAAAACGCAATGCATAATGCCCATTTCGCATTGCGACACAATGCCTGGGCCTTTTCATAAATGTGCACGTGAACCAAACCAAAATTGTGTTGGAGTTATTTTTAAATGAATATGCCGTGTCTAGTATAATTTTGTCTATGGCTACAACTGATGTCATGATGTATGTATACCAGCTGACTAAACACCAACCTCCTTCCCATCATCAGAGCAGTCCCCAAAACAAAGCGCACTCTGGTATTCTAGTCGCAGCGGGATAGGATTACTCCTAACTGATATTATGCAATCGTTCTTCATTCCAGCTGACTACAACAGTCTCTGTCTATGGAGCAGCCTCGGAGTCAAGAAGATCGGTGGTGGAGGTTCGGGGGGCACCAAGAGCTGGGAGTCCGGCAGCCGACCCGGCCATGGCAAAGACTTTGAGAATGGGGGCAGCGTGTCCCACCATTGGGATGACAGAGGCAGGGGCTTCGACAGTGACTCGAACACCTTCCATCCCACCCCACCGGGCGCTTTCAGGGTTAACGAGTGCCTGTTCAGGAAGGATATCTGCGGGCTCGGGAAGTGCATCGATACGGAAGATGGGTGAGTTTGATACAATTCGTATATGTGTATGATCAACCAGCATCCAGGATTCAAATCGATCATAAATTTACAAAGTGTAAATGCAATATAGCTCAAACAATTGTTTTTAACCACGCGTTTTCTTATTTTTCATATTTTAGCTTATATCAAACTTCATCAGGATATAAATAATAACTAAATACTAAGACAAAGTAAGCGCTTATATATAGATACGAAGACAGAGGGAGACATAATATTACATATTACAAAAGAGTATATTATACTAGACTTGAAAGAGATGACCTAATTGATAATTAATAAGTGGGAGGGGGAAAACAATACATAGCTGTGATAATGAACCTACAGTATAATTTACATTATACTGTATGCCAAAAAGTGATTAGTGATTTTATGTTTAATGTAACAGATCATACTAAAGCATATTATCCTTTATATCATCAATGTTGTGTTTGTCTGTAATTAGTGATAGTATCAACCATGTTAAATGTACTTGTATTTGCGAGAGCTTTGATATGAAGCACCACAATCCTAAAAAAAAAAAAAATTATAAAAACAAATACAAGAATTACACATATAATAATAATTAACGACATAAAAAAAACAATTTAACATACACACAATTTTTCATCGTAGCTCCTAAAATCTTTGACCTCATCTCATTTGACCTGAAAACCTAAAAACCGTGAGTTAACCCCATTCCTTTAAAAAACAAATTACGAAATGGATCCTTACACACGGAATACATTACAACTACAATACCCATTCATTCTACACTCTATCAATTTAATCAACTTTCAGACAAAACCTAATATATCCTTATTCCCTAACTTAGCGGTATAGTATGTACACAATTAATTAGTGTGATCTATTTACTAATAACTTCTCAAATTTTTCATCTTCTTATAATTCTCTAACTTCTCCATCCTCTTCTTGCAACCCAAACTAGCTATACATTATTTTTCTTTTTTATATTATGTATAGTAATGTATAGATTCTATGTCTGCAAACTGTAAAATTCGAATTATGGAATTTTTTTTTTGTTTTTTATTAAGGATTTTATCAATTAATTCCGAGTTAAAACCATTATTTGATGCTATATGTTTTATTAGGGATAATTCATTTGCAAAATTAACAGTAGACAGTGGCACAGAAAATAATCTATGGATCATTGAGTGGTATGCTGAGTGTTTATGAGAGATGGGATGATTAGATGTATTGTTGGTATATTATATTAAATTCTTTTCATACATAATAGGTGTTAATGCTTCCCTACATTTTCTAGACCTCACGCTAACTCTGAAGAATAATAGAATTGAATTCAATATTATTATTTTGGTATATAGTTATTATTTATATCCTGATGAAGCTTGATCTAAGCGAAACCGGTCCAAATGAAAAATAAGAAAAATTCGTGGTTAAAAACAAAGTTATTGATTTAATTATAAACAGTCTAACCACAAAGTAATTGCTTCATGTAAAAAAAAAGAAAAGAAATATAGCTCATTTCCAGCTTCTCTTTCTCGTTATAAGTTAGCCATTGAATTGATATTATTTTTTTCTATCATGATATATTTTTGGGATATTATGCCATGTTGCGCTTCCTACTTCTTTAGCCAATGTTTCGGTCACCATTACAGTGTCCATCATCATGGCAGATTTGTAAATTGTGGTGAAATGTGTGTTTATGTTAAACCCTATCGACTTTCCGGGATGTGATGTATCTTTCAATTAGGTTGTGTACTATTCAGAGGCGGCTCTAAAGATCCAGTCGTGGTAGGTCATTTGAAAAATATGTGTGACTAATCTTTATTTGATATTGTGAAAAATACCTATATATTATTATCTATATCAATTTGTTATAGTAAATTGGAAATAAATACACAATCCATGTACTGGCAAATTATTTTTAAGATATTAAGTTTTAATGTAGTTGTGCACAACATTAAAGTAAATAAAATAAGAGTTTGATTCTATTTTTCAATGATCTTTTACGTTTTTTGTTTCGTTTCATTCAACATAAATAATTACTCCAAACCTTTCCCGAACTATCCAATTGAAAAACAACCATTGTTCCACACACTACAAGCGTGTAAAATGAAAACCCGACATTTGTTTATGTCACCATCTCTGTAAAACGTATAATATTCATCATGTTGTCTCCCCCACGGTCATGACCTAAGCGTCCTTAAGCTTTCTTCAGTACCTAATTTTTACTTCGACGAAAAATATAGTGCCATCTTGTTTATACTATGGCGCTTATAGGGATAGAAGATGCCAAAGTGGACATTCTTTAAATTGACCCAGCGAATCGTGTGGACTTGTGAATGAAAGCTTCTATTAGAGACAACAGATGTCACTGCTAGTCACTCGCGGCCGCCGCTGTTTCGAGTTAAATTTTAAATAAATTAAGAATAAGGCCAGTTGTTTTGATGCAAATAATTGATTATTAGTGTTGTCTTATAATTTTGGGGGGTCAAACACCAATTGACCTAAGGGAAGAACCGCCACTGGTACTATTTCTATTTTTTTCTATTGTTCATTCCAGTTACGATTGCGAATGCTTCAAAGGCGCCGAGCTCGACGACATAGACGGCCGCCCAGTTTGCGTGGACATAGACGAATGTTCCAGAGGACTCTGTCAAGGCGGCCAATGCACCAATCACCCCAACAGCTTTGAATGCCTCTGTCCCCCCGGCTTTGACGTGTCAAATGATGGAAAACGTTGCACCGACAAAGACGAATGCTCATTATCCGGCATGTGCAATAACGGCATCTGCATTAACATTGACGGCAGCTTTAAATGTCAATGTAAGAACGGATTCAAACTCAGCACTACAGGGAGGGCATGTATCGATATAGACGAGTGTTACGAGAACCCGAGGATTTGTCTCAATGGACGTTGCGAAAATACACCTGGGTCGTACAAGTGCTTCTGTGATAATGGCTTCACAGAGTCAGAGGATGGCGCATTCTGTGTTGATTTGAACGAGTGTTTGAGTACAGGTTTGTTATTTTTTTTAATGCCCTTTACGAAACATACAACAAGTTCACCACAGATCATTGTACTAAACATATTTTTACTATTTATTTGGCTCTCTGTTTTACCATACGTAGTTTGAATTAACTGTTTATAAAATAGGTAATATATTTCCTTTCAAAAACAGTATTCACTTCAGTCACCAATGCCCATATTATGGTGAGGAATTGGGCCTTGGCAAAGCATTACAAATCATATTATATTTTAAAAAAACTTTCAACAAATTACAATACATAATACATATTTTGCGTAACTTTCTTTTTGGTTGTATATTTTACAGGAATGTGCGACCACGGTAAGTGTGTCAATATTGAAGGTTCCTTCCAATGCGTGTGTGACTCGGGCTACAGGATTGGGCCCGACCGCAAGCACTGCATCGACATTGACGAGTGCCTGAGCAGCCCGTGCCAGAGTGGCAAGTGCATCAACTCGCAGGGCAGTTTCCGCTGTGAATGCACGCCTGGATTCAACCTGGGACCTGACGGAAGATCTTGCTTAGGTAAAAAGAAATATTTTACAGGACATCGAGAAAAGATTTTGCCTTAAATTCTCCACGTTTTGAACCAACAGAAATTTCTCATTTGTTACCTTTTAACCATTTAGGCCTCAGCCATTTTTTATTTAAAAAAACCCCATTTGTTTACCTAAACACCGCTCGACAAATCAGTTTAGAAATCCACCACATGCTGTTTGATTTGATATTTTAAATTTATCATTATATTTTTACTACAAAAAAAAAATTGACGATCTAAGATGACACAGGTATTGACTTTCCAAATCACTTACATCAAACGTCAACCTCCGTTAAATGATTAAGATTATTGCTTCACAAATGATTAGAATGACAAAAGGTTCCTCAAACAGACTTTCCTCATTTCATTGTGCTTCGTAGTTCATAGTCTTTATGTAAGAGTTTGTTCTGTTAAAAATACACCGAAATAAACCAGTCTATGCAACATTCATCTAATGACTCGAGGTTGCTGTGTATAATACCGACTGATTAAACTCCAATCTTTTTTCTATCAGAGAGCGTGTTCTAAATCCGGGTATAAGTACAGTGAAACCTCTGTCTATCGTTTTTGAAGCGACCTGTTGAAAAAAACGATAAATGCGGGGTTATAAAAAAAGTCTAGATTCACACAAATGTCGTATCACTTGAGTGAGGTGCACAGATATCTACAAACAATAAAACATTTCTTTGTTTTACGCCCATTTCCGAATTAACCATCAACCCTTAAAAAACAAATAAAAAGTGTTCATAGTCGTCTAAGCTTCTGCGATATTCCAATGACAAGCGGCTCGCTCATCGGTTCCATTACTATTTGACATAACACAACACGGAGATCCTCTCTTTCCACCCTTAACGACCACGGCAGAACTCGCCCTTTAACGATATTGTGTCTTGGAAGAATTTCCACAATAAAAAGATTGTACACATGCAGCGCTGTATTTGAATGACAACTAATGACTAATGTCAAAAATTTCAAATGTTCTTCACATTGTTTTTGAGTATCGTTAATCTAAACAAAGCATTTAGCAACGAAATATGGGTTTGTATGTTCGACCGGTCAGTGGTTGAGTGGGCATAGCGCTTGGGTCTCACCCGAGCGTCGCGTGTTCGATTCCTCGGCTGGCTAAGTCCTCCATCAAAGCAACATTTTCGGCTTTCTGTGGTGGTAGTAGGAGATTTTCAAACATTGTTGGGTTATTCGTAACCTGGGAATGTTTGTCTTTCTTTTTAAAAATTACAATAATAAAATTACAATTACAATGTTCATATTCTGAAAAACGCTTGATCAAGTAAAATATGTAGAACAAAAACTGATGCATAGAGGAACGATCGATGTGATCTATTTAAATTTCTATTGAAGTAGTATACATGTTAATCTCTTATACCTTTTATTTATTTATATAGACAACAGGCGAGATCTCTGCTACTCGCAATACAAAGACGGGCAATGCCTAAACCCCACATCCATGGCAGTCACCAAGTCTTCATGCTGCTGCTGCACCATCATCACTGGCCATCCCATGGGCTGGGGGACCACTTGTCAGGCCTGCCCCATCCCAGGAACCCAGGAGTTCGAAGTTCTGTGCCCCCACGGACCAGGAATCACCTTCAACGGGAATGATATCAATGAGTGCACGCAGAATCCCGATGTTTGTAAAAACGGCGCCTGTGAAAACCTGATGGGGACTCATAGGTGTATCTGTGATCCCGGATATCATGTAGATGCCACTGGAAAGGTGTGCTCCGATGTTAATGAGTGCGAATTGGAAGATTCTGTAAGTATTTACCTTTCAGAAATACATAGCAATAATTTATTATGGTCCTGCGCTGACAGCTCATTGTAACTATCTTTCTATCAAATGGGTCCTTTGTGATAAAGAGAGAAAGAGTGTACAACGGAGCTATCGGCCTTTTTATTGAAAAAAATTGTTGTCAGATTTATAAACTTATCTGTTCAATCGGGATCATGATTACTTAAATGCTTAATGCTTTTGAACGAGTCACACTCGCGTTAAATGTATTCCAATTTTATAGTGAGTTTACAGTTACATTTTTACAATTATATGTATAAAACAAAAAAAAATTAAAATTTTACAGAAATATATCAAAAGAAAATTATGAAAAATATAAATAACAATTTTAAAAGTCTAGAATAATATATCATTGTAAGCTAATACAAATTAATTCTTTCAGTAAGCCAAGTCTTAACACGAGTAAGGCTCGTCAAAAGTTAGTGATGTATTTTGCGCAGTTTGAATTTGCCTGCAGTTTGCCTCAGAGATCGGTTGTGTTTTTGAGCTGCTTATTTCGTTTTTACTATATTGTTTTCACATTTTCGTGTACGTAGGAATGCATCGTTTTATTTAACCTGATTTTTTTTAAAACACTTTTTATCAAAAAAACCTAGCATTAAGTGGTTAACTATTTTAGACAGAAAAAAAATTGTTGAATAAATTAATAATTTTTTATTTCATCCTTTTGAATCTGTATTAAAGAATTTATAAATCTACAAGTGTGAATCAAAAAATGACGCATTAATTTATAGTTTTATCCGAGGTTATGAAAGACTTAGGACGGGTTGTTTCGGAGAATTTGAACAATTTATCAAATTTCAACGTTCATTTTCAAGTTCTGTGATAGATTTTTCAAGCTCTGTTTTTATTTCAGTTCTGTCAAAAAACTAGCCTATAATAATATAATAACAAAACTTGAATAGGACTTTCACAGAACCCGAAAACTAATGTTGAAATTTGATGAATTTTTTAAATTCTCCAAAACAACCCGTCCTTAGGACCAGTTGTTTCACTAAATTTTAACAATTCATTAAATTTCGAAGTTAATTTTCGGGTTCTGTGAAAGTTCTGTTATTACTGCAGTTGTGCGAAGCAACTAACTGGCCCATACTGATATAATAACAGAACTTCCACAGAACCTGAAAATTAACATTGAAATTTGATGAATTGTTCAAATTCTGTGAAACAATCCGTTCCTAGCTTTTGTTATGCAGTTGAATTTATTTTCAACATGAAAATGGGCCTTTTTGACAACTCTTCTTTGTGTTTAACAGGTCGACTGTAGAATCATTTTCCATCTTTTTATATTTCCTTCCTTCTAGAGCACAGGTTCATTTGGCCCTCCACACAGCGTCTCTAAAGATGACCTGAGGCAAAAAAATATAAAGCAAGTAACTTATGATTATGTATTTTTCTCCCTAGTTATGCGACGGTGGTCAATGCCGCAACACCCCCGGAAGCTTCCAGTGCATCTGCCCCTCGGGTACCAAGCATGATGCGGAGCTTCAGACCTGTGAAGACATAAACGAATGCGGAGAGAACGATGACGAAGAAACTGGAGTAGACCTGGACGGAGTGGAACCGGCTTGCATCAACGGGAACTGCATCAATACCCACGGCTCTTATGAGTGCGAGTGCGAAGCGGGATATGTACTGGATAATACAGGACGTGTTTGCCTAGGTACAATATATTTACCATCATTCCACTTATAGCTCGGTTATAACTTCTTTTTTTCTCATAATCGTCTTCAATAGCAGCTAGAGAAGTTACAATAGAACTCTCAGCAGCAAAACTATAATCACAAATAATACAGTACAACATAATTACAATAAAACTTATATTATGTAAAATAATAATAATTTAAAATACAATAAAACTTATATTATGTACTGCTCTATCTAAAACCTATATAGTTAGATAAACGTTACCATTTTGCAGGCAAATCGAAGATTCTTACCAATCTTTGTGTGTAATTTCAGTCCAATTCCCCCACCAATGTCACCTGGCAGTGCCAAATATGTTCCTGAGGCAGCATTCTCATAAGGACGCCACTACCGACGCCATATAAATGAATCATTTAAAAGTGCCAATTAATGGGAGTGTAAAATTTGTGTCTGCTTGCTTTTAACTCCTGAGGCCTCAGGCATATTCTGTCAGACGGTTTGAGTATTTCCGCTTTGAAATTAAATCCAAATAAATTGAATATTTCTAAATGTATCCGAAAACTGAAAACTGTTTTTGAAAGGTGATAAAATTCACTTTCAAATTTTAATATTAGAAATAAACATTTATGTTTTAAAATTTTAAATTTTTTAATGCAAACATGAAAAGAAAATTAAAATGACACTTTACGTTTTTTATAACTAAAATTACTGATAATGAAAAAATATATAAAAACACACTTATTTTAATATAAAAATATATAACAAATGTCAATGTCACCTCACTTTATTGTCGTTTCATATAAAAATAATTAATTAAAATTTTACAAATTGCATAAGGTGCACATTTTAATTTATCTGTGGTTATCTTCTAGATTTTAATACAAAGCGTGGTATTTTCTCCTTCTAATACCGTTATTTCATATTTCTCACCACAACAGTAAGGGATGCACGACAATTTCTGTGAGACGTTGTTCCCAAAAGCGAACGAATTAGCCTGAAAGGTTAAGATAAAAGAGAAATTTAATTAAGTCGTACATAACTGTTATTTAACTTTTTTCGAGAAATCATTTTTTGATGTATCTATAATATTATTTCATGTTTCCAGACAATCGCAAGGGCTCCTGCTGGACACGTCTGATAGGAGGCCGCTGTGAACTGAGTCTTCCTCGCCTCGTCCTGCGCCAGGAGTGCTGTTGCACTGTCGGCCTGGCCTGGGGGTCCCCTTGCGTGACTTGTGACCTCTCGCTGTGTGACTGCCCGAAAGGATTCGCCAAGGTATTATTCCAAACATTAATTGCCACTTACACTGCAAAACTGCTATCAGAATAAATGTCATATTTAAGAAAGAAAAAAAATTAAAAATCACCTGATCTCCTTATATTTGTGACCTTCTATTTTCCTTATTTCAGCTGGACGGAAAGACTTGTTCAGATGTTGATGAGTGTTCTCTTAATACTGATATATGCAGAGGGGGAGGTACTTGCTTCAATACTGAAGGAAGCTACACCTGCTCATGTCCCCCTGGACTTACCTTGGATGCCACAGGCAAGTTTTAATCAGATCACAACAAATTAACTGTTATTTTAGGGGTAGCTGGGCATACTATACAGGGCCCGCAGATACTTTAATAGTACACAACTACTGACCCTGTACAAATCGCAAGTGCACCCTACTGTCGAATTTGGCAGCCATCTCTGGTCCGGAGCCCCTAAATACCTGAAAAAAACCCTTGACTCTGTGCAGAAATGGGCGGTCCGTTTGATAGATTCCCCAATCTTAACAAGCGGACTGCAATCTTTAGAGCACAGGCGTCAGGTAGGTATGCTGTCCTTGTTCTATTGGTATTACAATGGAAGATGCTCTGAGGAACTAGCGTCATTGGTCCCTTCGGCACCGGTGCGTAGTCGGGATACACGCCAAACGCGCGCCTAACATTTGTACACGGTTGACATTTGTCACATGAGAACGGGTCGCTTCTACGATTCGTTCCTAAGTTCAACAGCTCGGCTGTGGAACGAACTGCCGGCCTCTGTGTTTCCTCCCTCCTACAACATGGGACTCTTCAAGACCCATGTTCACTCCTTCCTCTCCACAAAAAGACCCTCCACACAGCATCCCCAAAGATGACATAGGCCCTGAGGGAAATTATTTTCTTCAAGGCCTCCTGTGTGGAGTTAATATGAAAAAAATAAAAAAAGGCAGAGAGGACGAACCGCCAAACAACTCGGTCACACCACACACTCCTTGCCTCATTCACATTCATACATCGTCTCATACATACTCTTCTATTATTCTGACTCTTGACATGGCCCGACTCAAGTATCTGATTCACTTGATCGTGTCATGTCTTCCTCGGGCGTCCCCGACTTCTGCTACCATTCAAATTTGCATCATATATCCTCCTTACACTCCTTTCTTCGCTCATTCGCTCTACATTCCCAAACCATCTAAGCGTCCCTTTCTTGATCTTACTCATTAAATTTACATCAGCCTTGCACTCTTTGCGGATCTCCACATTTCTCACACGATCATACATGGTTTTAGCACACATACGCCTCAGGGATATCATTTCTACAGCATTCAGTCTACTTTCATCCTTTCTCTGCCATTTCCATGCCTCACTTCTGTACGTCAGAGTAGGTACCAGCACTCCATTGTGGACTGTTAGCTTCGTGCTTGTGGACTGCCATTATTTTATATTTTAGATAATTTCTTCTGAAATTATTCTGTGTGCCAAAAATGCATCTTGAATTCTCTACAAGAAAATAATTTGATCTGTGATCAGGAATTCTGTCCCAAATTTTCTAATTTCTGCAAATGGTGATTTGCACTTTATATAAATTCCTTAATTATGTTATCATATTATAATATATATAATATAATATATGTATCAAATAATATGTAAACATTAATTTATGTACTCAATACGTCTGTCTCGACACAGGTTTATCCTAGTGAGACAGACATCGAAAAAAAAAACCTGTAAAAAAACTTTATATTGTTAATAAAAAAAAAAAATAATATTATGCAGAAATTATATTATGTATTCTTCATCGCCCAGGATGGAGGCAAACTATGGAGGCAAGTAATTATACAGAGTTAGTGGACATCTCCAATTTATCACTAAACAAATACAAATGATTGTTACTTAGGCAGTTCATTTGTGTGCAGTACTGTATAATTTTTACTATTCATATGTAAAAGCCCCTAAAAAGAGCTTTAACCGTTAGAATGCTACGCATCGCAAAAGCGCTGCGAGTTTCAGTGTGTTTTTGGTGCTCCGCGGGAGTGGACGTACGCTAACCTCGCACGTAATTTGTAACGAGAGTGCATTCTTATACATTTAAAATAACTTTTTTCCATTTTTTTATATTATTTAAAAAAAATAACTATGTCACGTGCTATTATTTCAAACGTTGATTCGATTCCTAGTGATTCTACGGGAGGTGAAACAACAGATACAAATAGTGACGATAGCAGTATTATAATGCATTGAAGAAAAAGATTGAGGATTGAAAGTGAGCCTTCTATCTCCTCATCATCTTCAGAAACAGAAGAAGCACCAAATTTTGCCAAAATTCCTCCGACAAAAGTGTTTTCTAAAGCAACAAATGATCAATTTCAATTTCAAAAAGAAATAAAATTGATATTTTATGCTTATTTTTTCATATTTTTTCATTTTTGCGAAAATTGATAAGCACTAAAACGGTTAAGAAATAAATAAATGATGACGGAATGTTTTCACTGCCAGTGGGATTCAGCTTGGAAATGGTGCCACGCTTATGTTGGTCACATATTGAATGAAGAGACATAGTGCAACGCTGATAGTAAGCAGAGCGTGAGTTGCTACGCGCTGCATACGAGGACCATTGGTCTAGCTCGGCGTCAATCGACCGACGCGCTTACTTTCTGTATGAGAACGTTCAGAGCTACGCTGATTGCTTGAACGGATGGGCGTGCGTACAGTCTCATAAAATTAATTTTAAAACAGAGTGTTATTACCGAGGTACATCTTCGCCCTCCTCGTTAGGACTTATCTAGTATCTTACAAAGATCGGGACGCTTAGCTAAAATGTTGGTTTAAAGAGCGTGAGGATTTGTTTTCTGACGATATTATGATAGATGACAGTACGCGGGGCATTGTGGCATCATCGTGTATCACGTTCAGCGACCGACGTACGCGACCAATGTATCGATGTGATCGACTTACGCCACCAACTTACTCATGGCACTATTTCCAGTCTAAGGCATCCCCATACAAGAAACACTGTGAGCAAAATAAAATAGTTTTACCTACCAATAAAACTTATATTATGTACCTAACCTCATTTAAAACCTTTATTGAGAGAAGCATTCTCAAATTCCCTTTCGCGTGGCACTTTCCCGCTCTTTTTCAGCACCTTGTGTTGGACAAGTGGTCACCAGATGCTACACAAAAGTAAAGCGTCCCCTATGCGACTTTTGTTTACGGCATTCTTTCTCATTAGTTCTCACCAGGCAGTGATTGCCTAGGTTTTAAATGAGGTTAGGTACATAATATAAGTTTTATTGGTAGGTAAAACTATTTTATTATGTAGCCTGAACCGTCATTTAAAACCTTTATTGAGATCTGTTTGTTATCGACTGGTGACCACTAACGCTAATGTGATCTATTATAATACGTCAAAAAACTGGAATACCTACTCACGTGTTACAGTGGGTGGAATAGGGAGGCTACAGACAATGCCCTATTTACCTCTAGGGGAGTATTAACTTCCCTTCTGTAGAATTTGGCAAAGGTGTCCCGGCTCCTCCAGTTCCCTCGAGCCAGGATGTCATCCAATCTAAAATTATCCAGCCAGTTAAGTGACGCCACTGCTGCCCGTACACTTCCCGGGGCAGCTGTGATCTTAGCTTCTTCTAGAATTGTTTTGACCCAACGGGCGATGACTGTTCTTGAAGCTGCCTTAACTGCTCCCGATGTAGTGATGAAGAGTTCTGTTAAATTCTGCTTTGTTTCCCTCCGTTCTTTGGAGGTTTCAATCAGTTTCTTAATCCAGTATGCTGGGTCTATATTTGGCTGATTTCCGTTTCTCAACCTCCAACCTGACTGTTGGTATGTAGCAGAGTCAGTTTTGGATCCGAAAACTGGCCATAACGAGACCCCTTCCTCATTTATGAATAGTTTGTCTGGCGAACACTGTAACAAGGTCAAGTCATGCACTCTTCGTCCCGAAGCTAACAAAAGTAAAGTCGCTGCCCTTCTCGAGACTTCAAAGAGACTCAACTTTTTGGGTGGGTTAGCTTCTAACCAGGTCAACACCATTCTGGGATCCCAGATAGGAGGCTTAGACAGTTTAGGATGCTTTAATGCTGCGGCTTTGAGAACTTGTCTGACTAGAGGGTGTGAGCTTAGGTTTCCTTCTTCCGGGCTACTGAAAGTTGTTACTACCGATTTATGGAGTCGAATTGTGCTGGGAGAGAAATTGTCTTCTAAACTAAGATCTGTTAAAAATCTTGCCAGGTTACTTCCTGTAGGGACATTCGGGTTTACCCCGTGATTTAATGCCCACTTTTGCCACCTAAGCCATGCCGGTTTGTATGTTTTAAGTGTGGATTCTCTCCAACCTGACTTTAAAAATTCTTTCTGTTTGTCCGACCAATCTGTTAATGACTGACTCCACCCCGGCACTTCCACACCTCCAAAATAAAATCCTCTACTTGTGGAGGGGGTTTCAAGGTTCTGGTGTCTATCAGCACTTCTGTCAGGTTCATTATGGTGAAAGGAGGGCTCGTCGCTCGACTTTTCAAGTCTGGTCTCCAGAATACTTTCTTCCATCTCGGGGCTACAATCAGGTATAGGCCCTTGGCCCGGTTGAGGTGTGCGAGAACTCTCGGCATGAGGCACGGAGGGGGGAACACCCAAGCTAGAGGAAAATCCCACTCTCGAGTCCAAGCGTTGACAAAACTTGCCTCTTTGTCGAATACATTTAGGGACACATAATCTTCTACAACGTGAGCTGTCTCCGATGCAAACAGGTCTATAGTTGGTCTCCCCCATTTTGCAAAAATCAATTTTGTTGCTGCTGGTAAAAGATGCCACTCCGGAGGTTCGCGTTTTCTGGAGAGTTGATCTGCCACCTCGTTGAACCTTCCTGGTAGGTAGTGAGCAGACAGTGAAATGCGATACGTGTCTGTCATCTGAAGGACTTGACGAGTCGCTTCGAGCAATGTCTTGGATCGTGTGCCGCCTTCGTTGCGAAGGTACGCAACCACCGATTTGTTGTCTGACTGGATCAGGAGACCCGAGTCTGACAGCTCTGGCCCGTGAGGAGTAAGTGCTGCCAGCACGGCGAGCATTTCCTTGACATTGCTGTGGAGAGGTTGCTGTGTTTGGGACCAAGCTCCACTCAATCTGAGGTCGTCTAGCTGCGCACCCCATCCCCAGTCCGAGGCGTCGGTCGTGAGGGTATGACGAATCACTGCTTGATGCATTGGTGACCACGTCTGCAGGGACCTGCTCCACCATCTCAGCTCCTCTATCGCTGTTCGAGGAATGGGATGGAGCCGTCTCGGTTTGAATGCAGGCAGCTTGCGACTGGCACACTGTAACATGCGAAGGTTAAGCCTGCCTCTATGAATGGCGAAACTAGCAAAATTGAGGGTACCCAAGAGGCTCTGGGCCTGCTCAAGTGACCACCTTCCTAGATTAATGTATTGTTTCAGTAAATTTGTTATTTTCGCTATTTTAGTTTGCGGGAGGCCTTTTAAGCCGTCCCTTGAATTCCATGAAATTCCCAAATATTCAATTTTCTGAACTGGACACAGAGTGGATTTACTGAATTGTATTATCCACCCAAGAGTTTGTAACATTGAAATAGTTTCGAATGTATGCATTTTCAATATATTTTCATTTTGATGTACTATCAAAAAATCATCTAGGTAAACAATTATTCTGAGACCTTTGTCTCTTAATTTTTGCGCTATCCAATTGGTAAGTGAAGCAAAAACCTTTGGAGCTGAGGCTAGTCCAAAAGGCAAACATGTCATTTGAAGCAGTTCTCCATTAAAAATCAGTCTCAAAAAACGGCGATGATTCTCATGAATTGGAAGGTGAAAGTAGGCTTGAGAAAGGTCCACTTTAACCATCCAGTCGCCTGGTTGAATAAATGTTGCAACCTTATTAACATTAATAAGTCTGAATTTGCTAATAGCTAAGAAATTGTTCAAACGACGAAGGTTGAAGACCGGCCTAAATGACCCGTCTTGCTTCGGTATGAGAAACATCCGTGACAGAAAGGAAGGCGATATTGAAGCTGATTCCAATATCTTTTCCTTTTTCATTTTGTCTATTTGTCGTGTCATTTCGTCTGTGATTTGGGTTTTATAAGTTGAGCTTACCGTGTCTGCCACTATACTTAGAGGGGGTTTCTGCCGAAAGGGTAGCTTGTACCCTCGCAACATGGTTAGCAGTGCTGGTGGTGCTTCTAATTCTTCCCATTTGCTTATGAAGTGCTGCAATTGCCCCCCCTGAAACGCCTTCTCCGGATAGTCATAGCCTATCCTTGTTGCCAAAATTCCTTCTTGGTTTGGCTGGTCCCCTCTTGTCCGCACCTCTTGCATCTTGATTAGATCGCCCTCCGCGGGGGGCTTTGTTGTCTCGGAAGGGCTTGTTGTCCCGAAACGTCCTGCTTTCCCGAAAGGGCCTGCTCTCACGAAAAGGCTTCCTCACTGGCACTTTCTTGGGCATCTGCGAGCTGGTTGATGGCTGAGGGTCGAAGCTTGAATGTGGGAAGCATTTATCCAGTCCTCCCATCCGCTGAATCTGGGATTCTAGCTTCATTGGTTCAAAAAGATAACCCGCTGCTGGAGGAATATTTTTGACTGCCTCCCGTACGTAGCGGCTCTTTATCTCGTTAAGGATTGCATCCCTACGATGCTGGATCGCATTTGCTCTCCTTCCACAGACCATCTGCAGGACATCTTTGGTCACTGTCTGATATTGCGTATCCGGGGCAAATAGCGACTCCACTTTCTTGAAGAGGGAACCTGCTGACAATTCCTTGCCTTCCTCTGCACTCCAGTTTACCAGTTCCTGAAGAGATTTCTTGAGGCACTCATTTTGCTGCAACAGGGCATGGCTTAGTGACCCGCAAAATTTGTCAAGTGACCCCGCGTATTGCTCTGCCTTATTCAAATGCAGAAACTCTCCATTAACCTCCAACTGGTTGAACATGGGGTTGGCCAGGTATTTTCTTACGACCTCCCCATACCTTACTTCGTTCCATTCAGGCGAACCGAAGTGTTGTAAATCTTCGATTTTCTTTACGCGGTTTGCGTCCGCCTTAGGAACTGTAGGTTCCTTACACGTGGTTTCCGCCATCGATAGGTTTAATTCCTTGAATTCATGATTAGGATTTACTAATCCCATCCCTAGCGAAGATCGCGAATTTCTCTCCACGTGTATCTCTTGATCTTCCGATGATGCGTCCTCGTCGGAATCCAAGTTTCTCCTATCTTCGTATGTTTTAGCCGCCATAAAATCCTGAATAAACGAGCTAATGTGCTCCACTTGAGCCGTGAGTTTATCAATGCGATGTTTTTTCGTAGATTTGGTCGATTTCGGCAACTTTCGTTTCGGCTCATTTTGTTTTGGCAAAATGATCTTGTTAACTTCTTCTACCGTCATCTCTACCGAATCGGATGATGACATCTCGGAGCCACTCATTGTTAAATTGGACAAGAAACCAAAACACAAAACACAAGGTACACAAAACACAATGTAAATAAACAAACAACACAAAATGGCCGACGAACTTTTCCGTCGTGTTCACCACGTGTTTTATCTTTTTAAACAGTTAAAAATTATTTCTGTTTTAAAAATACTTCGAACAGCCTCGCTGTTATAATATAATGTATTATCTTGAAATAATTATACACTTAAAATAATTATATACGGGAAAAATCGTTATAAATTCGGAGCTACTTCGCAACGACAACGCCAGCGACGGAATTTAAAACGCTAATGCGAAAGAATGCCGTAAACAAAAGTCGCATAGGGGACGCTTTACTTTTGTGTAGCATCTGGTGACCACTTGTCCAACACAAGGTGCTGAAAAAGAGCGGGAAAGTGCCACGCGAAAGGGAATTTGAGAATGCTTCTCTCAATAAAGGTTTTAAATGACGGTTCAGGCTACATAATATAGAGGTTTGTCAGCGGCAGCTTTATATGGCTCTCAAAAAAATTCTCATTTTTATTTTATTATTGATTATTTGTAGAAAGGGTTAATAAACTTGTCTTCTGTTTGAATCTTCAGGTTCACGTTGCACGGACATGCGTCTTGAGGTTTGCTACGCAGAACACAGGCATGGTCAGTGTGCAGCACCTTTGGATGGACTTTACGGCCGCAGCATTTGTTGCTGTTCACCAGTGGGAAAGGCTTGGGGAGGAGACAAGTGTGAAGTCTGCCCTAGACCAGGTAATTTATGTCCTGCAAATAAATATTTCTCTGGGTAGCTACCTAAAGAAATTCTAGTAGGTAGGAACTGTCTTAGTAGATTTTCAACAATATTATTTGAACGTGTTCCATTTTTAAGCGTAGTAAACAAAAGCAATAGTCTCTTTGACAGGTGGATTATGTATTATTATTTAACTCTGCTGATGCGCTCATGTCTGATTTCACAATAAGTTTGATAGTAATTGAGTTGTTTTAAATTTAAAAAATAAGCTAATTCTTTCTTCTCTCCAAATAAGAATCCGACTGAGTATTAAATTGGTTTATATTTTTAGCATCAATGACATGATGGAAGTTTGTTCCATGCAACCACTACTCTATTTGCAAGGAAGTGTTTCCTAAGATTGGATGCAAAAAGTGTTTTGTTATTTTTTTTTGTCTACTGAGATTTATATTTGTCTTGGTGGTGGAGATTTCTTGGATGCCAGGGCAACTATAATGCCCAGATAAAATTTTGAAAGTCTCAATCAAGTCCGTCTTTGTCTTATTTCTTTTAATGTTTGCAATCTTAGTTCTTTGATTCTATTTTCATATTACTGGTCTATTGAAGTTCTTGGTATGTTTTTAAATCGTTTCTGTACGCTCTGTTAGATATATATCCTTTCCAAAATATGGTCTCCATATTTGGAAAGCATATTCCAGTAGAGGTTGCACATATGTGTTCTATATTTTTAACATCAAGTCCGGTGTTAGGTCAAGGAAGTCTTTTCTGATTAAATATGTTATTGAATTTGCTCTTACGACAATTCCAGTGATACGCAGTTCCCATTTCAAGTCTTATGATATGCTAACTCCCAGGTCTTGTTGTAACGTCACTGCTTTTAGAGGTGTTTAGAGGTGTTCCCAGCGATACGCAGTTCCCATTTCAAGTTTTGTGATATGTTAACTCCTAGGTCTTGTTGTAACGTCACTGCTTTTAGATGTGTTCCCAGCGATACGCAGTTCCCATTTCAAGTCTTGTGATATGCTAACTCCTAGGTCTTGTTGTAACGTCACTGCTTTTATAGTTGTTTAGAGGTGTTCCCAGCGATACGCAGTTCTCATTTCAAGTCTTGTAATATGCTATTTCCCAAGTATTGTTGTTACCTCACTGCTTTTAGAGGTGTTTAGAGGTGTTCTCAGCGATACGCAGTTCCCATTTCAAGTTTGTGATATGCTAACTCCTAGGTCTTGTTGTAACGTCACTGCTTTTAGGGGTGTTCCATCAAGTTTGTATCTAAGCATGGGGTTAGTTTTGTGTAGGACCGTGCATTTTTGGAAGCCAATTCTTATATATTCCTTATTATTTTTTTGATAAATTAATGTTTTTTTTTTTTTTTTTTTTTTTTTAAGACAAGATTTTATTTATGCATAGCACAAAGGATAACAATTATTTTTATAAGCAATAATTGTTCGCCTGAAACACTCATCCACATTGAAAAAATCTCCTGATAAAAAATACATGACGCCAACGGGACTCGAACCCGTGTCCATTCGATTTCGACCGGAAATCGAATGGACACGGGTTCGAGTCCCGTTGGCGTCATGTATTTTTTATCAGGAGATTTTTTCAATGTGGATGAGTGTTTCAGGCGAACAATTATTGCTTATAAAAATAATTCTTATATATTCCATTTAAATCATTTTGAAGTTGGTTGTGATGTACATGTGGGTTGGCAAAGAATTTTGTATCATCTGTGAAATAGCTGGAGGCGGATTTTTATTGAAGGGATAATATAGTGGGGCTAGAAATTGGTATAAATTTGGATTTTGAAAATATTGTTACCAATTTAATCTGAGGAAAGTAAATAGAAGAGTAAGTGAAATGAATATTCTGGATAGTCACATATGAATACCTATTCATCCTTCTCTAAAATAACACTATCACGTCTTCTGATATTTGTGTTTTTTCAGGATCGACTTCATTCTCTGAGCTTTGTCCCAAAGGAGAAGGTTTCTTGGAACGCGTGGACATCAATGAGTGCACGGAATTCCCTGGAATTTGCCAGAACGGAAGATGCAAGAACACTGTGGGAAGCTACAGCTGCAGATGTAACCAGGGATACGAACTCGACGAAAACAGACTGAAATGCATTGGTGAGAACAAACAATGATTTATTATTATTCATTTGGGCAAACCATAAAGTAGAATTGTTTAATATATATCATATTTTCTTCTAGACATCAATGAGTGCGAGATTGTCCATGGAGTTTGTGGAAATGGTACCTGTCGCAATACTGAAGGAAGCTTCCAGTGTGACTGTAATGAGGGCTACACCAGCAATAACATGATGAAAGTTTGCATGGGTAAGTTATCCATTCATTTATCTTAAATTATGATGGAACTTCCTATATTTAAGTGACTATCTCTACATCCACTGAATAAATAATTCCATGAAGTTATTTATTTATTTCTGGTACAAGTACCTTTTACTTCTCAACCGCCAAATGTACCCATCGAATACGATAAGTTTGTATCCGTTGAGCGCCAGCTTATCCAATTGGTAATCTGAAAACAATTCTTTCTGTTTGTGGAATTTCTACCCTCCGCACACTACAGAGCTATTAGTACAGACCCATGTTGCAGGAGGGAGGAAACACGGTGGCCGGCAAATCGTTCCATAGCCGATATAGAGCTTTTGAACTCAAGAACGAGTCGAAGAAACGACCCATTCTCATGTGACAAATGTCAACCGTGTATAAATGTTGGGTGCACATTTGGCGTGTTTCCCGACTATGCACCGGTGGCAAAGGGATCAATGACGCTAGTTCCTTGGAGCATCTTTCATTGGTAGAACAAGGATAGCATACCCACCTGATGCCTATGATCTAAACATTGCAATCCGTTTATTAAGATAGGGTAACTTTATCTACACACATCATCTTCATTTCCCAAGATGGCTTTGAAGTTCACACTGATAAAAACATATCTTTTTGTACCATTCTAGACATTGACGAGTGCTCTGCTACTCCTGGTCTCTGCCGTGGGGGTCGCTGCCTGAACACGCAGGGCTCCTTCAAATGCGACTGCCCCACGGGCCACGAGCTGGCCCCCGACCGCAAGTCCTGCAAGGACATTGACGAGTGCTCGCGGACAAGCGGTATATGCTCCAATGGCGTGTGTGAGAACATGATGGGCACGTATCAGTGCGTGTGTGATGATGGATACACGCAGACAGACTTTAAGTCGCATTGCAAAGGTAATTTTACACCCTTACAGTTATTTTACAGCCCGAATTGAAGAATTTAACTCAAAATATATGTTTGTCAAATTTCTTATATGGCCTTGTTCAAAATTATATTTTTATTGTTATGACTTCGGTTAGTGTTACATTGGGAATATATGAAGCGTACCCCCAGTGTTTTAAAAATATCCCTATAATTTACTTATTGGACCAAAGTTATTAGAAATAGATGGTAGTAAAGTAGTACCAGAGAGTTTGTACGTACGTCATCTATGACAAATCTTCCTTCTCACATGTCTTGTATAAAAACGAAAAAGACAAGATACCTCTCTCTGGAATTACTATATAATAAATCCAACATTGATTTATCAATATCCTGTTACATAATTACAGAAGGGCACTTGAATATGTGTGCATAATCATAATGCATGGCTATTAAACAAAAAGGGAGTGGAATCACCAAGTTACTCGCAAATCCTTCTTAAGGCGATGAACCACGTGGTGTAACGTTCGGAATCGGGCCACTAACAAAAACATTCCTTATGTAGATGGCTATAAGGTTGAAATTCCCGCCTAACATCAGCTGCCTGTTTTGATTTATTAAAAAAAAAAAATTAACGAAAAGCGTGTTTTATTTTATTTTGTGAAGTTCAGGCACAAATATTAAAATGTTTTCTGATCATTTTATAAAGAACTTAATTATACAATAAAATCATAAACAGGGGTTCGCAAGTACGACATTTTGCACATTAAAGCAGTTTTTATAGGCATGATGCTATAAACACACTTATAAAAAATAATGCTCGATTGTTTCAAATCTTAAGATGTTTTCTGCTCGCAGCATTTAAAGGATCTAAAATATTTCTAGGCCATCAAATTTTCAAAACAAAAACACATGATTTTGCATAGTGCTTTGCCTTAATTTCTAATTCTATGAAAACTCTAACAAAAATTTTGCTCATCCAACACTTAACGATTATCGTTACCTGTCTCAGAACAGACGTTGTCTGTTTTGTCGAGGCGGGTAGCATACCTGCATATTTATACTTATATTAAATATCAATAAACGCCCTGAATGAAATAACACTAGTTTTAAATGTAAACCTGGCGTTGCTCGAGGACTTATAAATGGTTTGGGGTTTTGAGGTTATGAGACATTTTTAAGATATAAAATTCTGTAGTACATTATTTTGATTTATTTCTCATAGGTTTTAGCCAGCGTTGGTTATGTAAGCGCCCGAAAATATTTTTTTTACAACTTGATTACAAAACATCTTTTTCGACTTTCTATAAATATAATATGCATGTATTATAAATATTAACCTTCCGGAATAAATTCTCTAAATGATAGTGAAAACCTTGTCAAAATCCGTTGCGTAGTTTAGAAGAATTAAGCGCACAAACAGACAGACGCGGATAGCGACTTCGTTTTATACTATTTAGAGATGTGACTATTTTTTCGAATACAACATTTGACACTTGGTATGTAAATATTATTGTCACTGTTTTGAATTCATTGATTTATATATACCTATGTGACATTATTTTTTCCTTTCAGATATTGATGAATGCGATGAAAACAATGCGAACTGCGATGAGGAATGTTTGAACACTCCGGGTAGCTTCTCATGTGCTTGCAGGTTAGTATTAATTTTCTTTCATAAATAAACTACAACGTGACGAGCGATTTATTATTTTTTTGTGAAAAAATGAAAGTGTCCAAATATGAGATATTATTCCGATTCAAACAGTTCTAAAGCACAAAGTTGAATTTTTAAATTTTATTTTAACCATTATTGTTGAACAAAGGCACTGCTATATCAATTTTATTATTCCAATACAATGATAATACCGAAGGATGCCTTGGTTCCAAGCTGTTGCTCCTTGAGAATTTGAATAATTTAGAAGTATGAAAATTTGATTCTGTACTGAAAAACAGGAAATGGTTCCAAATGATAAAACAGAAAGTTGCTCTATCGATAAATTAGAATGATAATAGAGACATCTATTGACATTATTATTCAATTAGTTGTATTGTTAGTGAGCAAAAATCTTAAGACCTTCAACCTTTTGTATAAATGAATAATCATTTACTATTATGTTGTATTATTTTCAGTTCTGGTTTCGCGTTACAACTGGACGGTCACACGTGTCTTGACATTGACGAGTGCGTAGAAAATCCAAGAATTTGCGGTGGTGGCCGTTGCATCAACCAAAAGGGAGGGCATAAGTGCCAGTGTGATGAGGGCCTGGTGCCTAATGAGGACTCCACATCCTGTCTGGGTAAGTTTAGATTCATGAAACTAGATTACATACCTATGTAGGAAACAAACCTTTTTTTTTACGCAAAACCACCCTACGAAACTTATAACATGCATATTTCTCAGGGGTGCTTTATGAAGAACAGAAAATTGACTCCAAATGTGATACATATGTAGATTCACCAGTTTTCCATTTGAACCACGAGTTTCCAGGCACAGTGTATAGTGGCATGGTGATGATGATGGATTCTGTCAATTTCTTGATTCATGAAATAAATTATTTACTATTACAGATGTGGATGAATGTGGGCTCAAGCGCGACATCTGCGGCAATGGCGACTGCTCCAACACCGTGGGCAGCTTCGTCTGCCGCTGCGAGGAGGGCTACTCCGTGAAACCCGAGGAGAGCGCCGAGTGCACTGATGATGATGAGTGCTTCCTTGGCACGCACAACTGCAACGAGTTTGCTGATTGCATCAATCTACCAGTAAGTCATAATCCTTTTTTTCCATAAATGATGCAAAGTGGTAGATATACTTCAATCGGCAGATGACATGACAGTTTCATGTTTCTAATTAATTTCCTTTGTAGGGTTCCTTCCAATGCAGATGTAAAGACGGTTTTACAGGAAACGGGGTGAACTGTCTGGATATCAACGAGTGCCTCACCAATAACGGGGGCTGCCACCCTAACGCCCAGTGCATCAACAATGATGGCTCCTTCCAGTGTGTCTGCGATACGGGGTTCAAAGGAAATGGGTCAGTTCTTAATCATATACAATCGGTTGTAGACAATAATCCTTCTTTTATGGTAAATTCATAGTATTTGTTTGTGATGTTGCAGGTATTCTTGTGTAGACATTGATGAGTGCTCCAACGACCCAAACTTGTGCGAGAACGGTCACTGCCTCAACAACCCCGGCGCCTTCAGTTGCGATTGCGAGATGGGCTTCATGCACCCTGATGATACCAATGATCAGTCCTGCATTGGTAAGTCTCACCATTATATCCAATAAAACATCCATCTTAGGCCCTACTTCCACAGAAATATGCAAGTATCTGGTACTCAACGATTCAAGTATCTTGTCGGCAACACCAGTCTTCCGCGACCAGTAAGGTGAGGTTGTTTCGACGCACATCGTCGAGACTAAACATGGAGTCACTTGTAACTATGCGCATGCAATAATCAATGTTAGGAACTAAACAGTGAACAAAGAATGACAGCAAATGATTTGTTGTGAGTGAGGTTATGAAAGCTTTCCAGTTTTAACATTTCGAGAATACAAAAATGATTGGTGTTGACTGGGCCTCATGATTTCAGTAGCGACTGTGTATGGACTGTGAGCGACAAGTTGTTTGCAACGTGAGTGTCGGATAATTGTGTATCGCTGTTGAAGAAGGGTCTTAGGCTTTGTTGAAATGAGTTCTCTATTTTGAAAAGTACACTTATATTTATTAGCGCAATTATTGTTTTCTTTTTTCAGATATAAATGAATGTCAAATGTTCAACAATCTTTGTGTCTTCGGAAGATGTGAAAACGTCTTTGGAATGTTTAGATGTCAATGCAATGATGGCTACAAAATTGATGGTAAAGTAGTTTATTTCAAGATTATAACAATGACAATACAACAATGAATGTGGCGATGTATTAATGGTTATTGTTTTTACAGAAAGTGGCGGCAATTGCACGGACATTGATGAGTGTCTTAGTCCACAATCTTGTCTGTACGGAACGTGCGTGAATAACCAAGGGTCATATAAATGTGAATGTCCACCTGACTACGAACTAGTTTCTGAAGGCAATGCTTGTGTTGGTAAGTCCTGAAAAATTCACAATTTTTAACCATTTCACCACATTCCTAAAGTATATAGGTAATTATATAGAGTAACAGACATACCTCTGTGTACTGAATCTGCATACAAAGCTTTTTAACACACTTCCAGCAAGAAGGGTAGTCCTACCTTTTACGCGGGTCCTGCTTGAATGACGGGAAAGGCATTGCTGTCCGATAATTCTGTATGAATATTGTATACCAATCTTGAATCAAATGTAAATATGTGTATGTATAAACAATGTGATACAAATCTCCCATTTTCATATCTTGTCTAAACCTGTAGAGTGGGTAATAAATCCTTGCACTTATGGCACTGGAGATGTGGAAATCATTATTTTTTTTTGTTCGAGTGGTTTAAGACCCATGTCCCGGTAAGACAAGAGATTCTGTGTTGGATTCCTAGTTTAGTTTAGTTTCCGTTATCTTTTTTTTTCTGCGTTTTGTTCTATTTCATATTTCTTTTAAACTTTTTTTCAATTAAATATATTAATTTCTGCTATTTTTTTACTCGAGTATTTCACTAAACGAAATTAACCTTTTAAATACTATATAACATATTCTAATAATCACTTCATCATATTTCAGATCGCCGCAGCTCCCGTTGTTACCTGGACTTGATGTTTGACCACCGTGCAGGTCGTAATCGCTGCCTTCACCCACTGTCTGATGATGTGACTCGGGCGTCTTGTTGCTGCTCCGTGGGAAGGGCGTGGGGCCCCCGTTGCCAGCAGTGCCCCCCTCCTGAGACTGATGAGTACAGGGTGCTCTGCCCCGGGGGGCCTGGTTACAAACCTAATGTTAACACTGTAAGATGACATTTTATTTGGCTTAAAAGTTTATCCCAGGGTCAGGAAGAGATTTTAGAAATACGAGGCGTATCCAGAAAGTAAGTGTATTGAGTTTTTGTAGGTTACAAAATTTTTTATTGAAACAAAAAAATTACATGGTTACCGTAGTACATAATATGTAAGCTATTTTTCGACATAGTCGCCATTCCTCTCAATGCAGGTGATGAAATGGGGTATCAACTTTTTGATGCCTTCCTCGAAGTAGTTTCCCGCCAACCCCTTCGTCCACTTCTCCACCTCCTCCTGCGTATTTCGCACTTGGCGGGAGATTGGATTGACATTTTTCACGAAACGTGTTGTCGCGTCGACACTTCTCAACGTACTGACCTTGAACTGGTCTCGTTGCGGAGGGGAAGAGTCAGGCTACACGTAAGTGTAGCCAACATGTCGAAAATAAAATTCATTCGGTCGTGAGAGCCTCAGTACACTTACTTTCTGGATACGCCTCGTATTATAGCTAATTTGCTTTTCACAGATTTTTGAAGACGCTTCTCAAAATAACACCATAACCTTCAAGCATTTATGCAACAGGAATTTCATTATATTTATAATAAGAATCAATTTATATCTCTTTACGAATTCATGTATTTATATTTTTTGTCTGAGCATTTGAAATTTTGTCCTATTTTGAATAATGAACCGCACATGTAAGCTATATGAACGAATGTTGCCTCACCCAAATCTTTGGCAATCAATTTTCATATGCTTAGCAGATTAAGAAGACAGAATCATGAGAACTTCCATAGAATATATTTGCTACATTTCAAAACAAGATAATATTCTTGTTGATAACAAACTTTTATAAAAATGTTCTGTTCAAAGAAATTACTTACCGAATTGCGTATAAGATTTTTGCATAAATTATAAAGTAATTTATTTTTAACCATTTTATTAGAATTTATACATTACGTCAACTACCTAACCTTCTTCTATACTGTATTATTACTAAGTACAGACATTTACATTGGTTAAAATAAAAAGGAAAGAAAGCATATTAGAGGAGCACAGCAACTTTTTGTTTATTTAAAACTAGCGGACCCGGCTGTGCTTCGCTATTGCGAATATCTTCCTCGGGCGTCTGGACTTCTTCCACCATTCACTGCTGTATACCACAATGTTACTGTTGAACTGCACTATATCGACATTAATTCCACTCTGTGTCTCATTCCAGTGCAAATATATTGCGTTAAGTATTGTCAGTATTAACACATTTTGATCGGGCAGTTTTCGGCCGCGTACTAATGCTGGTAACGGGTGATTTATTGCGTAATTTCGCGCTAACGTAGACCTCTAGAAAAATTGCGATAACTTCAAAAATATTTGTTTGATTTCAATAATTCTTTTTGCAAATTATTTATTTTATTTTGTTATATTTAGAAAAGTATTCTTCATCGTTAAACTAGTGCAGAATTTCACATAAAGTAGGAAAGTTTTGAAAAAAATAATATATTTTTTTACATAACATCCTTCATTTTACAAATTATACACAAAAATTATTTCCAAATGTAAAATAAAAATTATTATTGCATGGCTACAACCCTACAGACGCTATATAGCGAAAACTCAAGTATATTGGAACCCGTATTTTAACGTGACCCGAGCTCCACTAACAATCTATCAAAAACGTATAAATACGTGATCCGCTCTCTAGCATTAATTTGCTAAAAACGTATTAATACGTGATCCGATTACAATGTGTTAATTGAGTGTTCGGAAAATTCTTTAATTAAAAGGTACTAATGTATATTCTTAAATTAACATTCTTCACGGTTTTCCATTTATAAAGATGCAATCATTGCAATGATGAAGTTCATATTTATGGGATAATAATAATAATAATAATAGTGTTTATTCCGGTATGTGGGGAGGTTAGTGCAGTCCCATACATTCCCTAGCTATTCAAATACATGTTAGTCGGTTACATTTAACTAATTAACAAAACATAATTCAGGTTGTTCTGGAGGACATCAACGAATGTGAGGAGCATCCCAACATCTGCGTCAACGGCCACTGCACCAACACCTTTGGGTCCTTCATGTGCTCCTGCAACGAGGGCTACAGACTGGACGAGTCTGGCACCCAGTGCCTGGACATCAACGAGTGTGAAGAGAACTTTGAGCTGTGTGGGGCCGGCGTGTGCCATAACCAGGAAGGAAACTACGTCTGCCTGTGTCCTGAGGGATATATGGCACTGCCCAGCGGTAGTAAGTACATTTACATATGCGTTGAGCATGCTTGGCTCCTTCTGTGCTCCTGTAACCATCTGCAATATGGAAGCACTAAACGAGCTGTTGTATCGACGACAATAGACAGTCAGGGTTGGAATAAATCGATTACAACTGGCTCGTTCTATTGCGGTGCTGAAGATACGAAGATACGTTGTCTGCTATTGGTGGAAGAACCGCCAATAGTGTTGTTAGGGCACTGCGGTGTTCGCTTGTCACACTGTTTGATATTTCAATAATACATACCCTAAGAGGTTAGTCTGTATCTTTTGCATTTGCCATAAAGTGTGTTTTACATGGGCAAAGTCCATGCAAACGCGATTTCAATTCGTTTGAATTTGAATTCGTTCTAAGAAGAACAACTTAGGGTCTCCTAGGGTGACCAATCAATAAACCATAAATACTTGTTTATGATCTCAATTTTTTTGTTTCAGAGGAATGTATCGACATGCGTAAGGAGCAGTGTTACCTGAACTACGGGAACGGACAGTGCACCACGCCCATGTCTCACGATCAGACGCAGATGTTATGTTGCTGTTCCATGGGCAAAGCATGGGGCTCCCCTTGCACACCTTGTCCCGAATCTGGCACCCGTATGTATCAAATAATTCTAAAATTTAAATCACGTTAGTGCTTTTTAGCAGACGAAACATAGATAAAATTTGTGTGCGTGAACTTGGCATAATAATTTATTCAAATGGTACTAAACATTTTATTACTATGGAAATCATAGACTACTGAATAAATTACCTTCCTTTCAAATTTCAATGGAAACAAATGTTCCATTTACCCCAACGCTCCGTCTCTCTTACACTTGCCCGACATTGTAGATCTCCATACCATTTGAATTTCGTGACAACAGTAGAAATATAAGCCTCGATTAGGCGAAGATTTGGGTCACGTAATGCATTTCTTAAACAATACAATTAAAAAAAAACACTTACAACACAACAATATCACCAGAACCAACCGACACTACAGTGTACCTAAACTACATACTTCGTCAGTAAAAAGACAATTCACCAACCTAGCTCATAAAATCTTCAACCTCCATGATAACTTAAAAATAGAAGCCCAACTCCATACTTTTAAAACATAAATAACACTTGGACGCGGTGGACTCTCTTGCTGCAGCAGTTGGTCCAGTTTCTTCACCACCTAGGATTCTTGCTGCAGAGTCTCCATCTTCTATCTTCGTGTCACCTGTTTCTGTTCTTCATTTTACTTAACTTAACTTCACTTTATTTTTGTAATATTTATATTTTTTGTAACACCTGCATCAACTGTAAAGCGCCCCTGAGATGATATCTCACAAAAGCGGGGCTATACAATTTGTCCAATAAATTAATCAATCAATTAATTATGGATCCTTACATTTCAATCATAATACCCATACATTCTTCACTCTAACCACTTAAACTCCCTTCATACATATCTCACAATCTCTATTTATTTACTTTATTTCTTTATCACTAGCTGTACCCTGCCACGCCTTGCTGTGGCGCAGTCTGTCTGTGCAGATAGAGAAACAATAGCGCGTGTTGCTTTTAAGTCCAACAGATGGCGCTGTTTAAAAACAAAAAGGATGTTAGTCCAACAGATGGCGCTGATTTAAAAAAAAACTGTTTTTACCTGTGACAGGTGACATCTATATAATATAGGTCCATAAAAACACACGCATATACGAATGTAATATTGTGTCGAAATTTCAAAGCAATCAGTGAAGAACTTTCCGAGATTTATGATTTTGAACGAACCAACATTTACATTTTTATTTATCTGTATATATATTTTTATATCAAAGTGAATTGTATAGTTTTATGATTATTAATATCAAGCATAATATTGTGAATAAATTCAGTTTGTTAACTTCACTAGCCATAACACAGGGAAGTCACTAGCATGGCGGGTGAAATAAATTCTGTTTGTAAACTTCACCAGCCATAACACAGGGACATCCCTAGCATGGCGGGTGAGATAAATTCAGTTTGTAAACTTCACCAGCCATAACACAGGGACATCCCTAGCATGGCGGGTGAAATAAATTCAGTTTGTAAACTTCACCAGCCATAACACAGGAACATCCCTAGCATGGCGGGTGAAATGATACTAAAAAATGTATTTACTGTACATTGGTTATAAACTTTGTTTTTTTCTTATCAGATGAGTACACTGTTCTCTGTGGCAATAAACCCGGTCAGATTATCAACCCAATGACCAATCAAACAGAAGAGATCGACGAGTGCGCTCTGATGGGCTCCATGTGCAAGCACGGAACTTGTGTCGACACCCCCGGAAGTTTTGAGTGCCACTGCAACAGAGGGTGAACTTCTTTTCTTGCTAACTATACTAACGATAATAGTACCAGCGAGAGGTTGCATGTGACCTCATCGTTCTAGTATCTACCGCCTTTTTTGTTGTCATACACGACATGTGAGAAAGAAAACGACAATCATCGTTGACATACATATGAGCTCTCGTTGGGACTATTATATTATGATTAATTGATGCTTGTTTACAACGATTTCAACATTTTTATGCTGAAATTATGTAAGCAAACCTAACCTTAGCTACTTAGAAAACAGCCTAACCTTTTTGGCAATCGAAATTTAAAAAAAAATTGTTATACATAATAAATTTAAATGGGTTTCTGTTTTCATATTTTTAAATATTTTGAATGTGTGAATTTTGTATTTTAGATACATCTACGATATTGAATCTCACCAGTGCCGTGATGACAACGAATGCCTGAGGGTTCCGAACCCTTGTCAGGGCAATGCCCAATGCATCAACCTTCCTGGACACTTTGAATGCAGATGCCCCGATGGATATAAACTTGGATCTAGGTGAGTGTACATTTTTACCACATGCACGTTATCTTGCTCTATCGGTATCTCAATGGAAGATGCTCTGAGGAACTAGCATCATTGATCCCTTCACACCAGTGCATAGTCAGAAAATTTGCCAAATGCGTGTCCAACATTTTTACACCGTTGATATTTGTCACACGATAACGGATCGTTTCTACAACTCCTTCATGAGATAAACAGCCATAGGCCACCCTATGTGGCACCTCCCTTCTACAACATGGGTCTCTTCAAAACCCATCTTTAGTCCTTCCTCTCCTTAAAAAGACCCATCACACATCATCCCCAAAGATAACATAGGTCCTGAGGGAAATTACTTTCCTCATGGCCTCCTGCGTGAGGTTAATGTAAAAAAAAAATGTATATTATTACTCTATTTTGTTCCATATTGACCCATGAGGTACACAGGGCCGGCCCTGTTCAGGTGCAATTGGAGCAGACCGCTCCGAAGGCTGACTTGCCAATGGGCTGATAATACCTTAACACAGCGCCTTTGAGGTATATACTGGCGTGCCGTTTGCCTCTGGGCCGGGCCTGGATGGTATAGGCTTTATATATATTTTAATAATCGTGACATTTTGCAAATATGTATGTCTGTGTGATAATATCCTTTATTCTAAGTATTTCTGTACTATATGTGAATAAGATATGTATTTATCCAAAGTACCACTATTGTCGTCACCTGTTAAACTAGTAGTTCTGTGTACAGTACACTTTGCATAATGGGAATGCTCATGCACTCTGGCAGAATAAAAAGGTACTATCAAACACGGCTACCATCTTGAAAGGATTGACCGGACACGGAACCCACAAACAAATTTACACACAGACGAAATGCAAAGCCGTCGAGTCAAAACAGGACTTCACAACGCTCAGTTAACCGTGGTTTAACATTTGATCATAAGTAGGGATGTTGCGGGTTCCATTCTCTTCGCAATCTTCCCCAATCAAAGTTTGGGCCTGTTTTATCTGAGATTGAAGATAAGAAGAAGAAGCTATTGTAATTACTTTAAAATATCTGTAAATCATATTTATTTTTCAGCTTATGGGACTGCGTGGACATTGACGAATGCATCGAGCGTCCGGGCGTCTGCTTCAACGGTGACTGTCGAAATCTGCAAGGGTCCTTCCAATGTATCTGCAAGCCCGGCTACTTCCTCACTCCTCAGAAGGACAACTGCCTGGACGTAGATGAGTGCCAGCGCCACCAGAATGTGTGCAAGAATGGAACCTGCGTCAATACAGCCGGAAGTTATAAGTGTCATTGTCACGATGGATTCAAACTTAGCCCCAATAATGACTGCATTGGTATGTTTATCAGAAAAATTACATATTTTTATACAAATTGATTATCTCTCAAGGTTTTTTTTCCTTTTCCAGGAGTACCAATTGATTGTTAATGTGCAAAACCTTTATGATTTCAACTATAATGTCTATAATACATCTTCAACATTAAAAATCTTATATTCTCAGATGTGGATGAGTGCAGAGTCATGCCATTCTTGTGTCGTAATGGAAGGTGCCGTAATACTATTGGCGGATTCTTCTGTGAGTGTGCTGCTGGATATGTACTGACTGAGGATGGACAGCATTGCAGGGATGTGGACGAATGTAGAGAGGTAAAAATATTGTGGAATCTCTAATTATCTTTACTTCATATATTATATAATTCTGATGATACAATATTTAATTTATTATGTACAACGGACAGGGAAAAAAAATACAAGGAATAAATGTACAACAATTTGCAAGAATGAAACAAAATAATTCTATTACTAATAAACGTGGTTTAAACTTCACACAACTGTTTAAGGCGATGCCATACGTAGTAATGCAAAATCATGTGTTTTTCGTTTGAAAATTTGGTTGCCTAGAAATGTTTCAGATGCTTTAATTAAATACTGCGAGTAGAATACATCTTGGCCTTTGAAATGATTGAGTATTTTTTAGATAAGTCTTTTTCTTAAGCCCAGAAAAAAATAGTGTAAAGGCCTATGAAAACTACTTTAAAGTTCGAAATCTCCTACTTATGAACCCATTTTCGGTTATGATTTTATTGTATAATGTGGAAAATTAAGTTATTTATAAAATGATCGGGAAAAAATTAAATATTTATGCCTGAACATCCACAAAATAAAATAAAAGGCTCTTTTTGGGCATGTTTTTTCTTGCATAAATCAAAACAGTCGGATGGTGTTAAGCGGGAATTTAAACCTTATCGCCATCTACGTAAGGGTTGTTATTGATAGCTACTCAATTTAAAATATTACACGACGTAGTGCATCGCCTTAACAACCATTTTGAATATATTAATGGTTGTTTATCAGTTGTATAAAATTTAAAGTATGTTTATTAGTAAGGCCCTTAGTATGTTAAACAACAACAAAAAACAAGAGATTGTAAAGTTTGGATCAAGTGAAAACAAGAGATTTAAGAAATTTTGTAAAAGTTTCGGGGACTGTTGCTAAATATGTCCGCAATCTCACCACTGCAGTGGATATTATATTATTGTCGACACACTTGCACAAGAGGTTGGGAGAAGGTCAAATTGGTTCTTTGGAAAGGGATACGGAAAGTTTCAGGATTTCTTAGTAGACGGTGATTGATATTGATTTTGATTGTGGCCAAGAGGGAAGATTCTATATGGTTATTTATAATTTTGAAAAGAAAAAAAATTGTCTGGATGTTAATTTTGTTTATAATTTGAAATATTCCTGGCGTTTTTTATAGTCGGTAATCATTGTGGATAATTCGCTTCTGTAGGTTAATGTTAATCGAGTTAGTCTCTTTTGAACTGATTCAATCGTTGTTAATTGAATCTCACATATTGGACTTCAAACTATAGAACCGAACTCAAGAATGCTGTGAATTATGTATATGTTGTGTATAAGTAATGAAAGATATTGAGTTTTTGGTTTAGTGACTCTATATAATGTATTACATTTGACAAAGCAAAAAATAATGAATACACCTTTTTCCATAGTCTCCCGGACTTTGCCCCAACCCCGGCCGTTGCCATAACACTATGGGCAGCCACACCTGCTCCTGCCCACTTGGTTTCCGGCTGGACGTCAACAAGAAGCAGTGCGAGGACATTGACGAGTGCGTGGAGCGTGGAAACGTCTGCGAAGATGGAGAGTGCATCAACAATGACGGTGGATTCACGTGCACTTGCCCCGATGGATGGATCGCCAGCAGAGATGGGATGAACTGTATCGATCAGAGAAAGGAGTATTGCTACAATGATTATGACCGGTAAATTAAACGTTATCATTTAGAATGTAGCATATACTGTACTGTTTTAATAGTATTTTTGGTAGAGGGAGGATAAAAGTAAACTGAATACAGTAGAAACGAGATCCTTAATCCTATTTGTGGTAAAATCATGGACAGCCATAATACTATTATAAATAGTACTTCTGAAAAGTAAAGTAAACATGTCTTATGAATGTTTTAAACAATGCTTTTTTGTCCAGTTTCCATAAGGTTCGTCTTTTTCTGGATTCAGGATGTAAAAAAACGGTGTGTTTTCTTTTCGCACTCATTTTCTTACATTTTAAGAAAGCGGACATTATTTGACAGCCGTCGTCTGTCATTGTTTTACGCAACTATGTTATGTGGAAATGTTTGTTTCGTTTTATGTTTAAAATATTAATAAAAAATCTAAAATATGTGTTTATTAATAATTTTGAATGTAGATTACTGTTCAGTATTGATAATTTCGCGTGTATATTTGATGATTTGTTGAAGACAAACGCAAATGATAGATGCTTTCATGTGATCTATGATTATGTTCGAGTGTTGCCATTTTTTGATGATTCTCCAGTGGCAACTATCTGTTTGAAATCGCGATTCTCCATGGGAGATTTTCTATGGGCATAATAATAATAATGAGTGTATAGTCTAAAACTTTCATAGGAAAGTGATGCGTAGATGGTTTTCACATGTAGGACAGAAAGTGGGAAGCAAGTGGAAGATGACATTGAGGAAACCCAGAAATGGTGGAAGTAAATTAAATCAAGTTTTGGAATAACAGATGATGTATGAATTTGAATGAAACAACAAGGAAGGTATGCTGAAGACCACAGACATAGGAATTAATAGACGAGAAGATAATGGCGAGGGGTAAAATCAACTGTTGAAGAACGAAGGGGGTAAGGCTGACTGTGATTCGTCAATAAATCAATCTGACAGTAAATAGGCATCTCGCATTATAATATCACCATTTAGTTCTTAAAAGTAAAATCTGCTTTTGAATGAATAGACATTTTTACATGGGAGCGCAAATTACTCGCCACGTTATGAACTAATTTGCGAAGTCCAAATTCGGTAAATTTCTTCTGTTTGCAGAGTCGTAGTTAGTTTCAGAGTATTTAGTTAAGACACTTTTACAAATGTTTCATAATTTACTTACCCCAGTAAACAACGATGAGCACACTTGAGAATCACTACATTGTGATGTGACAGTATATGTTTCTAAAACTGATCCATATAATACGGTGTGAATAAGCTTAAAATAAAGTAAAATAATGCTTACTTATGGAATGTAATACGACAATTGGGTTTATTCTCTTTTTCACATCTATTTTTACAAGTTTTCATATCACAAGTCAACATTTAGCCGTGTTATTTCGTAAAATGAACCGATGATGCCTCGACCATAGTTCGCACAAGAATGATGACGTCACGTTTTCAAATTTCACTTGAGGCCATACGCGAGCACAGCCGGCTCCAATGGAACCGGTATGGGGAGTGGGGATAATACGCTTTTAATCACTTAGGGCAGGTCTACTAATATTCATATGTCTATGCTGAAGACAGAGTTAGGTAGGCAGAGAGCTGCACCTTTCTTAACCCTACTGATTCATGTCATAATGCTGCCAGGCAATTCCCCTCACTCTAGATTTGGCTTTAATGTCATTCATGCAAAATCACTCTAATGCTCTAGCCAGGGTTTTTAGGTTCATGTTAATAAAAGTTATAAAATTGTTTGATATTTTTTAGGTGCATAGTTCGTTTCTTCCCTAATAACATTATTGGAGTTGTATTTTCACTTATATCCCAAAGCACATTACTCTAAAATATAAATATTTACAGACGACAGTGCAAGGAGCCTCGACCAAAGACATTGTCGATGCGTCACTGCTGTTGTACGCACGGCGCTGCCTGGGGAAGATATTGTCAAGTCTGTCCGCAGCAAGGAACTGGTAAATCAATCACCACAATATATTTCAATTAGAGATTCATAACATAATCAACGGAATGTACATGTATTTAACTTATAATATATTGTTTTTCAGATGAATTTGAGAAACTTTGCCCCGGTGGATTTGGTCACGAGACAGTTGGAGTGGACATCAACGAATGTGCTGTGAATCCTGGTATCTGTCGAGGAGGTGGATCTTGCATCAATACGGATGGCTCGTTCCGCTGCGAATGTCCTCAGGGTTACATTTTGGATGCTTCAGGTATGTCTCTTGGTTCTACAATGTGTCTTCTCATGTGCCACACAGATTGGCAATAGTAATTACATAAACGTTCATTTAAAAGAACATTTTTTTAAATCATTGAATCAGATTTAGGAAATCACTAACATTACGATTTTATTTTTAGTGATACATTTGTAAAAGATATTTTCTTTTCTATTTCAGGCACCAATTGCATTGATGATAATGAGTGCATAACAAGCCGCAATATATGCGGAAATGGAACGTGCACAAATGTAGAGGGAGCCTTTGAATGTCAATGCAGTCCTGGATACACCCCTGGTCCTCTTCAGGTACAATTTATTTATCAGAAAAATTATATTATTTTTTGGATATTACACAATAAATATGATAATAATTTTGTTACATTATTTGCAGACCTGCGAAGACATCAACGAATGCAGAGAGATGGGCAACCATTGTGCTTTCCGTTGCCACAATGTTCCCGGCTCCTTCAGGTGCACATGTCCCTATGGTTACGCCCTCGCTCCTGACGGTATTCATTGCCAGGGTAAGCCAACCATTTCACCACGGAAATTTATTTTCTGCATAAAATTTTATTCGATAATAATAAATTACAATCATTTTATTTTTGAACGCTATTCACATTCTTGACCTCAAAAAATTAAAGTGTTAATTTTGGACAGGTATTTGCTTGTTTCTATAAAACTTGTCTGTTTAATTTTGTAATCAATTTGTTTTTATTTTTGACAGATGTGAACGAGTGCAATACACCGGCCAACAACTGTAAATACCAATGCAAGAATCTTGTAGGATCCTTCATGTGCATATGTCCTGAAGGCTTTACACAGGTAACCACCATTCCTACACTTATTATTATTATTATTTTGTTTATTGCAGAAACAAACAGTACATAATTACATAGATGACAATAGTTACAAAATTATAAAAGTTAGTACAATAATTGGTACCAATGACATGTCGCTGACATATATGCATATGAGGTATATTATACATTTTACGGTTAAGTTACATTTTTAAGTTAAGTTAAATTAGTGTGCTGGGGAAGGAGAGAGGTGTGTGTGAGTGTTTGTGTGTGGACGTGTGCATGTGTGTCTGTGTGTGGTTGTATGTGTTATGTGTTTACATATATCTTTTTTTTACACTTGTTTTTTTCTCATTTTGCTACATGTATTCCCCACTACTATTGCGTTATAAGACTCCACTGGAATATTTACATGGTTTCCCATCACATTAAAAGTATAATTTGTGGTCTGCGATGAAAAAAATTAGATCCTGGTCGAGGGACAAATTAGTTTTGTCAGATTCATACTTATCTGTTGAATAACTACAAAGAAGGAACAGCAAACATTCTTGTAAGATTAGAAGTCGATCCTCATGTAAAGTGGGTAGAGAACCTCAAAAATGTTTAGAACCCTTGATCTAGGTTAATTTACTGCCTAAATCTATAGATGTACATGCAAACATTCTTTAACCCTTTTTGTTTTACTCAAATATTGCCGATGCTGTATTTTCGCCGTCCGCTAGCTAATTCTAAAACTAACTAACCATCAGGCCGTTTCGCCGCAGGGGTAGGCAGAAAGGACGGATTGCCAAACAACTCTGTCTTGGCACACACTTCTTGCCTCATTCACATTCATACATACTCTTCTATCTCTTCCGACTCTTGACATGGCCCGACTCGAGTATCTGATTCACTTGATCGTGCCACGTCTTCCTCGGGCGTCCCCGACTTCTGCTACCATTCGCATTTGCATCATATATCCTTCTTACACTCTTTTCTTCGCTCATTCGCTCTACATGCCCAAACCTTCTAAGCGTCCCTTTCTTGATCTTACTCATTACGCTTACATCAGCCTTGCACTCTTTGCGGATCTCCACATTTGTCACACGATCATACATGGTTTTTCCACACATAAGCCTCAGGGATCTCATTTCAACATCATTCAATCTACTTTCATCCTTTCTTTGCCTGCTACTATGGACTGCTAACATCGCTTCTTTAGACAATTTTTTGTTAGCGCCAACTGCGTTCAGTCCTCCATCATTAATGGAGCAAATTCTATCTTCGTAAAAACTTGTTTTTTTGCAGAATTATGTTTTTTAAATTGTACCGTCTAACCAGATATTGTGCTTAAAAACTAAATGATCTACCATAAGCAGTTTCCCCAGAATAAAATAGTTTTACCTACCAATAAAACTTATATTATGTACCTAACCTCATTTAAAACCTTTATTGAGAGAAGCATTCTCAAATTCCCTTTCGCGTGGCACTTTCCCGCTCTTTTTCAGCACCTTGTGTTGGTCAAGTGGTCACCAGATGCTACACAAAAGTAAAGCGTCCCCTATGCGACTTTTGTTTACGGCATTCTTTCTCATTAGTTCTCACCAGGCAGTGATTGCCTAGGTTTTAAATGAGGTTAGGTACATAATATAAGTTTTATTGGTAGGTAAAACTATTTTATTATGTAGCCTGAACCGTCATTTAAAACCTTTATTGAGATCTGTTTGTTATCGACTGGTGACCACTAACGCTAATGTGATCTATTATAATACGTCAAAAAACTGGAATACCTACTCACGTGTTACAGTGGGTGGAATAGGGAGGCTACAGACAATGCCCTATTTACCTCTAGGGGAGTGTTAACTTCCCTTCTGTAGAATTTGGCAAAGGTGTCCCGGCTCCTCCAGTTCCCTCGAGCCAGGATGTCATCCAATCTAAAATTATCCAGCCAGTTAAGTGACTCCACTGCTGCCCGTACACTTCCCGGGGCAGCTGTGATCTTAGCTTCTTCTAGAATTGTTTTGACCCAACGGGCGATGACTGTTCTTGAAGCTGCCTTAACTGCTCCCGATGTAGTGATGAAGAGTTCTGTTAAATTCTGCTTTGTTTCCCTCCGTTCTTTGGAGGTTTCAATCAGTTTCTTAATCCAGTATGCTGGGTCTATATTTGGCTGATTTCCGTTTCTCAACCTCCAACCTGACTGTTGGTATGTAGCAGAGTCAGTTTTGGATCCGAAAACTGGCCATAACGAGACCCCTTCCTCATTTATGAATAGTTTGTCTGGCGAACACTGTAACAAGGTCAGGTCATGCACTCTTCGTCCCGAAGCTAACAAAAGTAAAGTCGCTGCCCTTCTCGAGACTTCAAAGAGACTCAACCTTTTGGGTGGGTTAGCTTCTAACCAGGTCAACACCATTCTGGGATCCCAGATAGGAGGCTTAGACAGTTTAGGATGCTTTAATGCTGCGGCTTTGAGAACTTGTCTGACTAGAGGGTGTGAGCTTAGGTTTCCTTCTTCCGGGCTACTGAAAGTTGTTACTACCGATTTATGGAGTCGAATTGTGCTGGGAGAGAAATTGTCTTCTAAACTAAGATCTGTTAAAAATCTTGCCAGGTTACTTCCTGTAGGGACATTCGGGTTTACCCCGTGATTTAATGCCCACTTTTGCCACCTAAGCCATGCCGGTTTATATGTTTTAAGTGTGGATTCTCTCCAACCTGACTTTAAAAATTCTTTCTGTTTGTCCGACCAATCTGTTAATGACTGACTCCACCCCGGCACTTCCACACCTCCAAAATAAAATTCTCTACTTGTGGAGGGGGTTTCAAGGTTCTGGTGTCTATCAGCACTTCTGTCAGGTTCATTATGGTGAAAGGAGGGCTCGTCGCTCGACTTTTCAAGTCTGGTCTCCAGAATACTTTCTTCCATCTCGGGGCTACAATCAGGTATAGGCCCTTGGCCCGGTTGAGGTGTGCGAGAACTCTCGGCATGAGGCACGGAGGGGGGAACACCCAAGCTAGAGGAAAATCCCACTCTCGAGTCCAAGCGTTGACAAAACTTGCCTCTTTGTCGAATACATTTAGGGACACATAATCTTCTACAACGTGAGCTGTCTCCGATGCAAACAGGTCTATAGTTGGTCTCCCCCATTTTGCAAAAATCAATTTTGTTGCTGCTGGTAAAAGATGCCACTCCGGAGGTTCGCGTTTTCTGGAGAGTTGATCTGCCACCTCGTTGAACCTTCCTGGTAGGTAGTGAGCAGACAGTGAAATGCGATACGTGTCTGTCATCTGAAGGACTTGACGAGTCGCTTCGAGCAATGTCTTGGATCGTGTGCCGCCTTCGTTGCGAAGGTACGCAACCACCGATTTGTTGTCTGACTGGATCAGGAGACCCGAGTCTGACAGCTCTGGCCCGTGAGGAGTAAGTGCTGCCAGCACGGCGAGCATTTCCTTGACATTGCTGTGGAGAGGTTGCTGTGTTTGGGACCAAGCTCCACTCAATCTGAGGTCGTCTAGCTGCGCACCCCATCCCCAGTCCGAGGCGTCGGTCGTGAGGGTATGACGAATCACTGCTTGATGCATTGGTGACCACGTCTGCAGGGACCTGCTCCACCATCTCAGCTCCTCTATCGCTGTTCGAGGAATGGGATGGAGTCGTCTCGGTTTGAATGCAGGCAGCTTGCGACTGGCACACTGTAACATGCGAAGGTTAAGCCTGCCTCTATGAATGGCGAAACTAGCAAAATTGAGGGTACCCAAGAGGCTCTGGGCCTGCTCAAGTGACCACCTTCCTAGATTAATGTATTGTTTCAGTAAATTTGTTATTTTCGCTATTTTAGTTTGCGGGAGGCCTTTTAAGCCGTCCCTTGAATTCCATGAAATTCCCAAATATTCAATTTTCTGAACTGGACACAGAGTGGATTTACTGAATTGTATTATCCACCCAAGAGTTTGTAACATTGAAATAGTTTCGAATGTATGCATTTTCAATATATTTTCATTTTGATGTACTATCAAAAAATCATCTAGGTAAACAATTATTCTGAGACCTTTGTCTCTTAATTTTTGCGCTATCCAATTGGTAAGTGAAGCAAAAACCTTTGGAGCTGAGGCTAGTCCAAAAGGCAAACATGTCATTTGAAGCAGTTCTCCATTAAAAATCAGTCTCAAAAAACGGCGATGATTCTCATGAATTGGAAGGTGAAAGTAGGCTTGAGAAAGGTCCACTTTAACCATCCAGTCGCCTGGTTGAATAAATGTTGCAACCTTATTAACATTAATAAGTCTGAATTTGCTAATAGCTAAGAAATTGTTCAAACGACGAAGGTTGAAGACCGGCCTAAATGACCCGTCTTGCTTCGGTATGAGAAACATCCGTGACAGAAAGGAAGGCGATATTGAAGCTGATTCCAATATCTTTTCCTTTTTCATTTTGTCTATTTGTCGTGTCATTTCGTCTGTGATTTGGGTTTTATAAGTTGAGCTTACCGTGTCTGCCACTATACTTAGAGGGGGTTTCTGCCGAAAGGGTAGCTTGTACCCTCGCAACATGGTTAGCAGTGCTGGTGGTGCTTCTAATTCTTCCCATTTGCTTATGAAGTGCTGCAATTGCCCCCCCTGAAACGCCTTCTCCGGATAGTCATAGCCTATCCTTGTTGCCAAAATTCCTTCTTGGTTTGGCTGGTCCCCTCTTGTCCGCACCTCTTGCATCTTGATTAGATCGCCCTCCGCGGGGGGCTTTGTTGTCTCGGAAGGGCTTGTTGTCCCGAAACGTCCTGCTTTCCCGAAAGGGCCTGCTCTCACGAAAAGGCTTCCTCACTGGCACTTTCTTGGGCATCTGCGAGCTGGTTGATGGCTGAGGGTCGAAGCTTGAATGTGGGAAGCATTTATCCAGTCCTCCCATCCGCTGAATCTGGGATTCTAGCTTCATTGGTTCAAAAAGATAACCCGCTGCTGGAGGAATATTTTTGACTGCCTCCCGTACGTAGCGGCTCTTTATCTCGTTAAGGATTGCATCCCTACGATGCTGGATCGTATTTGTTCTCCTTCCACAGACCATCTGCAGGACATCTTTGGTCACTGTCTGATATTGCGTATCCGGGGCAAATAGCGACTCCACTTTCTTGAAGAGGGAACCTGCTGACAATTCCTTGCCTTCCTCTGCACTCCAGTTTACCAGTTCCTGAAGAGATTTCTTGAGGCACTCATTTTGCTGCAACAGGGCATGGCTTAGTGACCCGCAAAATTTGTCAAGTGACCCCGCGTATTGCTCTGCCTTATTCAAATGCAGAAACTCTCCATTAACCTCCAACTGGTTGAACATGGGGTTGGCCAGGTATTTTCTTACGACCTCCCCATACCTTACTTCGTTCCATTCAGGCGAACCGAAGTGTTGTAAATCTTCGATTTTCTTTACGCGGTTTGCGTCCGCCTTAGGAACTGTAGGTTCCTTACACGTGGTTTCCGCCATCGATAGGTTTAATTCCTTGAATTCATGATTAGGATTTACTAATCCCATCCCTAGCGAAGATCGTGAATTTCTCTCCACGTGTATCTCTTGATCTTCCGATGATGCGTCCTCGTCGGAATCCAAGTTTCTCCTATCTTCGTATGTTTTAGCCGCCATAAAATCCTGAATAAACGAGCTAATGTGCTCCACTTGAGCCGTGAGTTTATCAATGCGATGTTTTTTCGTAGATTTGTCGATTTCGGCAACTTTCGTTTCGGCTCATTTTGTTTTGGCAAAATGATCTTGTTAACTTCTTCTACCGTCATCTCTACCGAATCGGATGATGACATCTCGGAGCCACTCATTGTTAAATTGGACAAGAAACCAAAACACAAAACACAAGGTACACAAAACACAATGTAAATAAACAAACAACACAAAATGGCCGACGAACTGACGAACTTTTCCGTCGTGTTCACCACGTGTTTTATCTTTTTAAACAGTTAAAAATTATTTCTGTTTTAAAAATACTTCGAACAGCCTCGCTGTTATAATATAATGTATTATCTTGAAATAATTATACACTTAAAATAATTATATACGGGAAAAATCGTTATAAATTCGGAGCTACTTCGCAACGACAACGCCAGCGACGGAATTTAAAACGCTAAATGGATGTTTCTCATACCGAAGCAAGACGGGTCATTTAGGCCGGTCTTCAACCTTCGTCGTTTGAACAATTTCTTAGCTATTAGCAAATTCAGACTTATTAATGTTAATAAGGTTGCAACATTTATTCAACCAGGCGACTGGATGGTTAAAGTGGACCTTTCTCAAGCCTACTTTCACCTTCCAATTCATGAGAATCATCGCCGTTTTTTGAGACTGATTTTTAATGGAGAACTGCTTCAAATGACATGTTTGCCTTTTGGACTAGCCTCAGCTCCAAAGGTTTTTGCTTCACTTACCAATTGGATAGCGCAAAAATTAAGAGACAAAGGTCTCAGAATAATTGTTTACCTAGATGATTTTTTGATAGTACATCAAAATGAAAATATATTGAAAATGCATACATTAATGGAGCAAATTCTTTTTTGCAGAATTATGTTTTTTAAATTGTACCGTCTAACCAGATATTGTGCTTAAAAACTAAATGATCTACCATAAGCAGTTTCCCCAGAATAGCTATATATTATAATACTAACAGTACTAATATATTCATAGAAATGATTTTTTAGTAGTATCCTTAAAGATACGCTAACGAGCAAGAGGTTAATACGCTTGTTGTATTTCCAGGTTGGCATCACTGACGAGTGCCAGGACGTGAACGAATGTGGACTAGACGGTGATCTCTGCCGGGACGGTATCTGTATCAATACTGAAGGCGGCTACACTTGCGAGTGCGGCAGCGGATTTGAACTCAGCTACGATGGAAAGTCTTGCATTGGTAAGGTCTAGGTCTATGCAATAATAATAAAGTGCCAATAGGCTCTTAAACTTGAGTCAAAATGAACCAATCATGACTCATAATATAAATGGCAAAATTGTCATGTACCCCTTTTTATATTAACTTCACACAGGAGGCCCTAAGGGAAATAATTTCCCTCAATGAGTAAACATGTTGTAGGCCGCCTTATCGTTCCACAGCCGAGGTATTGACCCAAGAACGAGTCGTAAAAGTAACCCTTGCAATCCGTTTGTTAAGAGTTGAAGGGAATCCATCAAAATGGCCACCCGTTTCTGCTGTTGTGAAGGGTTTTTCAACAATGCTGAATATCAGTCAAAATTCCAATAAGCATTTGAATTAAAATGGACCATAACTTACAATATCTAGAAATCGACCGCTTGGAATGACATGGTTCCATCTGATATAACAATATCATGCATTAAGAGATAACAGCCTCTATAGAAAGCCACGTGGCTGTCTCAAAAGGAAGTCTTTTTTCCCAAAGTTCAATATTTTACCCCTTATTCATACATCTATCCTGTTTTCTACTGTAGACCGTCGCCTCGGGGTTTGCTACCGCCACCTATCGGCCGGGCGCTGCGTGCTACCCTCCTTGGCCTCCGGTGGCCAGGCGCCCTCCACACGGGCCTCCTGCTGCTGCTCCACTGGAGAGGCCTGGGGCCCCCGCTGTGAGCGGTGCCCCTCACAAGACTCCCAGCAGTACAGAGAGATGTGTCTCAGCCAGGGATTGACTATCGACGGACTTGGTAAGTATTTTATAATAATAATAATTTTAATGAATGTAAACTAAAATCAGATCTTAGTCAAATTAATACTTTTAAATATCTCCTTCATTCGGTCACTCTTCTTTTAAGCATCTCTTAAATATCTTCTTTATTTTGGTCTCTCGCAGAAGCAATTTTTTAAATATTTCCTTTATTGGATCTCTTTAATGCAGTGAAAAATGTATTTTTTTGATTGGAATATGTCCAAAGTTGTTTGAAATGCGTGGTATTCAATTGTAACTTGTAACTAGTGTTCAAAATTTTCCGTGTAGCTCCATCTGTGTAAAACCTATAGACATCATTTTTACGGAGCAGATAAAGAAGGGATTAGAGATACTAAATAGGGGATGGGAGCAAAAACAGCTTGTGCGCATTTAAATTGTTATTGCATTCAACTCCTCAATTTAACCTTTCTCTCCATTCCAGACATCGATGAGTGTCAAATGATGCCGGATATCTGCCTCAACGGTCGCTGCATTAACACCATGGGCTCCTATCGCTGTGCATGCAACCGCGGCTTCAAGGTGGACACCACCGGCACGCACTGTCGCGACGTGAACGAGTGCTCCCTCCGGCCTTCCCCCTGCAAGTTCTCCTGCCAGAACACCGAGGGATCGTACGTTTGCTCTTGCCCGCCAGGATTTGAACTTAACCCAGGTATGAGATTTATGGTTCCATCACAGAATAAAACATTCAAGAATGCACAGAACACGATCAATATACAAATGAAAAATTATGCATTTTATGTATGTATGCATATTGTATGTCGTTATTTCGTTAAAACTAAAATTGATTGTTCACTTGGCAGCCATTGTCATTGATATGAAAGCTTTAAAGTTAGTTTTTTTCTTCTCTTGTTTGACCAAAACGATGAATCTAAAATAGGTTCTTAGTTTGGGTTTCATTAAAAAATAAATGAAAAACTAGCCTAAAAAATCTATTTTAATATAATTATTATGTCAAAACATGGCGTGAAGAAAAGACCTAAAATTATCCATATTTTAAACGAAATAGCTATTAAAATGCATTATTTTCCATTTCCGGTTACTAAAATAGTAATCATTGTTATCAACCGATACACAGTGTTTTTAACCACCTAACCTAACCTATTATTTTATCATGGTTTGTTTTATCATTGTGATTGACGGGTCGGTGGCTAAGTTGACATCCGTTTAGGTCCCACCCAGGCTTAGTGTGTTCAATTCCTTGGCTGGCTAAGTCCTCCATCACAACACAAGCAACATTTTCCGCTTAGTGTGGTGGTAGTAAGAGATTTTCAAATATTGTTAGGTTATCCGTAACCCGGGAATGTTTGTCTTTCTTTTTAAAAAAAATAAATGAAAAGCCAACCACAAACTTATACTAACTATTTTAAATTTAGTTTCCTAATTTCATTACTTCTGCCGACCAGTTGTGTAAGAAGCCTTTTTTTGTCAGGAGGAAACTTACGTAACTGCTTTTTACAAACATCTTCTTTAAAATTATTCTAAAAAACTCTTCAGATTATTTGTACATATCTTTATTTTACAACCTAACCTCACAAACCTAACAAATCAAAACAATTACATATATTATACATGTCGACCTAACACTTAATTATTGAAGTGAGTGCATGTCAGTCAATAACACTGTTATAGACTGCAGATTTTTACAATCCTTTCTGTGCCATCAAACATTCTTTATGAACGAAGAAAGAACACCAAAAACAACAAACTAACTAACTAACTATCAAGCCGTAGGCAGAGAAGATGGTTTGCCAAACAATTCAGTATTGGCACACAGTCCTTGTCCACACTTCATTCACATTCAAACATCCTTTCCTACATATCCTTCTGTTATTCTGACTCAAGTATTTGGTTCCCCCATATCTTCCCGGGCGTCCCTGACGTCTATGTACTACCATTCACATTTGTGTCATATATTCTCCTTATAATCCTTTCTTCGTTTAAGAGAAAACGGCAAATTATACGTATAAAGTTATTTTAAAACTGTTTCTCAACAGATGGTGTATCATGCAGTGATATTGACGAATGTTCCCTCAACACACACACCTGCCACCAGGAGTGTACCAACACCGATGGATCTTATGAATGTGGCTGCAGACCTGGATACAAACAGCATGGCGATACTTGCGTCGGTAAGTCTACCCACATCTCTCATCATTATTTATGGATCAAATCAGACATTTTTTATCTCACAAGATTAATCGCATTATTATTAGAGATGCAACAGATAGTGATTGTTTACCTGTTATATTTACTTTCCAACAATCCGGCTGTGGGTGGTATTAGGTCTGTAATTTATTAATGTTTGTTTTTTCAGATGTGAATGAGTGCGCTGCCGACGTAGGGCTCTGCCCCACCCCTGGTAAATGCATCAACACGCTCGGCAGCTATAAGTGCGTGTGTCCCAGAGGCTTCCGAGTGGATTCAACAGGAACATACTGCACTGACCAAGATGAGTGCTTAGATGACACCAAATGCGATGCCAACTGCCAGAATCTTGTGGGCGGATATCGATGCGGATGTCCAGACGGTAAATACTGATGACCCTATGACCTTATAACACAATAATGCCTTTCAAACAAATCACTGCATTTTTAAATGATAGCAATTGGATCTACGGTGTTGCCTGTCACTGTCGAACCAATTGTTGTACTATCATCGCTAACATATGTATGGTGATACCTTCTATTTATGAGACTCTAACTTAGGTTTTTGGTTATTTATCTTAGGTTTTGTTCCGCATCCATCCCAGAAGAAGTGCGTAGATGACAATGAGTGCTCGTCAAACCCCTGCGATGGGATGGGTCATTGCTTCAACGTTCAAGGTTCTTACCGCTGTGGGTGTCCCGATGGATACCAGTTTGATAATATGCACCAAGTTTGCTTGCAAGTAAGAGTATGTACAAGGTTTTTTAAAGATTTTGTTATTGGTGCTTCTGTGGCTTTCTGGTGTTTTTCGTACGTAACCTACTTATTTGTCTTTTGTTCATTTGGTATGCCCAACACTGTAATTCAATCAACATCAACGGTGGCCTCTATTAGTTTCTTCTTCCACAGAGGTATGCAAGTATCCGATACTTGACGATACAAGTATCTTGGTGACTACCGCCATACATCTGCACGGAGGTTCATACAAAGGTACACGTTGCCGACATTTTGTACACTCCGCCCGTCTCCCGCGACTAGCTGGGCTGGGTTGTTCCCACTCGTGTCGTCAAGACTATAAACATGCTGTCACTTGTGTCAGACATTTTGTAACAACTTGTGTGCTTTAGATTAATGCTAGGAACAGAACCGTCAACAAAGAATGACAGGATATAAAAATGACAGCAAATGATTAGTTGTGAGTGATGTTATGAAAGCATTCTAGTTTTGACATTTCAACAATGATTTCAGTAGCAACGTGTATGGACTGTGCACGACAAGTTGTTTGTGACGTGAGTACACACTGAGAGTACACAACGTGAGTACACAATGTGGGTTTCTCAACGTGAGGACACAATATGAGTACACAACGTGAGTACACAACGTGAGTACACAACATGAGTGCACAACGTAAGTATCGTAAACTTGCATATCCCTGTCTAAGAAGGGCCTCAATGCTCTGCCACAGAAGTCTTCTTAATTTATTACATTATGATGATGATTGGTGAAACTTGTAAAAGCTCTCTAATACGACTATAATGTGTTTGCGTTTTCTCGTTATGTTTAATGAATTAATTTGGATTATTTAAATGACTAGACTTTTATGAACTAATTTTATTGTTCCTCATTAGGTAAGCTCTGGTTGCCAGAGCAGTCCCTGCTTCTTCGGTTGCACTTCAGTTGGAAACAGCGGCTTCCAATGCGGATGCCCGCAAGGATATCACGTTGTCGGTAAGAATACAGTGAAATTCGCTTAAAAAGTTCCCACTTAAGGAATTTTCACACCTAAGAAGTCTTGTTTTTCGGTCCCTTGAAATTCCATACCAAAAACACAATTTTTTCCCACATAACCACTCAAATGATTTTCGGCATATTATGCCGAGTTTGCAAAACGTCTTGAGTGATTGCACGCCATAATATGCCATTTTTGACTCGCAGAATTCGCGCATTTACGATTTTTCAATCATTTTTTTATGAATCCTAAAAATATAGGATAGACGGTAAAATATAGGTGAATTCATTGGCTATATAGAACTATAAAAGCTCCGAAAAAGGGCGTTAAGAAATAAATAAAATCAGTTTTTATGTCTCCATATTAAGATTTTTTTTAAATTAGGGCAAGAAATTTCTAACTCGAATGCCAATCACTCAAAAAATGTTGTGCATCCCATTTAAGAGGTTTTAGAAGTTTGGCAGTAAAACCACCATAGTCTGAAACTTGTGTCACAACATAGGTATTTGAATGAACCTTTTTTTCAACAGTCCTAAAGCGTACAACTTTGTTGAAGCAGATTACGTTACACAGTGGCAGGTCGAGATTTTCGTGTTTGCTATAAAATACGAAAGTATATATGATGTTGTCGTAGCCGAAAACAATAAAATAATTTTAAATCGTTCTACCTATGAAATTTAACAAAACATCAAACTAATAAGTACAATACTAGAAAAAAATGTTTATTTAAAAAATTGCCAAATTTGGATCACACAGAAAATATTTTTTGTCCTGTCCCTTGGAAAACTTCTTAACCTTGGGAACACCAGACCCTTTTTGAGGGAAATCAAAAATAAACTGTATAGTGTTTCAAGTGCAAGCGATTCTGTTAAAAAAAATTATGCACTTTTTATGGCATACAGGCTTAAATCGCATATTAAAAAATTACCAGCTATGGCGAAATTCCAATGCCAGCAGAGCATGAACGGTCTTTCAGCAGGAAAAAATTCTTGTCACTGGTGCACGAACGGTTTTCCAGAGGTTAAGATAGTTTCACTGTAATTACTTTTGATTATTCTATTTAAAGTTCAAATTAAACCGGTGTCAAGTTGCTGACATTATGCTTTTTACATTCTCATCATGTTAGGTTATTTTTAATTAGGGTTTCAGTAAAATTACCGTGTTATTATAATTCCATTTATTTATACTTCAGGACAAGGACACTGCCTTTCCACCATTGATGGAGGATATGGAATGGATGACATTGGAAATGTACCAATCTTTCCTATCCATGAGGAGCGAAAGGACCAAAAGATCATATCCACTGAAGGCTGCTTCTCTTGCAAGGTAGATAATACTTATCTCAATACTTTCTCCTTGAGCCGATGTGAAGAAATATCCAAATTCAGCTTCACTAGGTTATTATTCAATCAGTGGGTATTTTGTCTCCCACAATATCGGGTACTGTTATGAGATATATAACAAAAACCAGCTTAGGAAATTGAGAGAATTTGAGTTCTGAAAGGTGGTCATTTACCAAGCATTAATTTATAGTGATTCAATCCTTGGTTACGAATTCAGAGGTTGCAGGTTCAAATCGGGTGCACAAATAAATTTTATTCAATTAAATTTTGTTATTGTCACATTTCATTCATTAAAAATAAAATATGATATACTTGCGGCACGTTCTTGAGTGGGAGATACCCTCAGTATCGCCCTGGCAAAAGACCGCCATTCAGAATCGAAACTTTGCCTGAAATGGCTTTAGAAGTTTTTGGTACTTCCCCACCTTCCCCTACCCCATCTCCTTCTCCTCCCCATAACCTTCAGCCTCACAACATCCCCAATTATTGGGGATGCCATAATCTCACTGGCTCCCGACAGTATACAAAATTATTATAAAGTTGCAATCATTAACCGCTATTACATGTAGGTAATACAAACCATGTGTGGAATTATACAGAATAATATGCTTAATCGTAGTTGTCCCACCATTAAAGTGAAGTTATTTTGAAGGTTATGTCTTTTATTTCCAAGGTGAACGGCCGTCACAGGAGAGACATGAAACTCCGTCACCGCAACTCCACAACACCCGCAGACATATCCTCGGACATCATGGAGCTTCTAGAAGAGGAACACAAGTTGTCCAACAGTTCTGACAGTTCCGACGCCAGTCAGAACTATCCTCCCTTCATCAGGAGGGCCCTTAGAAAACGAGGAGTTACCAATGAACACGTTGAAGGAGAGAGTGTAGAAGGAAAGGGACGAAGAAGGGTTGCCAAGAGAGGTATGCATATATTTTCGATCCATTCATATAACATACATAATAATTTTTCAGAATAAATCAATGTTTTTATATAATTTATTTTTAATGATACTGATGTTTAAGAGACAAAGTTTTTTGTGCATAGCACAAAAGATAACATATTATTAGCCTGAAACACCTATATAAAAAGAAAAATCTTCCGAGAAAAAATACATGCCGCCGACGGGAATTGAACCGATTGAACTGATGAATGGGAATTAAAGAAAGATTTTTTCAATTTATATAGGTATTTCAGGCTAATAATTATTGCTTAAAAAATATATGATAATGTTTCCCTCACCTCCGTCAATTAAGTTAATGATCTTGGTATTATTTTTGTATCCAAATTTAATTTTCTTTCATACATCAATATATTAACAAATAAAGGATTAATGGTTGGCTGCATTCTTCGTACTGGCATGAAATATTATTCTTACATCAACATTAAACTGTTTGTGGTTTTCGTATTTAGATCCCAATGGAAGGCTGAGAAGAAAGAGGAACGGAAAGAAGAAGCAGAGAGACTTGGATCAGGAACATGTGGTCGTGAAGGTGGACGTCACGCAAACCAAACACAGGAGCGAGATCATCAAAATACGGCCCTCTGTCAAGGTAAAACATTTCCCTTTATTTATTTTTAAACAAGGACAAATATTCCTAGGTTACAAATAAACTGCCAATATTTGAAAAACTCTTACTCTCATAATTTTAAGCAGAAAATATTGCTTGTGCAATGGAGGACTTGGCTAGAAGAGGAATTAATTGAATCCACGATTCCTGAGCATTTGTCCACTCTGCTTCTAACCGGTCAAATGAAATGAAATGATTTTTCATTTCAAATGAACTTACTATGAGTTAATAATTTTACCTCTTGATTGCTAGAATAAGGCCATTCGCTCACGGGGCAAGTGAAAAGAAACCAGTTGGCAACTCAAGTCGCTGTCTTGTGTATTTCAATGGTGGTCCGCACACTACGCATCTTCTCAAAGAACAGTTTTCAACGCCGACGCAACTAGTAACTAAACTCGCTCTGTTAGTGGTCAGTGCGTTGCAGTGCCAGTTGTGCCTCATGAGTTGTTGTTTTCGAGATATTTACGTCTGAGCAGGAAAATATCAAATTTGTTCAATAGGTTCCCTTGTATTTATGACTATGCTTCCTAATTATGCACGATAAGACATAAAAGGAAAAGCATTCATATTAAGCACTAAATTAACATTATTATAAATAAACATGTTTATTTTTTTATTAGTGTTGCTTGAGGTGTTATAAAGTAATTAGGTAAATAATTTTTTCAATTAATTGCTGAAGATTGCAAATAATTGCTAAACTTGTCTCTAAAATTGCGAAAAATCAATTTCTTTTACTGTCTGTATTTTATAATTTTTAAATACAAGTAAAGTAGCATATATCCATACTATACAGGGTACCCGACAAACTTTTACCAGCTATTCCTTAGCACATTTGGAGTAAAAAATGTTATGGGCTGTCCGGTAACATTTTTTTTTAATAAAAAATTTATTATTCATATTTTCACCACATGTCACCAATGTTTTATCCTTTGTCAAAGTTTGAAAACCCATCTGGTAATATTTTGTTCGAGTTTCGTTGAATAATGTACGTACGTACCTACGTTGGCGCGCTTTTACAATCACAACGAAATGGCACGGCACCATTCGTCTCATTTTTAGCTATTATTATTTAGTGTGTACGAAAGAGCGAGGACACTTTTTGACACACTTGCTTATAACAGCTGTTGAACACGAAACGCAATGCCAATGACAGCGATGTAGTGTGGAAATTTAATTTTTTTTTGTTTTTTATTGAAAAAAAAATGCTACCTGACAGCAAAGTGCCCATAACATTTTTTACTCCAAATGTGCTAAGGAATAGCTGGTTAAAGTTTGTCGGGTTAGTGCCGATACACCCTGTATTTTTGCTACATCCTTTGATTAAACAAAACTTTTTTCTGTTTGGTTGGGTATATTGGCCTAAAATCCAAATTTAAGTTTTGTATAAAAAAGGCTGCGCACCCAACATAAATGAAACCTTTATTTACCTATTTTATTACTGCTTTATAATACAACATATTGTACGTAGCTCCTATTATGGGCGGGCAGGCAATCTCTACCAACCAAGTTCATAGTGAGAACAAATTATGAATCTTGTATAATTCCTTATAATATGAGAGATTCTGAGTATTGTACCATTTAATGAGGCCCAATAGGGTGGGCTCTATCTACAGGGTTTTCCAATAAGAGGTGTTATTTTGATATTCAATCGTAAAAGATCAATGGTTTCATTGCTTGTGTGGCACGTAGCGCCGTCTTGTTGAAAGTAAACGTTGTCCAGATCAATACTATCCAATTCCGGCCATAAAAAATCATTAATCATCTCTCGATAGCGCAATCCATTCACCGTAACTGTTGCTCAAGCCTCATTTTCGAAAAAGTAAGGTCCAATGACTCCGCCGGACCATAAACCGCACCAAACAGTCACACGTTGAGGATAGAGAGGCTTTTCAACAATAACTCTTGGGTTTTCCGAGCCCCAGATGCGACAATTTTGCTTTTTGACAAAGCCACCGAGGTGGAAATGGGCCTCATCACTCAAGATTATTTGCATTTGATTCACTCAAGTGAATTTTAATAATTTCAATGCGTTGTTGAAGCGTGTATCGTTCCATTTTTATTAATGGCTTAGTTTCTACTTGTCAAATGTCAAAAAAGGACAGCTTCAAAAGTAACATCTACCAAAATAGGAGGCTATTCAAAATAACACCTCTTATTGGAAAACCCTGTATTTTACTTACTACTTATAACATTAATCATACTAAAATTGTCTGTCACTTCCAGAACACTGACATTGTCTACCGCATCACCAAGGGCAACGAGTTGAAGAAGTTTGGTCTGGTCAAGAGACACGGTGTCTGGTCCCTACACTTCCGGAAGCGATTGAAGAGTCCGGAGACCTTCTTGTTGGAGATCGAGGGCAGGATCCCCCGTCTGCAAGTCACCAACGGAACCTACGAGAAGCCGCTTACGCTGTTCATCAACCTCGAAGTCACGCAGCTTCCCTCATAGGCCGACTAAAGAAATAGCTTCTTATTAATTAGTGAGAGTAGAGTTTCAATATTCCCATTTATACAACTTTAAAAAAAAAAGTATTTTAACCTTACATGATTCATGAAGTTTCAATGAAATACTTGCCGCACGATGTGTCATTGTAAACGTTAATATATTTTTTTGATCTAATGAAATTCATACAAGTTTTTTCTACTAAAAAGGCAATCCAAATTATTGACAAATTTTTCTATACAGTTGTCAAAACAGCAACTAAGAAATAACAAACTTTTTTACATCAGCAATTTCGTTAATATTTACCGTAGTGACATCCACATTCCCCAAGTGCACTGATAATTTTTTAGACTTGTTCTACCCTTTTCGAAACCGTTCCAACTGGTTACAACGTCATCCAACGTCGCCCGAATTCACAAATAAAAACGAATATGTCGTTTTGGCGGCAAATCGAAAATGGCACATTTTAAATCGTTATAGAAAAAAAAAGTGAAAATACCCTATTCTGCGAATAGGGACATCGAAAAACCTGAGCTAGCTAACGCTGCTAAAAGGTTAAGCACTAATTTATCATTAAATTACAATATGATCAGAGTTACGATGGGAATATTTACGAAACATCTCACGTCTGTGAATTAGTTATTTGTGCAGATATTTGGATCTGCCGTGTGCCATCGCTATATCTCTATGTTATCCAATACGCTGGCTTTAAGAAAATATCAAACTGCCTTTGAAATAATTTTACACTATAAGTATTCATTATAATCCCACATATTAAAAAAAATGTTTGCACGTAAATCTTTATGCATATATAACCATTTATAGCCATTCTTTTATTTATTCTAAATATCAAATTATAGTGAATGTATATTTGATTGCAATACAAAATCTGAGATTTGACAAGTGCCTGCCACCAAATATGGTTCTTATGTTTTAAAGTAGCTGGATATAAATATAATGTTTCGGTAGATTTTTCAAATATAAATGCAATCTCAAATTGAATCGGTACGATATAGTTTTGAGATAATATTCACGAAATAACGGCAACTAATTTAAAGCATAGGCTAAGTTAAGTTAAATTAAGTTTAGATTTATCTTAAATGTTTCAGTATTTCTACGCATTTCACTTACCAACCTTACGATTAATATTTTAAAATTTCAACTCGTTAATATGTAGATCTTTCCAGTTTTAAAACTTATATTAAGTTGTAGTTTCTTTTATCAATCAATTGCCAACTTTACGGTTAATATTTTAAAATTTCAACTCATTAATTGTAGATCTTTCCGGTTAATATTTTATATTAAGTTGTAATAATTTATTTAATCACTCAATAAAGTTAAATTATTTAACCAGAATTTTACCAAAAGTATATAAATCGAATGCTTAAAAATTTCTTGCTTTTACAACATATTATTTTTAAATAAGTTTTGTGATAATCACATGCATATTATACAATAATAATTGAAGACATGGGTGGAATAAGAACATAAGGGACGGCTTATTTCGTTCGACATTTCTTTCTTTATCGTAATAGTTATGAAAACTATAAGAAAGTCAGAACGCTGTTTTTGCATAGAATTTCTAATGCTATTCAAAATGGTTCCATATTGATCATTCTATGAAATGTATGATAGATTTTACCACAGAATAAAGAAGATCACTAGAAATGCCTTCCATACAAAATTTGAAACAAATGTCGCCACTGATTTCTTACCTTTCAGTTCTAGATCATTTAATCATTAGTTTTGTCTCTCTTACACTCGCCTGACATTGTATATCACCATCCGATTTGAATTTCATAATCGTGGTGAAACACAGTTTTGTATTGAAAATTTAAGGCCCCGATTGGCCAGAATTTTTTATTTCGAAACACGTCCACATCAATTTCTTTATTCTTTGGATTTAACATATTTAAACCCGGTGTGACGACAACTCTCCCGAAAATGAAAGTATAATAACTGCAAGGAATTGAGATGGTACTAATGAAGACAGCAAAGAAAATAACAATCTTTTTGGATTTCTCAAGTTTTTGAGTGGTTTAGAAATATCATCTCACATAAGCTGTTATTGCACCCATGTCCAGTTAATAAAAATATTTCTTTGTCAGTTTGCTTCAATTTAAAAGAATTTGTAAGCTTTTTAACCACCGTTAATATTTAAGAAGTAATTTTGTAAATTTATTTTAAGTATGTTTTAGATTTGATAATTTAGAGGCCATAATAATTTTATTTTTATGTGATTATTTTACTACTTATCCTTATATAGTCGTGCTGTTTTTTTAATAAATACTTATCTCAATATGTAAAGATTAATTTTTAGTATATTGTCGACTAATAAACGATACTAATAAGTTGCAAGATAGCATTGTTCAGGAAATATTAAAAAAAAACATTATTTAACCTAATATAATATTAAAAATTTAATTATTATTTTATTGTTTGTTACGGTTTTTGTGCATAAAATCGCTGTACCGAAAATAATTAAACTTTTTGCCTACCATAATATTATATTTATTTTTTATGAATAAAAATAAATAATTTGGGAGGCGGGTTGGGTACCGCCGCCTGGGGAACCATTTATTGATCCTTTGACCTCTCCATCTGGTCTCTCGACCCATCGCCTTGCGTCGCAGCGGCAGGGATATATTTATACGTCACTGTTGAACCCACTGATCCCTAGATTCTTACCCCCCCCCCCTCATACCTTTTTCCTTCCCAGAACTTCCTCTCCTTAAAAAGACCCACCAAAGATGACATCGTCAGAGAGAAATCTTTCCCTCAAAGCCTGTTATATTTGGGGATGCTGTGTGGAGGGTATAATTGAGGAAATGATATGAATGAATTTTCAAAATAGTTTTGCATGGTTGTCAACAGGATGGTATTGTTTATTTGTCGGCGATAAAACATTTGATGATACTGCCATAATTTAGATTTTTCTTTTCTCAGTTAATTGCATAATATTATTATTTATTAGACTTATGAATATACTTATATGAAAGCTTTATGTTGCTATTTCTAGATGACAGAAGTGTCAAACACTGCCATTAAAAAAAATATATGGATAATTTATTTTGTCTTATCAAAATTTCAGCATTGCCTTTTAGTGAATAATGTATTGTGTTTAATGATAGTTAGACTAGCGTAAGAAATACGTAAGTTGTACAAAGTTAGGAATCTTGCGTTCCGCCTGTATTGATACAAATTGATTAATAAAAGAAAGTATTTTAGAAAGGTGTTTTTATTTTCTGATGTATTTTTTATTCCTTTTCATCATATTCTTGGTATATCTATACAGGGTGTATCGGCAAGTACCCGACAAACTTTAACCTGCTATTCCTCAGCACATTTGGAGTAAAAAATGTTATGGGCGCTTTTCTGTCCGGTAACATTTTTTTTCCATTAAAAACAAAAAATAAATAAAAAAATCCACACTCCGTCACTGTCATTTGCATTGTTTTTCGTGTTCAACAGCTGTTATTAGCGAGTATGTCAAAAATTGTCCTCGCTCTTTCGTACACACTAAATAATAATAGCTAAAAATGAAACGAATGGTGCCGTGCCATTTCGTTGTGATTGTAAAAGCGCGCCAACGTAGGTACGTACGTACATTATTCAACGAAACTCGAACAAAATATTGCGAGACGGGTTTTCAAACTTTGACAAAGGATAAAACAGTGGTGACATGTGGTGAAAATATGAATAATAAATTTTTTATTAAAAAAAAACGTTACCGGACAGCAAAGTGCACATAAGATTTTTTACTCCAAATATGCTAAGGAATAGCTGGTTAAAGTTTGTCGGGTACGTGCCGATACACCCTGTATAGAATACTAGCTGGACTTCCCAGCGTTGCTCGGGCTTCACACAGAATTTTTCATAATCATAATCGAAATTTTTCCTCTTGTTTTGAAGGTCAAGTTTGCAAATTTTCATCAACCTCAAAATAAAACTGTATATTTGTGTACAAATCAAATCCACACCGTCCGCCCGCCCGCCCATGACTATCAACTTATCAAGCCATATGCTTAATATTATGTGGTAGCGGTGAGTGGGTCAAAACCTTGATTGGGTTTATCTTCGAATGATGGACTGGTGATGTAAGAGGAGAGAGGATGGAGTGTCTGGCTATTCTGATCTTGTCAGCTGAAATATGAAATTGTCCCGTGGCATGTGTGCCCCACGAATCCGAGTTCTAGGTAAGTACTGATGCATTATGTTGATTGGTCGAAAACAGGACTTTCGTTCTAAATTATGATTGGTTCAGAGATATGGCCAGTGAAATAGAGCATCCTTATTGGCCAATGAAGTTCAAATTCATGCCACCAGAGTTTTAAAAAAAAGGTATAATTTCAAGTATTTTATTCAAGTCTCTTTTGTAAGTTCTACAAGTCTTTGCTAGGTTTAGAGTGTGATATCTAACTAACTAACCATCAAGCCGTTTCTCCGCAGGGGTAGGCAGAGAGGACGGACCTCCAAACAACTCGGTCTTGGCACACACTCCTTGCCTCATTCACAGTCATACATCATCTCATACATACTCTTCTATTGTTCTGACTCTTGACATGGCCCGACTCAAGTATCTGATTCACTTGGTCGTGCCATGTCTTCCTCGGGTGTCCCCGACTTCTGCTATCATTCACATTTGCATCGTATATTCTCCTTGCACTCCTTTTTTCGCTCATTCACTCTACATGCAAAAACCATCTAAGTGTCCCTTTCTTGATCTTACTCATTACGCTTACATCAGCCTTGCACTCTTTGCGGATCTCCACATTCCTCACACAATCATACATGGTTTTACCACACATATGCAAAGATATTAGAAGAACGAGATGTGCTACGCGCAGTTCGTACTGAGTGGAATTGTTTTGCCGAGTGTCGCCGGTTTTGTTCACCAATACTACTGCACACCTTCGCTTGCGCTAAGGTATCCGCACTAATACATAGAACAGATTTCTGTGCGTACACGTCCCGATACCGTTCAAAGTACCCTAATTAGGTAGTACTCCGGCTACGGTCCGGCGGCCAACATAGCATATCTCGTTCTTCTAATATCTTTGCACATATGCCTCAGGGATCTCAATTCTTTTCATAATAAAGCATCCTTTTTAGACCCTTTTTTAGTATTTAAGGTAAGTGTTTTCTTGCAATGTAAAAAAACCATAAATTTTCCTGATTTATTTACCTTTCACCCCAATTTCCGTTAAATAATGTCTTTTTTTTCGATCCCCTGTTTTCACCCATTTATTTCTTCGTTAAATTGAGTGGTTTTATGCATATAACTTGCTTAGCTAATAAACTACAATGTTTTTTCATGTCCATCCTAATTTTATATATGCATTTAGTAAAATAGTTGCATTTAGTAAATATTGATATATCCTGATTTTATATCCAAGCTATAAGGCTAGCGTTGGGTATATGATTAGTTTGCGCATTCAACGGGTATTTTCTGATTGATTAATCAAGGCGTTAATCTCATTTCTGAGAAGAAATCTTAAGGTGAGGCACCACTTAGTTGTAACATTTGGAATTGGGCCGCTAACAATAGTGCTCCTTATGTAGATGGCGATAAGGTTTAATTAATTCATTTTGTAAATATACGCTTTTTTCAAGGTATTGCTTTACAATATTGAGACAAATTATTTGTTTGCACCCGTTTATACGCATTATTAATGTAAGAAAGGTTTTTGGTGGTACGCCTGCTTGTTGAATGCGTAAGAGCGAGATGACTGATAGGGGTATAAAAGATGACGGATGCATCTGCTCGCACTTTACCCAAACCGACAGCTCAGAGATAAGACGTAGACAATCCGCACTTGATTGTTAATAAATCATTATATTGGAACACGCGTTATAATTATTGTGTTCCACAAAGTCTGTAAATAACAGTCTAACAGTTATTTAACAATTAATATGAAAAAATAGTTTCGCTTGTTTAACCTTTTGAACGCGTTAATTTGCTCCGTTTTATCTATACCCGTACGCGGTACATATTTTCAAATACCTATGCACGCAATTAAATGTCAAATTATAGCATTCTGGCATGATTTATTGGACTATATAGACAGAACAGATTATTCTCCACAATATGAAAACAAATCCTCGTGTGTCAACACTCTTAGATATTTATAAAAATAAAAATATAACATTTCATACAAAGACGTACCGTATCTTTTGAATGTGGTCCCGCCATTCACTCGGCGTGTGTGTACTTAGGCCACTGCGTTGATAGACACAAGTGGGACACCATGAGCACTTATCATTTTTAGTTATGAAAAGTTGTGAATGACATACTAGTACTAACGCCATCCATTGAAAAAAATGTAAACTGAAGGACTAAAAGGCGCGAAGAGGCGCACTTGATTATCGATCTTTTTTTATGTAATACAATTTTATTTTTGAGAAATTCTTGTAGATGTCAGCATCGTTATAGTTCTACGAATGTCCAAGTGAGCAAGAAATACATTTATGACGAAAGAGCGCTAGAATATCGGCCGTTAAAGTTTCCGTATCAACTGTTGATACAGCCGCGTGTGAGTATAGACATTTTGCGGTAACAACAGTTGATACGGCCGCGTGCAAAGAGTTAAAAACTCAATTCTTTTGCGAAAGGCATACAAATACAATACTGTACCGTTAATTCAATGAAATATTGTACTTTTATGCCTTATTTGAAAGAAAGAAATGGACAAAACATCATATTCATATTAAATGGGCGCAATTAATAAAAATAAATTGATTAATGCCATCTATGAACTTGTAGATTATAACAAATGTTGCATTTAACCTTAAGGTTAAATGCAACGCTCGTTGTATTCTACGTGTTCACAGATGGCGTCAATTAATTAATTTTGTTTAAATACGCTTTTGCAAGGTATTGCTTTACAATATTAAGACAAATCATATGTTTGCGCCCGTATATACGCAATATGAATATGAATCAATAGTTTTGTTCGTTTAAAGACTTAATTCTTTCGAGAAAGGCACACAAATACAATATTTTACCGATGATTCAATCCAATATTGTATTTGTATGCCTTTCTCGATAGAATTGAGTTTTTATATGGACAAAACTATTTATTCATATTCATATTGCGTATATGAGGGCGCAAACAAATAATTTGTCTTAAAACTGTAAAGCAATACCTTGCAAAAGCGTATTTAGAAAAAATCAATTAATTAACGCCATCTGTGAACACGTAGAATACAACGAGCGTTGTGTTTAACCTTAAGTGCTCAGTAAAATTTTAATTTTGTGATTTTTTTTTTTAAATCAAACGAAAAATTATTTTAACCTCTTTATTATTTTTACAGATAATTTAATTGACATCCTTGTGATTATAATTAAATAGAATAAAATGAACACATATTTTAATATTTGGTTACACGTTACACAGGATTAACTTTTATTAGGACATTCCAACATTGTTTCACATTTTATTGATTTATTCATTGTTAATAACATTAGGATCAAATCTAAATTTTCAAGTTCTTGGCCAAATGGATGACTTCATTAAATATTTCATTACCATAATTATAATTATTATTAATAATGGCGGATATAAATTGCTGAAAGTTATGTTGGATGTACTCAATAAAATTACAAAAAAAAAACACTGATTTACTAAATATATAAAATGTTGTTTGCTATTTGGTGTTTATCTAATAGTAAAAAAAAATCACCAAAGCATATACTATATGCTGTGGTAAACTAAAAAGAATTCATAATCCGCTCTTTCATAGATGTCACTGATTTAATTATTTTAGGAAAAAAACATTTGGGTAAATTGAGCTTTAAAATATTAAGACAAATTATTTGTGATAACACGATATGAATATATGGTTATGTTCGCATACAAACTAAGGTCATACAAGTACAATATTGGATTGAATCACTGATACAATACTGAATTTGTAAGCCTTCTGTTTTATTCAAGAACTATTTATTCATATTTTACCTATGTACAAGCACAAACAAATCATAATACTTATTATTGATATTGTAAAGCATAGCTTGCAAAGCGTTTTTTTATTGATATTGTAAAGCATAGCTTGCAAAGCGTTTTTTTCCTAAAATAATAAAATTAGCGCCATCTATGAAAGAGCATATAATGAATTCTTATATACCCTTAAGTACAATAAAGGCTTTTGTAACATTACATGAGCAAACATAATTTTTTTTTTGTTTCCGTCATATAATATATTGAAAATATTAGATATACGACTACAAAATTTTTTTTTCAAATTTACCATCTGTTATGTATTGTAGTTATTTAAATATTAAATGTGTACAGAAACAATATTATTTGATTTGATAAAAAATATATATATACAGGATTTTCCAATAAGAGGTGTTATTTTGATATTCAATCGTAGAAGATCAATGGTTTCGTTGCTTGTGTGGCACGTAACGTCGTCTTGTTGAAAGTAAACGTTGTCCAGATCAATACCATCCAATTCCGGCCATAAAAAATCATTAATCATCTCTCGATAGCGATCCATTCACCGTAACTGTTTCCCCAGCCTCAGTTTCCAAAATGGAAGGTTCAATGACTCCGCCGGACCATAAACCGCACCAAACAGTCACACGTTGAGGATAGAGAGGCTTTTCAACAATAACTCTTGGGTTTTCCGAGCCCCAGATGCGACAATTTTGCTTGTTGACGAAGCCATCAAGGTGGAAATGGGCCTCATCACTCAAGATGATTTGTATTTGATTCGCTCAAGTGAATTTTAATAATTTCAATGTGTTGTTGAAGCGTGTATCGTTCCATTTTTATTAATGGCGTAGTTTCTACTTGTCAAATGACAGCTTCAAAAGTAACATCTACCGAAATAGCGTGCTATTCAAAATAACACCTCTTATTGGAAAACCCTGTATAATGTATAATATGAATCGGTTTTTACGAGGTTACAACCAAAATGTACAAAGACACTTGTTACGACTTACAAACTAGAAAATCATTGTCATCTTTAATTTCTAGGACTATTTACAAAGGGACTTGGGATTAAGCTACAATATTTCATGTCAAATCACCGATGCACTGCATCGAAACACATTTAGTACACACTCTATAGTGTGAAAGTTACAATTTACATTGAAAATTCTGAATTTCAGCGTCACTTAACTGAATGTTTGAATAATATCCATCATCGACAAAACTAATATGTATATAAAATGATTGAATTCATAAGTTGGGGTTTCAAAGAAAGTCAAATGTAACATTGCCATCAAATACCAATCAGCGCCATTTTTTTAATTCTTTTTTTCATTTGAAAGATGCAACTACTTGCTACTGTCATGTTGTTATTCTTGTCAGATCACAATTTGATAGCAAACTGAAAGGGACCTTGAATCAGCGTAGTGGTAACTTTTCAACCGTCAAAAAAAAGAAAAGATTCTAACGGGTTGTTTCGGAAAATTTGAACAATTCATCAAATTTCAACGTTAATTTGCGAGTTCTGTGAAAGATATTTTCTAGTTCTGTTATTATTTCAGTTATGTCAAGCAACTAGCCTATAATGATATAATATCAAAACTTGAATAGGACTTTCACAGAACTCGCAAATTAACGTTGAAATTTGATGAATTGTTCAAATTCTCCGAAACAACAGGTCCTAAATGGCAATTTGATGACAATGTTACATTTGAATTTTTTGTGAAAAATGCCCCAAGCTAAGACGCGAACAGAACATTTAATTGCTAAAATGGAGACTTGAATTTTAAATCATATTATTTTTTAAATTCAATTTAAATCAGAATATTATGATTTCAAAGATGAAACTATTTTTTAATATATATAGGACGTGTTCTTTCGAGAATTTGAACAATTCATCAAATTTCAACGTTCATTTTCGGGTTCTGTGAAAGTCCTATTCAAGTTCTGATACTATAGCAATGTCGGCTAGTTGCTTGACAGAACTGAAATAATAACATAACTAGAAAAATCTTCACAGAACTTGAAAATTAACTTTGAAATTTGAATAATTGTTCAAATTCTCCGAAGCTACCCGTCCTTACATATATATATTTTTATTACTGTTTTTTTTTTTACAAAAATCTATATAAAATATTGCATTACTTGGAATTAACCCTGCTGAATCTGTACATAGTTAGGTTCATTCAAATGGCTTTAAATGGTATAATATTTGGGTCAGGTGAATTATTACGGATGAATACATAATGCATTCAAACTAACTTGTTGTGTTCACTTGACAAAGGAGATATTGTGTTTTAGACATCAATAAAGTGGGACTGACTCTGTTTAGGAAATGTTCCTTTGAATATTAGATTCTATTGGTAACAAAATTTAATAAAAAATAAGGTAAACTTAAGCACATATTTTCTAAAATGAATTAATCTTTTCATTTCACAATTTTCACTGATTTATAGATTATTATTATTTATTTATATTTACATAGACAATATAGCATAAAATTTCTCAACACTTATTGCAGAAGTTGAATTAAAAAAAAATAAAGATTGGTTTAATTATTAAAAATCATTAATAGTCTTTTACGATCTGTGGTAAATAGTTCAAAATAAATAAAATATTTGAACATCGGATAAAAATAATACGCAAGAAAGGCAAGGATTTGCACCAATGTTTTTTATTGTAGGTGAAAATTAATTTCAACTGAATTGAATTACATTAAATTTTAAACACCCAATTCAAATATCTGATATGTTAAAAATATGACTGAATTTAAATTAATCTGAAAATTTCTACCTATAATAATTATTTTGTCGATGATGGCATAATTATTAAATCATATTAATTAATATTACATTGGTTTGTCAAATCTATAAATAATATAGCTTAGATATCTTGTCCTGTAAGATACCAATTAGTAAACATTTTGGATAAATATTTAATTCCGTAAAATTACTGGTGGACGCGCATAAAATTGCAGTACATTTTTAATAATAAGGTCCTATTCTAATGGTCCATAAACATATAAAACCATAGGATGATTTGGTATGTTTATGGACCATTAGAGTGGAACTGTTATTAAATTTATCGATTATAATTTAAAGATAAACACTACTATTCAACAGCGTAGTATAAATAGATATGTTTATTTGGTAGTTTTTAGTTACGTTTCGCTATGTTACTTCATGACTAACTTATTGAAACTAACAAACAAATTGACACTGCCTTCTAACAGTTAACAGTTCCCTCACTCACGTACGGCTAGAGTTTTATTCCGTATTCTAATTTATACGCCTCCAAATGTAAATTTATTTAAACCTTACATAAAATAAACACATTTCCATTATTCACCAAGAGATTTTACAGTTTTAAATTTACATCCTCGTAAATAAATATGATTGTATCGCGAACACTGATTTGTTTAACGCCACAACTGGGCCACTGGGATCTCAGCTTCGACACAAGATTACATCACAAGTTCATCAAAATTCACTCCTTTACAATTCAAATAACAAAAGGTATTTGAATAATCGAAGCGTTTATATAATGGGACGTTGCTAGGGTTAATAGTTTATGGAGGGGCACAGTCGCAGCAAAAGTTCACTGCTCTCTCTTCCCAAACCCACAGTTCCTTCAGCTCTTTGGGCAGTCCTACGACTCCTTCTCTTCCGCCTTGGTACACGCACTTGCCTCTCTTCCTCCGCAGAAGCTTTACTGTGAAGGATCTGGCCTTGCAGACGAACTTTCCATACCAGCAGTCGTGCTTGGTGCACTCCACACTCCTGAGGTATCTTGGGAAGTAGTCTAAACCTAGGTCAATCCATTTCACTACTGCCTGACATTCCCAGGGTCTGGATGGGTTTGCCGCCCTCTTTTCTCTTCTCTCTGATCCTGCTGATCCCGAGAAATGGTCCATCTCCCAGGCTGGTTTATCTTCCAATTCTTGAGCGAAGTCTCCATCGACAGAGAACTGATTGTAGGCGCTTGCTTTCCTTTTGATGTCTGATGAATCCACGTCTTCAGATGCATCTCGTGGAGGGTCCACACTCATATATCTGGGGTTGTAGGCAGGACCCAATATCTTAGCCAAGGATTCCATCTCCAAAGAATTGCACCCGGAATTAATGAAACCCAGCCTTTCATCGACGTTAGCTCCAGATCCGTGGAATTGTCCTTTACTAGAACGACCAATTCGCGCACTCCTCACGGATTTCGCAAACACGAACAGTACTATTATTTCAATCATAACCACTACCGGCAAACTTCGAATCAAAAACTTCGCCATGATTATACTTTATTCTGGCAGTGTATTTAATATTCAAAACGCAAAAACTTTGTAGCGATTTATATCCGAACACATTGCATCACCGAACTAGAGCTGATAATCAATAACTTTACTTGACACTCTCGGCATAGATTATTTTTAGTTCGGTTGCACGCGTGAACTTTCAAAATATTATATATTGACGGTAGGAACTCAAGTTGCCAACTGACCAGTGGAACCCTATACGACTGGCTAGGTAAACTGCCCACAGGTAATTCCTGAATATTTACCGTAAACACAATTAAATGACATTTAATGCGTTGTCTCTTTCCAACTTGCACATTAGAACATCGCCTTTCTTTGTTCCGCCGCAGCGCTGCCTGAAAGTAATCCTGAAATCCTGCGAATTCAGTAAGAAGGTACCTTTACAACATTAGCAAAGCCATTAAAACCTTACATTATTTTCGTTAATGTTGTTCTTACCTGGTAACATGCTTGCAAATGTATTATTCGTTACTTATTGGAAATAAATTAGGCGATGGAATACCGTGCCTGACGACTTTAATGATTAATACATAATGTTGTGGGTAGTTCTACGACATTAATAATTAGGTGTGCGTTCGCGTTCTTGACAATTAATTTGAAATATCAGAAGGAACTACGAACTCCGTGATCAGGGGGGCGGGAGGCTGTTGTCAAGCGTGTGGAAGAAACTACCTACTGTAACATTAAACGCCAAATCAATATCGATGTAAATGTACATTTGAATGTTGGGGGTAAATAATTACATAATTCAAAACATAAAAAGAGATTTGAAACCTAGCAGCAATATCAGATAGATAATATATATTTTTACGTATCGATACGATTCGCAGTATTATTTTACTAAATTGTGTTATTTCACATTTAATTACCAATTAAAAAGCAATTATATATTTGATACTCTCAGTATCAAGTGTATAATAATGTGTGTGAATAACCAGGAATTTCCCCACTTTTCTCTATCCCATCTCCTTCTCCTCCCCATAACCTTCAGCCTCACAAAATACCCCAATTAGGGATGTCATAATCCCACTGGCTCCGGTTAGAAGAAAGTAGTTAGGACTATTGTGCGGTATTCAGGTTTAAAAAAAATATATTAAAAATATCTTACTTGGCAGCGTAACTTTAGTAAGATGTTGCACTACGTAGTAATGCAAAATCATGTGTTTTTGGTTTGAAAATTTGGTCGCCTAGAAATTTTTCAGATGCTTTAAATAAATAAATACCGCGAGTATAATACATATTGGCCTTCGAGTATTTTTTACATACGTCTTTTTATAGCCCAGAAAAAAAATTATAAGGCCTATGAAAACTGCTTTAAAGTTTTCCTACTTACGAATCCATTTTCGGTTATGGTTTTATTGTATAATGTGGAAAATTAAGTTATTTATAAAATGATCGTAAAATATTTAAATATTTATGCCTGAACATCCACAAAATAAAATAAAAGGCACTTTTTGGCCATGTTTTTTTCTTGCCTAAATCAAAACAGCTGGATGGTGTTAAGCGGGAATTTAAGCCTTATCGCCATCTACGTAAGGAGTGTTATTGATGGCGGCTCGATTCAAAATATTACACGACGTAGTGCATCGCCTTAAGTAAATAAAAATTCAAAAAAATATTTATTGCACAAAAATACAGAGTACAAAGGGTATAGCTTATAGGTTACATTCTATTTCTTCCAGCTAACCCAACAAATACAACTCTGAATTATCAAAGAACTTACCTACCTATGCCAATGTAAGTGGGTACCTAAATAACTTCTATCTTGTAAGTAATTAAGTACGTTATCGTGTGGTTAAGACGCTGTCCCGGTAAGTCAAGAGATCCTGGTTTCGATTCCTAGTTGTGACCGTTAACTTTTATATTTGATGTGTCTTGTTCTATTTTATGTTTTGTTTACATTTATGAGTATTATATTATCATTCAATTATATATTAAATTGATGGGTATAATATTCAAGAAAAGTTGTTCTTGAATTTTCCTGAATATTTTAAAAATAGTTAGTAAAAATTCCATATAAATAAAAATCAATCAATCCAATTCATTAGAAAGTGTTGATCATTTAGAAAGGTAACTGGCGCAAATATGAACGGTAGCAGAAGTCGGGGACGCCCGAGGAAGACATGGCACGATCAAGTGAATCAGATACTTGAGTCAGAATAATAGAAGAGTATGTATGAGACGATGTATGAATGTGAATGAGGCAAGGAGTGTGTGCCAAGACCGAGGTCCTCTCTGCCTAGCCCAGCGGGAAACGGCGTGATGGTTAGTTAGCTGCCAAAAATATGGGAAAAAATTAGTTGCACGATGATAATTCCTATTATATATATGAGATCGATAAATATGACGTTTAATAACTAGGTCCCAATGGTCGAGAGGTTAAGACGCTGTCACGGTAAGATAAAAGATTCTGGGTTCGATTTCTAGTTGTGACCGTTACCTATTTATTTTCTGTTTCTTATTTTATTCCATGTTTTGTTTAGATTCATTAGTATTTTCTTCTTCTTAAATGATAATTAAGTATTTCGTATGATACAGATTACGTAAGCGTATATTTATTTATTTGTGTATAGATTATCACATATGATACTGTTTTAATTTATACTACACTTCATATCCATTCATAACTTCTCTAACGCTCTCATTCCAAAGATAATTAGCCAGGTGACCGGATAAATCATAAAAATGATAATTCATCACATTTTTAAAAAGTTATATAAAGCCATGGAAAGTGATGAAACATTCATCGTTTCTAATGACTTTATATCACTTTTTAAAGGTGTGTTGAATTGTCACTGTGTTGAGTTATCATGGAACCAATTAGCCAATATGTTTCATTAAAGTATTTCTAAAGCCAAGAACCTAATATTACAACATGCCCTCCGTGGTTAGCAATTCAAAATTCGCGGGATCAAATCCCGGCGTGCGCAAGTAAATTTTATTTAATGAATTTGTTTTATTTCACAATTTATTAATTATTCGTCACGTTCCAGAGAGGAATATACTCCCAGTATTGCCCTGGTGTAAGATCACCATTCAGAATTGATACGTTGCTTTAAATGGCTCTAACCGTATTTAGTGACCTGATCTGAATAGCCAGGTACTTCCCATCTCCTTCCCCTCCCCACTAACTTCAGCCTTACAACATACATATATAGTGATGTTGACATATTCAATACCAACTTGGCAAGTTTTGTGGATCATTTAAAACATTTATTTCAACAATACTCCTAAACACATCATGTAAACCTACAAATAGCTGTAATTTTCTGTTTTTGTTTCTTGTGTTTGTATGACTTGTTGCATATCTTTTATGAAATGTAATTTTATTCTTATTTTTTATGTTTCAAAGTATCTGTCAAATTAAAATTATACTACCAACCATGTAAAAGCCCTCTGGGCGTTAAATAAATAAATAAATAAAAAATAAAATTAAAATACCCGAATTAGGGATGCCAGTCTCACTGGCTCCTGATGGTTGTGTGCTGTTGGAATTGTTGTGCGGTATTAAAAAAATAAATAAAAATATCACTAACGATAAAGTAGATACCAAAATAATTTTATTAATGTATGCTTTATTAATTTATTAATGCGGGTCTTGAAGAGGGCCGTATTACATGAAAGAGGAAAAACAGATGTCAGTAGCTCGTTCCTCATGCAAGTCGACTTACACAGACATAAGTTGGAGAAAAGACCCGTTCTCATGAAGCCGACATCAAATATGAACGAGCGCTCCGCTCGTGTCCGTTGAGGTTCGCGTACGTGCACACCGGTACACGGAAGATCAATGCGGCGAGCTCCTTCGAGCAGGCTCCATTAAAATGGCTTTAAAACAGACTCGAATCTCTGCATCAGAGATGAGAAATAAGTAATGTTAATTAAGTTTTAACTTTCTGAAATACATTTTTTTGATTCTGCTAGGCATAGCAATTTTTACGTGTGGCAGCCAAAATCGCCTTCCGAACATTGTCAAAATTGTGGTGACTTCGCTGACAAACCAATAATTATTGAAAAATTAGCTGATGTGTGGGTTATGAATGGTTTTAGTTATGTTGTAAGAAAAGTTTTGAGGTTATGATTTCTAGTGTATCTGAAAATGGGTCTATTTTTTATGGCGAAGCTTAATGCTAAATAACTATTTTAATTAATCTTTATAACGAATTTGTGTACATCATGAATACCAAAAAATATGCTTTAGATAAATTGAAGGTTTTCCTATCGTTTCGGTTGAGTAGAATACAAATAAAAAAGTAATTATCTACTCAATAAAAAATATAAATGTAAACTACTAAAAAAATATTTTTTCAATAGAAATGTATGAACGCGTGAAGGAAACAATTTTAAAAAATACTGAATTATGACTAAGATTATCTGTGACAGTTTCACTTGATTCAATTTTTTGCTTTCTTATAAAGTTATTTATAAAATAAATAAAAACAAGTTTTGTGCTTCAAATCGCACGTTTCTAGACTCCGTTTGTCAAGCAATTTTAATGCCTATTAGCTCCAGTATAAGGTATACCAAGAATATACACATTTTTGGCTTGTAGCTTCCTCTTAAGATGTAAATAATATCATTCTAAAGAATTGAAAAGTTTTCTTTTTATAAGTTTTGTTTCACTTGATCGTGCCACTTCTTTCTCAGGCGTGACCGACCTCTACCATTCGCGAATGTGTATATTAGTTTTAATTTTGTTTACATTTCAGTTACCCCTAATTACGTTTCCAAAGAAATTGTTATTAAATTTAACTACCCTACAAAGTATTCAAATTTATTTGTTTGAACAGACATAAGATGCCGATAAGCTGTTAATGTGCGTATTCTATTGTTGAAATATGGTTGTTATTTCCAAATATTGACAGGGAGTCATTAGGTTCCATTAGAGGCATTATTGGAAATTCCCTAATATGCATTCGTTTCTAACTGCCTTTTGAAGGCGAAACTGCTGTCAATAACAAAATTTAAGTTACTGAATTTAATTTGTATTGAGTTACACCGTAGTTTTGGAGCCCCAAAATATCTGAAAAAAAACCCGGCGATGCCACTCGTAGCTATGCAAATTCATGTTTTTTGGTTTGAAAATTTGATCACTTAAAAATGTTTTAGATGCTTCAATTAAATACTGCGAGTAGAATACATCTTGGCCTACTAGATGATCCAGTATTTTTTAGATAAGTCTTTTAATAAGCCTAGAAAAAAATAATGTGCGAGGCCTATAAAAACTGCTTTAAAGTTCAAAATCTCCTACTTACGAACGCATTTTCGGTTATGATTTTATTGTATGATGTGGCAAATTAAGTTCTTTATAAAATAATCGTAAAACAATTAAATATTTGTGCCTAAACGTCCGCAAAATAAAATAAAAGCCACTTTTTGGCGATGTTTTTTTCTTGTATTTATCAAAAAAGTCGAATGGTGTTGAACGGGAATTTAAACCTTATCGCCATCTACATAAGGGGTGGTATTATTAGCGGCTTGATTCAAAATGTCACACGACGTATGGCATCGCCTTAACTTTGTCCAGAAACGGGCGGTACGTTTGATAGATTCCCCACTCTTAACAAACAGATTGCAATCCTTAGAGCATAGGCGTCAGGTAGGTATGCTGTCCCTGTTCTACCGGTATTACAACGGAAGATGTTCCGAGGAACTAGTGTCATTGCTCCCTTCGGCACCCACGAAACACGCCAAACGCGCGGCCGACATGTACACGGTTAACATTTCAAGACCCATGCTCATTCCTTCCTCTCCCAAAAAATAACCTTCCGACAGCATCCAAAAAGATATACATAGGTCCTGAGTGAAATTATTTGCCTCCTGTGTGGAGTTTTGTATCCATGAAAATACAATGAATTAATCTTTCAGCTATTGTAATAGCGTCTAATATTAATTGCTCCTTTTCGGTAATTACTAAGAAACCTATTTTCCAAAGATATTATTGTATCCACTATTCTAAGAATTATCAGTAAATGCTTTCTATAACTGACAACACGGCTTGATACTCTATTCTACTAACAAAACCCCCATTAGGTTATTTCATTATGGTATTGATTAGGGAGCAAGATCCAACGATTAGGTAGGTACCTATAATTATTTGTATCGATAACGGAATAATATTAATATTTCTTAAGTCATCAAAGTTATGTATGTAGTGTACTCACGCAGACATTTGTAGGTTTGTAAAGCTGAAAGTATTTATAAAAAATATTTGCTTCAGTAAAATTGCCTTATCGAATGTAAGAAACTATGCAAAATTTCAATATCTTTCGAATGACATTATAAAAATACAAGAAACAAACTGATCGAAAAAAAATGTAGCACGGTCTGTGAACAGTAAAACCATTCAAAAAAAATTACATTATCTATAGGGCCCACTGGAGGTGAAACCAATCGCGTTAACTCAGTACACTCTATTAATTCATCTAAGCATCTGTCAACATAAATACTCGTATACACAAAGTATGTCCACTAGAGGTAAAACCACGCGCGTTAACTCAGTACATTCTACTAATTCATCTAAGCGTCTGTCAAACATAAATGTAAACAATGTATGTAGACTGGAGGTGAAACCACGCGCGTTAACTCAGTACGCTCTACTAATTCATCTAAGCATCTGTCAAACATAAATACTCATATAAACAAAGTATGTCCACTAGAGGTAAAACCACGCGCGTTAACTCAGTACACTCTACTAATTCATCTAAGCATCTGTCAAACATAAATACTCATATAAACAAAGTATGTCCACTAGAGGTAAAACCACGCGCGTTAACTCAGTACACTCTACTAATTCATCTAAGCGTCTGTCAAACATAAATACTCATATAAACAAAGTATGTCCAATGGATCTGAAACCACGCGCGTTAACTCAGTACACTCTACTAATTCATCTAAGCGTCTGTCAAACATAAATGTAAACAATGTATGTCCACTGGAGGTGAAACCACGAGCGTTAACTCAGTACACTCTATTAATTCATCTAAGCATCTGTGAAACATAAATACTCGTATAAACAAAGTATGTCCACTAGAGGTAAAACCACGCGCGTTAACTCAGTACACTCTACTAATTCATCTAAGCGTCTGTCAAACATAAATATAAACAAAGCATGTCCAATGGAGGTGAAACCAATCGCGTTAACTCAGTACACTCTATTAATTAATCTAAGCATCTGTCAACATAAATACTCGTATAAACAAAGTATGTCCACTAGAGGTAAAACCACGCGCGTTAACTCAGTACACTCTACTAATTCATCTAAGCATCTGTCAAACATAAATACTCATATAAACAAAGTATGTTCACTAGAGGTAAAACCACGCGCGTTAACTCAGTACACTCTACTAATTCATCTAAGCATCTGTCAAACATAAATACTCATATAAACAAAGTATGTCCACTAGAGGTAAAACCACGCGCGTTAACTCAGTACACTCTACTAATTCATCTAAGCGTCTGTCAAACATAAATACTCATATAAACAAAGTATGTCCAATGGATCTGAAACCACGCGCGTTAACTCAGTACACTCTACTAATTCATCTAAGCATCTGTCAAACATAAATATAAACAAAGCATGTCCAATGGAGGTGAAACCACGCGCGTTAACTCAGTACGCTCTACTAATTCATCTAAGCATATGTCAAACATAAATGTAAACAATGTATGTCTAATGGAGGTGAAGCCACGCGCGTTAACTCAGTAGGTACACTCTACTAATTCATCTTAGCATCTGTCAAACATAAATGTAAACAATGTATGTCTAATGGAGGTGAAGCCACGCGCGTTAACTCAGTACACTCTACTAATTCATCTTAGCATCTGTAAAAACATAAATATTCGTATAAACAAAGTATGTCCACTAGAGGTAAAACCACGCGCGTTAACTCAGTACACTCTACTAATACATCTAAGTATCTGTCAAACATAAATATAAACAAAGCATGTCCATTATTAACATTTTTATTTGTAGATAGATATAATCACTATAGATATTTCATAGATACATGTCATTGGTTCAGATCCAAGTAATTATTTTTTAAAACCTTGTTATCTGTTTATCATTAGAAAAATAATTGTCGTCCCAAGTTCTTAACATTGTGAAAGATTTTTTAGATCTACCGCTGACAGATCCACTTTACATATCCCTAAATCGCATGTATCAAAAAGTGGTTACATCAAAGCTTGCAGTGTCAGGAGTCAGGATCGTACCTTCCGTGTCAATGTTTGGCTTGATGTCCAAATCTCCATACTGTGCAGAAAAAGCTAACCCTTGAATATTATTAATTATTAATTCGCTAAATTTCGTGCAGAATTTAGCGTTGTCTGGCGCTGCGAGGGTTGAAGTGTTCAATCTTCATTTTTCCAGACGTTTCGAAGCCGCTCCGACTCTTTGTTCAGGTTCCTCCACAACAATCCGCACCCTTGAGGTATAAAAGCCCAAAGCTTTGTCTTCAGCACAACAAATGTCAACAGAAGTTATGAGGCACGATGTAAAAAAAGCGAATTCAAAAATAATTAGCTTTCAAGAATTTAATTATTCTTTCAATTAAGTTTAGGCAGATCATTAGAACATTGTTTTGAAATACGAAAATAATTGTTTTTTTTGTCTGTATTTGTAAGTTAATTTCGGGTATTGTGCCGTGTTGCGCTACTTCCGTATTTAGCCAACGTTTCGAACAGAATTACAGTGTCCATTTTTAGGGCAGCTGTATAATATTATTATCATTACATATCTGCCTTGATCATAGACACTGTAAGGCTTTCTAAAAAATAAAGTAACGCAACCCGGCATAATACCTCAAAAATTAATTACGTCAATACTTTTGGCCGTGAAGATCTCAAATAGTATAAATAAATATTATAAATAAAAATTTAACGTTTTTATTATATTTCACTGAAGTCGATTAATTAAATAAATAGGCATCTACTTGTCATTACAATTGTTCTTTGAATTAAAAAAAACAATCTACTTGTCAGTACAATTTTTTGTTGAATTGAAACACAATCTACTTGTCCATACAATTGTTCGTTGAATTGAAACACAATCTACTTGTCAATACAATTGTTTGTTGAATTGAAACACAATCTACTTGTCCATACAATTGTTCGTTGAATTGAAACACAATCTACTTGTCAATACAATTGTTTGTTGAATTGAAACACAATCTACTTGTCATTATAATTGGTAGTTGAATTAAAACACAATCTACTGTTCATTACAATTGTTAACTGTTGAATATTAACTGCTATAATGCCACCCAATTTCCGAGAAATATGTATGTGACTGATATGCAACATGCTTTTTCGAAAAAAAAGCACTATCTGTTGGACAAACATGTTTTTTTACAGCGCCATCTGCTGGACGTAAAAGCAACACGCGCTATTGTTTATTTCCACGGATGGACTGAGCAACAGCAACGCATGGCGGGGTATAGCCAGTAAGTAGATATATAAAAACACACGCGTATTCGAATGCAAAGTTGTGTCAAAATTTCAAAGCAATCAATGAAGAACTTTCGGAGATTTAAGATTTTGAGCAAACGAACATTTATATTTTTATTTATTTAGAAGAAGATAGATAACAATACAGCTCTCCAAAACTTCAAACAATGTTGTGTCTTCCTAAATATTTTGTTTCACGTATAAACAAAATGACGAAGAAGAGAGTGAACGGTGAGATTGAAAGGGTGCCAGCAGCCAGTTTCCATCTCCCCAGACTACCTATGCACTACACATCACTGTTCTACAACCATCTTTCACCTACTTCTACTCTTTACACTTACTCAAAGTACTCGGTCTCCCCTACTCTCTAAGCCGGTCTAACAAACCTTACAACTATCAGCAAGGAAGCTCAAGTAAAAAGGAAACACGTTGGTTAGCGTTTACCGAAATGAAAGTCCGGGAAATTTATCTGAAATATTTTGCAATATATGTCTTGCGTCATCGCTCGGTTTAAACCGGTGCAAGCCGTTACGTTAGCCATTACTGTGCATCTATAACATGTTTCTGTAAGTCACAAAACTAGTAAAAAGTCAGTGGTTGAGTTAGCATCGTTTCTGGGTCCCCCACCCATGCGTGGCGATGTCAATTCCTCGTCTTCCATCACGAAACAAGCAACATTTTTCATATACTGTGGAAATTTTCAAATATGTTCAGGTTGTTTGTGATCCGGGAATGTTTGTCTTTCTTAAAAAAAGTGAATATCCCACAAGAGTTCCAACTGTGCGGGTCAATGGTATCCCCAATAATTCGGGTATGTTGTGCTGCGAAGGGGAGTGGGAAAGCGAAGCAGATGGGGTAGAGGAAGGTTGGGATATACCTGGAATTTCAGATCAAACATTTCTAAATCCTTTGCAAGCCACTTTTCGATTCGTAGACTTTTAAATTATTACCTACCTTTTTAATAATACGGTAATTAACGCACAGGGTTTTCCATTTTGATATTCAATCGTTAAAGATCAATGGTTTCGTTGCTTGTGTGGCACGTAGCGCCATCTTGTTGAAAGTAAACGTTGTCCAGATCAATACCATCCAATTTCGGCCATACAAAATCATTAATCATCTCTCGATAGCGCAATCCATTCACCGTAACTGCTGCTCCAGCCTCATTTTCGAAAAAGTAAGGTCCAATGACTCCGCCGGACCGTAAACCGCACCAAACAGTCACACGTTGATAATAGAGGGGCTTTTCAAAAAATAACTCTTGGATTTTTCGAGCCCCAGATGCGGCAATTTTGCTTGTTGACGAAGCCACCGAGGTGGAAATGGGCCTCATCACTTAAGATGATTTGCATTTGATTCACTCAAGTGAATTTTAATAATTTCAATGCGTTGTTGAAGCGTGTATCGTTCCATTTTTATTAATGGCTTAGTTTCTACTTGTCAAATGTCAAAAAATGACAGCTTCAAAAGTAACATCTACCGAAATAGCGGGCTATTCAAAATAACACCTCTTATTGGAAAACCCTGTATAATAACGTAGTTAACGGCTCGCGAGAAACATCGCATAGATTGTTGAGATATTATTTTAATGACAAATGGCAAAGTTCGACGAACTCTCCTATGACAATTCTTCCCTTCTCATTAATCTTTTAGCATCAAAAGCAGTGCTAGAAATCAACTGGAGCGAGTTTATCCTTTAAGTCCTAAACGCTCCGGTCCATGAGCGGCCAGCTAAGAAAAAAAATGGTTGATATCGGATATCATATTGATACTAGCCATAGAATATACAAAAAATACAAGAAATGCGATGTATACAATTATTTACATTTAAATAAGATAAAAAATACGATATTTTCGTAGTTCTTCTCACTAAGAGATGTAACGTTTTCCAGTAACTTCTATGACGATGTTTTTACTACTTATTTATTTATTGGACAACTTATATAGCGCCGCTTTTGTGAGATATCACCTCAGGGGCGCCTTACAGTTGATGCAGGTATTACGGAAATTTAAATATTACAAAAATATATGAAATTATGTTAAATAAAATGAAGTACCTACATGAACAGGTAATGAAGTAAAGGAACAGGTGATACGTAGATAGAAGATGGAGATTCTGCAGCAAGAATCCTAGTAAAAATACAAGTGTTTTCAGTTTTCAAATTAAATGGCGATACACAATGTCAGGCGGCATAGGAGAGGCAGAGCGCGTGTTAAACGAACTAGAACCAAGTCAGTGGCGACATTGGCTTCTATTCAAATCTACATGGAAGGCATGTCTAGTGTGTTTTATCTATTCGGTGGCTCTGGGCGGTTAGGTTAACAATGATGATTGAACAAACATGACAACAATCTAACAAAGATCACGACCATTGAACAAAATGGACAACAATCTAACAAAGATCACGACCATTGAACAAAACGGACAACAATCCGTGTTATTGAACAAAAATGATTGCAATTTATTGTGGTAATCAAACTTTCACTGGAAATTTTATCGGAATAATTAACTTTTTTCATTTGAATCATTTGCAAAAAAAAATACATTTCGTTCTCTACTATTTTGAGCAGGTAATAATGAAGCCACAATATTATGGATTATATGAATTGACCATAATTTGAATGATATCATTCCGAGCAATTCAAGTCGAAATCAAACACCTTAAAAATCTCAGAATGCAAATCGCGTACATTCTGTTAGATTCTTTAAAGTTTCATAACAAAACCTTGTCATGGTTGCTTTCATATACCATTTGCATATTTCCCCGCAGCTTTCATGTGTTTCGGGTCTCCCGCCCCTTGTATCCGGAGTAGCGGCTGGGAGGGAGGGGGTGGTTATATTCCCCCCCTTAGTGGGGGTGTTAGTGGCCCCCCGGCTGGCAGGGGGCTGAAGGGCCTCCCAACACCGGGAACTGAAGTGGCCATTGAAAAAAATGTATTCGTTGTAGGTTGTAGGTACTGGTATACTCCGCGGCAGCGCATATTAAACTGTATTTTGAAAAAGGTTAAGTTCTGCAAGATAAAACAAAATGCTGGTATTTAGTGCCGCATACGAGTAGAGAGGGATCTACTAGTATCAAATTGATTCCTTTTTAAATACGTTTATTTGAATTTCACTTTTGTTTATAACCCTCGTTACTCGTTATCGATGATAATGCAATATATCATTAGTGGCAATCACGTACACGGTGTGTACGTATGTCATTAGAGCAGTTAAAATAATCGTAATAAATGTCGGTCCCACTCGATCGGCATTTGGCAAGGTTTGTAGAATTTTCAACTGCAATTCCTACGTAGGAAGGTTCAATCCACAGTCAAATGAAAAAGGTTTTAAAAGACACTTAAAAAAACACGTATTATAGTAAAAAAAGGGTTGATTTTTTTTTCTGTACCGCACAAGAGTTCCAACTGTTCCCAATCGTCTGTAGTAAATTAATGTATGACATCCAAAATTGGGGTATTTTGTGAGGCTGAATGTAGTGGGGAAGGGAAGGAGATGGGGAGAGGAAGGTGTGGAAGTACCTGGGGGCCTAGTCTGTGAATTTCAATTTGCACATGGGTTTAGCTACGTCACAAAGCGGTATTATCACGAATTTACTGTAAAGGTCCTGGCTATTCAGATTTTGTCACCAAATAGGCACACAAATTTTGTCTAATTACCATCAACTTTATTCTATGGCCTTCATCTTTCTTTAATAGCCATAATCTTTGCTGAGTGTCCATTATCATTAATCAATGATCACAAGATTTGTTCATTGACCAATATCTTTTGTTTGTTATACTTCACAATAGCGCACCAGTCCGCACAAAGTAAAGGCAGAAGAACAGGCATAGAAAGCATAGAAATGGGTCGAAGAAACAACCCGTTCTCATGATGCAAACATCAACTGTGTACGGGTGTTTCGTTGGTGTTCGTCGAGTTTCACGTAAATACACTGGTGAATAGAGGAGCAATGCTGCTATCAGGCTCCATTGAAGTACCTGTAGAAAAGACACCGCATTTTTAGATTGCGTCAGTAATGTGGCAATCTGTATGTTAATAACTGGTTTAATTATATTCATCACTTTTTTGAATGGCGTTTTCATTATCTTTGTTTAAAAGCCACCACCTTTTTTCTGCATAAGATCCGTTAATTTTGATTAACAAATGTGTCCAATGTTGAGAAGCACCTGTTACGGAAGGATCACACGGCTACCAACAGCGGCTGCTGCCTGCCTAGCCCCTGATGCTACCAACCTATTTGCATTTCTGCAGGTAAAGGCCAAATGCGAGTAGGACTACATTGCTCGCTCAAAACACCGCTTTTCTTCCCAAATCCCCTTCATTCTCCTACTCGGAATTTACAAGATTAATGAAAGGCATTATTATTTGACAGATTCAAGATATAAAGTTTCTGGCTTGGCTTGGCAGGTGACGTACCATACTTCCGCTTATTCCAATTTAATTCCGGATACAGTAGATGAAATGCCAAAAATCTGAAGCAGTTTATTTTGATTGACAAGAGATCAAGATCTTATTGGCTCCACGTTGTTTTATTATTCGCCTTACAAAATGTTATTTTATTTCTCAAAAAGATTTAGTTTCAATTTGACTTTAGACTAAGGGGATATATCACCATCCTATCGATAACTGACCAGTCTAATAAATATTTGATATAACTTATCCGATTTTATAGCCAATATTCATAGCTCTTTGTATCGATTAGTTAACTCGAACTTTAAATAAATAAATCGCTAAATTCTCAATCGAAAATATACGTTATCCTAAGAATAGTGCTTCTGATAGCTTATCAAGAGAATGGTGATATACCTCTTAATATGACTAGTGTGTGTATAATTTAATTAATTTTGACTGTAAGTGAAAAATCTATCTGTACGATGTAGCAAAACATAATTAACAATCAGCACTGTCTTCAATTAATTTTTTTACGGCTTTTACTCTCCGGAATTCCAAGGTCAGTGCAACTAATATAATCAGGAGTACAAGAAAAAAACTTTCAGTAGGCACCTATACTTTCACTTGGCTCGTATACTTCCAGTTGGCATCTATACTTTCAGTTGGCACCTATACTTTCAGTTGGCACCTATACTTTCAGTTGGCACCTATACTTTCAGTTGGCACTTTCAGTTGGTACCAATAATTTCAGTTGTCACCTATACTTTCAGTTGGTACCGATAATTTCAGTTGGAACCTATACTTTCAGTTGGCACCTATACTTTCAGTTGACACCTAAAATTTTGTTTGGCATCTATACTTTCAGTAGGCAACTATACTTTCAGTTGGCATCTATACTTTCAGTTGGCACATATTCTCTTAGTTGGCACCTATACTTTCATTTGGCAACTATACTTATTTAATTAAGTATAACATAATTTACATCACAAAACTATTTTTTCCGCGCTACATTCTTACTTTGTTTTTTTGTTTACAAGAATTTAGTTGCTATTAATTTGATCTTTAATGGTAATTCACGACATTTCATGTAAATTCCTTTAAATGCCAAAAAAAGCTTAACAATGCAATTCCACTGGTCATTAGACAGAAGAAACAATGGGCTAAAATTCCTTATATTGGCTAAATATCCACAAAAATATCTAGAATAACCAATAATGATAAATGTAGAACAGCATTCTATAATGCGATTAAAGTTCTTTAGGTAAAATCTCAATTAATAATAAACACAAGAAAAAAAACATTGGAAAAACTGGTAGTACATTTAAAACCCGCATAAGAGAACACTTCTCAAATTGGGTTCATGATAAAGGTGAATTGTCGAATGTTACGTCACACTTACTAGAGACAATAAACACAAGAGAAAAACATAGGAAAAACTGGTAGAACATTCTAAACCCCCATTAGAGAACACTTCTCAAATTGGGTGAGAAGATAGATATAATAAGAATGATAAAGGTGAATTGTCGAATGTTACGTCACACTAACTTGAGACAATAAACACAAGGGAAAAACATAGGAAAAACTGGAAGAACATTCACAACCCGCATACGAGAACACTTCTCAAATTGGGTGAATGATTAAGGTGAATGGTCGAATATTACGTCACACTTACTAAAGATAATAAACACTCGTTTGAAATGGACAGAGATGTTAAAGTTCTGCATGTCTGCAATAAATGACCAAAACTATATAGGCTAGAATCTTTAAAATTAGCCCCCTCACCAAAAAAGTAGATCCCAAATTGTATTGTACTAATTATAGAATTAATAAAAATATTGTAATTAATAAATTAGAAGCATATGCCAAGTGTCCTCTTTTATATTCATTATAATATTATCACATGTTCTAAACATATGTATTTTCTCAATTTAGAGTCAATTACAATATTAGTTCCTACTCCAATGTAAAATATGTATCCTTTTAAAGTTAAACATAACAAATATCAAACAAAATTTCTATATTACCAAGAATATATTTATAATGGCAATAGGCACCAGCTTCCTGACAACTGCAATAAATGGGTGAAAACCATTAAATTAAGTTATTTCCTAAAGAAATAGTAAATTAATCTGTAAACCGAGCCTCGAGTCCAGCTGTGAGGCACCACGTAGCAACGAAATGGGGAAAAATCACAAATTTGTAATAAAATCATTGATCACCATCCCTGTGAACCCCCACCCCTCTCTCAATGACGTGTAGATAAAACATAGCTTTAGGCTGCTGCCACACGCAAAGCTCACATCAAAAGTTAATGTACAGCGCATCATCTTTTCTACCGACACACGACGCTATCAAATATTTCTTCCTATGGTAGGAGAGGGGGTCAGTTGAATTCGAGAGCGGCCGAGGAACATAATTTCATCTGTAGTGACAACTTTACTTACTGACAGCTTGAGCGCGTTTTCGAAATGGATGATACTTGTCGCCTATTGCTGGATCTGTTGGACAGCTCATCCTCAGATGATGATGCCGCCAACTATATAATTATAAATGCTATTTATAAACTTTTTAGATTTTAAACAATCTGCGCGTAAATAGCGCATTTTCACATAACCTGACATAACCTCTCCGTCGAATCAGGAAATTCGCAGTTCGCACGCCGATCGACGAAAGCGACATATAATAAATTATTGTAAAATAAGTTCACGTCGATTTCCAAAAATGTCGAAGGCAAAGGCGGCAAGGACCAACACCAGGGCAGGGAACGAGAAGAGAGCACGAGAGCTGACGAGAGCAAACCAGATTACCCAGGAAAACAATTGAAAACAATCAACAGACGAACAAACTAGAAGCTTCTCTATGTAGGTATCAGGCCGTCCAACTTTATCAAAAAACCGAATGATATTACCATATAAACATACTATGATGAGTTAAAAAGATGATTAATTTTGAAAGGGCGAAAATTTGTTTACTTCAAATTCAAATATTGATTATATTTATATTTTAAATATATGTGAAGTATGTTTGCCAAATAAAGTTTTTTTTATGTTTCTAAATTTACTAGCACACATGACGATATGAGCTAACATAATAAATAAGAAATGCATTATTAGGCTGCTTATGTCATGGCTGTCAAAGGGAACACGGAACTTAGTTGGTAGCTCCGTAATTAAAATGACCCCCTCTCCTTTTTACGGCGGAGAGGGGGACGCATAACTTTTCAAATATCGCGTCGGGAGCGGTTACGTAAAATAAATTCGGTTAGCGAAGTTCAGAACCACACTTATAGCGCGTTATCTTTTTACGTGTGTCGGGTCTGTATGGGATTGTATGGCGAGCGCTATTGTGCTTTATATTATCTGTTGATGTGAGCTTTGCGTGTGGCAGCACCATAAGGAATAATTGTACCAGTCTAAAGATGGCTATAATAAGCTGAAATAGCTTTGTTTCACAAGCCATGACAGATCAAACATTAACAATTCTTCTAAAACCTACTTATATGTAACTAACAAAACTAAGTACCTATGATGCTTTGTAAACTCTATTATCAATGGTAGAATGTCAATTATTGTTTTTTTATCACATATTATTGCATGCTGTGCCTGTTCTCAACACAGGATTTTCCAGTAAGACGCACATTGCATCGAATAATGTATTTTGATGAATAAATAAAAAAAAATTATAATAATAAAATAAAATCTTTTTCAATATTTGTTTAAACATCGACCGTTGTTAGCAGTTTTCTCCTAACCCTCGAACAACGATTAATCGTTTACTGATTTAAACACTTTTACCAGATATATAAGTTACGCATTCCAATTGGTAAGAAAAATTATACTAATTCAATGCAATTACTAACCCGAATTATCACAGCGAAGAAAAAATTGTGATGTTTTATTATCATTTTAAATCATAAACGTACGTTTATTTAGCCTTGATCTATTGAGTATGATTAATAAATTATCTTGTACCCAATAAATATAAACCTTTGTCTCCATGTTCCATTTGATGCAGTTGCTTCTCGCACCAATTTAAAGTAAAATTCTTGTTCTCAGAGATGGCATCGTGAGGGGAATGAATATTGCTCTGTCGACATATTTACCAATAAGTACATTGCTTCCCTTAAAAAGCATATACACATGCAGATATGCAATAATCATTAACTGTATCAGTTTGTCATTATGTTATTGTTATTATGCATACGATTATTATAACCATAATGTAAACTGTACAATTTCTTTTTAACTATCTACATAATAACTATGTAAAAGCCCAATGGGCGTTTAAATAGATAATACATCTGCCCTGGTGATGGACACTGTAATGCTTTCGGAAACGTTGCGTTGGCTAAAGAAGGAGCTAGCGCAACACGGCATAATACCTCAAAAATAAATCATTACAAATATGATTTAAGATTTTCCCGGCCAACAGTTTCCTGATGATCTACTTTTGGAGTAAATGGATAAGCTATATTGCTTTTTCTCCTTCTTGAGCCAACGTTTCGGCGGCTTTGCGATGTCCATCATTAGGACCACGAACCTAAAAAGCCATGTACAGAGCATTAGTGCGATTTGTATGAATAACGTGTAAGCCAAATCTGTGGTGAGGGGAAATTGCCTGGCAGCCATCTTGTATGACAACTTTTGAAATGATTTGTATGCAAAGTGGTATAAAATGTTTATTTTATTTTTAATATTGTTGATGCAATTATAACGGTTTATTTAAATGATATTTGATGACACAGGGAATGGGATATATGTCATTAATTTAAGTAGGTAGATAAAATCGTTTTTCATACATAACCCAATTAAATAGACTGCAAACATTCCAAAATAAAGCAATTCGCACAGTCCTGGGAGCCCCCAAGAGGATGAAGGTTTCCCAGTTCCACCGGGACTCTGAAGTCCCTCTCCTTAAAGACCACATCATTAGTCTCACGGAATCTTTTTATTCGGGCATTCCAACCGATAAAAACGAGTCCATCAATGGTCTCGCCAAGTACGACGTAAATTCCAAAACTAAATTTAAAAAACTGAAACAACTCCTACGTAAATTACCCCCTAACTGCAGTCATGTAGGTACCATTTCAACAAATTTTCACAAAAAATTAAATCTTATTTTCCAACAACCTAATTTAAACTCTTTATGAAAGAGAAAGGGGCCTTTTTGGCCCGGAGCTCTGTATGCCACTATATAGAAAAAAAGTCAAAAAAAGTTTTTCATACATCTTCCCCTTCACCCCACGGCCTCAAATTATTCAAGAATGGCTCTGTCCAGAGCCTTTTGGGTAATGTGATAACAGATGTCACCTTTTGGTGATGTGATAACAGATGTTAAGACTCTGATGACTTGATGACACACCCGCCCTGGTGATAGGAGGAGGAGAAATAGAAAAAAACCGTTTATACCTAAGGTGAACAGATTTTATTTTTCTGTTTATATTATGTCGATGAGTTTGTAAATTCCTGAGAGATACCTCTAGAAACATTTGAAATTTTAGTAAAACGTTCATCAGAAATAATTTAAATAAACCACAAGGAAAAATCGATTTTCTTGCCTGCTAGAACAAAGTCAACCATATTCCGTACATTATACATGGCCGCACGCCGATTAAAGTTTTCACACGACTTAATCACTTAGGTATGTCTTTAAGATTCTTATTTTGTTTTAGAGATTTGATAGGGCAAATTCAACAGCAGGTCTGTCCAACACAGCAGAACTTCGCGTCGCATATTTTTGTGCACGGCTGCTTTACTTACGTCCTTAAGATTGTCGTTCAGATTCATCTTTAGCATAGTCAATGGTCTTATGTGATAAATTGAAAATGTCCACTTAAGAATCCACTTTATAACCCTTCATTATAGTATACTGGGCAATGAAAAGTACATATTATGATGGTTAGTCGTAGAATTTCAGCATTGAAGAAAATTCTAACTTCTAACCAGAATAGGTATTGGTGGAAACTTAAAAACAACTGAATGGAAAGCATACAAAAGGATAAAAACATGCACAGACTTTGGCGAAAATGCCCATCTAACATTTACAAATTTAATAAAAGAAAGAAAAAAAGTCTAGATACTCTAGATTTAAAGAGAGTCTAGATCTTTCCTGGACAAATTTGCCAAATTTTGCGTTTTCTATCAAAAAGGCATGAATCACACTTCGTTCTTCGAGAGATAATCTTTTGCTCTCAATTGGATGTCACGCCTTCTAAATACAGAACGTTTTTCTTTCTGCAAATGGGACAATCCCGACTCTTTCCTTCGAAGCGGCAACAAGGATTCCTAACGGGACGGTCTCGCTCAAAACGGAACGTACATATGATCAGATTACTTACACCCCAAAAGCAAATCAACAGATAAATTTTGCTCGAGCTGTGGAATTTTCGCACTTGTTGAGTCATTCATGGTGACTAGCGACGTGTCTTGGAGCAGAATAACTTGTTCTTAAAATGGAAAATGACCTTTTAGTTATCACTTACCGTACTCTTAATAAGGTATACTTATTCATTTCGGGATGTTGTGAGAGGCCAATAGAAATGTTGAAAGGAAGGAGATTGGAAAAAAAGATCTCCAGTTCTATAAGTATAAGAAACTGTCCTTAAAATCAACGACTAACGATTTCATTCGAGACAACTGGAATAAACGTTAACGTAAAAGTCATTAAGTTTGAGGTTAAAGACAAAATTCTGCTGTCATCCTACAGAACTGGAATTATAGTTAAGGGAAGTACATATATTTTAAGATTAAGAACAATATTCAGCTGTCATCCGACATAACTAGAATCACAGTTAAGGGAAAAGTCGTTGATTTTAAGGTTAAGGACAATATTTGGCTGTCTATAAGAGAAATGGAATCACAGTTAAGGGAGAAGTCGTTAATTTTAAGGTTAAGGACAATATTCGACTGTCTATGAGAAATGGAATCACAGTTAAGGGAGAAGTCGTTAATTAAAGGTTAAGGACACTATTCTACTGTCATCCGAGATAACTGGAATCTCAGTTATAGTAAAAGTCGTTGATGATTTTAAGCTTAAGGGCAATACCTTATCCTTAAGTAAAACCGGATTCCCCCCTGGCCACTAAACACGACGAAAGACATTTCAAGTTACGCCAACGTATCGATTAAGAACGATGATCTCACACACCATGCTGAAGGTACCCACCAACAAGGATCGTGGTGGTACAATTTCCAATACTGTTATTAACTTCTCTGGGTAAAACCCCAGAACGAACAGGTACAATTTTAATATTTATAATGACTAACTAATGTTTAGGAGACAAGGTTTTTATATATAGCACAAAGGATAGAATATTATTTTTAAGCAATAATAATATTAGGCTGCGGGTTCAATTCCCGTCGGCGGTATGTATTTTTTCTCGGAAGATATTTTCAATTTATATAGGTATTTCAGGCTAATAATTACTGCTTAACCTCTTAAGGACCACGCCCGAGTATACTCGGGCGGCTATTATGTGCCAGAATTCGGAATTCATACTAAAGAAAATTTTTAATTATTTTTTCACACTATGCACCACAACATCAGTATTCAGTCCCATTTTGGGCCCGAATATGGCTTTTATATGAGGACATATATTTTTAGTACCTAAATAAAATTCGTTCATAAAAAAAGGTGTTTTTTTCCATTTTTAATTTTTAAATGATTACTGAAGGGGTTAAAGATTAAAGGAACAATTTTATTTGCATTGAATTCGTTATTTTTCGAATCCAACCTCAGAAACGTTGATTTACAGGTTTTGGATGGAACATTGATAAATAAACTCGAAAAGGCCAAGCGGTCCACCGAAGTAACTAACTAACTAACCATCACGCCGTTTCCCCGCAGGGGTAGGCAAAGAGGACGGACCGCCAAATAACTTGGTCTTGTCACACACATCTTGCCTCATTCACATTCATACATCAAGTATCTGATTCTCTTGATCGTACCATGCCTTCCTCGGGCGTCCCCGACTTTACATTTGCGTAATATATTCTCCTTACACTCCTTTCTTCGTTCGTTTGCTTTACCATATAAGCGTCCCTTTCCTAATCTTACCCATTACGCTTACATCAGCCTTGCATTCTTTGCGGATCTCCACATTTCTCACACGATCATAGATGGTTATGCCACACATAAGCCTCGGGGATCTCATTTCTACAGCATTCAGTCTATTTTCATCCTTCCTCTACCAGTTCCATGACTCAATTATTATTGTAAGTACCAGTATTGCTAGCTTCGCATCTTTGAAGAGTTTTTTTTTATTAGCGCCAACTGAGTTTGGTCCTCTTTTAATTGAGATACCTGCATTTACCCTTCTTTCAATATCTCTATGAGTCTACCCATCTCTTGTAAACATACTTACCGTTGTTTCACGAAGTGCATTTGTGTAGTGAACTCCCTTAAAAAAGATACGAAAAAAGTCAAACTTGCATTGTAATTTTACTACATTTTAACCCTTTCACACATTTAAAATATATAATATAAAATATGTAATGCTTGATAATACCTCAGAAACTTATTTGAAAATTTTTGGCATTTAATTTTTTTTTTTTTTAGAAATTTTTCTATGTTAATTAGGATTAACATTGGCCGTCAGAGGGTATTTTTTAAATAGTAACGTAAAATAAACATAACACAAAAGTAATGCAAATAACTGTTTCATGTCAAAAAATCCACATTGACAATGTAGTGATAATCTCTAAGGTACAAACAAATAACATTTTAACTAAAATTCATTAATAAATAAAGAAATATTCTAAGATAATAAATCTTTAAAAATTCGCCATACTAGTCGAAAACATGTCCGTCACTACCAGTGTTAATTTGAATGAACATTGAAATTCATTTTTAATATTCTGGGAAATGACTGTGATCAGTGAATTAAACTGATGTTATTATTATAGATCACATCTTAATGCGTTAAAATATTGTAATTCGAGTATAAAATATTGATATCTCACCTTAAATTAAGTAATCAATGACGGCAGAAATTCGATGAAACGCACAATCAACAGATGTCAAAATATTTATCGCTGTTGTAGCGGGAATAAGGATTTAAACAAAGTTGAAAAAATAGACGCCACAGAAAAGACTACAAACTATAAGAAAACGAAAACGTGTCTTTTCTAAATCGCTACTGTTACGGTAAAAAAAATCACAAAGTTCATGTTAATTTGAATTAACACTGTGGCTGAAAGGGTTAAACAGCGCGCTATTCAAATCGGCGCTAAAAATGCCACCTGACCGCATAGAATCTCGTTCAGATGTTTCAGTTTTAGAATAATTCTATGTTGAATGACACTTGTGAGAACACTCTTTCAACAAAGTTTATCAAATTTTTAATTATAAATTTAATTTTTGTCGTTCGAACTAAAACTGAACGTCAGAACGCGGCTTTAGAGATTGTTAACTCTAAATGATCCCATACGTGCGCTTCAAAATCAGCGACTATGGGACTTTTTGTTCTAATGCTACGTACACATCCGGGAGTCAAACTGCCGAACTGAACCTCAACTTATGAAAAAGAAACGAAGCAACCGCAAATGGCGCGAAACGCTGCTTGAAGTTGATTCGTTCCTTTCCCATAATTCGTGGTACGGTTTGCGTTTTGGTTCGCAAATGTATACGTACCCTAAGAAATAACACGCGCAAAACATATTACTGGCGATTCAGCGATAACCGTACAACTGTTAGCTGAAATTTAGCAAGAAAAAATCTGTTTATTCAAGAATCAATATTTTTTTTTGTTTTTATAGTTTTTCTAATGTTCTTACAAAAATAAATTAATTACTGAAAATGTTACTTTTAATATATTAAAAAAAACTTGTGTAAATTGTGATTTTCAAATTTAAGGAAAACTTTTTATAGCCTACGACATTATTATATTCGTTGGCCACAGACGTTTTAATAAATCGTCATCTGATAGTATTATTGTCCCAGCGTCTGGACGATGTAGGCCCTCTGATTGGTCAAATTAAAATTGTCTGTTTCGGGTAACTTGAATATTAAGACACGATTCCATACTAAAATAGGATCGCCTCATAATAATACGAGATTTCTTCAAAAGCATCGTTTCTGCTCATATAATTTTTGGATAATATCGAAGAAAATATGTTTTAGAAAGTTCATAATCCATTGGATTAATTACATTACAATGAAAATTCTCCACAGTTACGTGATTATGTTTGACGTTTATAAAAATTCACGCGTTTCTTCAAGATGGCCGACAGAGCGCACCTCTGGCGGTTTAAAAACGAACCAAATGCCTGGCGCGAATATTTAAATATGCAGCTCACAATACTTGACTACTTACCATTAACAAGCGTTTTATAAGAAGATTTCTTCTGGAAGCTTATCACTTTGTAATGGCATTTATCATTATTATTTATTTATTTTTTTCTTATTAATTATCACACAATATCTGATTTTATATTGGCATGTTTTCTAATTTCTAAAATTTCAAAATTATTTATTTACGATGCTTTATATCCTGAGTGAAGTATTTTAAGACCTGAATTTTTATCGAAAGTGTGATCATTATTCAAAAGATTATTTGCAAACTCAGATTCACTATTTCCATTTATAGCCCTGCGATATTCTTTAGTTCTGACTTCAAAGTTTCTATTGGTTCTACCTTTGTAAAAGAAATTAAAATCATCTCAATTGAGTTTTTAAACTCCTGATTTTTTTGTTTGAATTTTGCTATCTTTATTATTAAGAATATATTTCTTCATTGTTATTAGTGTAAAACGCCAGTTGAATGGTACCAGGATTGTTTATATATATAATTTTAGAAGTATCGTTATCCACAAACAGAATTCTACGCCATTGTTTATTTCTATCTTTAGAAAGACCGTTTGAAGAGAATGTGTTTAATTTTTTTATTTAGTATTTCAACTATCAATTTATTAGAATAACCGTTATTAAATGCTATTTGTCTTATGAATATATTGTTTTATGGTTATATGCTATTTGTTTTTTTCAGGTCTTAAAATACTTCACTATAAATAATTTTGAAATTTTAGATATGAGGAAACATATTAATATAAAAGCAGATATAATTAACAAGAATATTTTTATAAACTCTCTTTTAAATATTTTCCCACTCAACTGGTCTTTCCCGTCTATCGATATTGTAATTCCTAATTATTATAAACCCAGCCTACTCTTACCCCTCCCCCCTCCTTCCACTTCTTCTTTCCCAATTGCAATCTATATTTAATTTTTGACTTCGGTGTATACACAATAAAATGTAAACATTATATTTATTTATTTATTGGACAATTTGCATAGCGCCGCTTTTGTGAGATATCACCTCAGGGGCGCTATATTGTAATAATCTACCTTTATATAGGTATAGATTTTTACTCTCCTGATGAAGGTGTATATATAATCTAGCTTTAAACTTTATTAGATACAGTAACAGTTGTAGGTAAAGAATTACCACCAGTTGGAGTAAAATTGACACATTTTAATTAAACCGACTGCTAATGTCATCGCACAATTACCCTCCTTTTATTCATAAACACGGGTACAATTAATCAATATGTAATAATCTATTATTTAAGTCAACTTTGTTAAAACTATCTTTAATTGTGACAAACTAAACGATATTGATCCAACTTATAGACATTGACGGTTGTAACACATATTCAAGCACTGCAAGTCTCCTATGAGCTAATTATATTAGGTACGATAACAGTTAATATCAGTTGTAGACATGTAGTCAATAATAGTGTTTCGTTTGAAATAATCCATCACAAATACGTAAAATTTCATTTATTCAAACAACTGTCATTCTTATTATGCGTAAATTTAGCATGTTATTATTAATTAACTTTTATTTTTATTTTTTAACTCCTTCCTGTTCCGTGTTTTAACAATATATATACCTACTCACCCTCTCTCTGTGAATGTTCTAATATCTATCTATTAAATGTAACTGTTGTTAATATCACTTAAAATGGGCGAAGCCCAACTAAGAGCCGCCCGCAGGGCCTGACAGAAAAAAACCCGCAGAGCGGGTTTTTAACTGCTAGTATTGTATCTTGTTGCTAGTTGCTAGGTCACCAATGTAAAGGGTGATTCTTCATGATGGTAGAAGTAAAAAAAGATAAATAACTTTTTTCCATATTCTAACTTTTTTTACCATGGAAGAATCTTTATTTTCCCATACGAAAAAATCAACTTTATTTACTAATAATTACTAAGTTTTTCAATTTTTTTACTAGTACTATCACGTAGTAAACCCCCACGTAGTTAGTGCACTTTACCACCAGACACCCTGTATACCTGCCTACGACTGTGTAAAGGTTTGAAGGCTGATGTAATCGTAATGAATCTGATTGAAAGTGTTATCTATCGAATAACAGAAGAATTTGTATAAATGTGATGAAGCGAGAAGTTTGTGCTAAGACGGAGTTGTGTGGCGGTTCATCCTCTCTGCCTATCCCTTCAGGAAACGGTTTAATGTAGAGGTAGGTTTAAAAGAATATCGTCAACGGGAATCGACTAAACACCACGTTTTTATTGCACTTTCGCCTTTTTAAAAATTATTTTATATGTGAATATAAGAGTTACCCAGGTTGTCCATATCGTCTGGAATCAGTGAGGCTATGACATCGCAAATTGGGGTATATTGTGAGGCTGAAGGTAAATAGGAGGGGACAAAGATGAGGAATTAAAAGGTGGGTAGGTACCTGGCTATTCAGATCTGGTCACCAAACACTGCTAAAGCCATTTCAAGAAATGTTTCAATTCTGAATGGTGGTCTTACATCAGGCTATATTGAGAGTATCATTCACTTTGGAATATAAAGGGTTTTCCAATAAGAGGTGTTATTTTGATATTCAATCGTAAAAGATCAATAGTTTCGTTACTTGTATGGCACGAGAGCGGTCTTGTTGAAAGTAAACGTTGTCCAGATCAATACCATCCAATTCCGGCCATAAAAAATCATTAATCATCTCTCGATAGCGCAATCCATTCACCGTGACTGTTGCTCCAGCCTCTTTTTCGAAAAAGTAAGGTACAATGACTCCGCCGGACCATAAACCGCACCAAACAGTCACACGTTGAGGATAGAGAGGTTTTTCAACAATAACTCTTAGGTTTTCCGAATTTTGCTTGTCGACGAAGCCACCGAGGTGGAAATGGGCCTCACCACTCAAGATGATTTGCATTTGATTCACTCAAGTGAATTTTAATAATTTCAATGCGTTGTTGAAGCGTGTATCGTTCCATTTTTATTAATGGCGTAGTTTTTAATTGTCATTTGTCAAAAAATGACAGCCTTAAAAGTAACATCTACCGAAATATCGGGCTATTCAAAATAACAACTCTTATTGGAAAACCCTGTATCTTAATATACCTAATATACTGTAAAATAACTCAAATTGATGAAATAAAATTTACTTGCGCACGCCGGGATTTGAACCCGCGATCTCCGGACTCCTAGTCGAGAAAGCCACGACAGACTATAGTATCATAATCAAGTATCGTAAACATTTCATTTCAACATCAATAACAAGTATTACTGCCATTGGCCGACATTGACTGTAAAACCAATTTACCAATAAGTGGTCACAAAGTTCAATGCTCCATGCAAATAAAACGGATCAAAAAGATTCGGCCGACTTCCGATGCCAGCTGACCACGGAGTAAAAAGGTACCGCAATGATACTACAAGTCAAATAGGTTTTGTTTAAAAGGCATAGACATTTCGGTGAGATGGTATATGACTTGACTCACGTGTCAGCAACTTCGGAACAGGATACACAATTTCTGAGTCACATGAGTTGGTTTAATCATTATTTCAGGCACAAACTTGTTAAAATCTACATTTGAATCTCCTTTGCAAATCACGAATATAAAATGTGTTTTTGAACGTCCATTAAAACGTCAATTGAACGCTCAAGATAATTACTGATACCCACATAAAGTTTTACAGCTAATTTCCACAATAGATTAATTTGTCTACTTTAAAAATACACTGTCGATTTTATCACAAGTAATGATTTTTGAAATTTCACTACGTATTGTAAAATTATGTTTTTTAGCACCACACAGGAGGCTCCGAGGAAAATAATTTCCCTCAGGACCTATGTGATCTTTGGGGATGCTGTGTGGAGGGTCTTTTCTAAGGAGAAGAAGTTCTGGAAGTTTTATGAGGGGATCTATTGTTACTAACTAACTAATCATCACGCCGTTTCTTCGCGGGGGTAGGCAGAGATGATGGACCGCCAAAAAATTCGGTCTTGGCACACACTTGCCTCATTCACATTCATACATCGTCTCATACATACTCTTCGATTATTCTGACTCTTGACATGGCCCGACTCGAGTATCTGATTCACTTGATCGTTCCATGTCTTCCTCGGGCGTCCCCGACTTCTGCTGCCATTCGCATTTGCATCATATATCCTCCTTACACTCCTATCTTCGCTCATTCGCTCTACATGCCCAAACCATCTAAGCGTCCCTTGCTTAATCTTACTCATTACGCTTAAATCAGCCCTGCACTCTTTGCGGATCTCCACATTCCTCACACGATCATTCATGGTTTTACCACACATACGCCTCAGGGATCTCATTTCAACAGAATTAAATCTACTTTCATCCTTTCTTTGCCAGTTCCATGCCTCACTTCCATACATCAGGGTAGGTAATAGCACTCCATTGTGGACTGCTAACTTCGCTTCTTTGGACAATTTTTTGTTAGCGCCAACTGCGTTCAGTCCCCCATTGATGGAATTACCTGAATTTACCCTTCTTTCAATATCAATATTCCCATCTCTCGTAAACATACTAAATACTTCCTAAATACACAAACTCATCCACCTGCTCCAAGTATTCCTTATTCACAGCCATATTGCACACTGTTTTCGTACTCTCTCTTTCAAACACCATTACTTTAGACTTAATTACATTCATCATTAACTCATTCTAGTCATATTGTCCCACTACAACTTTTAGGCGACGACTGGTACAGAAGACAGTCGCAGAAGCTAGAAATTATTGACTTGTTGAATTATTTATCACGTCATGACATGACCATTTAGGACGAATTATATAATTTACACATTCGAAAGAAATTATCACAGATCGATCAATTGGGTAGTGTTTTTATGGCCGTCCATAATACAAAATTTAACACCTTTCTTAATAAATTGCTGGTGATAACAAATTGCTGTTACTTTTTTGTAAAGCCTTTCGGCATCGCAATTTTATTTCCATATAATATTTAAGGCTTGATTCTATATATACCTTAGACCAGAGGTTCCCAAACTTTTTTGCCCCTTAGTCACTTGCCAATTTTTTTTTCCGTAGCCCCCCTGCCTGCCGAATATTGAATTTTCTTTTAACTATCCCCCTTGCTTGCCCTACAACCGGGTGGCATATATTTCCTCTGTTTTTGCATTGTGCAGACAGGGGCGCCCTTGTGAGGTATTACACCAAATGAAAATGGAGCAGGATAAGCAACGGGAATTTCTTTCTGTAGCTGGCCCTACAGAACTGCTCCTAAAGTTCTTTATTAGCACTTATTCCGATCAGTTCTTCTTGTCATATGATATCCGATTCTTCAACATTCCATTTCCACAGTCAAAATGTCCTCAAACTTAGTTTTGAAGTCTATGTGAAGTACATCTAAATGTTGAACGTCATTATTACCCTGGACGTTTTTCAAAAACAAGTTGGGGAACTAAGAAAAATCGCGGCTTTCAATGTGCAATGTTTTGGTTCAATATATTAATTCAGACGTGAAAAGGAATGTACACTCTATTTATATACCTCAATAAACAACTTTACGATATATAAACATACAAATATCAAATAAGTAATTTCTCAGTATTACGTAAACTGTGTTATTTGTGTTAGGTGTGTTGAGTTGAGGTAAATGGGGGTCCGCTCGTATGTACCCCCATTTGAATCTCGTGGACACCCAATTTTTTTTATCGCTGTAATAGACCCCCAGCAAGCCGATATCAACCCCTGGGGGTCCATATAGACCACTTTGGGAACCTTTGCCTTAGACAATTATTAAAATTTTTGGTATATAAGTTTGTTTTCGGTAATTTATTGAGATTTTTTTCTAATTTGATTTGGTTATTTTTAGGTCTCAAACCGTTAGTTTTTTATTAGTTGGGAGATAAAAACATATTGCACAAATAATTGTTTAATTAAAAAAATATATTAATTTATCTGCATACATACAAATATTAAAATGGACAAGTACAAGTAAAACAGCCAAAACGGGATCTGTCATATACACGGTGTCCGGAAACTCGTAGTACAAGCGGGAAACTGGAGAATCTACACCACATGGGAAACCCAAAAAAACATAAAGTTTTTTGATTTGAGCATTTTCAAAAAAAAAAAAAAAAAAACCAAAAAAAAATATTTTTCGGCTATTTTAGGGTTAAAGTTTTTTCTGGTGTTTAGGGTTGAATAACAGATGTTTTAACCCTGCAGAGCAGAAATATTTTATGATTACACCGGGTTAAATGAAGGGTGATTTCAAAATAATGCTTCAAATCCGAGTTTCTTCATTTCTTTTACTTTCAAATAGTTTTAATTAGTTGGGTACTTTGATCTTCAGTAATAATTTATAAGAATTTGATTAAAAAAAAAAAAAAAAAAATCAACTTCAAACTCGATTTACTCGATAACGAAAGCTCAAATAAAAAAAAAATATACTACAAAATCGACTCCAAATGTGATTCACCAGTTTCCCGCTTGTACTACGAGTTTCCGGACACCCTGTATTTATTAGTGAGGCGGTATTTGAGAAACCTCAACTAACTGCACTTTTATTTTTTTTTTACCTTCATCATATTATGTCTGTATTTTATTTTTTCTGTTAATTTTATAACCTTAAAAATAAAAGTCACAAATCATTGTACACCATAATATGTATTTATAGTTGAAATGTGTAAACTTTCATAAAAAGATATTATTATTATTTTTGATTTCCGATTTTATGTCCGGGTTAAATCTTCCCCATAGGAAAAACTAAACTTCCACACACTTTTCCACAAATGATCATCTAGTCAATCAACATTATGCAAGTGCATTATATAAGCAAAATAAATACAAAACAATACAAGAACAACACGTTAATCCACCAGAGATCAAATGGGAAAATATTTCACCGACTCCAGATATTTTCATATCAGAGGGTTCGGCTCGGTAGAACTCCTAACAGGGCCTATAAATCCTACTGATCCCTCAACATAAATATTTGAAAAATCTTTCGTTATCCTACATGTATTTAAAAATTTTATATATAAATTTTTTGATAGATCTAATACGCCTAAATTTTGAATGAGAGAGCTAGGTATAATGCCAGTAGCCGAAATAACGAATGGTAATATTTTTATAGTCTGAGAATGCCAAATTATTTTTATCTCATTTATTATTATTATTATTTACAGTATTTGTTGTTGGAATAAATGTTCCGACCTAATATAAAAATAGACGCAATGAGGAATATACTTCACAAGCGATATGCAAAATACGTGGCGATTTGTTTTACAAAATCGAGAAATATTAAGTACTTGTTCTGCTAGCGTCATTGATTCCTTTGGCACCGCTGCATAGGAAAGCAGTCCAAACGCGCGCCCAACATATTTATACAGTTGACAATTCTCACATGAGAACAGGGCGCTTCTACGACTCGTGGCTGTGGAACGATTTGCCGGCATCGGTGTTTCCTCCCTCCTACAACATGGGTTTGTTCAAGACTCATGTTCACTCAATCTCAAAAAGACCCTCCACATAGCATCCCCGAAATTGAGAGATGGTTATGAGTACCGCCGCCAAAAGTAGCGAACCACCACAAGTGTTTTCATACCTATAACTTATTAAGGCGAAGCTTAATGCTAAATCACTAATTTGATTAATCTTTATAACGAATTGGCGTACATTATGAATACCAAAAAAATATGATTTATATAAATTGAAAGTTTTCCTATCGTTTCGCTTGAGTAGAATACAAATAAAATAATAAATTACTCGGTTAAAAATATAAATGTAAACTACTAAAAAATATTTTCTCAATACAAATGTATGAACGCGTAAAGGAAACAACTTTTTTAAAATACAGTATTATAGCTAACATTATCTGTGACAGTTTTACTTGATTAACTTTTTTGCTTTATTATTAAATTATTTACAAAATAAATAAAAAAACAGTTTTGTGATTGAAATCGAACGTTTCTAAACTCCGTTTTTCAAGCGATTTTAATCCCTATTACCAACAATATAAGGTATACAAAGAATGCGCACATTTTTGGCTTGTAGCTCTCTTAAATAACAGAAGCAGATGTGTTTTTTTAATTTTCGGAGAACTAATTTTAATTTTTCTATAGAGGAAATTGCACATAATTACTTCAAACATGGAATTTGAATGGAGATTACCTTAAAAAAATACATCTATATATATTTTTAAAGATAAAACTTAAAGTGTTCAAGTGAAGAATGTTAAATGTCGGTGGACATTCAGAATGTGAGTTGTAAGGAAGGGTGGTTTAACAGAGTGTTATAAAGATATGGCATAATATACTCTATTTTAAGTTGTGCATAACCTGCCTCATTAGACGAACCTGTGTTGAGGCAGATTTTTCAGTTAATTATTTCTCCCATTTTGTTGTCTATGGTTTACTTATAAATGTTTAATATATGTTCCTATACAGCAATACAATATTTTAGGTTACATTTTTATTAGCATATACACAATACAATTACAGCAAGTTTTAGCACAATACATACTACAATATCGATCAATGATAAGGCTTTTGGTTAGGTTACATTATTGTTTGCATATACATAATACAAATACAGCAAGTTTTATCGCCATACATACTAAAATATTTATCAATGACTAGGCGTTTGGTTAGGTTACATTATTGTTTGCATATGCACAATGCATATACATCAAGTTTTAGCACAATACATACTATAATAACTATCAATGACAAGGTGTTTGGTTAGGTTACATTATTTTTTGCATATACACAATACAAATACAGCAAGATTTAGCACAATACATACTATAATAACTATCAATGACAAGGCGTTTGGTTAGGCTACATCATTGTTTGCATATACACAATACAAATACAGCAATGTTTATTACCATACATACTACAATAACTGTCAGTGACAAGGCGTTTGGGTGAGGGCACCAGTAGATGCTCCAATAAATCCAAATTTTAATACTCTTTCTGTGTTTGACTCAGTTTAATATTTTCAGAATTTGAACAATTCTTCAAATTTCAAAGTTAAAATTTATATTTTATAATTCCATTGTAGGCCCGTTGTTTCGCTGTATTGGATAGTAACAGAAATTGAATAGGACTTTCACAGAACTTTAATATTAACTTCTGTAAAAGAACCCGCCCTATTCTGATGAACATCTACCAAAAATTATCTAAACACATCTCAACATCAGCTGGCATCACGATATTGGTATATTTTCTAATAATAAATTGTATGCAATTACATCTAAGCTGGAGTACGGAAAGTTGAATCAACACGAGAATTCCAGTGAAAACATCATCCGTCTGTTATAGAATGTGTACGTTTTTCTTAATGACATGAAGTTAGTTGTGGATGTATTTATTCAGCATACTCGCGAAGCAGTTTTGTTATCTTGTTTACTATTCCGATTAATTATGCATTTGAGTTTATATTCGAGATAAATAATATGAAAGAGTTGAATTATTTCAGGGGCGTAGTTAAAAGTTTATTCGTAGTTTACAAGTTAATATACTTAATTATAAATACGGTGTCCAGGTGTAATGTGCACAAATTTCCGGAGGTGATTCTAGATGTTTGTAGGAATAAAAAAGATGGATACTTTTTTTTTTCGCTGTAAACTACCAACATTAGAATTTCGATTTTACTTTAAATATTATTTTGTTATTACAATTTTATTATTTTTTATTTTTATTTGTTTTTTTTTTAATCTTTCTTTAGATATATGCAAATTAATGCATCCCATGTCTGAGTAGAGTTTTGTAAATGTATGTACCTGTTTGTGTATTAACTGGGCTTTTATAACTGAATTGCTCTCGCTTATGTGATATTATTTTTTATTTATTATTCATTAATGTCCTATCGAGCTTTTACGGAGGAAATTGACAGTTTTTGAATGTAAATATAATCCATGGATAATAGCATAACTAATAACAAAAAAAATCAAATGCTAATATTAAGATTAACATCCAAACCAAGTATAAATAAATTTTTACTAATACAAAGGACTTTCACATAGGGTACATGAAAATTTTTACACAAGCGATACCAATAATCATTGGTTGGATATGGTTTGTAATATGATTAAAAAAATCTTTTTTCATGAATATCATCAGAAATAATATTTTGTAATTTTATTAAAAAAATGTCTTTTTCATGAATATCATCTTTTTTTATTAATATTTCTATATAATTTTTACAGTATTCACATAATTATTTATATTTTTATATGATAAATTTCAAACTTATAACTATAATATGTTGTGTGTAAGGTAGGTTTGAGAAGGTGAAACTGTATGTGAGTAATATTGTATGTTTCGTGAACACCTCACTAGGAGAACCTGTGCTGAGGTGTTTACGTGGTTATGTATAGGTGTGACAAGTATTTATGTGTTGTAGAAGAAAGTCTTAATTTTTTATTACTTAGTTTTAATTTTAATTTTTTTTATTTTTTGGTTTTTGTAAATTGAATATTCATAAAATTTTAATGGTTTTTGTAAATTGAATATTCATAATAAATATGTAAAAAAATATATTAATATATATTAACATATATGTAAGTGCATATATTTGTATTGTAAGTGTAAGTATAGTTGGTAAAATCTCGAAAAACGTGTTTATTTACTATACACTTTTTATGGTTTAGTTATGTTTGGTTTGGAGTTATTATGTTTTGAAAAAATAAAATATCTTGGTTTTTGATCCAGGCTGTGATATGTTTTTTGTGAATGTTTGCGGATGTATTTGCAGTTAGTAGTTGCTTCAGAGTAATGGGCATACAATTAAACAGTTTAGTAGCGTAGTATTGAAAGTGTCTTTGTCCGTGTGTGGTGTGTGTTATTGGTATGTTTAGTGTTTTATTTGTTAAGGATCTGGTTTTTAACGAGGTTTTTGGTTGAATTGGAATATGGAGTTTGTGTTGGAGGAGGTGTAGTAATGCAGATTTGGCATAAAGTTGTCTTATTGACAAGACTTCTAATGTTTTTAGGATTATTTGTTAGGTTTTTAGGATAGTTTGTTAGGTAATGTTTTTAGGATAGTTTGTTAGGATTATTTTAATTATCGCCTTTTGAATTGGGTCAATTGTCATTCTTGTAGCACTTCCCCAAGCTAGTATTCCATATGTGGCAATGGATTGACACCGTGCAAAATATATGGATCTGAGTATTGTTAGAGGGAAAATGTTTTTAATGGACTTCATTAGGTACATGACTCGTTTTAGTTTATCAGTGATGAAAGTAATGTGGTCAGTCCAGCGTAAGTGTGTACCAATAATAACCCCTAGGTATTTTATTTGTTTTACCCTTTCTAAACGTTCGCATTGGCAATTAAATGAAGTTTGTTCACAGTCATGTAGTAATAGGTCTATGTTAGTTGGAGGTTGGCCTCTTTGTGTTATACTGTGTGTGATGTATTTTGTTTTAATTGTATTAATGGTAAGAGTATTACTGTTTAGCCATTTTTTGACAATTGATAAACTTTTTTCGGCTATTATAAATTCATCTTTCCATGTGGCTGCTTGACACAGAAGAAGTGTATCGTCAGCGAAGGTCAATAATAATATTTTGTAATTTGAAAAAAATCTCTTTTTCATGAATATCATCAGAAATAATATTTTGTAATTTGATTAAAAAAATCTCTTTTTCATGAATATCATCAGAAATAATATTTTGAAATTTGAAAAAAAAAATCTCTTTTTCATGAATATCATCAGAAATAATATTTTGTAATTTGATTAAAAAAAATCTCTTTTTCATGAATATCATCAGAAATAATATCTTGTAATTTGATTAAAAAAATCTCTTTTTCATGAATATCATCAGAAATAATATTTTGCAATTTGAAAAAAAGTCTATTTTTCATGAATATCATCAGAAATAATATTTTGTAATTTGATTTAAAAAAATCTCTTTTTCATGAATATCATCAGAAATAATATTTTAACATGAAACAAATTGCTTGGGTTTATTATAACATCGAATTTGTTTTGTTAAAAATGATGATGTAATTTGTACATTCGTTTGCTAAACTATGTAGTCCAAGAATTGGCGAGATTTTGTTCGGTAATATTGAAATGATTTCGTTTAAAATTCAGATTATTTCCTTTTGTTTTATTTAACGGCCCGAATGACCTTGCTCTCTGTGCGCTACTGTATTTTCTAGATTCGCATTTTTATTAATGCGATTGAATATATTACCTCGGAGCTCTCTCGCTTCACCTTCTGTTTCATTTCCATAAATAATTGTATAAAGTGTGCGGCTTCCAAAGATTAATGGAAACCTGAAACCTCGCATTATTATTACGGGAATTGCAACAAGGACTGAAATAGCTCCCAAGGGCGCACGGAGTAAGCTTAAAATGGTTAGGTAAACGTACAAACGTATTACTGTTACTCGCATTAATTAGTTACCCTATTATGTTTATACCATCGCAAACCTGTGAAAAATCACGGGATATTATAATTGTAGGATTTGTGAAACAGAAAAAAAATATATTTGCATTGCCTTTCAAAAACAAACATTGTCAATTCAGAAATTTACCTCTAATGAGTAAGTAAACACGAAATTTCGACAACTCTCAAAAATTTACCCAAAATATACATATTTCAAAAAGGGTATTATTAATTGATAATAATCATTTTAAATTTTCCGATTTTATGTCCTGGTTAAATCTTCCCCATAGCAAAAACTAAACCCTTCCACACACTTTTCCACAAATGATCATCTAGTCAATCAACATTATGCAAGTGCATTATATAAGCAAAATAATTACAAAACAATACAAGAACAACACGTCAACTCACCAGAGATCAAATGGGAAAATAATTCACCGACTCCAGATATTTTCATATCAGAGGGTTCGGCTCGGTAGAACTCCTAACAGGGCCTATAAATCCCACTGATCCCTCAACATAACAATTTAAAACACATGTATTCAAAATGACCGACTTTTGCATCTTTATATATAATTTTTTTGATAGATCTAATACGTATCATCATTATCATTACTTTTCATTTCTTATTTTATCTTGGCCATTCAAAATTAACATCTTTTCTTAAAACTATTTATATTATTGTTATATCTGCCTTTACTCATGCAGACTTCGGTATTGGGAACTCTTTAAAAAATAGTAAAAGGTTCTTTATATAAATGTGTTTGTTTACGTTGCAATAACCTGTCTGGCTAGCTAGAACTGATCGTTACTCGAGGAAAGGTAAAACTCTGCTCCCCAGGAGCTTGCTCTCTAATAATATAATCTCGCAAGTACCTGTTACACCCTAGCGACATCTGACGGACTCTGGAGTAAGCTTTATGACTACCGCCATCTATCGATTAATCACAATTATTTTAAAAACAAAACTATGAAAAGGACAAGCTTATAAACAAATACAGCAAATGAGTGTATGTACATATACAGAATATTATACAACATATAAATTACATAACGTAACATTAACAAACATAACATAATAATAGGTAATAAACAAATACGGTCGCATCTGGGACTTGAACCCAGGACCTTGCTCTACCAACTGCGGTAATGAGATCCTATTTCCTTTGATCATATTTAACTGTATCATACTTCGATTAAGAACTACAGAAATTATCATAATTTTTTCTAACCGCACATTTTTATTGGCTGCTATCTTTAAGTATGATTGCAAGATTGGACTTGAACTAAATGCTATCTAGATAGTGTCTTAGATAAATATATCCTATTTTTCTTAATGTGCGAAATTATTGACTTTTCTGCACGTATCTTTTTATGATTCAAATTGTTTAAAAATCGCTTATATTATCTTCAATGAATTAAAGATTACAATTTGAGGTTTTACTCGTTAAGTTTTTCCAAAAGTAAGAAATTTTTTTCGTACTTTCCTACTTTATCGCTTGTCTGAATCGTTCACACAATCAGTTCCAATTTTGAAAAACAAAATTGAGCAGAGGTTATTGAACCGTAGTTACACACAGAAATATATAATATTTAGATAGTAAATAGGTATATTAACTATCTAAATATTATTTTAGGGTAAACTTAAAAAAATCATTATCTGGTATTTCGTAGATGGCTCTAATTTAATAATTTTACTTAAATATACGTTTTGCAAGTTATTACTTGTTTGTGCTCGTACATACGCAATATGAATTTGAATAAATGGTTTTGTACGTATGATAACTCTATTTTTAAGAAAGGCATACAAATGCAATATTGTATCAAAAAACTACTAGTTCATATTTATTTTGCGTGTGCAATGGAGCAAACGAATATTTTGTCCAATAAATTCAAAGCATAAAATGCAAAAAGTGTATTTCAATATAATTATTAAATTAACTCGACCTATTAGATTACAACGTAAGTCGCGTTTAACCTTAACTCTGAACATAATAATATTTACTATCGAAAAACATGCCTGGAAAACTTTTTTCATGAAAAACACGAGAATTTTCCAGTGGGGAATATGGGATCACTAATATTAGGGTATGTTGAGAGGCTGAGGGGTGTGGGTGGGAGAAGGAGATGGGTTGAAGATGATGGTACAACTGCCGAAATATTCACAAATAAAGCGGTTATTTTGAAATTTGTTGTGGTTTGTAATCCCAACCAACATCGGTTACGAAGGAGTGTCTGGGATAATTTTTTTTATAACAATTATAAGCCGTTTTCCTACTGCCTACCCTGATAATAAACGCACGCCACTGCTGAAATTAAGACTCTTATATAAATCACTAGTCAAACTGTATAATCTGGGCCCCATATACATTGAACATTGGAAGAATTCATAAAAACTTTATTTGTATTTTTTTTTATTTCAATGAAAATTTACACTGGATAATAAATTTTGAATGTTATTTCAACCGCAATGCTAGGGATGCGCCTGCATTATGGCGGGTTAAATTTACAGATTGAAGAATTTAATAATATTCATAATAGTTAGTAAATTATACAATTCCTATTCAGTTAATATTTTATGAGAAAAATAATTAATTAAACATTGACAAGTGCTATTTTTTATGAATTAAGTCAATTGAGGAATGGGAAAGATTTGTGGAGGGAGATTAGAAGGTTAGAGTGTAGAATGTACAGGTGTTGTAGTTGAAATGTATTGCAGATGTTAGGATCCATAGAGTTATTTGTGTTTTGAAAGTATGGAGTGGAGTTTCTTTTTTTAGGATACCAGATATAACTCTTGAGTTTTTTTTGCGCCTCGACAGAACGTATCTATATTATATTCATCTAATTTTATTCTAAATTAGATTAATAAAATAAAATAAATAACTGCTATTTACTAGAAACGCCTCAATGTTTCGCTTCGTTAAAATATTTTTTGAATGCAATAAACGGCCACACAATATATCGAACACTGAGATTCTGGAACGAATCAACATATTTGTACAGAAATCTTACATAAATCTTACGTTGCCACAACTTTTATTCTGGAGTGATAATTTTAAATCTGTAAATGAATTCGCCAATGGGGAGAGCGACTTGCTATCTGAATACGGTAATTGACAAATTTGATGTATACTTTGAAACCCACAGTGAATTTACAATGTTTATTTTTATTTATAAACGGGCTGTAAATATTACGCGTCGCGTAAGGTCGTGAGGAACTTTGTTAATTACCATGGCGTTTGTATGGTTAAAACGGCCTTAAACCAGGCTTAAGGCCAATGTTGTATATTATGTACATTTATAAAAATAAAGAAAAAATACTTTACTCTGGTAATGACAAGAGTCGATTTAACTTGAAATACTGTGGATATGTCTTCGTGCTAAGGCAGATTTTTTTTTTAGACCTGGAGAAAGAAGACATGATCATTTTAAACGTCTGGAATCAATCATGATTAGCTGAAAAAACTCGCGTTTGTTTTTCTTTCCTTTTCTTTTTGGTTCTACATATTCACGCGAACAATCTCTTTCAAGCATGAACTTTATCAAGAGTAAACTGAGAAGTCGTCTTATTGATGGGAACCTGGAATCATGCCTAAAATTAAAAAAACAACAACATACAAACCTGACTTACTGAAAATTTCCAAGGAGATGCAATGACATGTTCGCATTAAATGTTTGTCAGTCATTGTCATGATTTAAATTTATGGATACCTTACTTTCATATTATTGTTTATCAACGAATAAATTTTTATTAATTGTGAAATCAAGTTTTTTCAGTGTTCCCGTAATTTAATGAAGGTCTAAAATTATAATAAAGGTTTACTAAATTAAAAAACAGATTTGGCTCTCACAATTTTTTTTTAAACTTTGTAATAAACATATTTGGCTCTTTGGCCAATAAGTTTGCCGAACACTGCACTAAACCATTAAGACCTAGTTATTAAAGGTCATATTTATATCTTATAATATTTCAAATTCAGAATTAACAATATTATTATCATAGACATATGAATATTAGTAGACCTGCCCTAAGTGATTAAAAGCGTATTATCCCCACTCCCCATACCGGTTCCATTGGAGCCGGCTGTGCTCGCGTATGGCCCCAAGTGAAATTTGAAAACGTGACGTCATCATTCTTGTGCGAACTATGGTCAAGGCATCATCGGTTCATTTTACGAAATAACACGGCAAAATGTTGACTTGTGCTATGAAAACTTGTAAAAATAGATGTGAAAAAGAGAATTAACCCAATTGTCGTATTATATTCCATATATAGGCATCATTTTACTTTATTTTAAGCATATTCACATCGTATAATATGGATCAGTTGTAGAAACATAATATACTATCACATCGAGAAACGTCTGGACGCGAAACACAAAGCTGGTTGGTTGCTGGGAAGTAAATTATGAACATTTATAAAAGTGTCTTAACTAAAAACTTAAACGAAATATTCGACTCTGAAAATAGAACCGAATTTTTTTGCCGAATTTGGACTTCGCAAATTTGTTCATAACGTGGCGAGTAATTTGCGCTCCCATGTAAAAATGTCTATTCATTCAAAAGCAGATTTTACTTTTAAGAAGTAAATGGTGATATTATAATGCGAGATGCCTATTTACTGTCAGATTGATTTATTGACGAATCACAGTCAGCTTCACCCCCTTCGTTCTTCAACAGTTGATTTTACCCATCGCCATTGTCTTCTCGTCTATTAATTCCTATGTCTGTGATTATTATGAACTAACAAGATATCGTGGGTTTGATTCCTGTTTGTGACTGTCATCTTTTTATTTGCTGTGGCTTGTTGTGTTTCATGTTTCATTTGGACTTATTAGTATTATTTTCTTCTTAAATTATATATATGATATATCTTTAATTGTTTCCGAGTAGCGCGGTGGATCATCTCTGCCAATCTGTCGGTAACAAGTTACAAGGCGTGTTAGGATATGTTAGGTTAGATTTAAAACGCCCGTGAATACATTATTTATTTATTTATTTATATTTTACATGTATATTTACAGAATAAAAATATCCATTAACAAAGATACATTATACAATCATAATTGCCTAATTAGCAATTTAAATTTAGTGATGCGCAGGTGGAAAATGTCGATGTCAGAGGCTAGTGAGTTAAGAAGGCCTATCATTCTTCCGAGAGGCATTGCTGATGGTAAGTTAGTCCTACATCTCGGAAGAATGAATGGTTTGTGTCTACGCGCTCTTGCGAAGTTATCAGGGACGTAAAATAAAATTTTATTCAAAATTTCTGGATTGTTGATGTGACCGTTCAACAAGTTATAGGCCATCATCAGCAACGCAGCTTTCCGCCTGTTGACAAGACTATCGATACCTAGCATTCCGGAAAGGAAGGCTGATGGGTATAAATAGGGATAGTACCCGAAGTCTCTAAGATAAAGATAACGTAGAAACTTCTTTTGTACTTTCTCTACCATAGAAGTGTACGTTGCATCCCCTGGTCCCCATATTATTGAGCCACTTTCCAAAATACTACGTACTAGGCTAAAATATAGCAAGCGAACCACGGCAGAGCTGCAGAAATGCCTGGAGTTACATAGCACAAATCCAAGCATTCTCAAAGCCCTGCTGCATATCGTTTCAATATGAACGTGAAATGTTAAGTGTGGGTCAAAGGTTATTCCCAAATCTTTCGGTTCAGAAATATGTTTGAGAGAACATTGGGACATCCTATAGTTGTAATAAATCACAGTGTTTGCTCTAGTATAGCACATTATGGCGCATTTCTTAAAATTAAAACCTAATTTGTTAATTTCACTCCATACCACGATAGCATTTATGTCTCTTATATACAACTCAGTGTTACGGTATTACACAGATAGTCGCTACTTACCTATTTATATCGAAATGATCAAGAAAGTCAAGTAACGAATAATGATGGCGTATTTTTATAGCGATCCATCGTTACTCGTTACGCTTTCCCTGGCTGTGATTTTAATTAGCATAGAGATGCTGTGTGGAGATACCGCTGTGCCACCGAACCGCATAAATAAATTTGCTACAAGAACTATATAAACAAGCATTAAAAAAAATTTACTCAGCAAACTTATTACAACTTAAACGAAAACTTATCTAAAAATTTACGTGACAATTTTTTATAGGTGATTTATGTGTTCGAATTTCGTAGTAGTTATTCATTTCTACATATTATTTTCATTTTCTTGTATGTGAATACAACACAAGAGTCTCAACCCCGACTGCTCCCAATCGTCTAGAGCAGTGATACTCAACCTTTTTCTTCTGGGGGCCACATTCATATGTTTATAAAGCTACGCGGGCCGCAACACTATACTGGTCAGTGTTGCCAACGGTGTGAGCTTGATTCCCCCTTTTATTATTCGAAATCCATGGGGGGGGGGGTTGTTAGAGAATTTCTGTAAAACATAATAATTCCCCACAAAAAATTTTTTCGAAATCCATGGGGGGGGGGTAGCTACGGAATTCCGTTTTCGAAAATTTCCGGCCGCAAAAAATATTATATCAAATAGAATAGATATATAAAGATAGGTTTTTGTTATGTTTAGTGGCCTAAATGGCGATACGTCGCCTTCGTTGGTAGTAACAAGTAACACTGGTAACCATTTCTTTGGAACTGTCAAAAATTTATGTGTTGCCACGAGCAAAATTATTTGCGCGCATATTTGTCTGTCAAATCTTTGTTTTTTAGAGATAGATCCAAGCTTGTGCAGTTATGGTGTGCAGTAGCAACACTCTTATACCATATTATATTATATAGATAGTATATTATACTTATACTATCCTCTTCGGGTTTCAATGTCTGTACGTCAAAGTCGCAATTAATCTCAACTTAACGTGATATAGAATGCCAGATTTTGTAAATCATGTTCCTGATATTAAATGTATTGAGGGCCGCACAAAATAGCTCGGCGGGCCGCAGGTTGAGTATAATAATAATAATAATAATAATAAAGTGTTTATTCCGGTATGTGGGGAGGTTAGTGCAGTCCCACACATTCCATATAGAGATACAATAAAATATATAATCAAAAACAAAAAGATAGAACAGAAAACCAAAGAAAAGAAAACAGAATAAATTGAGAATAAAATAGAATAAAATGATAAAATAATAGAATAATAGAAAGTTGAAGCCTTTAGGGAGCCGTGACTATATTAGGAGCTAGTATTTTTCTCCAGTGTGCGTCAATGCTGGAGGATGGAGTGAGGCGGGCTTCCATAGTGAGGATATTTCCAGAGCTTCTTATCCTTTCCCTCATTCCTGCCACCCTGGATCTAATAAGGGCTGCATATCCGGGAACTCGCCCCTCCGTGAACATACGGGAAGCGCTGCAGTATCTGGGGAGACAAAACATTGTGCGGAAGGCGTTGTTGTACTGGACCCGTAGTCTTTCTATACTACTCTTTTTATAGTTTGCCCATAGTTCGCACGTGTACAACGTTGCGCAGAAGGAAAGGAAGAGCGTCCTTTTTACTGCGGTACTACAAAGGCGAAATCTTCTGCTGAGCATGTTTGCTTTAACGCTGAGAGCTCTCCTTTGTCTATCAATATCATCATCGTCCATCAGATTACTGGTGATTATGTGCCCAAGGTATTTAGTTCCTTCGGTCACCTTCAAGTTCACACCGTTCAAGGTAGCTGGAGGAATATTTTTCGGGCCTTGCCCATGTCTTATGACCAATAGAGCCGTTTTAGCAGGGTTATATAACATATTTGTTTCTTCAGCATACTCTTCACAGATTTTCAGAAGAATGCGCAGTCCCCTTATAGATGGTGCCATCAGGACCATATCGTCCGCATAACTGACGTTATTCAGACACTGTCCTCCGATGTGGCAGCCTACTCCTGCATTGTTTAGCCTTTCGGTGAGTTCGTCCATGTACAGATTGAACAGTATCGGTGACATGCATCCTCCCTGTCTGACGCCACTCTTTAGGAGGAAAGGTTCGGAAAAATCATCCCTCCATCTTACTAAGTTTTCCTGCTGTCTGTGCCACGAGTCGAGGATATGTATGACCTCCGATGATATGCCTCTTTCTCTGAGTTTAGCCCATAGCAGAGGGTGAGAAACCCTGTCGAAGGCCTTGCTCAGGTCTAAGAAACATGCATATGAGGTAGCCTTTTTATTCCTGTAGTATTCCAGGGTTCTTTTTACCGTAAAAATAGCAGTATCGGTAGCAGTTTGCTTTTTGAATCCCATTTGGTTGTCATGGGTTTCCAGACTGGGTCCGATACTGTTTAATAATAGACGTTCGAATAATCGTGCGATGGTGGTGGCAAATGAGATAGGTCTATAGCTGTCTTGAGAGGTAGAGTCCAACGATTTAGATTTGAGAACAGGTGTTATAATAGTTCTTATCATATTTGTTGGCAAGTATCCGTTCTTCAAGATGTCGGTAAATAAACTCGCCAGCAGTAGAAAAATCGGTCCTCCAGCGTGTTTGATGTGTTCGGTACTCAGTCCGTCATGAACCGCTGATTTCCCAGTTTTCATTTGTCTCAGGGCGGTAATGACCATGTCTGCTGTGATCAATAAGCCGCTGTCTTCATTTGTTAAACGACTCAGTGGTGGTTCGCTTGCGGGGATTGGAGAGGTCGGAGAAGAGGTGGCGAAGTGTTCTGCGAAAATGTTAGCAATAGCTTTAGTGTTCGTTTCTCCATTTATATTGCACGGAATTTTACATCGTATGTTGCAGTGTTTGTTTGTCTTATTCCAAAACTGTTTAAAGTCACGGCTATGTAAAGCTCCAGCTATTTTGTCCATTTGAATTTGTTCGGAGTCGTTTTGACATTTTTTCAATGCTAGTTTGAACGCTGCACGCTTTAACTTTCTTTCCACCGCGATGGAGCCCTCATGGGGCCTACCATTTTCGATCCAGATCATCATAGCGCGTCTCGATTCTGCGTATTTTTGCGCGACGAAGTCATTCCAACCACATATTTGTTTATGCCGTTGTGATCTTTGTTTACGATTGTCAAATGCTTCAATCGCAGCGTGTCGTAGTGCGTCCACTATGTGGGTATATAGTGCCTCGATGTTCGCAATTGCAGGGTTGCCAATTCTCTCATTCGATACAAAATCTTGTTGAATATTTTGTAGAAAAACTTGTGAGGTTATATTATAACTCTGAATGTCACGTTCATTCTTTGGATTCCAAGTTGCTCGGTCAGTTTTCATACATGTATATATTTCGGTAGTTGGTATTCCTTCCGTTTGTAGGGTAAGTTCGAGAGGCCTATGGTCTGTCCAGTCCACGTCGTAATATATTTTCATGTCTAGAATCTGCTTGAAGATATTTTTTGTCACCAAGCAGTGGTCCAGCCACCTAGTGGTGTGGTGTGCGTCACTAATATATGTATATGAATTTTCTGGTAACATTTCGGTATCAGCACATATAAGATCATATTCTTGACAGAAGGATTTAAGTTCTATTCCGAAAAGTGAATCTGGATTTGCATTAAAATCTCCGATAATTATGGAGTTGGTGTAATCCTTTTCGTTAATAGTTGCTTGCACGGTGGCGAGACAGTCAACGTACTCTTCGAAGTGATCTGCTGTGCAAGTCGGCATGTACAAGGTGAAAATGCATAAAGTTTCGGAAGTTAGGCTTAACTCGATACCCGCCAATCGGCAGTTACTCAACGGGATCGTGGCAGCCCTGAGACTTTAAATGACTGGTCTAGAGCCAGTGGGACTATAGCATACCCAATTGGGGTATGTTGTGAGCAGTAGCGGCTCGTGACTTTTGGGAACTGAAATTTACTTTTTGCATACATTTAATTTTTCCATACAAAAACCTAATTAAAAAAAAAATTTTTTAGACTAAATCATCAATTATGTCGTATTTTTCAAACTTAGCATTCTATCACACTCAAAAGTCACGAGCCGCCACTTATTGTGAGGCTGAAGGTATTGGGGAGGGGATGAGAAAGATGGTGGAAGTAACTGGCTACTCAAATGTGGTCACCAAACACAGCTAAAGCTATTTCAAGCAAAGTTCCAGTTTTGAATGGTAGTCTTTCACCATTGCGATACTGAGAGTATCTTCCACTCTGAAACGTGCAGTAAATGTACTTTATTATATTATCTTTAATGAATATATAATTGTGAAACAAAATAAATAAATTTAATAAAAAATTTTTGTCCTCGACATTGAACCCGCCACTTACAAAATCAAAATCAAGATCCTTATCCACCCCTCGACTAAAGAGGCCGTAATATTGATTTTCTATTAGCTATCAGAAACAGGACATTCCTAAATGCTATTCCTACTGTATAATCTATAACTTTATGCACTATAACTACTCTATAACCTATAACTGTATAAACATAGAGACACACTCACACTATATGTTTTACACTATAACCTATACCTCAATACACATACAGATACTTTCACTCTAAACCTAATCTATAAAGTATACACGTAGAGACACCCACCTAAACCTACTCTAAAATGTATAACTCTATTCACATAAAGACAGCCTCCCACTCAACCTAATCTATAACATATAACTCTACACACATAAAGAAAACCACATTTACTCTATAACCTATACCTCTATACACATTAAGACAACCTCTCAATAAACCTACTCTAAAACCTATAACTCTGTTCACATAAATACAAACCTCACACTAAACCTACTCTATAACCTATAACTCTATACACATAAAGACAACCTCACATTATATCTAATCCATTACCAAAATAACTCTATATACATAAAGACAACGCCACACCATACCTACTCTATAACATATAATTCTATACACATAGAGCCACACTAATATTTATTTATCGCTTCTCATCATACATGTTTTAATAAATCAACTAAAATAAAGTAATGAAAAAAAAAAAAAAACAAACAAAATAAAACCAATTGAAGAAAATAAAAATTAATGATACCGATATTTACACATTACTCACAGACACCTAAAAAAGACACAAATATTTTTTTCTACTTTATATCTTTATACACATAAGGCTACAATAATAAATACATAAGTACATATAAATAATGTCTAGGTAATAGATATATTTTTTGTTTCGAAGTCGGAACGTGCGTTCAATACTAAACATTTTTTTATAATAGGATTTGAAATAAATTTTTGCTATCCGCTTCGATAGACAATACCTATCAGTTTTGATTCTTGATATTGTAACGATAAAACGGAAACTCTGTTAATGAGCTCTGGCATCATGAAATTGAACACTTTTGTTCTATCTGATGGAATTTATAGGTCAACAAAATTATTTATATTCAGCTCGTCCATAACGCACCAAAGAATACGGGAATGCACAAGAAAGACAACAAAATGGCAAGATCAAGTGAACCAAATTGTATAAAGTTATTTAGAGAATGGAATTTGAAATCAAAACAATGATTTAAAGTATAAATACAATACATATTTTTTTTTTTACTTTTGCAAGAAATTGATCGCTAGTGTAAAGGGCGATTTTTAATTCTGAAAGAGTTCCGGATAGAGATTTCTGCCTATTACAAGATCTACAAACGTATCTATGCAGTTGGGGGCGTCGCCTTTCCGTAGCATGCTTGTAGATTTCCGAAATATGAAAAAACAGCATGCTTGTTGATTTCTGAAATATGAAAAAAACAGCATGCTTGTTGATTTCTGAAATATGAAAAAACAGCTTGCTTGTTGATTTCCGAAAATAAAGTTTTCTCGAGAAAATTAAAATACAACAAAAAATAATGCGTTTTCACATTCAATTCGTCAATCTAGCTTCAAAGGGCTATACTATGACTTCCAAAGTATCAAAAGTATTATTAAATGCATTCCACATTTTTGGATCGAAATATTTTTGCTTGACATAGCAGAAGTCGTTTTAGTTTGATAACGAAGTTAACTTCTATTTATATATATCTGATGATATATATAAATAGCCAGGTACTTCCCAACCTTCCACTTTCCCATCTCCTTCCCCTCCCCACTATCTGATAAGTTCACTCCACCCCGTCCTCAAAAAGACCCCCACACAACACCCCCAAAGATGACATGTTTGGAGTTAATATAAAAAAAGACGTTCAATCTCTATTTATAAATTCAATACGCAGGAATTTTACATGTGTTTTGGTTATTATTAATCTAGAAACGTTTAACTAACATAATAATATGCCAGGCTAATTAATAGTAAATAAGATAAGCAAAAAACGTGCCACAAGCAAATTGTATGTGGGTATGAAATGAAATATTTTAATTAGAAAGTTCTTATTTAAATAAAATTTGCAACAATAAACGTCAATCTCAAAATCTTGAACCGTTCTAAACACGCTTTATAACATCACAACCAATCAGTTAGCACCAATAAAATTTATAATTGGAACATTGGAAAACCGTTTTGAATTCAAATTGCATCAAAATAATATGCACAGTATTTTTCCGAGTTACATCTTCGGGCGCATGCGCGCTAAGCACCAAAAGCACATGTTATGCGTCAGTATGTCCCGTGCATTGGTCGCGGGCGGACGCGCTTTGAGGGAGGGGTTATCGCTCTCGCTGTCGATCTGACATTTGTGTATGTTCGCAAATCATGAGCCTACGCCCATTGCGACCGAGCGATAGGTGATTTTAAGTGTAAAAAAAAAAGTGTTTAACAGTCGTGAAAAAATTTTTTATACTGTTTTAAAAGTGAGTGTCGTGAATTTAAAAATAAAATAAATTTTTAATTAAAATTTATTTCTTACTTATTTCAAAGTTCGTTTCTTTTGTTCACACTTCTTGTATTTAAAATGAAACACCCGGACTTAGTTTGCTCGCTTTTTTAAAGTTGTTTTTGTTGTGTTTTTTTTGGCGTACAAGCTAGGTACCTAGTTTATTTAATGAGGTTTTTTTCGTCACAAAGTGAAGTTTAAATGTTGTTGTGTTGACACTGTGTATTCAATTTATGTAGAACAACTCAGAAAGAAGCACTTCTTTATGATTTGAATGATAATAAATACTTAGCGAGAATAAATATTTATAATAATCTTTATAAACTAATAATTTTTTTGAATGATATTAAAAAAAAACATTTTTTTATAATAATAATGATAATAATACTTAAATATATAAATTATTCTAACTAGTGTTCATTTTTCGTTGTTAAAGATAATTGCGAAATCATGTCGAAAAGTTAACTGAAGTTATTTTTCAGCTGCGCAATTTCAGTGTGATTCCAATTTTCAGACGCGCAATTTTGAAATTTCGTCGTAGGAGAAAAATGATTGCTAATTTTATTACGGAATCGTTATATTGCCTTAGTTTTTATTCGCTTCTATAAAACGTAAGATGTTTTATTTGATTTTTTTTTCGTAAGTAAGATATTATATTTTTTATATAATATCTTTAGTTAAAGTAATTCAATCTTATATTTTGTAATAATTTTTGCACACTTTACTTTATTTGAGTTATTTTTCGCAGTGTATATTACATGGGCGTGTCCAGTGAATTAAGTAAAGTGAAACAAAGAATAATATTTTGACTCAGTTAATTGCTTTTGGGATATCAATTAGGGTATTTCTTGCGGTGCGTGTCAATCTAAAGGATTTACTTCGTTTAATTGCTGCCTTATTTACTTTTGCGAAGTTTGCCCAGCCCGCACAACGCAAAAAACCTTCGTGTAAAATATAACACCTGAGAAGAAAGACACTTCTTATCCGGTGTTTAAAATCTTGGTTCTGAGATTATAGTTAGGGTACTTCTTCTTAGTGGTTATTTGCTGGTGGTTTTTTTAGGTTCTTTTTGGAGTAGGACGAAGATCCCAGTGGCTAATACCTGTTTGAGGGGACGGAAGGAAACGCTACAGGCATTATTCTCTGTCTCCGCAATGGATTACGCTAACTCCCGGACAAGTAAAATCAAGCCATTGCACATCAAAGTACTTTCAGTTACATTCTGGTGATATCTGGGCATAGACACATTGCAAGGTTCTGAAACTTACCGTGGCTCTGAAATAAGAAATAAGAAATCAGCATGTGTTGTATTCTTAATTTTGTTGGCGCGTAGTTAATCTGTTCGTTTTTTCCCCTTTGCCTCGCAAGGTTAACGTGCAATGTCCTGGTTCTTTTAACATTTCTACACGTGTTGTAATATTACTTGTTGGTGCGTTACTGCATTCTCGTTCTCTAGATCTCGTTACCAAATTATTTATAGAAACTCATCTCGGTACTCGGTACAGTACAGTACAGTAAAGCATCCGAAGGTTCCTCGGTTGTTGTATTTCTTTTAGAGTAAAGTGGTGCAGTTTTTGCGCTGCACCAGAAGGACGGGGAACAATCGGTGTTTTTCTCAGTACTCGCTGGCCTCGGTGGATTCGCTACGCCTTCTTGCGTGGACCAGCGGCCACTTGTCAAAGGATGAAAAGGTGTGTCGGCCTGTTATTCCGAGCAAGCTACCTTACCAGGCGCCATTTGACTGGACCTGTACGATTTATTCTGACCGTTTCTCATCCGAGCAGCGAGTACCTAATACCATGTATCTATATAATAGCCAATTTCCAACCCAAACTCTAATACTTTGAATTGAATAAGAGCGTTCTCCATTTTGTTTATTGCCTTTTGTATAATTGTCATGGTCATTTAGAAGTGCTTCTAATAAAGTATTTTTCCCCTATTCAGCAACGCTATCTGTTGATGAGTTACGTCGTGTGTACACTGTACGATGCTTATCAAACAAGGTGATTATGATACAATTCTGCCTAGATAATACACCCAGTACGTGATTAGTGAATTGTTTATCTACGGATTCAAAAGTATCACATATTGTGTTTTTTGTGAAGCAGTGATTATGGTTGACAAAAGTTGTTGGCCTTAAAGATGGGTGTTGTCGGAAGAGTATTCCACTTCTTCTGCGCAGTGGAAAGTTGAAACTTTTGATGGTGAACGATATTCCCGGAGGCGGGCTGATGGTAGGACAGGGGGCCGACCTGGTAATCATGGATCACGAAGTCCGGTTCGCGGCCCACTGCCTGCTCGCCATGTCCGCGGGCCGAGGCACCAAACCCCTGGAAGCTCCCAGCTACACGGTGGCTAGGATACTGGCGGAGCTTACGGAGTACAACGAAGGACGAGTCAGGGACAGGGACCTGCGAGCTGAGAGAGGAAGACCCAAAGACATAACCGAAGACGTGGAATCTGATTCTCACGAGGAACTAATCATAGACACGGAGAATAGGAATCTACTGAAACGTGGACACGAAGACAACGTCTCAGAACACCGTGAGTTCAACACCTGGGAGCCCAAAGACGAAGCAGAACCAAAAATCAAAATCCCTAAGGAAGACAGCGGAGAGTTTGGCAGAAACAGGCAAACGAAAGAAGAACCAAGACCTTTCGCAAGATTGCTCGAAATCAAAACTAACCAAAGAGATAATAATCCCGACCTCGACGAAAAGACCGAGCTTGCTCTTGAAGGTCTCCTTACTATAAAAAGCTCTCCAGAAGTCGTGGAAGAAGCGTTGGAACCTGAGCCCGAGCCTGGAAGCGTTCCAGAGATAAAAGAGGAGCGAGTAGCCGTGAGGGTTAAAGAGGAACAAAGGGAGGCCGGGAGAGGCCGCGAGTTGAAGGAGATCAGGGGACAGGGGAGGGAGGCCAAGCGTAGGGCGGCTCTGGGCCCCCGGGCCGCCCTAGCCCCGAGGAACGGGGACAGGGCCCCGCCCCACAAGACGCACCGCTGCCTGTTCCTGGGCTGCGACAAGCTGTATGGAAAGAGCTCTCATCTGAAGGCTCATCTCCGAACGCATACAGGTAAGATTCAATCATTATTCATTTCTGAACCTCGTAAGAATAAAACCACTGAACAGAAAATTCATATAAATGTGATATTTAAGACCTCTAGGCCCCAGATAGGCCAATGAAATTTATTTGTTGTTCAATAAAGGATTTTGAAATTTCAAGTCGTTTCACCAATTTTATCGGTTCATTTGACGGTGCATCGGTGTTCATCGGTGCACGAGACATCGCGTAATTATTTTTTTGCCAAAAAAACATTATTTGAACACAGACTTAGTAAAAGTAGGAAGTTTTTCCTCTCCGTTTATGGGAGTAAAATGATTGAAATTCTAAATAAGTAGAGAAGAAATAACCGAACAAAGAAAAAGTTTTCAACATTTCAAAGACAAAAGGAGAGACGATCTCCCTATTTCATTTTCAGGAGGGTGATTGGAATAAAATTTTAATACTGATTTATCATCATTTTTCCATTAATGAAATAAAAAAAAACATATGATAATTAACAATTAAAAAGTTCACTATTTTTTACACCTTTTCTTTTACGTAATAATTAATAATCATTTCGTAGCAAAACTTGTATATAAATAAAGTGTTTTTTTTGAAAATAGAATATGAATATATATAAAAGACAAAACTTTATCATTGAAGAAGAAGATAATACTAACAAATCGAAACGAATCATAAAGCAAAACAAGACACAGAAAATATAAAAAAAAATTAAATTTAAGAAATGAAAAAAAATAACGCTTAAAACTATGAATCGAACCCAGAATCTCTGTCTTACCTGGACAACGTCTTAACCACTCGACTATACAAATTATCCAATAAATAATAATAATTATTATTATTACTATACGTCATATTTCAAATTTAAAATTAATAATAATATCATGTAAATAATTTTTCCCATATTTTTGGCAGCTACCTTTCATTTCCCAATAAAATAAATCGTTATTTTTTTGTGTCTTATTCTGTTTCATGTTTCGTTTAGATAAGTTAGTATTATCCACAGACATAGGAATTAATAGACGAGAAGATAATGGCGAGGGGTAAAATCAACTGTTGAAGAACGAAGGGAGTGAAGCTGACTGTGATTCGTCAATAAATCTGACAGTAAATAGGCATCTCGCATTATAATATCACCATTTACTTCTTAAAAGTAAAATCTGCTTTTGAATGAATACACATTTTTACATGGGAGCGCAAATTACTCGCCACGTTATGAACAAATTTGCGAAGTCCAAATTCGGTAAAAAAATTCGGTTCTATTTTTAGAGTCGAATATTTCGTTTAAGTATTTAGTTAAGACACTTTTATAAATGTTCATAATTTACTTCCCAGCAACCAACCAGCTTTGTGTTTCGCGTCCAGACGTTTCTCGATGTGATAGTAACAACTGATTCATATTATACGATGTGAATATGCTTAAAATAAAGTAAAATAATGCTTATATATGGAATGTAATACGACAATTGGGTTTATTCTCTTTTTCACATCTATTTTTACAAGTTTTCATAGTACAAGTCAACATTTTGCCGTGTTATTTCGTAAAATGAACCGATGATGCCTCGACCATAGTTCGCACAAGAATGATGACGTCACGTTTTCAAATTTCACTTGAGGCCATACGCGAGCACAGCCGGCTCCAATAGAACCGGTATGGGGAGTGGGGATAATACGCTTTTAATCACTTAGGGCAGGTCTACTAATATTCATATGTCTATGGTATTATCGCATTATTCAGTGATATATTACATTAGTTGATATAACCTTAAAGTTAAATAAAAAATGATGAATCTATTAAAATCGAGTTTTACACATTAAACGATAAATAAAAATATAGACTTTTATTTCATCACGCCCTATTAAATAATCCATTTAACATTTTCTATATTGCGCAATGTAGACATCAAATTGCATGTCTATAATTACATATCCACATACCTATCGTTGTATGCTTCTAACCAAGAAATTTTTCTGTTTTAACTGATTGATTTGAAAACATAAACATTTTTCCGCTTTTCTGTAAAGATATCTAAATTAACACGATGTCCTAAAATTTAAGATTTAATGTATAATTATTGTCATTTACCTCCAGATAGAGATGGACATTCCAGTTTCTTTTTCAAAATAAACTAAAATGTTGCAGTTTCTGAAAAGAAACGGTTACTAGAAACGGTTATAAAATTAATACCTCAATGTTATTTTATCGCAATATTATATCTAACTACGCTGTTGTTGTTAATTGCAAACTGTTCACTGCTGCGAAAAAAACGCTTTACTTTATTTTGCCCACCTCTACTCCCAGATATAACAGATGTGATTTGTATTATTGTTGTTAACTCACGCGTAAGCTTAACTCCCCTGCCGAGCCGCCATTCTTTTCCTCTTCAAATATTTCATTTTCTCATCTATCGACGTTCTGAAGAGATTTCACTGATACAAAACAACGCCCAACTTTAGTCGAGCGTGATCAGTGATTATAAATGCATAAATAATATTACGTTGTTTCTGCTTTTTCCAGTTGAATATTTCGATTAAATTTTACGCGTGTTTAATAGATAACAACGGCGGAATTACTTTTTCACAGAATTTATGAAAATAAAACATTTATTTTTCTTGTTCAATGATATTGGTTGCATAAATACTACGCCTCTTCTAATGGTATGTCATTTCCGAATCATACTTGGCAAGAAACATCCTGGTTAATTTGCAACAAAACAACAAAACCCAATACAAATCAACACAAACTCTACATAATACCGGAGCCAAAAATTAATAACTACATCAAATTCCTTTTGTTAAAATTACCTTTGGACAAAGACATATATAAAATATGCAGCATGCGAATTATACAATACACTACCAATGACTCTTAGACAGAGAGAAACACTTACTAAATTTAAACATGAAATAAATCATTGTATTGTTAAATAGGTTTCATGACAATTCAACACAATGTAGTCATTAAAAACACTGAAAAAAAAACTTACAAACCTAACCTAATTAATCTAGTCTATGTTTCATCGCTTAATGACGTTATATCACATTTAAAGGTTTGATGAATTGTCATTTTGATGAGTTATCCGGTCACCTGTTCAAGGTGCCATGATAACTCAACGAAAGACAATTCGGAACAACTTTAAAAAGTGATATAAAGACCTCAAAAAGTGATATAAAGATATTAAAAG